>NC_089254.1:101429305-102106199 GCF_963930625.1 Muntiacus reevesi | reverse complement strand
AGCCACAAGGCCTCAGAACGAACGTGCTGTATCCCTGCTTCTCAACAGCTGTGAACCTATTGTATACAGCATTTGATTAATTGCATCTGCTTGACTCATGTCTGTATGCTTGTCTTTAAAGAAAAACACTTCAGCTGAATAAATATTTTTTTAACAGAATCATGACCTGCTCCACTAATTATAAAGATTTTGTGCTCGTGATCAGTACTGCCATCAGGTTGAAATTTGAAGTGACGTAGAAATCTGCTATAAGGCATCTTATTGTATTGACCCTTTCTTTTGTAAATTATGCACCCCAGGACTGTTTTCCCCTGATGACTTGAAGTGAAGCTCAACTAAAGTTAACAGATTTACAGTATGTAAAGCTTTCTTTTTCCTTTCCTTTTCTATTACCATCTCTCTATTCCGTGGAACTTTTCTTCTTTCACTGCTGGTGTCCATTTTGTTTATTTTCATTAAGAGAAATTGGATACTTGTTATTTTTATGTGTAGATTGGTTGAATTGGTTGGTAACTTTAAAATACTTGGTATGTTAAAGAAATAGCTATTTCATTCATATTGTATTTGTATACATTATGTCTATTGGAAGAATTTCAAGGGAAACATTTTTGATAATCACCTTGAAATTTCAGAATCACCTTAGGGTTATTCCTAAAGCTGACTCTGAAAGGACTAGTCATAGTCCATCTTTTTGTTTTTTTTGTTTTGTTTTTTGAGTGTGTTTCTAATATAGTTTTTCCTCGGTCCTCATATTCTACTACTTCCCCGTCCTACGTCTTTAATGACTGATATGATTGAACTGCCTTCTTTGTTTGTTGCCTGAAATAGATTTTTACTGTACTTACTCACCTTTCAAACTCTGACTCGTCTTTAAAGGTCTAACTCAAATGCCGCCTCCTGTGTATAAAAGCTTCCTCACTTAGTGTGCCCAGGTAGAGATTTCCTCCCTAGTATTTGTCCTTTGCTTCTCTTACTTAGAAGTATCGCCTGATCCCTCCTTGAGGCTCAGCTTCTTAAAGAAGGATACAGAATGCTTAGCAGAGGTGTTTTCCTCCTGGGTCCAGGGAGACTAGCCTGGGAGCAGCCACTGTAGGTCGTCCTAGCAATTGCTGAAGGTCAGGGTCTGTCTTTGGTACTTTCTAGATGCTGGAAATCCTTTTGCCCTGTGGTGAACCAGTTAGCGGGCAGCAGGTGCATGCACACACACTGTCTCTTCCCCTGCAGCCGAGATTCCTCTCGTTTCTTAGCCTCGGTTTGGTCCCTTTTCTACTTCTGCTGAACTGGAGCTCCTGGTGAGCTGATTTTTTTCTCCTCTGCTCTAAGACTCCCAGTGCTTATTTGTATTTCCTAGTGCTACCATTCAGAACTGCTGTTTTCATTAATCTCACCTCCTTTCCTCATAGCTCATGTCGCAAAGAATATATTCTTTTCTCCTCTTTCATTTTATGTCTTTGACAGTTGAAGTGGTAACAAATGTGTCATTGGAATATATCCTCTTTGTCCATTAAGGTATTATGTCTTTTATTATAGAGAAGTGTATAAAATTATGCAATTAAGCAACACCCTTATCTTCTGACTTTAATTTCTAAAGAGATTTATTATATATTTTTACTGCAGTGCTTGTAATGCTCTTTTCTTAATTTCTTTGTGAGAACGGTAGATTAACCTTATTTTGAGAAAATACATGCCTCAGTTTTACCCTAGATTTTCATCTTTAATTATAGAAGTATATGTGCTTTTTAAAGATTTAAAACATCACTTTTTATAATGAGACAGTGACAGTCCCCATTAGCGATTTAATATTTCCTTCATTATTTGTTTTATACTTGCATTTTTTCTTTTTCATTATTGCCCATGAAATGATTTTTATGTGTATTTTAACCATCAGTTAAGGTGGTAGAGGAAATCCTGTGACTAAATAGGAAAATGCCCCTAAAATAGAGATTGCCAGGCCTTGAGACTGTGTCCTGTATGGCAGCCAGTGTAGAGGTTTTGGCAGCCTGTTTTACTGTGTTTTTTATGCCATTTAGATCTGTGTCCTAACTGATATGTTGGTGTTTAATGTAACTAGAAAATGGCTTCAAGTTAGTATGGCTACTTGTATTTCAGTAAAAATATATATATATTACATAAACATACATTTTTTTAACTCATTCATTCGTTTATTTACATTTGCTCCATGTTAATTTACAGGGACTCACACACAGACTTTTCTGCTGATGTTAAGCCCAATAAAGTAAGCCTGATGTGTGATTAGTTACAAGGCTCTAAGCATGTTGTGAACATTCATCCTTGCTAGGGAAGCTCCGCAGGATCTTTGTGGTACTGTGTCCTCACTGAAACGGTGTAAAAGTAAAACACAAACAAAAAACTCCAAAGGATTCTAGCATTCTATCTCTGCACTAAGCAGATAGTTGAATGCTGCAGGAACCTAGTTAAAAATAAAGCATCACCTTTGGGTCAGCTATCCAAGAGTGAATTCAACAATTTGCATTTCTTAAAGCTCATGGTGTCCAACGCTTTAGAAGGTATCTTGTCATTTTCCCAGTCAGAGTGCTCAGGTCTTAGTGGCCTTCCCTGAAATGCAGACGTTGTCATGGTCACAGTGCTTCCCAGAGATTTGTTACAGAGACATAAAGTTTTCTCCATGGTGGCTTTTCTCCATTCACTTGTAACACAGAGCTTATTCAGTTAGTTTGAAGGTCTTCTGAAAGAGTAGTCTTTGGAGAAGCAGTTGGAGAAACATGGTGTGAATCACTACCTTTTCCCCACATTGTGAATTTTTATCTTACCCTTAAGAATCTGGAAACATTTACTTTTACCCCATCCTGCTTTAAAGTTTGATCTCTAAATACTGTTATGTGTTAGATAAATATTAATGTTCCTATGTGTGTTGATTTTTTGTCGCGCTTTGCTTAGTGGCTTCTTCCTTGTAACAGTTTCTTGGAAGGCAAGCTGAGTCTGAAAATTTATTTTTAGAGTGCATGTGTGCTCAGTCATGTCTGACTCTTTTGAAAACCCATGGACTGGAGGCCACCAGGCTTTTCTGTCCATGGGATTTTCCAGGCAAGAATACTGAAGGGGGTAGCCTTTCTCTTCTCCAGGGCATCTTCCTGACCCAGGGGTCTTCCTGACCTGCGTCTCTTGCATCTCCTGCCTTGACAGGCGGATTCCTTACCACTGCACCTAGGAAGATAATGCTATTTAATTGAATATAAGTCAGTTAAGGCAGGAGGAGAGGGGGACGACAGAGGATGAGATGGTTGGATGGCATCACCGACTCGATGGACATGGGTTTGGGTAAACTCTGGTAGTTGGTGATGGACAGGGAGGCCTGGCGTGCTGCAGTCCATGGGGTCACAGAGTCAGACACGACTGAACTGAACTGAAAGTCAGTTAAAGAACATTACCACTGGCTAATATTTGTGTTCAATTACAGAGTAAAACTAAGGTGAACTTTTTTAGAGTCCTGGTCTTTGGGGGAAGCTGAGCCTCTCTGAGCATTTGCTTTCCCAGTGATAGCTGCTCAGAGTCTCAGAAAGAAGCTGCCACTGGGAAACAGAAAAGCTAGCAAGAGGATGACCTCTTTCCTGCTTCACTCAGGAGTTTGGTTGCGAGGAAATCTGATCCGTCTCCTCCTGTACCTGAATTTACTGGCAGTGTTCGGAACAAACTGAATGGGGCATCGTAGGGGTAAGTCATAGGGCAAAACACTTGTTTAAGCTAGTAGGGGAGTAACTATTTGTTGTTCAGTTGCTAAGTCATGTCCGACCCTTTGCGACCCCGTGGACTGCAGCATGCCAGGCTTCCCTGTCCTTCATTTTCTTCCGGAGTTTGCTCAAATTCATCCCCGTTGAGTTGGTGATGATACCTACCATCTCATTCTCTGCCGCCCCCTTCTCCTTTTGCCTTCAGCCTTTCCCAGCATCAGGGTCTTCTCTAATGACTTGTTTCTTTGCATCAGGTGGCCAAAGTATTGGACTTTAAATATCAGTCCTTGGAGTGAACATTCAAGGTTGATTTCCTTTAGGATTGACTGGTTTCATCTCCTTGCTGTCCAAGGCATCTGAGGAGTCTTCTCCAGCACCTCAGTTCAAAAGCATCAATTCTTCAGCGCTCAATGGAGGAAATAGTCTATAATTTTGAATGTATTCAATAGAACTGAACAGTGTGCAGTGTTAGATACCTATAATAGCAGGATCTCTGTGGAAGTGAAATAGTGATACCCTTTAATCAGACATCCTTGCCATCTTAATCATTATCATAAATTTGGTTTTTAAGGGATTTGCTAGTTATGACTACTTGGATAGGTAGAATATCGTGTGTGTTTTTGTCATTTAATTGCATCCAAGCAAAGATCCAGCTAATACTTTAGCTGGGAAAATGCTAGGCTTTAGGGTGTCTGAATTTTCATTCAGATGATCCAGGAAGCATCTGTTCTACTGATGAGTAGATTAGTCATTAGACTTAAGAATCCTGTAACGGTGAGGCTTAGCACAGTTTATTGAACTACCAAATTGACACTATTTGTGTCATTTTCTGTTCTTAGTGGTTCACAGAACTTATGCTTTGAGCACATTTAGGTGAACATTGAGCCAAAGATCTGATGAGCAATTTGCATACTTGGTTCTGGCCCATTAAGCAAAACAGTTATGTACAAGCTGTAGTCCCTGTAAATAAGGCTGGCAGGAAAGATCTGTCCCACTCATACAGAAACATTTGAGGACTACAAAAAGTCATTTAAATAGATGCCATTTTAATGTATTAGTGATACAGAACAAAATGCGTGTAGTTTGATTTGAGGCTGGAAATATAATTTATAACTCTCATCATCCCAAGATGATGGCCCATCGCTGTTGGATTAGATCTTTCATTATTTTGGGTGTTATAAACGTCAGGTATTAAGGACCTCAGTGTTATTTCCTTAGGCTTCACTCTCAGATCGTCGTGTTGTGTGATGGTGTTTCAGTAACTGCATTATCACAGGGCACTGAGGAAACACCAAGACCTGAAGTGCGTCATGGTGGTGAAGCGTTTGTAACTCTCCTGCTGTGCGCCCTGATTTCACGGTGCTTTGGATGAACTGCTGTGTATGTGCACGTGTGCTCGTTTGCTCAATTCCTGTCCAACTCTTTGCGAGCTCCTCTGCCCAGGGAGTTTTCCAGTCAAGAATGCTGGAGTAGGTTGCCATTTCCTCCAGGTTATCTTCCCCACTGAGAGACCGAACTTGTCTCTCTTGTATTTCCTGCATTGGCAGGTGGATTCTTTACCCTGCACCACTTGGGAAGCCCTTGAACTGTGTACTTGATATTTAAAAAAGTAAAGTAATTTTAAAATACCAAGTTTCACAGTATAGCATTTTCTAATATGTTTACTGAGAGTAAAAAAATTCCAGTATTTCCTTTTTTAATTCATATCTTTCTCATTGTTGGTGTCAAAAAATAATAAAGGCCGATGATGGTTATTTCCTCCCCAGTAAGTCATAAATGTGCTTCCTTGATAGCTCAGTTGGTAAAGAATCTACCTGTAATATGGGAGACCCTGGTTTGATTCCTGAGTCGGGAAGATCAGCTGGAGAGGGGATAGACTACCCACTCCAGTATTGTTGGGCTTCCTTTGTGACTCAGCTGATAAAGAATCTGCTGATAATGTGGGAGACCTGGGTTCGATCCCTGGGTTGGGACGATCCCCTGGAGAAGGGAAAGGCTACTCACTCCAGTATTCTGGCTGGAAAATTCCATGGACTGTATAGTCCATGGAGTCACAAAGAGTCAGACATGACTGAGCGACTTTCACTTTCAAGTCATAAATGTGTGACTGTAAGAATTAGCATTATAAAATATTTTATTTAAAATTCTTACACCCTTAGTTAGAATTTATCCATCCTGTTCATATGTTGTTGTTGTCCCGTTGCTCAGTCGTGTCCGGCTCTTTGGGACCCCGTGGGCTGCAGTGTGCCAGCTTTCCTGTCCCTTCTTGTCCCCTGGAGTTTGCCCAAGTCCGTGTTCATTGAATCAGTGATGCTATGCAACCGTCTCATCCTCTCTCACCCTTTTCCTAAATATATATGTGTATGTTGTAAATGTGTGAAACACATTCCAAAGTTACACAAGTTAATGAAAAATAATAGACTCTTCCGGAATATTTTTGAAATTCTAATCCTGCCCTTAAGATAAAATTGTTGTGTAATTTTGTTATGAAGATCCAAGTGTCAAATAATGGCCCCTCCCCTCCTGTGTTACATCATTACTTTTAATAACAGGAGGGTATTTCGACTTGTTCAGTGACATGATATGTCTTTGGGATGTTTCTAGGAGTCTAAGAGGGAGATGGTACAGGATAGATTAGATGCAATGTGTATTTTCAATTGTCAGCAACTTCTGATTATGTTGAAAAAAAACAAAACACAGATTGGTAATACTGTGTTTAAAACATACTTATCATTACCAACATGTATCATTCATTTGACAAATAGTAATCTGATGTATAATTTATTATTGGTTACAAATCCAAGCTTGTCTTTCTGGTTTATGATTATTTTATACATCTTATTTACAGTGATGCATTTTATAATTTCAGCCCTTTTCCTGGGGTTTCACTGGCAGTTTAATCATGATTCACAGCATTGTGCATCCTTTGTGTTCAACAGCCTATAGAACACTACAGGAATAAGAAGAGAGGCATTATCTTTTTACTGGCCAGAAATAAGCAGAGTTTGTCATCTGAGAGTCAAAAAAGATAAATAAAAGCTGAAATTTGCAGGAGTATGGTTGTGAATGTCCATAGAAAGCAAATTTAGGGATCTTGACATATAAATATGCCAGCCTAAGCTTATAGTTTATGTTAAATAGTTTAACATAATAGCCTTAATTGTGTATGGCTTATCCATGTCCTTATGCTTAAATTTACGGGATTCTCTGTTACTTTATGTAGGCAGGACTGTTAGTTTGGTTTTCTTTAATCATTTTTAAAAATCTCAATTAGTACTGAATGAAAGACATCTTTGAGAAAATATATTTTAATTTGTAGCATTCGGTAGGCCTTTAAGGACTATCTTGCAAAACTCTGGTTGAATAAAATGCCATCCCTTGTTGGAATGAGATAGGGTTATTGTCATAATGGAACACTGTTTCTAGTTTTTATGGAACATTTTTAGAAGAGGCGTCAATTATAACTTCTATTCCACTTGTGCCTTTTTATAACTTGTCTTACATAACAAAGCAAAAAATAATGTTTATGTTACAAATTAGTCTAACACTGTTATTTTTTCTAATGATAATGGAATTATAAGCATGCTTTAATAGCTTCTTAATATTTTCTTGAAGAGGTGAACTGTTGATCTCCTCAAAGTAAAAACACAAATCGAGATATATCTGCCTTCTGGGTTTTAAAGAAGTGACGTTCTTTTTCACCACAGGAGAGAAATAAATAGAAAGCATATATAAATTTTCTTTTTTTTGTAAATAGAAAGCAATCTTTCCACACTTAACATTAAAAGCTGTGTGCACATTACTCTACATATGTTTAGTTAAATCTGGAATCAGTTCAGTTCAGCTGCTCAGCCGTGTCTGACTCTGCGACCCCATGCACTGCAGCACAACAGGCTTTCCTGTCCATCACCAACTCCCAGAGCTTGCTCAAACTCACGTCCATCAAGTTGGTGATGCCATCCAACCATCTCATCCTCTTCGTCCCCTTGTCCTCCCGCCTTCAATGTTTCCCAGCATCATGGTCTTATCCAAAGAGTCGGTTCTTTGCATCAGGTGGCTGAAGTGTTGGCATTTCAGCTTTACCATCAGTCCTTCCAATGAAGATTTAGGATTGATCTCCTTTAGGATGGACTGGTTGGATCTCCTTGCAGGCCAAGGGACTCTCAAGAGTCTTCTCCAACATCACAGTTCAAAAGCATCAATTGTTTGGTGCTCAGCTTTCTTTTTAGTTCAACTCTCAAATCCATACATGACTACTTGAAAAACCATAGCTTTGACTAGATGGACTTTTGTTGGCAAAGTAATGTCTCTGCTTTTTAATATGCTGTCTAGGTTGGTCATAGCTTTTCTTCCAAGGAGCAAGTGTCTTAATTTCATGGCTGCAGTCACCATCTGCAGTGATTTTGGAGCCCAAGAAAATAAAGTTTCTCACTGTTTCCATTGCTTCCCCATCTATTTGCCATGAAGTGATGGGACCAGATGCCATGATCTTAGTTTTCTGAATGTTGAGTTTTAAGCCAATTTTTTCACTCTCCTTTTTCACTTTCATCAAGAGCCTCATTAGTTCTTCACTTTCTGCCATAAGGGTGGTGTCATCTGCGTATCTGAGGTTATTGATAATTCTCCTGCCAATCTTGATTGCAGCTTGTGCTTCATCCAGCCCAGAATTTTTCTTGATGTACTCTGCATATAAGTTAAATAAGCGGGGTGACAATATACAGCCTTGACGTACTCCTTCCCTGATTTGGAACCAGTCTGTTGTTCCATGTCCAGTTCTAACTGTTACTTCTTGACCTTTATACAGATTTTTCAGGAGGTAGGTCAGGTGGTCTGGTATTCCCATATCTTTCAGAATTTTCCAGTTTGTGGTGATCCACACAGTCAAAGGCTTTGGCATAGTCAATCAAGCAGAAGTAGATATTTCCATGAACTCTCTTGCTTTTTCGATGATCCAGTGGATGTTGTGGAGAAGACAATGGCAACCCACTCCAGTACTGTTGGTTGAAAAATCACATGGACGGAGGAGCCTGGTAGGCTGCAGTCCATGGGGTCGCTAAGAGTAGGACACGACTGAGTGACTTGACTTTCACTTTTCACTTTCATGCATTGGAGAAGGAAATGGCAACCCACTCCAGTGTTCTTGCCTGGAGAATCCCAGGGACGGGGGAGCCTGGTGGGCTTCTGTCTATGGGGTCGTACAGAGTCAGACACGACTGAAGTGACTTAGCATCAGCAGCAGCAGAGCAGATGTTGACAATTTGATCCCTGGTTCCTCTGCCTTTTGTAAATCCAGCATAAACATCTGGAAGCTCACAGTTCACATACTTTTGAAACCTGGCTTGGAGAATTTTGAGCATTACTTTGCTAGTGTGTGAGATGAGTGCAGTTGTGTGGTAGTTTGAACATTCCTTGGCATTGCCTTTTTTTGCGATTGGTGTGAGAACTGACCTTTTCCAGTCCTGTGGCCACTGCTGAGTTTTCCAGATTTGCTGGCATATTGAGTGCAGCACTTTCACAGCATCATCTTTTAGGATTTGAATTAGCTCAACAGGAATTCCATCACTTCCACTCGCTTTGTTTGTAGTGATGCTTCCTCAGGCCTGCTTGACGTCACATTCCAGGATTTCTGGCTCTAGCTGAGTGATCACACCATCACGGTTTATCTGGGTCATGAAGATCTGTTTTGTGTAGTTTTTCTGTGTATTCTTACCACCTCTTCTTAATATCTTCTGCTTTTGTTAGGTCCATACCATTTCTGTCCTTTATTGAGTCCATCTTTGCATGAAATATTCCTTTGATACCCCTAATTTTCTTGAAGAGATCTCTAGTCTTTCCCATTCTGTTGTTTTTCTCTATTTCTTTGCATTGATCCCTGAGGTATAGAAATGGTTTGGAGGTTCTGCTTGTAGGAAATTATTTATATATTGTGTCGGTGACATTTCCTACCTTCCTATAAGCGTGTACCCATGAACTGTTATAACCAAGTAGCTTAGGTGGTAAAGAATTTGCCCACAGTGCAGGAGACCTGAGTTCGATCCCTGGGTTGGAAGATCGCCTGGAGTAGGAAATGGCAATCCACTCCAGTATTCTTGCCTGGAGAAGTCTGTTGACAAGGAGTCTGGCAGGCTGCAGTTCATGGGGTCACAAAGAGTTGGACACCACTGAGCAACTAACACTTTCACTTTCATTTAGACTCCTGAGACCTTTCCCATCTCTTGTTCATTCAGTTTAACCAAAAATTGAGAATGAGATGGGAATGTGGATGTTTTATTCTTTATTAGGCACAATTGGCATTCAAGTTTCAGGAAGGAAAACTGAGCCATGCAGTCTCTTATTCAAACATTTGTAGGTATAGTGGGTTTTGAGTCATTCTCCGCAAACTGAAAATTTTTTCTGCTAGCCTGACTTTTAGAAGTTACAAACCATAAATGTCAAACTTCCAATCAGTATGAAAATAGCTTGGTGGAGTGTTACCCATTTTCCTTTATTCTCTCTCCACACTGTGAGACTAATGAGACTTCTTATTTTGAATGTTGCCCTTGGTACTTGGAGATCTTTTGGCTCTGAAGCACATTTCAATTATATTTACTATTTGGTGCTCATTGTGTCAGGAACATTCACTTATTATTTTATACGAGGATTTTTAATCCCTGTTGGGCACTTGTTGGAACAAACTGGAAGTGGATATTTCTATTGCATTTCAACTTTAGAGTCAATATAGAATTTACTTCTGCCTACCAGTGAGCATTTCGTTCCCCTTTTTAACATTTTTATATTGTCATGCTGTTGGTGGTGGTGTCTTTCTGTTTTTCTTTTTTTTTAATTTTTGAAAACTGAACTAATAATACTCTCACCTGCCTTTTATATTCAGTTTGGAATCAAAACAATTTATTGATTGTGGTACATGGATAGTGTCACTTTTGTAAAACTAAGTAGCATCTTACTTCTAGTAAAATTTGTTAGTAGTGAATTGAACTTTTTTTTTCCTTTCAGTTTTATGGATGATACCAGCATAGTTCTGAAACTTATTTTAAGGCAAACAGTAAATATGTCAACAAAATAAACGAGGAGAAATTAGAGATAAATAGCAGGTTATTCACAGCCATGGAATGGAAAAATTGTAAAATAGAGTGAACTTAGAAATATATATAGAAGAACATTTATTGCTGAACTTTTTGTTATTACTTGTACTCTTTTTTGTTTCTTATATTTATCAAAAGAGCCTTAATATAACATCTAATTGATGTTTGGTTCATAAAACTCAGAGGTTATTATACTTGATTGATTAATTGGGTGCTGTCATTATCTTTATTTCATTTGACCTTTTCAAATACTATATTTTCAGCTTCAGTATCATAAATAAAAGTGGGAAGAAACATTTTTCCCAAACAAGCTAATAGATGTTTATAACTTACTTTCATCTTCTTATAACATCAGTAAACAGGCATGTTTTTGTTTCTCATTAACTTATGAAATTCTGATCAGCTTCTTCAAATTTGCATGATCCTCATCCTTTTTTTTTTTTTGTTTACTCCCCTTCTTATTTGGAATGATTAAGATCTTATTTTGGCACCTTAGATGACATAATAAATGATGATGGTACTTTTAACTTTTTAAACTATTAGACTTTCTTAAACCAATAACTGTTATGTTAATACTACTAGAGGGAATTAAAGAATTGTAAAACACATTTTTACTTTTGAGTATATAGAAAGTAAGTTCCCTAGTATTGTGAAGAGAAAAATACAAATATTTCTCAGTATGCATATGCCAAAACAACAACCAAAGCAAAAATTCCTACATCTGCAGAGTCAGAGAACATTTTCCAGTGTCAAAAATTCATTTCTCTTTATTTTATTAGGGAAATGGGATGTTTCCTGAACAGACTTCATAAAGGCTGAATGAGCCACTGTTCCTTTGAGCTTTTGGAGATAAGCATTGTATAGTATAGTAGTAAATAAAGTGAGAAGACCTTTCATGAGATTTAAGTTCGTTAGCACAGCAGGAACAACAATCATAAGAAACAATCAGGTGTTTAAAAAAATAAGCTAACTTTAAATTGAAGTATAGTTGATTTACACTGTTGCGTTAGTTTCATATGTACAGCAAAGTGATTCAGTTATACATTATATCTATTTTCAGGTTCTTTTCCATGTAGGTTATTGCAAATACTAAGTATCGTTCCCTGTGCTATACAGTAGGTCCTTTTTGGTTTTCTAGTTTGTCTACAGTAGTGTGTATATGTTAAAGAATCAGGTTTTAAGTGGACACTAATGTCAGAAGTGGCTCAGCTTCCCTTGTAGCTCAGTTGGTAAAGAATCTGCCTGCAATATAGGAGACCCAGGTTTGATCCCTGGGTTGGGAAGATCCCCTGGAGAAGGCAATGGCAACCCGGTCCGGTATTCTTGCCTGGAAAATCCCATGGACAGAGAAGCCTGGCAGGCTGCAGTCTGTGGGGTTGCAGGAATTGGACACAGCTTAGTGACTAAAACACACAGTGTCAGAAATGGAGACTGTTTCTCCCTTCAGTTTTTCTCTGCTTCCAACTCCTTTGTTACCTTCAGTAAGTGTGTAAGCAGGACTTGAAAAACAATGTGTTACCTCCTCCCTGTCTACTCCCCAGCTTTGCTTTATAACTTCTTGGAGAACCGTAGTAGGTACTTTTAATCAAGCAGCATGGATGTTTTTCATGGGGAATTACATTTAATAGAATTGTTTTCGTTTTCATCATTCAATATTGGATTAATATTTATTTTCTAATTGCTAACTGATGCCAGCTCTGTAATTCCTGGCTAGAAATATGCTCTCCACCAGATATCTCTATATATGTCTCTCAAGTATTTGGCATATGAGAAACCACCTCATCTTTCTCTTAAATTTAGAACTTCTGAGGACTTAGTATCCTTTATTATTCACTAAAGTTCACTCTTTGAAGCTAGCCTTAACCCTATACTCTTTTTTCAACTTTAAAAATATCACTATTGTTTTTTTCTTTACAGTGTTTCCATATACTGATTAATTCCTTTTTCCCACCGACTAATCTCAGTTCAGTTCAGTTGCTCAGTCATGTCTGACTCTTTGCAACCCTATGGACTACAGCAGGCCAGGCTTCCCTGTCCATCACCAACTCCTGGAGCTTACTTAAACTCATGCCATTGAGTCAGTGATGCCATCCAACCATCTCATCCTCTGTCGTCCCCTTCTCCCCCTGCCTTCAATCTCTCCCAGCATGAAGGTCTTTTCTGAGTCAGTTCTTCGCGTCAGGTGGTCAAGGTATTGGAGCTTCAGCTTCAGCAATTAATCTCTTTGATGTACTAATCCTGTCCTTGTCAGCTGGAGTTCTTC
The DNA here is from genome assembly GCF_963930625.1 of Muntiacus reevesi. Lineage (NCBI taxonomy): Eukaryota > Metazoa > Chordata > Mammalia > Artiodactyla > Cervidae > Muntiacus > Muntiacus reevesi. The sequence goes on along the minus strand of NC_089254.1, from coordinate 102,093,144 downwards.
TCAGAATTATCTGCCTCCCTCTGATTATTTTCTCTCCATATCCTATGTATCCTGTTTATTATTTTAAAAAATTTTATTGATGTACAATTACTGTATATTATATAGGTTACAAATGTACAACAGTGACTCATAGCCTTTTAAAGGTTATACTGCATTTATAATCATTGTATAATGTATCTCCCTGTAGACAATGTATCCTTGTAGCTTATTTCATACCTAATAGTTTGTACCCCTTAATTCTGCACTCCTCTACTGCCCACCCCTTTAGATTCATTTAGGTAGGTCATTTCGGTAGGTCCTTAAGCTTTGAAGGTGTCACCACCACCTGCACAATCAAATTTTGATTGCTTAGGCTTCTGGGCTTTTATAGTTAACACTTTTTACCATTCTTGCTCATACATATCATCTTCTCAAGTAAACTCCATTTCAGAGCTTAGCACCGCACCTTGCATCACCTTGAAGAGAATTTCTGTTACTCAGCCCTCTGCCTACCTGCTCGCCTTTCTTTCTGTCAGCCTGCCAGTCTGTGCCAGTTTGTTTACTGTTACTTCATGCCCTACGTTTCCCACTTGAGAAAATTAGTCTGTCAGCTAGCTATTTCACCCGACCTCCTCATTTTTTGGTAGACACCATTTTCTGTTTTTTTAGACTTCTAAGATATCCACAACCAGTTTTTTTTTTAAGAGAACATTATTATGTTGTCTTCTGAGTCTTTCCTAACATGAAAGCTCTGTATATTGTATGCCAGGGAAAATCACCTTGTAGAATATACAGCATTTCTAATTTAAAATGTGGAAGACACATGAAGTCTTCATTTTGTATACTTTGTATTTTTGATTATCTTCCCTGCGGTGAGAGTGGTCAGTTAATATTATTTCTGTTAGTAAAGTTGTCACAGAACTCTTGCTTTTTACATTTAAACAACTTACTCCAAATGCTGTTTGGATAGTTCAGACATGTTTCTTCCAGGTGATAGTGGTCTGTCATGTCTGTGTAGAGTATCTTTCCTAATCTAGTCAAACTTCCCCAGTATAAAGTGTGTTTTCCCTATGTTAATACCCAGCATCTTAATAAAAATTACACTTAGCATTAAAGAGTGAATTCAAAGGTGATATTTTCAGGAGATACTTAATAAAAATAGTGAAACATTTTGTTTTAAAAGGGCCCTTCCAGGAAAGTGAGACGATAACCCACAGAATAGGAAGAAATATTTGCCAATCACATGTTTGAGAAGAGACATGTGTATAGGATATATCAGGAAATCTTACAGCTCAATGAGAAGATACATGACCCAATTGACAAATGTGCAAAGGATCTAAATAGACACTTTTCCAGTGAAGATAGACAAATGGCCAACATGTACGTGGAAAGATGCACCGTATCATTAGCCATCAGAGAAATGCAAATAAAAAAACAATGAGGTAACTCTCTGTACTCAACAAGATTGCTGGAATCAAAGAGGTAAAGGGTTAGTGAGGATGTGAAATACTCAGTGCTCTCATATGCTTTTACTGGAAATGTAAGATGGCGCAGGGACTTTAGACGACAATTGGTCACTTCATTAGATGCTTACCTATGGAGTTGCCATTTGACCCCGCAGTTCCACTCTGAGGTATATTCCCAAGAGAAATGAAAACATATGTCCACATGAAACTTGTGCACGAATGTTCATAGCACATTTACACATAGTAACCACAAGGTGGAAATGATCCCGAAGTCCACTAGTGGATGAATGGATCAATAAAATTTGATATGTCCATACAATAGAAAATTATTTGGGCCATAAAAAGGAATAAACTACTGAAACATTCTACAGCATGGATGAACCTTTAAAACTTTTGCTTAATGAGAGAATCTAGACATAAAAGGCCGCACACATATAGTGCCATTCATATCAGATATCTAGAACAGGTTAATCTACAGAAACAGAGAATATATTAGTGGATAAGGAGTTAAGAGAGGGTTATTAAAAGGTATGGGGTTTCTTTTTAGAGTGCTGGAAACATTCTTAAAATTAGAATTTTAGATGGGTAAATATTCTCTGATGATGATGAATAGTTATTCTCTTGTGATGGATGATAGACTAGTCTGAATATTCTAAGACCATTAAATTCTTTAACATGTTAATTTTATGGTATGGAAATTATATCTAAGTTGTTACAAAAAAAATTAAGGTACAAAAAAATTAAGGTATATTTAGTGTCTTCTAATCTTTATTATCCTAATAGCTTCTAATATTTGTCTTGATTAGCGTGTTCACTTTTCCTGTGAACTTTAATTTTTACCAAAATTTGTCTGACACTCAGTCCTTAATTTTGCATGGACTCATGCAGTAGTTTGGGCTGATGGTCCTCAAATCAAGTCTGTGTCAGAATGACCTGGATTACCCCGACCATAACATTTTTGATTCAGTAGGTCTGGACAGGGCTGAAGAATTTGCCCTTCTGACAGTTTTGAACAAGAATGCCTCTGATGTGGTTTGAGAATTAGTTCTTTAGGTCTTAAAACAGTTTTATTTATGTATTTATTTTTAGCACATTTATTAGCTTCTGAGTGAATGACATTAGAAGATGTAGGTTTTAGCTGAACTGTGATGTTGGAGAAGACTCTTGAGAATCCCTTGGACTGCAAAAAGATCCAACCAGACAATCCTAAAGGAAATCAGTCCTGAATATTCATTGGAAGGACTGATGCTGAGGCTGAAACTCCAATACTTTGGCCACCTGATGCAAAGAGCTGACGCATTTGAAAAGACTCTGATACTGGGAAAGATTGAAGGCAGGAGGAGAAGGGGGCAACAGATGGCTGGATGGCATCACCGACTCAATGGACATGAGTTTGAGCAAGGCCCGGGAGTTGATGATGGACAGGGAGGCCTGGCTTGCTGCAGTCATGGGGTCACAAGGAGTCAGACACGACTGAGCGACTGAGCTTAACCGAATCTATCTCATTCTGCTGTTCTTATACCACATCTCTCTTATCAGCGGGAACATAGCTTTATAGTATTATATTTGGTTTCCCTTTGTGACCACATCTCACCTCTTGTCTGTATAATGGCCTTGCTGTTTGAGTGTAAGACTGTTTTTACTATCCAACTTTTTGATCTTGATATCTTTAACATTTGTAGCTACAATTTTCTTTGCATATCTACCTTAAACAGTTCAGAAATTTTGTTAATGCTACATAAAACAAAATATTTTGAACAGAAAAAAGCATCTTTGTGAAGCAATACACTTTACGAAGCTGGAAACAAATGTCAGTTACTTCTTTTGCTGCACTTTGTTGTTCTGAGTACTTATTTTAATTCCCAGATGAAAGCGTGACTTTAATTTGTTTTAATTAGAACACTTGTTTGAAATATTTTTACTAGGTAAGCTTTATGTGGAAGATTGTAACAAGCATTCTTCATTAGCATTAGACTCTTAATGAAGGAAACAGCTTTTCTGAGGAAATGTATTTTCTTGATTAAAAATGAGCAAGCAAAACATTTTCTGAAAGGGAAATATTCTCAGAATTCTGTCACCATTAAATCCTTAAGCCTCTTGTCCAGTGTTCGGAGCTAGTGATGGTTTGGAATGCTTATTAAACTAGTAAGTGAAATGGGGACCTGGCAGATTGCTGGGATTACAGAGATGATGAGTCGGGACCCTTTCCTGGAAGGGCTTTACAATCTGGCCTATGTGTGTTGTCAATCAATTAGCGTCCGAGGTTTACCGTTGCTGGGCACAGCGCTTGAAGGGGCTCTGAGAGGCACCCAGGGAAGGCCCTGCCCCTCAGAGTTCTTATCCTGTACTAAGATGAGACCCGGTACAAGAAATAACCACCTTCTGCACGCACTGTTCCTTCCTGTGCGTGCCATTGGAATTCAAACAAGGACTTTGGAGATTGAGCTGGAGATCTCGGTTGTGGGTGTGCACGCACACCAGGAGTTCACTGAAAACTGCTGCAGGCAAAAATGCCATCTCTGATAACACATTGCAGGGAGGTCCAAAGTGATTGTTTCAGAAAGGAAAATGAAAACAGGACGTGGAATTCTTTATCTTATGAGCAGGTGTGGAAGGGAGCAGCTGTTGTGTATCGGATGGAGGAAAGTCCTGCTGCTCGTGGACCAGTTTAGTGTCCTGCTCTTGCCGCCTGTATTGTTAGAGGCCGTTCTCTGTGGGGCTTTGGCTGGCACCAAAGAGTTTGGGGAAGCTTTTGGGAGAGCAGAACATCCTGGAAGGCAGAAAACATGAGCTGGTTAGAATGTTTTACAGTGTTGGAGTAAATAATGAACCAGGATTAAGAATTCCACTTTATGAAAAAAGGTAGAAACATAATGAAAAAATGTTACATTATAATGAAAATTATAGTAATATAGAGAATATTAGAAGCAACTTAATATCTTGGGCTTATCTGCTGCATCTGAATGTTAGAACAACATCAGGTTATAATTTCCCAAAGCTCTATTTCTAATACCTGTTCTGACTGAGAGATTTGCCTTGGTTTTCCTTTATGTAATGGTAACGGCAATATAAGGAATGCTGTGTACCAGAGGTGGGCATATCTGCTAAAGTGCTTTCAATGTGACATAAAAATTCCCTTTGAGTCATAGGTGTTGTATGTATGTATATTGAATTCCAGTTTGTCTTTTGGGATTATTTTATTTTAGTGAAATTAATCATGCTTGGGCCTTGTGACTTTTAGTTCTTGAAAGTATGCCCCCTTGATTTATTCAGATTTTTAAGTGGAGACAATATGTTGGCTAATGTGAATTAGTCAGGAATTTATAGATATGATGGATATGTACATAATATGTATTTGTATTCTTTTAACTTATTCCAAAAATATTCTAATAATGAATCTTGAATCAACTTAAATTTCACCAGCTTTTCAACACTGCTGATTAGAGATGTATAAAATGTTTTTCTTATTCATAAATGACTGTGTAACAATACTGGGCTCTTCAATTAAATAGAAATGATCTTTAGAGACAGTCTTTTACAATATATTAATGTAGAATTAAGGAAAGTTCATTTCAACTAGGATTGGAAACATGGAGGTTTAAACAGTAGTCATGTTTGATTATATTAAAAGTCAGTAAATTTTCTGTATCAGAAAATATTAAATTGTTAAAATCTACAGATTTGGAAAAACAACAGGTTTGTCATAGTAAGGGTGAGAACATGATAGCTAAAAGGTTTTATTTATAATACAAGAAGAAGTCTTTTTTATTATTGTTGTTCAGTCACTCAGTCGTGTCCAACTCTTTGCGACCCCATGGACTGTGTAGCACGTCAGGCTTCCCTGTCCTTCACCATCTCCCAGAGCTTGCTCAAGTTCATGTCCATTAATTCGGCATGCTGCAGTCCATGGGGTTGCAAAGAGTCAGACGTGACTGAGTGACTAAACTGACTGACTGACATGCATTACCGTGTGTGAAGTAGATAGCTACTGGGAGGTTGTTGCATGGCCCAAGGAGTTCAGCCTGTGCTCCGTGACAACCTAGAGGGCGGGATAGGCGTGGGGCAGGAGGAAGGCTCGAGAGGGAGGGGATGTATGTGTACTTGTGGCCGATTCCCCTTGATGTACTGGCATAAGTCAACGCAACGTTGTAAAGCAGTTATCCTCCAACTGAAAATAAAATAATTTAAAAAAAATTGAAATACTAGTTATCACAAAAGCATTTGTGATATGAGCAAATTTGTATGTGTAAATTTTAAGACATTTATATACATTGTAATATGTATGTATTTAAACATTTTTAAAAGTTGAGAACAGTATGAAAAAGAGAGCTGAAATATGTGCAAAGAGATTAAACGTAGACATCTCCTTTGGCTAGAAGTTTTGGTCAGTGATATGTTGAAAAATACCTGACAACTACAAAAAGATTTTCTCTAGTATTTTTCCCTTTAAGATGAGTAAACCCTTTTATATATATTTAGAATTCTGCATCTCTAGTATGTTTAGAAAAAAGTAACTCGCTCAAAGTTGGTTATTATAGAAATTACTGAATTATTAATTCAGTGAAGAAATAGGTAATGATAATACCTGTGTGCGGTATAGATTAGGTTCTGGATATAATGGAACACTAGATGAGCTAAGGTATGTAATTGACTGAGATGGTTCACAGGTTTCCAGGAGGAAGCAGAGGATGTATTATAAGCAGAAGGGCAGCAAGGAAGGAAGTACAGAAGTGAGGAGTATGAATTTCTATGTTAAGTGCAATGGAGCAACAGAATCAAGAATGTAAGTTCAGTTCAGTTCAGTCGCTCAGTCGTGTCCAACTCTTTGCCACCCCATGGACTACAGCATGCCAGGCCCCCCTGTCCATCATCAACTCCCGGAGTTTACTCAAACTCATGTCCACTGAGTCGGTGATGCCATTCAACCATCTCATCCTCTGTCCCCTTCTCCTCCTGCCTTCAATCCTTCCCAGCATCAGGGTCTTTTCCAGTGAGTCAGTTCTTTGCATCAGGTGGCCAAAGGATTTCAGCTTCAGCATCAGTCTTTCCAGTGAATATTTAGGACTGATTTCCTTTAGAACGGACTGGTTGGATCTCCTTGCAGTCCAACGAGTAACTAAGGAGTCTAACTAAGTAAAATAATTGAAAATTAATTGCTGCATTTTATTGACTCTTAAGATTCCGTGGATTGTGAGATGCATTATTCTGTGTGTCGTTAAGAAAGAAAGACATGCATATTACACGGTTTATTGCACAAATATTTCTTTCTCATGGTTTCTCTGGGTCAGAAATTCAGGACTAATTTAGCATGGGTGGTTCTGGCTTAGCATCTCTTATGAAGTTGCTCTGAAGATACTGTCCAGTCATCTGTAGGCTTTTCTGTGGCTGGAGAAACCACCTTCACCATGGCCCACTCACATTACTATTAGGAGAATCCCTCATGCTTCCTGGAGATGCTTGAGTGTCTTAACAGCAGTGGCTGTTCCTTTCCCCAGAGTGTATGATCTGTGGGAGCAGGTAAGGAGGACTCTGTCATATCTTTTATTTTCAGAAGTCACATGCCATTATTTCTGTTACGGTCCTTAACAGTGAGTTACTAGATAAAGCCCACTTTTGATGGGAGGGCAATTAGACTTCACCTTTTGAAGCATCCAAAGAGAAGCAGCAGGAAATTTGTGGGTATAACTGTGAAGCCACAACATCTGAAAAGGGAACTCTAAATGAAAAAGTGGTTACAGTTATTTTGTAGAAATTAACATTATCTTACTCCTTCTGAATCATTTTGCAGAAGGGTTCTGGATCTTGCCAGAGTGTGTCAACAGAAAGTATTCTGTGAACTATCAGGGTTCCTTTTTCTTCCTCACATGGTTTTCAAATGGCTTATTGATTCGTGGAAAGATTATGATGGTCCCGATATGTCACCAGAGGTAACAAGTTTGTCTGTGTGTAGACAGTATCATGATTGTTACTGGGTCGAGTATTAATTTCATTGATTTTTGAACACTCCCTAGTAGCTCAGCTGCTAAAGAATCCGCCTGCAATGTGAGACCTTGGTTGGATCCCTGGGTTGGGAAAATCCCCTGGAGGAGGGCATGGCAACCCACTCCAGTATTCTTGTCTGGAAAATCCCCATGGACAGAGGAGCCTGGCAGGCCCATTGGGTCTCAAAGAGTTGGACACAACTGAGCGACTAAGCACACAATTTCAGAATGTTAACATTTTGGAAAAGTGAACTTGATTTTACTGAATGATGCAGAGAGCTGTTCTTTTTGTTGGCTCAGCACTCCTTTTTTGCTGTAGTTCTTCCTCATTCTCTCTCTCTCTCTTTTTCTTTTTTTTTAGTGGGACACCACTTCTTTTGAGGAATTCCCTCACTCTTAACCATTTAATTCTAGGGAAACCCGCCAGTGTTCATACTGAAGTCGAATCTGGCCTTAGTTCCTCAATGCCAAATTAAATCTCAAAGACAGTTTTGGGTGAAGTAGAAAAGATTTATTGGTTTGCCAGGCAGAGGGGACTACAGCAGGTTGATGCCCTCAAAACTGTTGTGTCCCAGCCCAGAGAGGGTAGTGAGGAGTTTTCCAGTAATGGTTCAAAGAGGTATGATCAGCTTGTGAACATTCTCTGATTGGCTGGTGGCGAGATAAGTGGGAGTCAGCATCATCAACCACCTGGTTCCAACTCTGCTTGTGGGCAGCATGCAGTTAGTTTCTCCCACCTGGTGGGGGTTTCAGTATCTGTAAACAGCTCAAAGATGCTGTTATGCGTATCCCTTGGGGGGAACCAAGACCCAGCTCCAAAGCTGCACTGCTGTTTCTTCCGACTGTTCTGCCTTATCTCCACGTATGCCCCTTTCCCTTAGCAGCTGTTTGATCCTGCTGGTTGGAACTCAGGAAAGGTCATGAATAAAGCTTATTTCCTATAATCAAGAACTGGGGGACATGGAATGGCGTCTCTGTAGCCAGTGGCTACAATGGCCGATCCCCTGGACCCATGACCTGGTTTGTCAGTATTTTTTGGGGTGTAGTTTGGCAATGGCACTCCATTCCAGTACTCTTGCCTGGAAAATCCCATGGACGAAGGAGCCTGGTAGGCTGCAGTCCATGGGGTCGCAAAGAGTCAGACATGACTGAGTGACTTCAGTTTCACTTTTCACTTTTATGCATTGGAAAAGGAAATGGCAACCCATTCCAGTGTTCTTGCCTGGAGAATCCCAGGGATGAGGTCGCACAGAGTCGGACATGACTGAAGTGACTTAGCAGCAGTTTTAAACTGGAGCTAGCCAGGCCAGCTGCCTCTCTGCTATTGTCCCTGTTTAGGAAAGATGGGAGAGAGTTCAGTTTTCCTTGTGGCCACATGTTCTCCCTGGGGATTTCTGGAGACTGGACATGCAGCAGAAGCCACAAAAGTAATAATGGTTTTTGCAACTAAATCTGCCTGTTTTGCTTTTTAAGGTAGTTCAACCTGTGATTGGCCTGATCCATTAAAGATCTGTGAAATGTAATTTTGCTATTCATCTGTAGTGTCCTGTCTTTACAGTAAACCATAGCAATCCCATCGTGCATAAAGGTTGTGATTTTTGTTTTTGACTTTATAGCCTGTCCTGTTTTTTTTTTCTCATTAGCTTTTGGGTTCTGTGAGTAAGGATTCTTTTACTGCTGACGTTTAAAGAATTTTACCTTTGTATTTGTGAAAGAAATAATCTTTTGTCAATAATAGAATGTTTAAATTCATCCATTTTCAGACCCAGTTTTTGATGTATGGCTAATAAGATTGTTATTGTTTAGGTGCTAGGTCATGTCTGATTCTTTTGCTATCCCATTGACTGTAGCCCCCAGGCTCCTCTGTCCATGAGGTTTCCCAAGCAAGAATACTGGACTGGGTTGCCACTTCCTTCTACAGGAGATCTTCCCAGCCCAGGGATGAAACCCGCATTTCCTGCATTGGCAGACGGACCCTCTACCACTGAGCCATCAGGAAGCCCCAGTAAGAAGGGTAGATACAGAATTGCTATATACCTGAAATTTGCTTTCAAGAAGATAGTTGAGATTTCAAGGATTACTTTACTGGTGGCTCACATGGTTCCTCCATGTTTATTTGGACCAAATTTATTTGAGCAGAAATATCATTTTGAAATAAGGAAAATGGAAGTTTTAGCAGTCTCAAAAGTGAGAAGCACTGAACACTCCAATTCACACCCAAGACATTTGGAACATAGACTTCAAGCCACTACTGATGATTGCCCAGGAGAGTAAATAGTCATGTTAAATGTGAGTTTTAATAGTAATACTTATGTGCTGTTTATGCAGAATTTACCTAAAACTGAAAAATAGGCAATACTAAGAATTACCTTTTATTTCTGTCTTCTGTGTTGTCTTTCATCAATATTTTATAATTTTTGCCATACAGAATCCTTTATATGTATTTTTCAGTTTATATGTGTTTTCTTTTCTTTGAAGTGATTGTAATACTGTATTTTAAATTTTGGTTTAGTCAGTATATAGAAGTGTGAATTTTTTGTGTGGGGAACATCCTAATTTGAGAAGTGACACTGTGTTCCCACAGGAAATAATGAAGCACACAAAAGACTCTGTTCTTATTTAGGCAAAATTTTCAAATGTTTTGTGTAATTCTGAGATTTTCTATAACATTCAACCACATCACAGGAATTATTTTAAATATAACCTTGTTTTTAGAAGAAATATTATAAAGAAAATATTTACCCAGAGAAATAATTTTCTGAGGAGATGTTTCATGATATATTATTTTAGAATACAACTATAGTACAATATATGCAGGAACAATAATTTAAAATTTTCTGTTTGCTATTTTTTAGACCAGATTTGTTTTGATTATATTCTTGTTTTAAAAGTCAGTTTGATCATCCTTGCCTGTAAAAATCACCCTTCTGAATAGACCCTTATATTAAACATAATGAATTTGGACATCTTGTATGACATTTAAAAAGAATTTCCACATGTTGATTTGTTCACTCATCTTTTTTCTTTTTTTAAAAAGGGTTTCCCTGATAGCTCAGATGGTGAAGAATCCACCTGCAGTGCAGCAGGCCCTGGTTCAGTTCCTGGGTCAGGAAGATCCGCTGGAGAAGGGATAGGCTACCCACTCCAGTATTCTTGGGCTTCTCTTGTGGCTCAGCTGGTAAACTACCTGCCTGCAATGAGGGAGATCTGGGTTCAATCCCCAGGTTGGGAAGATCCCCTGGAGAAGAGAAAGGCTACCCACTCCAGTATTCTGGCCTGGAAAATTCCATGAACTGTATAGTTCATGGGGTCGCAAAGAGTCGGACACGACTGAGCAACTTTCACTTTTACTTTTCTTTCTATTTAAAAATACAGATTGGTTAAATTCAGTAGTTAGCACGGATTCTTATCTGAAATGTTGGAGTGGATTTATGTGCTTAGGTTTCTTGAGAACCTAAGGCTTGCTAGTAACTTTATTATTGTCCGATAAGGCCTGCCTTTATTAGTTAATGTTGACTTTGCTGCATTCACACAGTATTCACTGCCTCTCTTTATTGGTTGCAGAGTTACAACCACCATAAATAAAGTGAGCATGAAGAGAAGGGAGAGACAGGACAGATAATTTATTTTCATGCATTTTTGGTTACCGTCTAAATCACTGTTGTCAGAGGAAAGTGGAGTTTAATGGTCATCCTTAACAAGTTTAGGGGAAAAAGTGTACATTTTTACTCTTAACATGCTGTCTTCTACAGCTGTATCACATTTGTTCAGAATAATGATGATTCAGTAATGACGTTTTATTATTATTCAAGCTTGATGAGTAGGATCCAGAAGTGTTGTTTATCTCATCCTTCCATTTCACTGTAACAGTTTGACAAAAGTGAGGGGCCCTGACTGATGCTCTGCGGAGATTGTGTTTAATGTTTTCAATGATGTGCTTGAGTCGAGATAGAAATATCTTCAGCCTAATTGAGGCCTCGGCAGTGTGAAGACTTATTCCTTCTAGTGTGCGTGTTGGTTGGCTCTCTGTCCGGCTTCATTTTCAGATGTGTGTTTTGAGGATTAGAGTGCAAATACATAGGGTTATTTATATATGAGTATACGCTGTAATTCTCCTGTGGTGCTTTACTTTTGTTATAGCTGCGGAATCCTTTTGTTCAGGAGAAACCTTCAGTAAGACATCTTCTAGGCGTTCCCAGTAAGGAAACAGATGAAAGTGGAGCTCCCTTGGTTGAGCTGGCTCACAAGATTTCCTGTGTGGCTCTGGCTACCAGGTCTCCCCACTGCCCTGCTGCTCACGTCCCCCACTGATCTGTTAAAATCCAGATAAATAATGAGGATTCTTGCTAATCCCTCCTTTGCTATTGCTTAGGCTTATTTTTTCTGCTTGTAGTGGGTAAGTTGATAACTGCCTTTTCATTATAAAGACATTAAAAAATTGTTGAATGATGTCTTTGAACTAGTTTGGATGGATACATCCATGGCTGCCTTATTTTGCTTGATTGACTGATATAATTGTAGGCAATACCACTATGTGGCCAGGAAAGTAGTTTTTAATATATATCCATTGGAAATGGAATCAATCCAAAATAAAAAAAAATTTCATTATGCTTACCACTTTGGTATTTGCTAAGCAGTTTGCTTATATTGCCTCTATAAGGAGATAGAGTGGAGAAGAAGAAAAAAACCCAGATCTTCTATATGAATTATTCTTTAAATTTAATGTTACATAATTTGGATTTTCAGATGTATGAAATTTGAACCAGTGTTATTCAGTTAAAGCTTTTAAGTGACATTTTTATAGATACAGTTAAGGTTCTGATCGCTTACCATTTGACAGCTGAAATAAAACTTTTGGCAACTGGAATGGCATGATATTGGGATAAATCTTTTGGTTGAAATAAGACAGAATGAAAGAGGCTTGGTTGCTTCAAGACTAAGGGGTCAGTCTGTGGGTAGTATCAACAGTTGTGTGATTTGCATGTTAACAGTGAATGTTGTAATATATGATTTTTAGTCATTTGAACAAAAATATTATTCTAGGATCACAAAACTTTATAGCAGTCCTTTTAAGTGCTATAATAATGAAGATTTAGTGATCATTGTCCCCTCTAAGTGGGGTTTCTAGATTACACTGGTGTGTAGGTTGGTGTAAAATTTGAGTTTATGACTGAAAAAAAATGTATATAATTATTTAAAAACCACTAAGAAAAGTTTAAAAAAAGAGTTAAATGATAGAGTTTTTATAGTGAGAGTTTTTATAATGAGGTGTTTCAGGCATTTAGAGAGCAGCATAACCTCCCCTCTGAAAATCTAGTGAGTGAATGAACGAGGTGTGTGTCTGCGTGCATGCATGGTGTCTGTGTCTGCCAGTTGTCTACCATTGGGTTCCTTTATTTTCTTGTTTTATAAATAGAAGCAATAAAATTATCTCAGTGACTTACTGCGAGGATAAAATGAGATAATATCTAAAGCTGGAAGGTTGTAATTACTTGATAAGTGGAAACCATTATTAGAATTGTTATTCTAGAGAACAGTATAGAGATCCTACTTTCAGCATCTTCGGAGTTTCAAGAAGTAGTGTATCCCTGATCCAAGTAATGATGTTCACCACGGCTTATTGTCCTGGTTCTGCTTAAGGACTATAATTAGGTTATTTCTTTGACTGGATTCTGTACTCCATTAGTTTTTCCTTAAGAACAAAAAGCCCACCAAAAACTGCAAATGGAAACAAAAAGGCAGTTCACCTTATTGGCCCCAATATTTCTATCAAGATTGCAGTTGCAGTTCAGTCTAATGATTTAGAAAAAAAAAAATAGAAGAAAAGAAAAGAACACCAAGAGGAAATGATAGTGCAATAGTAATGTTTGTAATTATATCATCCAAAAATTTCCCGCTAACCCCTAGCCCCTTGGACTGTTTCTTTTTAATCATATATGTGCGCGTATGTGTTTGTGTGTGTAAGATTATGTTTACTAAAATAATATTAATGCTGAAGATACAGTTGAGTTTCCTTTAAAAATATTTTGTGATTTTTTTTCATGTTACAACATACTCTTTGAAAATTGTTTATTGATGTATCATAGTTAGTTTAACCAGTCCCCTACTGTTCTGTTCTGCAGCGTAAGTGGGAAGTAGGTTTTTTTTTTTTTTTGATCTCTCTCTTTTTTTTTTGAATTGAATTTTTTATTAGAAAAAATGCCATATTTTATAGATCACCACTTATGAGAATCCTACCAAAACACTACAATAAACTGGCCTTGAAGAAAAACAGCACAGTAACAGAAAACTCAAAATACTATACCTTTGAGGAGCCTGCAACCAGGCTAATAGAAAATCAACACACAGCTCCCTCCATACCACACACAAGTATGAACCGGTTATATCAGTAAGCCAAGATTTAGAAAACACAAGAAAAACAAGATTTAGAAAACCTACTTTTTTTGAAAAGTAGGTTATTAATAACTTCTGGTTCTAAATGTAACTTACAGATACAGAAAGGCAATTGGTCCTAATTTCTTTAAGGACAAAAGTTGGGTATTTGATAAATTTTGAACCTCAAAGATATCTTTAAATAATATCTCCATGGATAGACAGACAACCGTAATAGTTTAGTATGTAGCCCATCCTTTAATACATGTGTCTTGAAAACCTTAAGCCATAAACTTCAAAAACTTTGAAGTTTAAAGTAAAATATTTATTTAGTACACATTTAGTTTGATGTCTGCTTTCTACCAACCAATTTTCCTTTTCTACTTCGGGGATACAGTAGAGATAAAGCATGATTTCTGCTGTCATGTAGCCTGCAGTTTGTTGGGGTGGTGTGAGGCAGATAGTACATGCAAAAATAAAAGAACTGAAGGAAAATATACGGTAGTGGTCCAGTCAAAGCAAATCAGAAGGCGTGGTGGTCAGAAAGTACCTCTCTGAAGAAACCACGTTTGAGTGGCAATCTCATCATGGAAAACCTGATGGCAAAGCATTCCTGGCTGAGGGAACAGCAAATACAAAGGCCCTGAGAAGAGAAAGTTGGTGCTTTGAGAAATACAAGGAAGCCTGTTTGAGGCTAAAGGGTAGTGAGTGATGAGGATAAGTACTGTTTCTTAAAAGTTGCAGGAAAAATATTCCTTGAGAGTTATTTACTCACAACAGCTTAAATAGGATTTTTTTTTTTAAATTGAGGTATAATTGACATACAATTTTTTTTAGGTGTAGCATAGTGATTCAGTATTTCTATATATTGCAAAATGATCACCATGAAAGTCCAGTTAACATTCGTCACCATACATAGTTACAAAGTTTTTTCTTGCATTGAGAACTTTCAAGATCTGTTCTCTTAGCTACTTCCAATATGTAATTCAGTATTATTAACTATAGTCACCATGCTGTACATTATATCCCATGACTTATTTTATTGTTCATATCTGTATCTGTTGACTCTTCTCCTCCTTTTCACCCCCCTCCACCGCCACTCATGCTACCACCAGTCTGTTGTCTGTATTCATGAGCTCAGCTTTTTGTTCATATTTTAGATTCCATATGCATGTGTATACTGTATTTGTCTTTCTCTGACTTACTCCACTTAGTGTTATGTCCTCAGTTCAGTTGCTCAGTTATGTCTGACTCCTTGTGACCCCATGAATCTCAGCATGCCAGGCCTCCCTATCCATCACCAACTCCCGGAGTTTACCCAAACTCATGTCCATTGAGTTGGTGATGCCATCCAGCCATCTCATCCTCTGTCATCCCCTTCTCCTCCTGCCCTCAGTCTTTCCCAGCATCAAGGTCTTCTCCAGTGAGTCAGCTCTTCACATTGGGTGGCTGAAGTATTCGAGTTTCAGCTTCAGCATCAGTCCTTCCAATGAACACCCAGGACTGATCTCCTTTAGGATGGACTGGTTGGATCTCCTTGCAGTCCAAGAGACTCTCAAAAATCTTCTCCAACACCACAGTTCAAAAGCATCAATTTTTCATCGCTCAGCTTTCTTCACAGTCCAACTCTCAAATCCATACGTGACTACTGGAAAAACCATAGCCTTGAGTAGACTGACCTTTGTTGGCAAAGTAATGTCTCTGATTTTTAATATGCTGTCTAGGTCATAACTTTCCTTCCAAGGAGTAAGTGTCTTTTAATTTCATGGCTGCAGTCACCATCTGCAGTGATTTTGGAGCCCCCCAAAATAAAGTCTGCCACTGTTTCCACTGTTTCCCCATCTATTTGCATGAAGTGGTAGGACCTGATGCCATGATCTTAGTTTTCTGAATGTTGAGCTTTAAGCCAACTTTTTCACCCTCCTCTTTCACTTGCATCAAGAGGCTCTTTAGCTCTTCACTTTCTGCCATAAGGGTGATGTCGTCTGCATATCTGAGGTTATTGTTCTCCTGGCAGTCTTGATTCCAGCTTGTGCTTCATCCAGCCCGATGTTTCTCATGATGTACTCTGCATATAAGTTAAATAATCATGATGACAATATACAGCCTTGTACTCCTTTTCCCATTTGGAACCAGCCTGTTTTTCCATGTCCAGTCCTCAGGGTCCATCCTTATTGTCACAGTTGTCACAATTTCATTCTTTTCTTATAGCCAAATAATATCCCATTGTGTATATATACCACATTGTCTTTTTTCAATCATTTATCAGTGGTATTTAGGTTGTTAAAAGGGAGTTTTGAAGATTTCCATAGCAATTATGTGTGTACACAATTACCTACTTTCTTGATCTTAGATATTTTCAGAACCCCTTTTAAGTTTGCTGCTTGATGGCTTCCCCTGATTAAAGCCAAGGAAGATTGTACTGATCCATCCAAAATTCCAGACTTGCCATTCAGCTTAGTTCAGTCGGTCAGTCGTGTCCGACTCATTGTGACCCCATGGACTGCAGCACGCCAGGCTTCCCTGTCCATCACCAGCTCCCGGAGTTTACTCAAACCCATGTCTATTGAGTCGGTGATGCCATCCAACCATCTCATCCTCTGTCATCCCCTTCTCCTCCCGCCTTCAATCTTTCCCAGCATCAGGGTCTTTTCCAATGAGTCAGTTCTTCGCATGAGGTGGCCAAATATTGGAGTTTCAGCATCAGTCCTTCCAATGAATATTCAGGACTGATTTCCTTTAGGATAGACTAGTTGGATCATTATTTACCAGGAAAATAATTGAGAAGAACTCAAGTTTGCATTTGTGAGTGTCAAGGCAGTAGCAATTCAAATATTTGATGGTGATGATGGAAGTGATAGTAGTAATTAACATTTTTTTAAAAGTATTCAAGTGCCAGGCACTCTCCTGAGATCTTTCCATAGATTCAGTCATTTAACTCTTACCCCAGAAGTTGATACTCTTATTATCTTCATCTAATAGATGATGAAATTGAGACAGTAAGAGCTTGAGTGATTTGCTCAAGGTCATATAGCAAGCCACACTTATAAACATCACACATAAGTCTCAGGGCTGGGATTCAGTCGCTGATTTACATGTATCTTCTGGAAATAAAACGTCTTAATAAATCACTGGTGATACCTCTTGTCATATGAAAAGTTAATGATTAAAAAGTATAATAGAACCTAGTGGTTTAATTTTTTTCTTTTTGGAAAATATTCTGCTTCAGTACTCTGAGCCCATAAAACGGCTTGTTAGATATTTACCAAAGCTTGCTAGGGCAAAGAGTGAGCCTGTAAGTTTTGGTATAGTTATATTGTTCTTTTTAATGTGTTACAAGGTTTTTCAGGCTTTGGAACCTTTGGATTTTACAGTGTTTAAATTTTCAGCAAGGATTACATCCCTAAGAATTTACACAAACCTGTTATACATATCCAAACAATTCTGTAAAAGCAGGTGCTTTAAGGATTTGTTGCATTTCAGATTATCTCAAGGTATCAGTCAACCATTTACACTTTATTAAGAACAATTAAAATCTGAACTTTAAGATTGAGAATTAATAGTTAATGTTCATGGGCTCAATTATATATTTTTACTAGGGTACAATTACAAAAGATAAAATATATTGGTTGATATTTAGAGGTATAATTGTAGCTACCCAAGGTGTAAACCTTCTTAAATGTTTCTTACCTAAAGTACCTGGGATGGTCCCCTGGAGGAGGAAATGGCATCCCACTCCAGTATTTCTTGCCTGGAGAATCCCATGGACAGAGGAGCCCGGCAGGCTACAGCCCATAGGATTGCAAAGAGTTGGACATGACTGAAACGACTTAGCATGCACGCAGTATACAGTATGAACAGTCCTTTTTGGAAATTATTTTCCTTCCTCCCTGTTTATTTGCTTGTAATCATTGAGCCAGTCAATATGCCTTCAGCTTCTTAAAGCACATTTTATACTGTGCGTGAGTCTTGTTGATATTAATCTATGAATATTAAAAAAATATTTGAATAAATTTCCTTTTTAACTTAACTGAAGTACAGTGGTGTGTAGAAGGGCAGTATTGAAGAGGTGGGGTTTAGGGATTTTTTTTGTTTTTTTTTTGTTTTAGTATATATTGTTTACAGTTATGTATAGTGATAGTTATAATGTGTTACCTTTTATTCAAAATTATGTACAAATTACATTGTCAGATTTTACGATTATTTCCCTTGGTAGGGAACTCTCAGTGAATGGTTAGATTCATGTGAATAGATAAAAGTGATGGGGTTTGTTTTAAAGTGGGTAGAATAGTCTAATGAGCCCCCATGTACACACAATCCATCTTCCACAATTACTAACTCAAAGCCTGTGTTGCTTTATCTATATGCCTCCCCGCCTGGTTATCATAAAGCGAATACCATATCTCATGTCATTTTCATCCAGCAGAAAGAAAACTATTTTTAAACTTTATTTGTAGTCTCAGTTTGCTTTATGTGTTTGTACTTAATACTAGCATAATAGACTTCTATTAAAAAAAATGCTGTAGGGCCTCATTTGTCATGCACGAGTTAAGCCAGATGCCTAGGAAAGATGTGAAAACAGATGGATTTTTTTATGTATGTTAGATGTTGTGATCAAATATGCCTCCGATCTTTCATTCTGTTTTTCTGCATAGAAACACTGAATCCTCTTCACTTCTTCCTTCTCTGCTTGCTCTTAGGTCTTCCAACTTGAAGGATGTTTGTCTTTCTTTAAATGTCTCCTTAATTCACCTTTAGCTCTGTAGGTCCACTGCTGCTATCTGACTTCACTGATCATTATATGATCTTAAGCTATTTTCTCTAATTGCATTTTATTTTCCATGGCAGTTCATCTATTGGCCTGCCCCTCCTAACTTTCACCATATCCCTTTGTATTATCTGTAGTGTTTATTCCTTCCCGCTTAAATTCTTTGTTCTGATATGTACTTTCTTTTGTAAGGTGATCCTGTCATAACCTCACCATTTGTTTATTTACACACATGAACCTTTTAGGCTGCTTTCCCAAGTACCCTTCATGTGTGCTGGGCCGTACTCGTTCTTGCCTCTCTGCTTTGATGTACATTCTTTACTTGGTTTGTACATCTGTCCTCTCTCTCCTTTGAGCTGTATTCTGCCTTTCCATCAAAGACCAGCTTATTTACTTCCTGTTGTGTCAAGTCCTTCTTGATGACTCCAGGTCTGTAGGTCATTCCTATTTAAAAATTTACGTATGTGACCAACTGGTCCTATGAAATGGAGTCTTTGTATTTTTTCTTGTATTATTTTCCAGTTTTCTTATGGATTTGTGTTTCTAAACTGGATAGATATCTTCCAGGGACAGGGGGTTTTCCAAACAATGTTGGACATTAGTGTTTACTTCACATATCTTCACACATCTGTTGGTTGTGCATGTGCATGCTAAATTGCTTCAGGCGTGTCGGACTCTGTGTGACCCTATAGGCTGCAGCCCACCAGCCTTCTCTGTCCATGGGATTCTCCAGGTCAGAGTACTGGAGTGGGTTGCCATTTCCTTCAGGGGGTCTTCCTGACCCAGGGTTTGAACCTGGGTCCCTTACATCTACCTGCATTGGCAGGCAAGCTCTTTACCACTAGCGCCACCTGGGAAACTCTTGAATATGATGTACTCCTGGACTGTTTTAACTGACCATTTGTTTCTTATTATAATACACCTTCCTTTGTCTTTTTTGAATTCTATTTTTTCTTCTCCCTTTTTATTTGCTTCTAATTATTGAGCCAGTACATATGCCTTTAGCTTCTTAAAGCGGAACCAAGAGGGAGACGCAGTTAGCATCCTCTCATTGAAGTTGTCATGGTCACCGCACTGTTCCTCTGAAACATGGACTGGTGCTTCTAAGGGGTACGAGTGCTTAGTGGTCCTCCCACCCTCCATCCAATTCTCCTTATCCAAAGTCAGGAAAGGAGTAGGTTCTGAGATTAGGGAAACCTATTTAGAAATGAGTTTAAAGTAGCAACTTTTTCAATGACCAAGCAAGCTTTAAATTTTCTTCCACTGGAAAATGTGTCATTTGTAAGAAGAAGGGAAAGGAAGAGGAAATGATAAGTAAGAAAAGCTGAGCAGAGAACCAGGTAAAAGGAAAACTCATGTGTTACCCAGTTCAACCTTGTATTGCTTGCCATATACCAGGTCAGGCAGTCTAGAGACAAGTAGCTGGTGCAGAGAATAGCGACTTTATTCAGAAAGATTTAAGTTAGAAGGCAGTCACTTACAATGTAGTTACGTAGACATTGTACAATAAAAAAAAATTCCTTATATTTGTGAAGACAGTATTCTTGGAAGAATTCATGAAACAATTCTATGGTTTTTTTTTTTTTGCAAAGTCACATCTTCTTCGTTTTACTCTTTTAATTTTAGGCACATGAGTGATTATGTTAAAATCTAGTTTCAGAGACCTTTTTAAATAAGTAAAACAAATTCTTAGTGAAAATAAAGCATTGTGTCATACTCTAATTAGTAGAGGTTTCTCCCCCACCCGTTTCCTGATGGTATTTATAACACTCTGTTTCTTTCTGTTAATTGTATCTTGGGTCTCAGTGAACTATACTGTGTATTTGAACTTAGTAAATTTAATTGACCGTATGAAAAATTGACGTAGGGGAGCAAAAGCATGGTGACTATGACTCCAGATGACATGGGATTTGAATCCCAGTTCTGCAATATCTTCACTGTTGCCTAGAGCAAAGTCAGGTTTTTGAATCCTAAATGTTTGCTGCTAAAAGTGATTTTAGGTCTGGTTTAGTAGTTCTTAACTAGAAATAAACATTACATTCATTTGTTCATCACCATATCTTTTGATCCTTTAATAGTCATATTAGTGTATAAAGATTTTTCTTGTTTTTTTCCCCCCCCCCCCCCAATAATTAGGATCATTTTACTATAAGCATCTCCCACCTCATTCCTCCTTTTAATTTAAGGACTAACAAATTTTCAGCTCTCAGGTTTTGTTTTTTTTATTTTATAATTAATTCATCTTTTTATTGGATTATGATCATACAAGGTTATTTGTCCTATTTTTCTTATTCAGAATTTTCATGGCATTTTCTTTGTGGTTTGGATATATAGTTAGTTTCTGTAAATTTCTATGGACCCTGGAAAAGATCTGTTTTCTGATTAGAGTGTTTGATATGCTTTGCTTCATTATGCCTTAGTAGTTGTTTGTTTTTCCATGTCCTTTATGTTCTTGGATTGAGACGGGGGATGGACATTTCACTGATGATACACGACCACCTGCTTTCCTTTTCCTTTCGCTTCCAAAGTGCGCTGTTGCCCACTTTCAGTCTTTTAAGGTGAATTTATTTCAGGTATGTTATTTGCAGCATACAGTTGGGTAATTTATTAAAGAAGGAGAAGGGAAACCAGTCCAGATATGTGGTATCAGAAAAGATTTTAAGGAAAATCTGTTGCTTGAGCTAAGTGTTGATGGCAGGAAAGAAGGAGCTTGGTGTATGAAGTGGGGGGAGGCAGGCGGGCACGTGTCCCAGAGTGGAGTGGTAGGGGTTCTTCAGGCAGAGGGGGCAGCAAAGGCTTTTTAAGCTGACGGGGGGGCCAGTGTTTCCGTGTATTTTTTGTAATCTGAGACTTTTCCTGAAATAGATTTTTTTTTTTCCTTCAAGAAACTCTATAGGAATGAAACTTGATGGGTTTCAAAATATTTAAAGATAGGTATTTGTTTCTTTAAATTTTAACAGCAGTTTGACTGAGTGTCCTTCGATTTACTAGGTATCTTGAAGATATCAGGGCTTCCCTGGTGGCTCAGCTGGTAAAGAATCTGCCTGTAAGGCAGGAGACCCAGATTTGATCCTGGGGTTGGGAAGATAACCTGGAGAAGGGAATAGCAACGCACTCCTGTGTTCTTGCCCGGAGAATCCCATGGACAGAGGAGCCTGGAGGGCTACCAGTCCGTGGGGTCACAAAGAGTCGGACATGACTGAGTGACTAACACTTGTAAAGATCATTTCAAGTATGTGGAATGTTTTCTGTAGAGAAGTCTGAGGCTGCTTGATTTCCCAGCCCCCACCAAAGAATTCTTCTGGACTTCTTCAGTACCAGCGGTGTTCGCTGGACCTGACTCAGTATTACCCCGGTATTGTCCTTCCCAGGCATGTATGTGCCTTCCCAGTCTGCAGGGTGGCATCTTCCTTTAGTTGGGAAAACTTAGTTTTAATTTGTCTTGTATTCTTCTTGGGAAAGCAGTTAAACATGTGAAACTTTTTTTTTTTTTTTTTGAGGAATCTTTCATTTCTTTTTCTTTTCAGTCTTTTCTAATTCATTATTTCTGTTTCATTTTGTTCATGTCTCTCTCCATCTTGTCTTGCATGTTCATTCTTCTTCAACTTTTTATTTACTTAATTTTTGACAAGCTCTTCAGTTTGTCTTGTTCTGTGATTTTGTCATACTCTGCGTCCAGTCTTTGGATATTTCCACACTTCCTGAAGTTCTTTTAGTTGTAGTGGTGTTTCTTGTTATGATTTTCATTTGCTTGGCACAGCATTTTTTCTGGTGAGGTTTCCTCATCTGTTTTTCTAGTCACTGCCTATCCTTTCTTCATCCTTCCGTTCTTTCTCTCTTTCCCTTTCTCTCCTGTAGCTTCTTGGTCTCTTCTACATCCTGTGCTAGTTTCTTTTTATTAATCTTTGAATGAATCAAGCCCTGCCCCTCCCCCACTCCCAACCCCTGGTTTGAAACTGGTTTATGTGGGGGCTGGGAGAGCAGGGGTAGCCGTTCTTTTGCTATTTTTTTTTCCCCTGAAATACAGGCATCCCACTCCAGTACTCTTGCCTAGACAGTCCCGTGGACAGAGGAGCCTGGTGGACTGTGGCCCATGGGGTTGCAAAGAGCTGAACATGACTGAAGCGACTGAGCACACACGTCGGTCAAGAAAGAGCATTTCCCCTGATCTTATTTTTTTTTTGATCGTATTTATTTTTTCCTTTGCATGAGCAACATGATATCTGCTTCATGAGATGGTTTTTTTGTTTTCTGGCCCTATCCTGCACTGTGTGGAATCTTAGTTCCCTAACTAGGGATTGAACCCACATCCCCTGCATTGGAAGCAGAGAGTTTTAACCACTAGACCTTTCCAGGGAAGTCCCAATAGCAGGAATTCTTCCTTGTTCACAGTAAAGCACTTTATGACACAGGATTGTATAGTTGAGAGTGTTTAACCTTATGTGTCGCTGCTATTCCAGCAGAAGCTAGGAGACTTCGCAATTCAGTCTCGTCTGCCTTCTCTACCTTGTCTCAGCGGCGGCGTTTCTTTCACTGATTTTGTATCTGAATCTTTGGCCAAAGACCTCCTCTCAGCACCTTTCTATACCCCTCCTTGACTTTCACTGCCCTTGGCAGTTTTTTCAGATACATTGTGATTGGATGATAGATTTTTGTGTAGTTTTATCTAAGATGGAATTTCCATTTCTTTTTATTCTAGTGTTGTCTTGGGGATAGAGAAAGGACAGAGACTTCTTTACCCTGATGTCTTAAAACAGGTCATCGTTTTTTATTTTAAGCTTTCAGCAAAGCTGGTTAGCTGACCGAAGCCTTCTTCAGAGTACTATTTAGGATTTGGCTGCTTGACTCTTTGCATTTTTCTTTTCATTGCTTGGTGATTTTGCTTCTGATCATTAGCTATTTTCCTTGAGGACTGGATTTCACTGGCTGTGGTTGGGTTTCCGAGATGGGTTAACTGTGAGCAAGCGGGGCATCAGTGTGCTGAGAGGATTGTTTGTTTTGAGGGCACAACCGTATTGCATTTATTAAAAATATTGTAGGGATCAATAGTGCCATCTGAGTTCATTTCTCCCGGCTATATTGTACTTCTTTGTGCATTTATGAGGTGGTTTATCTTATGAATTATTGAAACAAGCTTGAATACATCTTTAAAAAAAAATGGGAGTAACTTTTATTTGCTTGTCGTCCCATCCCCCATCCAGGAGGCACTGGTTTCCTTTTATTATAGAAGTCCACTTGGTGTTGCTTTTTATGTTCCAAGGATCAAAGATATAGAGGGGGAAAAATGTTCATGGTTTTGTACTTTGATAGGAAAGGAGATAGTTATTTTAGTTTCTATCACCAAGTACCAAAAGTTCCTTTCAAATGCACTGCAGTCCAAAAAAGGAAGCAAAACAGAAAACTACCTGCCAGTCGGTGAAAAGAACTAACAGCATGCACCAATATGCAGTACTTATAATTGTTTCAAATTTACAAACACAACAATGAAACATATTTTGCATAATGAAATATTTATTTTTATCCTTCATGCTTGCAAGCTGCTCTCCATTCATTCTGTTTGCAAACAGCAGCAGCAGCATTTCTTTAAACATGAGCCGGGTGTCATTTCCAGCTGTTGAAATTAATTCTTTTTTAGATCCTGTTAAAAGCTATCATCCAACAGCACATCTGTGTTTCTTTTTGCTCTTCGTTTATTTCCATTGACTTTTTTTCTTGTTCTTATTTTTACTCATTAGTAAAAGTGCTTCTCAGTGATCTTTGGTGTTTGAGATAGGACAGAATTAATAAAAGGAATTCTTGTCTTTGTGTAATGTACTATATTGTTCCCCTGGTAAGTGGATCAAAATTCTAATTTTGCATCTCTTTCATTTCATAGTTAAAAACAATTAAATGTCACCTGTAGGCTCCAGAGTAGAGGAAAGCTGTAATATTATAGATTTTAAAATTCCCTGTAATATATGGCAGAACCCATCACAGTGTTGTAATTATCCTCCAATTAAAAATAAAATACATTTTAAAAATCACTGTAATATGAAAATCTTACTGTTATCATGTAGCTATCAGTCAAGACCTGTGGAAAAGCAATTGTACATAAAAATCAAATTGTACCAAAAAAAAACACCCCAAGATTGTAAAATGCTCTTCAACATTCTTCCTCTGGGGATAACTGTTTCATATATACAGCATGTAAGGTAGATTTTGTTTTGGGTATCATATCCCCGTATCATGGGAGTCACAAGTGTAAGTTTAAATCTTGTAACCACATTAAAAAAGTAAAAAGAAAGAGCAAAAGCTAATTGTAATACTGTCCTATTTAATTCAATATATTCAGAGTATTATCATTTCAATATAAAACCAATGTGAAAATTGTTAATAAAATTGTATATTCAATCTTCAAAATCCAGTGTTTCTTGCACTGACAGCACATCTCAGTGGAGACAAACTTCTTTTTAGATGCTGAGTACCACGCGAGGCCACTGGCTGCCATAATGTACAGTGTGGTTCTAGACTGTGGCATCTCTGAGAGTTGGAATCATGTGTGGTTTTTGCTGTGTTTCTTGCTGCCATTGGTGCTCGTTCAATCTGTGCCTTCAAAGGAATGAATGAATGAATGAGTGGGTAAAATATACTGGAGGGTATAGGTTAATGCTGGAGTCTTAAGGATATCAGTGCCTCCTGTCAAGAGAACTAAGATACGTTGTTTGGAAAGAGAACCCAGAGTCTAGAGGGATCCTGTGTTCCAGTCCTGTGGAAGGACAGTGGGGTGGGAGTTGAAGAGTTAAACTGCTGAGGACTCTTGCTGGAGACAGTAGGAGAGGAAAGAAAGAGTGGCCGGTCTCCATCCAGGATGTACTTTCCAGCTGCGATCTGATCCAGAGCGGCTGACAGCGCCTTTCGCTTCTCCAGGTGCTCCTGGTGTGCTGGCGCTCGGGGCTCCTCCCGCGGTCCTGCAGTCAAGTCCTGTGTGCCCCTCTGCTTAAAATCGATGTGATTGTATCAGTTGTATAAATTGGTACAATGTGGATAGCAGTTCATTACAATGTACTAAATTAATAATGTCTGTTTTCTGTGACCCAGTGATTTTCTATTTAGGTATATACCATTGAGAAGAGGTTTCATATGTATGCAAGGAAGCATTAAATGATAACTGTGGCATTTTTAAAAACTAAAAACATGCAAATCACCTACCTGTCTGTCTTAGGAGATCAGATAAATATTTTTGACACACTCATTAATTTTGTACAAGAATTAAATGACAGGAATTAAATGAATCTAGTGAACTAGATTTGTATTTCCAGATGGAAAGCCATCAAAAATTCAAGGTACAGTGAGGAAAACAAGCTTTGGAACACCTGTTTTTTTTCCCCCCCTCAAAATAAAAAATGTCACACAGTATACACAATGTTAGGTATTTCTCATTGATGCATGTTGCTATATAAAAGTTGGGGGGAAAAACAAGCAAACCCCAAGACTAACGGTAAGCTCTATGTCTAGACTAGTGAGTACCACTGGTTAGGGGCGTGGGAACAGACTGAATCTTCAAAGAGCACTCTAGTGAATGTAAACCTCTGTAGTTTTTTTTTTTTTGTTTGTTTGTTTTTTTAAATACAAAGCACTGAATGATAATAATTGGCAATTCTAGATGGAGGTCACGGGGTGTTATCTTAGTCTTTATTCTTTGATATATTTTAAATTGTTCTCAATTTCTGTTTTATACATTCAAGAGGTCTATAGTCAGTGTTTCTGGAAGTAAAAATTTAGGATTAAACATGCCAGGGATATTTTTCTTTCTTGGTATACTTCATATGAATTATTTCAGTCCTTTGCTGGAAGAGGATACACAGGTGGAGAAATATCCTTTTGATGTATACAAGTACAAAAGTGCATTTTATAGCTGAATTTGCTTTGTTCTATATTTCAGGCTAGAATTTCAATCCAGATCCCTGCAGGAAAATGCCTAATAAACTTAGTGCTGCGCAGTACCCTTGTGAGTTAAGATTTTAAAAAGTATTTTTAAAATCTAGAATTAGCCTAAGCCTTTCAAAGACGTGTCAGCTGTAGTGCATTTCAGTTAAGGTCGACAAGCACTTATGGAATGCCTGTCTGTGGCTTGAGGCTTGGGGGATGGCTAGGAGAGAGTAACACTTAGAAGGAAACTTTAGACATTTCAGGACACAGAAGCAGCTGGGAGCTGTCCAGTTGACTAAAGAAACATTCACTGTCAGAAGGGGAAAGAACAATACATATTGGGTTGGCCCAAAAGTTTGAGTTTTCTATACTGTCGTATGGCAAAACCCAAATAAACTTTTTGGCCAACCCTACTTTTCTTTTTTGGAGAAATTATTAATTTATTACCTACAAGCTCCAAATCTATACTTCATGATCTGTTCTGTGGTCGTGGAGCTCAGCCATGTAGGCATTTCTCCTTTGCAGCGAGTGTGATGTTCAGCTGTGTCTGCAGAGGGTGTGGGAAAGGGTCTCTGCATGCAGGAGCTTCTCTTCTTGATTCCAGTGTCCTCCTGGACCATTTCAGGTGGCTTCACAGCGAATCCCAAGGCCATCACCTCGCTGAGTGTGGTATCTCTTCCCTGCCACTGCCCACCCCCGCCCCTGGCGTTTCAGAGGGAGGATTTCCCACCATTGCACCCTCTCTAGTGTTGTCTGCTTCCTAGATCTGCTCTTCTGTATTCTCTTATCTTCAGCACTCCCACCCCATTACTCCTGTCCCTGTTATTAATTTTCCCACATTCACATTACTCTCACTTATTTCTTTCTCTCTTTGAATCTCTGCATGGTATCTCCTGATTGGACCCTAATGGCACAGAAGGCGCAGTGTTTCCCTCAGTATCCTAAGATCAATACAGGTGACGTTGATGTTTGAAAGGCCTCCTAGGAATCTTTTCAGCCTGTTGTTCATTTTCTTTTAGTAGGACATTAAGCTAGTGTGTGAATGGGCTAGTGGATCAGTAGATGTGAACATCTGTGTGGTTCTTACCATGTATTTTACGGCATTGGAAAAGTGTGTGCATTGTTATTCCTGGGGAAGTTGATATTTGAGGTTCTTTATGCTTTAAGCGTGTGTGGCTTCATCCTTCATATGTCATTTTGCCTTACTGCACCAACTCAGACACCCAGTGGAGGCCTCCTGGTGTAGCAGACAGTGTGTGTCTGGTTACCAGGTGAGCCTGGGTGCCAGTTCTGGCTCCAGTGTTACAGTAATTCTAGTTATAGCTCCATAGCATGCAAGGGAAAAATCTTATTTTCTAAATTCAAGTTCTCACTCAGGCCCACAAGAGAATTTATGTACCTTGGGGCAAATAACTTGGTGACTTTGAGCTTATTTCCTTGTCTGTGAACTAAGAAATAAAGCACAAGCCTTTTGAGTTGTTGTAAGGTTAGTTATGTCAGAGTGAAGCACCAATTTATTGTTGTTTAGTCACTTGGTTGTGCTCGACTCTTTTGCGACCCCATGGACAGTAGCCTACCAGGCTCCTCTGTCCATGGCAGTGTATAAATGATCCAGTTTGTCTGTTTCCTTGCCAATGTTTGATATAAAATTACCATATTTTATTTCAGCTTTTCATAAGGTTGCAGTGTTATCTTGTGGTTTTGAGTTTCTCTAATAACCAGTGAAGTTTAACACTTTTTCGTGTGCCTATGTACTACCTGTGTGCCTCTGTTTTCCTTTTAAGAATTTTCTAAACATAACATTTCTTGTAATGTTGATACAAGTCTCTGGGAAAGAAAACAAACAGGAGAAACTGATCTGTTTTAGATTTTTCACTTGGTGTTTGCCATAGCAATTGCTTCTGCGCTTTCAAACCAGGGCTTCTTCCCCAGAAGTTATTTCACATAACCAGTTATCTCGGGTCCTTTCTAATGTTTTGGTTTCATGTTTCCTTTGATTTAGGAGCAATGAAAACAAACAGGGAAACCCAAACAAACTCAAGCCCAAACAATAAAACTGCTGTAAACACTTACTGATAACATGTCTCTCCTACAAACTTTGTGTTTTCAACTTTTATTAACTTTTTTTGATAATGCTTTCAATTTTTAACTACAATTAGTATTAAAAAGTATTTCCACTGTACGGACACACCATTCGGCAAATACAATGTAGAGAACAGTGGGAGAAGAGCTATTCAAAACTTTACATGTCTCATGATGCAGGGAACCCAAAGCTGGTGCTCTGTTACAACCTGGAAGGTAGGATGGGGAAGGAGGTTGAAGAGGGAAGGAACATATAATATAGCTATGGCTGCTTCATGTTGATACATGGCAGAAACGATCACAATATTGTAAAGTAATTATCCTCCAATTAAAAATAAAAAAAAATAAATTTAAAAACTTTACATGTCCCATTGTAAGGAGAATGTAGGCAAGTCTGTATGGTATAATATCAGTGGAACAGTAAAACTGTGAAAGATGATACAAGGCCAAGAATAGCAAGAAATATTTTGTGCACTGTGGTCAAGTTATTGGACAAAATGACAGTATAGGGAATACTGAAAAGTTGTAAACATGTTTGTCAGTTGCTTAAGACAGGAAGTTGAGTCATCTGATTCCTTTTGCATTACTGTTCACATTCAGGTCTCTCAGCCCGTCCAGTTGCTCCCAACTGCCAGATAGATCCTGAAGTACACCCAAGTGTGTCTGCTTTAAGTGCTGCAGATCTCATCTAAGCGACCATCTCTGCTGGTCACCTCTGGTCTCCAAAAGTCATTACTTCCACTCTTGTCTCCTTCTAATCTGTTCTCAACTTAAAAGTGAGAAAGCTCTTTAACACTTAAGTCAGAATAGAACACTCTCAAGCTGAAAACCCATCGTGGCTTCCTTTTATACTTAAACTCTGTTCAGCACCATGACCTGCTTAATACGGTCCTTGACGGCCTCTCAGTTTTATCTCTTAAAGCTATTCCCTTATCTGCCTAAACTCCAAAGCAACTAGCCTTCTTTTAATTATTTAAAAAATGAACTTTTTCATGCCCCGATAAGTCATGTTTTAAAGAGTAAGACTAATTTATCTCTAAGAATGTTCTCAGATAAAACTTACAAACTAAGAAATGGCATAGTAAGGCATTTATTCAGCCTCTTGAAGCTCTTTAATTGTCCTTTGTTCCACCTGGTTATAACTCTTGGCCTAAAGGACGCCCAAAATGAATTGTCGGGTGATTATCTCTTGCTTTTAACAGGAGCCCAATGATTCTTCTTTTCATCTGTTTCTAGAAATACTATCCCTAATTCTTCTCTCTCTGCTCTTACTCATAGCCATCCAACAGTCCTCCCACACACACTTTTTTCCTTCCCTAACTAGGAAGAAGAATTAGCTTGACTGTGCTCAGTTAGAAAAGGAGCATAGTTAATTATGAAATTAACATATATGAAATTCTTGTTAGTTGGCAGTAAAAATATGCACTTAATTCTCAGTTTCCAGTTATTTTGTATTAAAGCCCATTGATGAAATTATTCTATTACCATGTAGAGTTAATGATTTTTGTTTAAAAGAACAGTTTGTTTGCTAGAAACTCTCATGTAATAAATTGTGTTAAAATATTTTTCTAAAGATGTCAGATGTACTTGGAAAAGTACAGGTATGAACTGACAAGGTATTCTATCTCTACAAAATAAGATACATGTATTTCTTATTTGTGTGACAAATATCTGATTTTGACACATTTTCACTATTGATGCAGAAATAAATCTCTCAATTGAAATATGTCTTGGTATAAGTTCTGAGGTCTAATACCACTGATCCATTGAAAAAGGAGAGGGGAAGGAATTCTGGTGCTAAATGGACAGAGGAGGGAGAATTGCTCCATATCTTGGGTCTTCTTCCATTAGGTAACACATTTGCATCAATTTTTGTTTAAAAGCCTTTACTTTTGCCAGGTGAACCAGCTGCCCTCATTACTGTTCTCTTATTCCATCCCTTCTTGGTAGTTCTAGGTGCTTAATTATTTTTGCTCATTCATAGAAATCTGCCACATCTCATTATTTTGTCACTGCCACTTTACCAGTATTACAAAATGAACTGAACTAATAGGAGTTGTCATTTTTCACTCTCACTCTCTGCAGTTATATCTCTGATGGTGGTTTCTCATCTGATATGGGGGATGAAGTGAGCCACCCGTCACACAGTCAGAAGGACCTGATTGTTATCACCAGGGACAAATAATTTAGTAATGGAGTCTCAAATGAATAGGAGGCACAAATAGAGTAGGTATGGATTTTTGCTAGAAGATTGCCTAGAATAGCATAGGTATTAATACATGTACAGTTGGTAGAAGAGGTCTTACTGAAGATTCAGAGTCTAAAAGAGAGGATAAGATGGTAAACTATTGCATAGTTTTCCTCTGGGATAGATTGGAAGGCAATTGAGCTAGGACATAAGTTGCTTTGTTAATTCTCCTGACATTGGTACCTAGGTTGAATGTAGCTTCTGGGTGATAGTCTTGTTTTAAGTTGAAATTTTTAAGAGTAGTGATGAGCAGTCTCCCTTACAGCTGAATGTGATGGGATCCTGGGCAGCCTGAAGAATTACAAGTGGCCCTCCAGTTTGGGCATTGGGAGTGCGTCTTGCCGGCTCGGGGATATTTTTCATTGCCTGTCACAGCCCGGGGACTGCTGGTGTCTAGTGGGTAAGGCCACAGACACTGCTGAGTATCTTACAGTGTACTGGACCACCCCTCACAGCAAAGACACCGGGAATTCCCTGGCAGTCCAGTAGTTAGGACTTGGGGCTTTCACTGCCAAGGGCATGGGTTCGATACCTGGTCGGGGAACTAAGATCCCACAAGCTGCATGGCACAGCCTTAGTAGCAAGGTTGAGCAACCCGGTATTTTAACCAATACCAACAAAGGTCTGTTATATTTCCTTATTTCCTGTAGATTGAGTGTGCATATTTGCTGTCTTGTCCTTACAGAATGGCCAGTCTTGAGTAGAAATTTAATGATGGAGAAGGCACTCACCCTTAATCATTCCCAACAACTCACCTTTGGACAGACCTGCATATGCTGGCTTCATTTACAAGACCCTGTTTTTCTGCACCACTTCTCTCTTTGTAGTTTTTACACTTTATGAGCTTTACTCATCTTTGAGAAAAATTTCCCTGTGCCAGTTTAGGATAAACAGTTTGATGTTTGGCTGTTATTAAGATTTCTTAGTAATGAGATATTTGGTGTCACTAAGTGTTAAAGAGGTACCTGATTATAGACTTTATAAATAGCATCAAAGATAACTAAATGTCATACTTTATCTCCATAGCGCATAACTAGGAGAGGAGGAGGCAGAAGGTGGCAGAGAGAAAGGATAATAGAATTTACACAGCAGCATTTACTTAAAGATAATAAAAAAATTTCATTACATGGCATGAACCAGCCCATTAGGACTAGCACAGCACTCTGCATGGAGATGCTCAGTATAAATACCATTTGCTTTTTATTTGAAATAAGGATAATTCTGTGTTACTGACTTGACTAAAATTTAAAGAGTGTTCCACTCACTATTTGTGGGATATTACAAATAATGTGAGCTCTTTTAATAATTGCACATAAATATACTGTAAATTAAACCTTTCATCTAAAACTACGAGTGAGTTATCTAAACAGCAATTAATTATGCACTTTGGTACTCCTGTGAGTGAAGTAAATTGTTGCTCTCTCTTTCAGAGAGCACGGATTTCCATGAAAGGCTTTGAATGAAAGTTTTACCCCATGAAATAACCTCTCAATAGGGAAAGCATGGTACTCCATCTATTAACCATGAACTGACTAATTTGGATCATAGTTGAGGCTTTGCAGGTGAGAGTATGTACGAATAATAAGCCAGCTACCTACAAAAATATATACTTCCTCTTAAGACCTTGATCCAGTACAGACTTGAGATGTAATAAGGTAGTATTCTCCAATTGATAGGAAGATTCTGTGTCTTTGAAGTAGAAATTAATATTTGGATTAGTTAAGGCTCCTTCAGTTTCGAATGACAGAGAACCCAGCTCGAACTGGCTAGCCAATGAAAGGGAGTTTATTAGCTCATGCAGTCAGTAGGCTGTTGCTAGAACTACAGGGACTCAGGCAGCACTCCTGTGCCTCAGCTTTGCCTTCGTGCATTGGCTCTGTTCTCTGTGCTGACGTGATAGTCCATCACAGAGGCAGGCTTCCATCCGGTCTCTCAGGTGGTGACAGCAGAAGAGAACCTGGGAGGTCTCGGTTCATTACCTTTGATTGGATCACATCTCTGTGTCTGAGTCAGTCTCTCTGGGCAGGGCATATACCGTCATGGATTGAGCCATGTTGCCAAATCTGGGTGAGATTTATTGCCGCTTACAGGTAGAGAGGGCAAGAGTGGGGTTACCTTGATGAAAATTAGTTATGCAAAATATAAATCTTTATCTTAACCCTGTCTTCTGCAGAAGTA
Organism: Muntiacus reevesi; assembly: GCF_963930625.1. Taxonomy (NCBI): domain Eukaryota; kingdom Metazoa; phylum Chordata; class Mammalia; order Artiodactyla; family Cervidae; genus Muntiacus; species Muntiacus reevesi. The sequence goes on along the minus strand of NC_089254.1, from coordinate 102,060,162 downwards.
CCATATAAATACATATGGGCTACTTTAAAAAAAAAATGGTTCTATACAAGGGTCTTGATATATTTTACTAATATTCAACAGATGATATTTAAGTTTGCTTGCAGTTTTTTCAGGATTACACATAATATCACAGTGACTGTCTTTGTCTATATGTCCTTGTGAATTTGGGCAAGTTTTATAGAGACTACATAGAATTTCTGGATCAAAGGTCATGCACATTTAAATTTTTATAAATTTGCCAAACTCTCTCAAGATTATAATTTTATCAACAGCATGTAAGACAATTTGTTTCCCCATGTTACTTCCTTCTCATTTTATCTTTGTTGTCTCTCCAGTTCCTGAAAAATTTTGTGTTTGGTAAAATATATATGATACTCTTTATTTTGCTTTAGAATCAGTGCACTTGGGAGTAGCTCAGTCGTAAGACTATTAAGTAGCTGATCTAGACTGGATATCTTTCAGATGACTAAGACTGAAAAATATTTCTTTCATTTTAGTTTGTTTTTTATTCCATCTTAATACTTGAAACCAATTTAATAGTCTGCTTTTCAGAAAATCAAATTATTTATGTCCAACTTTATTTGATAGAAATTAATGAAATAACTGATTAGCCTCTGATTGTGAGTCGAACTCTTCAGTATTTGTCAGTAACAGTAATTTATATTATTCCAGGTTAAAAAAAATGTTAAAGATGTATTTAATATGCTTATTGGTAGTATCAGTTTATAAAGTTGATGTAGAGATTTTAATGTATGTTAGTCTTCAGCTCATATCAGACTGATGCATAGTAAACAACTATTCAACCATTGAAGTTGTAGTATTTGATAAATCTGCAAAAATTTTGCTGTATAAGCCAATAAAAATTTTACATTAAGAATAACTCATGCAGTAACTTCTATTCATTAAAGCTTGGAATAATTTAAATGATGATGGAGTGAGTATATATTTAAGGCTGACTCATGATTTATCAAAAATATCTTATTTGAGAATGTCTTTTACTTATTTTAGTTCTTTACTGATTTTTTTTTAAGTTGGTCACTTTCATTAATAGTGATATTTTTTTACTCAGTTTTCAAGTTGCTATCAATGAATTCCTGCCAACATGTAATGCATGCTTGAAACTTTTTTTTTTCCAAATGCTGTTTTATTTAAGTATATGGAAAATACTTTAATTAGATTTAAAAGTGAGATTTAAAAGTGGTTAAGTATCTTTTTTGATGAACTTTATTCACACAAAATAAAATAGCTTTAGGAGGTACTGGAACTTATTTTTTCATACAGATGGCTTGTATCCCAGTCCCAGCTTCTAGGTAATGAAAGAGTGGCCCACAGGTTTTATGAAGCCATTTAAAGCAGGAATTTTGTTTGTTTGTTTAGTCTCTCAGTTGTGTCTGATTCTTTGCATGACCCTGCAGACTGTAGCCCACTCTGTCCATGGGATTCTCCAGGCAAGAATACTGGAGTGGGTTGCCGTTTTCTTCTCCAGGGGAGCTTCTCAACCCAAGGATCTAATTGGCGTCTCCTGCATTGTCAGGCAGATTCTTTACCATTGAGCCACCTGGGAAGCCCTTAAAATAGGAATGGATATGTACAAATTTACTTCCTCTGATTTAGGTGTTTCTCTTTTAATAAACTGCTCCAAAAATACCAATTTACATCAGGGTATGAGAAATAATAGGCATGGGAAAACAATTTTGGGTTGTGAAAGGAACACTGATTTTTAACTGAAGAGGAGTTAATGATCAGCAGTGTGACAGATTTGTCCACTGAAATTAACCTCCCCTCTCCCTGTTGTTGCATTGCGCTGTGTTCCTTCTGTCATGGCCCTCATCAGCGTCTACAGAGCAATGCATAGAGCAATTCTGTTTCTCCTTTTTCCGCAAAAGTGAGAGTCTGGAGAGCTAGTTCTTTCTGTTATTCATCTTTCCATTCTGTTCAGGGCCCACCACATTGTAGGTATAAATGTTAAATTCAACTGATCTTTGCAAAATAATATAGTGCGATAACTTGACAAGTCGCTGTTTGACAGTCCTTGGCCACTGCTTTTATATTTTCATTTTACTTCAGTGAATCAATTTTTACATAAAAAGATCCCATAGATGTGTTAATTTTGTTTACAGAGAAATGTTTTATATACTCTGAGGGTAATTACTGATAGTTTACCATCTGTTTCTATTTATCAGTATTTTCCATCTCCCTGTTCATTTGTTTGGCTGAGTCTTTTATATGTGAGATTCTTTCTCCATTTAGCTTTTGATGTCTTTGGAATTTTAGTTTTTGGTATTTAGGAAATGTACAGAATATTTTACAATGTTCTGCAAGTTATGTTTATGGTATAACTTGAGTTTCAGTCCCATTCTTTAAAGGGAAATATGTGTTGTTGGTTAATTGGTAAAATGATACGTCTCTCTTAGATATGTTTGTAAAAACTCTTATTTTTGTTTTGCACTTTTTAAGAACGTTAGACTTTTCTAGGAACAGAGTGCCTTTTTAATGTTTATTTCCTTTCTAACAGGAGTGGAGGAGGAGGACTAATGTTTGTTGAATGCTTACTATGCTCCAGTACTGTGATGAGCACAATATATCACTATTGTCATTAATTGCTTAATAACTCTGTTGAAGGTGATACTATTACAATTTACAGATGAAGAAGCTGAAGCAAAAAAAGAATATCTTTTTTCCCCACAACTTGGTCTCTGTTTTATTTCTGATGTAACGTAGGACCTAGAAAACTATCTTACGTGTATCATGGATTAGCAGAAAATTCACTGGGATCTCTACCATGCCAGTACGATCAGTTCGTTATCCTTTCACCCCACCTGTCATTGAACACCTACAAATCTGGAGGTAGATATTACTGAATATAAACACTCTTTTAAGTGTATAGCTAAATTTGCAGAATGGGAAGGTGATCTCATCAGTGCAATAAAATGAAGAAGTAGCTCTAAAAAATACAGCTGCCTCTTCATTTCTGTGAGAGGCTGGATCCCCTGAGATACCAGAATCCGCAGACGCTGAAGTCACTTATGTGAAATGGTGCAGTAAAGGAATACAGTTGGCCTTCTCCATCCACGGATTTCACTTTCACAGATCCAGGAGTGGTCCTATTAGAAACCTTTGGATCCGGAGGGCCAGCTATAGTTTATTTCTTCTGAAACTGCTGGTGTCCATGCTCTTTGCTTATTTTTATGGCCTTGTGATTGGTTTTAACAGCTTTGAGGGGACAGAAACAAGACTTTGGTTTGTTCAGGGTGAGAAATTAGAATCTTCGACATCTCAGCACTCACTCTTAAATCACCCAGGATTTAAAATTAAAAGTTTGATTTGAAACTATTAGGTAAAGGATTTTTTTAGTAAAAAAGAAAAAGAATAAAGGTGGCAAATGATGCTAAGACTGACATTTCTAGGAAAGTTAGATATTAGAGAAGTCACAACAGAAATAGTAGATCATGGATTCAAAAAAATTTCAAGGAGTGATTGACCAGCAACTTCACATCCTAGGGTGATATCACAGAAAAAGCATCAGAAGGCAAGTGATAAAAAGCCGCAGGTAAGAGGCAGCTGGGCTTTTTTGCCTTATTTGATATCTTAGGATTTTTCCAAGTTTCAGTCAATTTTGTAACACCTTCTCTGTTTTTACAGTCACACATACCTAGATTATTAGTTACTTCATATTTTAGAGTAAGCTTATGGTGTTATGCTTTTGATTTATTTTCAAGAGGAACCTTCTGTATCACAATAAAATATGGAAACCCTTGAAAGTGAAAGTCACTCAGTCATGCCCAACTCTTTGCAGCCCCATGGACTGTAGCCTGCCAGGTTCTTCTGTCCATAGGATTTTCCAGGCAAGGATACCGGAGTGGGTTGCCACTTACTTTTCCAAGGGATCTTCCTGACCCAGGGATTGAACCGAGATCTCCTGCACTGCAGGCAGATTCATTCCTTGCTGACTGAGCTACCAGGGAAGCCCTATGGAAACTCTTAAAATCTGCTGTAAATAGAAACTTTCTATAAAAACCCATAAAATTAAGGAGGAAAGTTATAAGCTATGTCCTAAGGGTTGCTGAGGACATCATATACTGTCTTCCTCTTTATGTAATAGGAGGAATTGGAAAAGATGGAAAAAGTAAATGCACTCTGTCTTAAGCGATTCTGTCTCATTTGTGTGGGTGATGGGTAGGATGGTTTTTAGTTCCAGCAACATTGTTGGCTGAATGTGAAATGATCCCAGGAGGGAAGCGTGACTGTGTGTGTGTCTGAGTGTTTTAATATTCATCATGTGCAAGATGCTGCTCTGAGCTTCCTATATTGAAAGATTTTTTGTTTTTTCTTTTTGAAGCTCTTTTAAGAGCCTGTGCTGATGGAGGTGCCAACCGTTTATATGATGTCACAGAAGGAGAGAGGGAGAGGTGAGCTTTCCTTCAGCCGTGTCTGTTATATCACTTCTGCTTCTGAGCTTGCATTATTTTCTTCTTAGTAAATGGTGATTGTTCATTTTCCTTCAGATTCTTACAGAAACCACCTCAGAGAGAGCGCAAGCTACTTAACCATGTTGTATTAGCCTTTGCTTTGAGTGATATCTGTTAATAGCGATAGGCCGATCATACTCCTCTTAAAAAATTCTATTTCAGAAGTCTTTTAAAATAACATTATAAACTATCAGTACATGTGAGGACTTTGGGTATTGACTAAAATAATGGTAATTTGAGTTTTTACTCAAATAGTTTAAAGGAATACAAATTGGTCTTATGTAAAATATGTATCCTATTGTAGCAGGTGCAAGATTTTTATATAGTATTGAACAAAACTCAGTATAATTTAACTTAGTTCTGAGCTGTGCTCACATGCACTTTTAAGAGAGAAATAATTTTATTTCTTAATGATTTGTTACCTGTACCCTGTGGTTTTCCTGATCTTGGCATGGTGAGCTATTTATAGACATGGTGAGCTATTTTTAGATGTGAAAATATGTTTGATGAAAGCCCAATTTAAATCTAGCTCACTGCCAACATGTGTCTAGTTCATCCTCTTCGCAAAGACAATTTATAGTCTAGATATAAGTAGACTAGCTATGAAATTTAGTTCCACTTCTATCATATGTTACCAAATGTACTAAAATATTTACAGTTTGAGAAATCACCTCCTTGCTGTAAAAAATCAAAGTATTATGATGCAGCATATCATAGGTATGAATTAAATACACATATTTTGAAATGATGTAAAATACGTCTTTATGACATCAAAATTTTTACTTCACATTTCTAATGGAGATGCTTTTTGAAAGCACATGGTTGCTTATAGAAGGAAGGCATGTTTTCTTTGAGATTGGACATGTGTAGATGTATAATCAAAAAATATAGCCACAGTGACAGCCTAGGAAGCAATTTAAATTCTTAACATGTTGTGCTTATTTATTTATTTTTTTTGATAAGAACTTTTAAGATTTATTTTCAGCAGTTTTCAAACATGTAATGGTGCATTGTTAACTGTTGTCACAATGCTGTGCATTATCACACCCCCAGGACTTATCTCATAACTAGAAGTTTGTACTTTTTAAAAAAATTATTCTTTATTGAAGGGTAATTGCTTTACAGCATTTTGCTGTTTTCTGTCAAACCTCAACATGAATCAGCCATAGGTGTACGTATATCCCCTCCCTCCCGCCTCCCTCCCCATCCCACCCCTCTAGGTGGATACAGAGCCTCTGTTTGAGTTTCCCGAGCCAGACAGCAAATTCCCGTTGGCTGTCTGTTTTACATATGGAAGACGGTATGGAGATTCCTTAAAAAACTAGGAATAAAACCACCATATGACCCAGCAGTCCCAGTCCTAGGCATGTACCCTAAGGAAACCAAAATTGAAAGAGCCACATGTATCCTCTTGTTCATTGCAGCACTATTTACAATAGCTAGAACATGGAAGCAACCTAGATGTTCATCTACAGATGAATGGATAAAGAAGTCGTGATATATATACACAATGGAATATTACTCAGCCATAAAAAGGAATGCATTTGAGTCAGTTCTAGTAGGTGGATGAACCTAGAACCTATTATATAGAGTGAAGTGAGTCAGAAAGAGAAAGATAAATACCGTATTCTAACACATATATACAGAATATAGAAAAATAGTACTGAAGAATTTATTTACAGGGCAACAGTGGAGAAACAGACAGAGAGAGTAGACTTGTGCTTCTTTCTTTTTAAACTTTATGGATTCCTTTGACTGTATTTCCTACAACCTGACATGGGCAGGATGTGAAAAAGTACTCAAGCATGTGTTATAAGAAGTATCTGGCCAGTTATTGCAATGAGGAGCATAATGGCCATGAGGCAAGATTTGAGCAGGCGCGTTTTGTTTCTTACCCGTAGCCTCCTTGCTAACCAGCAGTCTGGTACTGAGTGCCATTTCTCTAATGATGTGTGTAGCTTATGAATATAATTGTATGAGGCAGAGCTGTGAAACGAACTGACACAGTACTTTTTAAGTCTTCCTTGATCATAAGAACCATCTAGAATATTTTGAAAAAACATAGATTTCTGTACTGATTACTTTAATTGGATTGAGCTGGACACTAGTAAGACAGATAATATCCAACATATTTACTCTCATTTGAAAGTAACACAGACCACCAATGTGGGAATGAGTGCCATTATTTTTGCCCAAATTTCAAAATAATCATTTCTAGTACTTCTGAACACATTTATAAGTAACCTTAGGGAACTCTTCCAAGAAGATTTATATGATTTACCTAACAACTATGTGTCCGTATATGAAGATGTTTAAGAAGAAAATGTACTTGGTGTTGGTTTCCGAGTTATAATAACGTGTTTGCCGTGGTGCATAGCCTGAAGCTTAGGGGCATGGTTGGCAGGGGTGAGGGTGAAGTCCTTCAAGGGAGATGAGTGAGGCTAACTGCTTCATGTGGGAATTAAAGCCTTGGAATAAATCTCATTAAATCCAAACCCTAACCTGTTAAACTAATTGGACATAGGTGACTAAACATGGTTCTTATTAGCTGTATTTTTAACAGAAAGGCTTTACAATGGAAAGAGAAGAAATTTTCATGAATTTTGGAAAGCCAAGTTAGGGATGTGGACCACTTCTTCGCTTTTTCTTGATTTTTATTTATTCAGTGTCCTAATCTACAATGTAATACCTTATAATTATGCAGTAAAGCATGAATATGTAGGGAATCATCTTTAATTGGAGAGAAAGTGGGATCTTTGCACATTAGGAATGGAAAGAAGGAAGACTGATGTAGACGGTAGCAGAGGAGCAGGGTTTGCAGAAGGGTGGCGCTGAGGGAAATTCAGTGGTAACCTCACATCTGATCCTGTACTGAATGCATTCAGCCTTCTGCATCTTTCCCAAAGATTTGTCTTTGTGTCAACTTTGAAGCTCACTTCTCTCCATTTACAAGGTGTTTTTCTTTTAAATAAGCCCTACATGTTTTTGTTTATTGTTGAAAGCAATGCGTGATGATTTGAGTGTGTGTTAGTGAGTTGGGAGAAACAGAAAGAAGAAAATAAAAATTACCTGTTACGTCTTCCTACATAGCAAAGAGTTAAATTGAGTTCTGCCATTGGACTTCAGAAAGTATGACTTAATTTTTCTTGTTCAGGTGAATGTAACCTCAATGAATGTAAATTCCCTTGTGCCTAGAAAATTGCCTGAGAGTATTAGATACTCGAAAAATATTTGTTAATGAATGTTTTGTTACAGTTGTTCTATTCTCTGTTCCCTAAGGTTCTGAGTAACTTTGACTGATGGCCTGCGTATTTTGGGTAACGACATTGCCTCTACTCTGAGAGCTGATAGGTTCTGATTTGGGGGTGTGTTCAGTCTGTATATCAGACTGAGGAGAGTGGAGAGCCAGTCAGGGAGACGCAGAATGGGCCCTGCCGGTGATAGCTGGATCTGAGCAGTGCTTGCAGACTTGAGATGAAAGAGGAGGGAATTTTATGAAGACTCGGTCTTCGTACAGTGAGACTCCTATACTCTTAACTGACTGTTTCCCTCAGCCTGTTTTTGGAAATGTGGAGTAGTAAGTTTGGGTAAGATGTGTGGACTGATACCTCTGGTTCTAAAGCTGCAGCCTGATACTGACTCCAGCCTCGCATTTATGTACTGGTCGTGGTCTGTGGAAAGGAAAGTCCTTTGGCAGCCTCACAACATCTACCTCCTGTCTTCTCTCAAGTAGGTAGGATCCTGGTCAGAATCCAGATGGTGAAGCCTGGCCCCGTGGTCAGAATAGTCACAGGACACAGGGATGAGGGGGAAAAATACAAGAGAAGCAGGGTAGGATTCGTTAGGAAGATTTTGTGGAGAAGGTTTTTTTTCTTGCTCATCATTGATAGGCATTGGAGGTTTGTTTCATTTTTGTATTGGTGATTCTGTTGACACTGTATTAGATCAGAAAAGTGTAAATTGTCCACATTGAAGAATATTGCACAGTTATTGTTCACTTGTACTAGTAAATGATAGTGATGATGGGAAGGTTATGCTCATGTAAATCGTCCACATTGAAGACTCTTGCACAGTTATTGTTCACTTGTACTAGTAAATGATAGTGACGATGGGAGGGCTCTGCTTTCCCCGTACCCCCAGCGCTCTCCTCCCACACCCCAGTTACTCCTTTTTTACGTCTTTAACAGATACTCTCAGAGAACAGTTGCTGCTCCAATCAGTTTCTAACCAGGGTCTGAAAAGCAGTCAACTATGGCTGTAATTGCCAGCATTGCCCACCCTGTGTGTGTGCATGGGTGCTAGGTTGCTTCTGTCGTGTCTGACCCTTTGCAACCCCCGTAGACTGTAGCCCGCCAGGCTCCTCTGTCCATGGGATTCTCCAGGCAAGAACACTGGAATGGGTTGCCATTTCCTTTTCCACGGGATCTTCCCCACCCAGGGATGGAACCCACATCTCTTACGTCCCCTGCCTTTACCGCTAGTGCCACCTGGGAAGCACATAATGAATATTGAAAACAAGCGTCCAGACACACAGAGAAATGCACAAGTATAATGATAAGACTCCGTGAATTTCCACACAGGAGGGCACAGTAATGTAATCAGCACTGAGACCAGCAGGAGTAGTGTCCCAACACGGGGCTGCCTTCCTCGTGGTCCCCACTATTGCCAACCTGCCCTCAAAGGAAACTACTGCCTGACCTAGGGAATGTTAGATTTTTTTTTGTACTTTTGGGTTTCATAAAATAAAGTCATAATACATTGAATTTTTAGTAGATGGACATTTTTTGGGATAAAGACTCCTCAGCTCTCTGAATCTGAAAAAAAGATTGAAGAAACATTACTGAAGGTGCTTATAGGAGAATTACAGTCACACTAATTATTTAAAGAGATGAAGAGAGTTATGGAATCAAGTAGAAGAGAAAATAAGAACTATACAGAGACAAAATCTATGGTACAACATAACTAGTGTGACAATATGGGAGATATAGTTTATATTGATCATTTAAAAAAAATAATGCCTTTAAAGGTAGAATCCCAGGGACAGAGGAGCCTAGTGGACTGCCGTCTATGGGGTCGCACAGAGTCGGACACGACTGAAGCGACTTAGCAGCAGCAGCAGCAAGCAATTATAAACTTTATTCTGTTAGAATCTAATTAAGGTAAACTGACTTAAACAGAAAATGTAGCTTTTAACTTGTGATTCATTCATTCCTTCAAGCATTTATTGAATACCTTTAATAGTTAGACATTTGGATAGGTTTATAAATATGTGTGCATGCCAAGTCCCTTCAGTCATTTCTGACTCTCTGCAGCCTCATGGGCTAGCCTGCCAGGCTCCTCTGTCCATGGGATACTCCAGACAAGAAAACTGGAGTGGGTTGCCGTTTCCTCCCCTAGGTCGTCTTCTTTACCACTGTCACCCAGCTTCTACTCCCTGAGAATCAGTGTTTGGCTTTTGCTGATCTTGTCAGCCACACCGCTTCCTGCCTTGCCTTCTCCCAAACCCTTTCTCCCCACTGCCTGGGTCCAGACCCTTTCTCAGGCTGATCTTCAGCTTGTACACGTTGGTGCCACCCACAATCCATTCCCTCTGTCTGGCTGTCCATTCTTACTGGTCAGAATTTATGGAGCCTTTGCATATGCTTCCCTGGTAGCTCAGACGGTAAAAGCATCTGCCTACAATGTGGGAGACCAGGTTCAATCCCTGGATTGGGACGATCTCTGGAGAAGGAAATGGCAACCCACTCCAGTTCTCTTGCCTGGAAAATCCCATGGACAGAGGAGCCTGATAGGCTACAGTCCATGGGGTCGCAAAGAGTTGGACACGACTGAGCGACTTCACTCACTCACTCACTCACTGCACATGCTAGCTTTTTTTGTAGGAAAACTGTCCAGCTGAAATGCTGTCTGCCCCATGAGGGCTCCCCTGTCTGGCAGGCCTGAACATCTCTTATGCCATAGTGATACTTTTAAGTTACAGTGTTACGTTAACATTTTACCTTGATTTAGAGCTGTAAAGACATACCTTTTACTAGGTTGTAAATTTCTGGTGATCTCTTGTCCTGTAACTTTGCATAATACTTGGTAATTATTTACTTTCCCATTTTATCTTGTGATTTAGCTTTATGTAGATGTATCTTATCTCCCTCGTTAGGTGGTGAACTCCTGGAAGGTGGTGATCATAATTAATCTTCTTTATGTGCCTTGTAATGCCCAGTACACTAATGAGCATCCAAGGATTTATTGAATTAATGATTTTTCTTTGATATTTTGGCAGAAATGTCACAAAGACTAAATTTTTTTTTTTTAACAGCCAGGGATTTTTAAGGTACAGTATCAGCTATTGGAAGTATCTTGGTGCTAGAGAAGAAACTTTTGAGAATATATGTAAATATAAGAATATATTTTAATATTATTTGCATGCATAAACCAGCCATATCTTATATCTCAAAACGTTTTTTGGTCTGAAGTTATGAGTAGTAGTGTGTCCAGCTTACTTCTGGAATGTCTTATGTTACACTGTATTCTAATTTGTAGTTGAGGAACAGTAGCAATTTTGTGCTATTAGTTCGGACTCTCTTTTCAGGTGGTAGCCCTGATGTCTAGGTTGGGAATTGTTTAGTGAGAGTATGCATGGACTCATTAGTTAGGTCAGCATTCAGAATCTGATTCTATGACTTTATTACTATGAGATGTGTTGCAAGTCATTTCACTTCATGGGCTGCAGTTTCTTGAAATGTGACCTTTTAGGAAGAGATCTATCTTCTAGCATTAACTCAGAGAAATCATGATGAGGAAACGTATCACTCTTGGGGCTGATTATATAAGACTTGGATGAGTTAAGAGGATGGAGGGTGGCTCTTCAAAGCTATGGTGTGTGATGAATTATAGAATAATTGGATAAGTATATGAGCTGTAAATAGTCTTTCATAGTTAATATTCTCTGTGTAGTAATTGTACAACCACTTAAGCTTGTAAGAGTTTATCTTATTGTGGTTGGAATCATGGAATATGATGTCTGGCTTCTGTGATTCTTTTTTGTTTTTAATCAACTTTGTTCAGGAATAATTTCACACAATAAAATTAATTTTAAACATAGAGCTAAATTAGTTTTGAACCGGTGAACAGTTGTATTCATGACCATAGTCAAGATGTCTGTCATCCCCCAGATTAAAACATGTCTGTTATCCCCCAGATTTCCTTCCTGTTTCCTTGACAGTTGATCCCTTACTCTCTGGCTCCTGCAGCCTTCTAGAATATCATAAGAATGGTATTACAGGGTTTGTTTCTTTGGTCTGACATTTTTACCCTATCAGATGCTTTTTATCTTCTTGTTGTGTGTAGTTTGAATATTTTTACTGTCGGGCGGGTCTCCATTATATAGATACACCACTATTTTGTTTGTTTGTACTGATGCTTTCATATTGTGGGGCTGGAGAAGACTCTTGGGAGGCCTTTGCACAGCAAGGAGATTAAACCAGTCAGTCTTAAAGGAAATCAGCCCTGAATGTTCATTAGAAAGACTAATGCTGAAGCTCTAGTACTCTGGCCACCTGATGCGAAGAGCTGACTCATTGGAAAAGACCCGGATGCCGGGAAAGATTGGGGGCAGGAGGAGAAAGGACGACAGGGTTTGAGATGTTTGGATGGTATCGCCAACTCAATGGAGTTGGGCAAACTCTGGGAGATAGTGAAGGACAGGGAAGCCTGGCGTGCTGAAGTCCTTGGGGTCGCAAAGTGTTGGATCTGACTTAACAACTGAACAACATAATGCAATTGATGGACTTGATTCTTAAGAATTGCCTTTTTAGTGGCAATCTCTTATTTTTTCAGCTGTTTCTTTGGGAGGAATGTTAGTTCTTTTAGTTGGAATCAAACAAAAATGTCATTGTTGTCACTTCAACCCTAGCAGTTATGTAAGTAGTAGTAGACACTCATATAATAAGACCTATATTTTATCTCAAGTGAAAATTCTGTAGAAGCTTGGTCAATATTGTAGGTTTTTATGGAATAAGACAATAAATGTAAAACTCTTGTGGAATAACTTGGTGTCAAGTATCTGAACATACATCTCAATCTTAATAACCTCAATATGTGTGACAATTGATTTGTCTTCCCTGTGACTATAGTTTTCTCCATGATTGAGATTTATTTTCAAGTATTCATGACATAGTTGAAAAAGTACTGTGCTTTAACATGCATAGAAAGGAAACATGTACTTTGCTTAAGAGAAACCAAAGATCTTTGGTTTTGCTTGGTTCTATAAGCCTAACTGTAAGCAATATTTAGTCATTTTCTTTGGCAAGTTTTTATTAAAATGTATTTGTGCAGTCGAATTACTAAGCTCTGTAAGCTTGTCAACATTATTGGATCTTTGAGTCAAATGATGGAAGGTAAACATGATTAGTATATTTAAAAGCAGATTTATAGTAGAAGTCTTGGTATTAAAGAACCCTACACAACAAACTGAGGACACATTTATCTTGAATTATTGATTGAATTAGTCAGTAATATTTTTGAATCTGTTTATCAAATGCTATAAATCAGAGATCCCAAAGTTATCCATGCATGGCTCTGAATCATTTCGGGGTATTGGAAGAGGGGGGAAATGTGTATGCAGAGATGCTGTGTTTGTCAGATCATGCATGAAGTCAAAATAAATTTTCAGAGTGAGATCATTTTGAGCAGCTGCAGGAAGTCAGTTTACAACTAAATTTAATCAGAGGCATTGTTCTTTATGGCTATTCTATTTCATAAAGTATGTTCCTGACAAAACCTTTTTCCTTTCCTGTGCTGTGGATGGCGTCTTCAGAAATAAATTACCTTCGGATGATTTTTCAGAGAAACCTGGATCATCTGTCAAAAGTTTTGAGTAGCACATGGCTCAATTAATTTTCCTTAAAAAAGCTTTAATTTTTTTTTAGCACTTGTTAATACTACTGAAGAACTCATGTGTTTCATCACTTTTTTTGCTTATGTTCAATATATTATTAGATTGCTGAGTTAAGTAAAAATTGAGAGTAATCACATAATACTACATATATGTTGTATATTTATAATATATAATCATATATATATCACATGTATGTAATATATACTATACATTGTATATATAAAGTATATAATCACATGATACCATATATATAAATATATGTGTATATATATAATTTTTAAAAACAACAGAGTGCATGTATATATAATTTTAAAAGTAATGGAATCTGGTTTTTCATTTGCATTTAAGTGAGTGAACATGCATATATGTTTATAGGGACACGTAGCGCACCTTGATTCATCCCGTTATTTTTCGTTATTAAAATTTTGGTTTTGTGTCGATTGGACCAAGAAGAAGCGGAATACATACCTTCAACAACTAGATGGCACATATGACTTGTTGACACCTCATTATGTGGCATGAAACTTGAGTTGACGATGGGACTGTACCTCAGCCAGCTGCGGCCTTCCTGTTGTTAACTGGCGGGAAGGTGACAGCTGGGGTTCAGCTAGCAAGGGCCAGTCAGTGAACTTGTGGGAAACTATCCAGGTGGCAATTATACCAAGATGAGCCCTGAGCTGTCACTTGCAAACCTCAGTTGTGCTTCTAAGAGTTGTGTTCCTTGAAAACTTCAGTTTTGCCTCTGTAGCCAGAGAATTCAAGAGAAAGCTGAAGAATCTCAGAAAGGGCATCTAAACTACAACAAGAAAACATTTTACCTCCATGAGAAAAAATAATCAGTGTATGTATGTATGTGTACATGTATATATACACACACACACATTTATATCATAATTCTGTAACTCTTGGATATTGCTTGCCTCAGGAAGTATAAGAGACCTAGAGAAAGTCAAGAAGGGAACTTAAATAATGAGCAGTCTGTAAATGCCCAGACTGAAAGGAGCTAGAATAAAAATCATGATTAATAAAAATGTTGACCTGCTCTATAAACTCTGACTTCAAATTGCAGTTAGCACTTCTGTTGAGTGAGATGAGCAGTGCTTCTGCTTGAACTGTAACAGAGAAGGTGGTGTCTCTCCGCACGGGGTTTAAACCTGTGAGCTCTTAATTTTTGACCTTGGATATCAGTTCAATCAGTTCAGTTCAGTCGCTCAGTCATGTCCGACTCTATGTGACCCCATGAACCACAGCATGCCAGGCCTTCCTGTCCATCACCAACTCCCAGAGTTTACTCAGACTCTATGTCCATAGAGTCTGTGATGCCATCTTGGATATCAGGGTCCATCTATTTCTGCTGAATACCTTGTTAGGGTGCCTGACACCCGGGCTGTGCAGCTTAGGGCTAGAGAAGCGATGAAGAGAGGAAGTTGTTTAAGTATTAACACTCTGTCAATGATAATTTAAGATTTGTGTCATCTAAATATTGGTATCTTACTCAGCCTGTTATTTAAAACACCTTTAGAATGCCTACTGAAATGTCAGTAAGTACCCCAGTGTTCACAACAGCAAAGACATGGAAGCAACACAAGTGTCCATCGACAGATGAATGGATAAAGGAGATGTGGTATAACTATGCAATGGAATATTACTCAGCCGTTAGAAATAATGAAATAATGCCATTCACAGCAACATTGATGGGCCTAGGGATTATCATACTAAGTGAAATAAGTCAGAGAAAGACAAGTATCAAATATTGGTTATCTGTGAAATTTAAAAAATGATGCAAATTAACTTATTTGTAAAACAGAAATAGACTCATAGACATAGAAATTTATGATTATCAAAGGGAAAAGCAAGGGGGAGGGATAAATTAGGAGTATGGAATTAAAATGTATACACCGTTATATATAAAATAGCCAACAAAGACCTACTGTATAGCATGGGGAACTATTTTCAGTATCTTGTAATAACCTATAATAGAAAATAATTTTTAAAAGAACATGCATCTGAATCAGTTTGCTGTGTACCTGAAGCTAATCAAACACTGTAAATTAACTATATTCAATACATTTTTTCAAATATCAAGGAATCAGTCTTAACATCAAATGAAGATACTTTTAAAACAGAACATTATATATGATTCATTTATGAAAACTATAAAATAAAAAAACCTGAATGAACTAGAGATATTTGTTGGCAAGATTTCTTATTTTACCAGATTGTACTAAGTTGCTTCAGTCATGTCCAACTGTTTGTGACCCCATGGACTGTAGCCAGTCAGTCTCCTCTGTCCATGGGATTCTCCAGGTAAGAATGATGGATTGGATTGCCATTTCCTCCTCCAAAGGATCTTCCTGATGCAAGGATCGAACCTGAGCCTCTTATGTCTCCTGCGTTGGCAGGTGGATTCTTCACCACCAGTGCCACCCAGGAAACCCTCTTTACCAGGTAGTGTGTTAGTTGCCTAGCGAGTCTGACTCTTTGCAACCACATGGACTGTAGCCTCCAGGCTCCTCTGTCTGGGGGATTTCCCAGGCAAAGATACTGGAGAGGATAGCTATTCCCTTCCCCAAGGGAACTTCCTAACCCAGCGATCAATCCCAGGTCTTCTGCATTGCAGGAAGATTCTTTACGTCTATCCGAAGTCTCTTTTACTCCATTCATCAGCTGACTGTTCTTCCTGGATGGTCTTTTATCCAGTGCTTCCCTTATCTTATCAGAGTATTTATCAAAACACATTGAAATCACCTGTTTGTATGTTCCACCAGCCTGTAACCAGCCAGTGGATGCTTATTGTCTGGCCTTTTCTTTCTCTCATCCTCAGTAACTAGTTCATTCTGTACTTAATAGTTATTAAACCATGATTAGACATGATTTCCTTAAAAATGTAATGTATTTCTCTATCACTGATTAAATATGAAAGCATATTTCTGACCCAGTAAAGTCATACTTTTTTTTTTCAAAAGGAGAATTAGAAACTGATTAAAAGCTTTTCTGTTAATGTTGCTAGGAACTTATTTAAACTTTTTGTGTCTGTGGATTCTTGGTTGTAAAAAACAGAAAAAGCTGACCAGTTTACACAGTGACAACAAAAAGCTCCCTATAAACATAATTGACAGAGTGAGTGGGAAGCTTGGGGAGTTGGGCTTGAGAAGTCAGCAGGAAACAGGAAAACAGATCCACAGCAAAGTTTGTGTGCTACGAACAAGAGAGGCCTTGCGGCCAACCTCTGTGAGCCCAGCACTAGGTGCTTCTTATGTGACTGCCTGACTTGTGTGTGTGATTGTGTACCTCCTTGTGTATGTCACTGAGCACGTGATGGATCATGCGGAGGCGGTTAAGGGAACAGCCTCCATGCCCTTGTTTCTCTAAGTGGCAGGAGTCGATACCTGACTCCCTTCTGTTTCTGGAGGAGACCGGGTCCAGCCATGCTTACAGCATGGTAGTTTCTGTAAGTTTGGCCAAATGCAGAGAGACACCAAACCAAGCATTTCATCCACAGCATCTTCTTTGGCTCCATCATGCCGTAAACCGCCTAATGGTCTCTACCCATCTCCTTCACACTTCCCACTCCAAGTGCACCTCCCATACTGTTTATTGTTATGTCAGCTGCCCCTAGTTACGAGATAATTTTTTATTCTTCCCGCCCTTAATGACAGTGAACTGAATGGTCACCTGTCATGTAGTGAAGGACATGGAAGCCTGTCATGCTACAGTCCATGACATTGCAAGTAGTTGGACACAACTTGGCAACCGAACAGCATGAGTATGTAATAAAAATACTTCTCATGTATTTAGAGAAATTTGATAACTTTCCTCCCAAATTTTAGACGTGTGTGATGTACACTTCCTTAGTTTTATAAAAACCTGTTAATCAGAGGACTCTGTGCATTTTCCCTGACTTCAGGTTAGCATACATTTTTTCTCTGTAAACTCTTTTAAATCCCATGCTTATGATTAATAATTTTCCAGAGGGTGGGTGGTAATTTAAGATACCCTTTGTTTTAAAAAAGTGTTCCTCTTAATGAAATATTACCAAGACAAACTACATTATACAATATAGGGATTTCTTCACCTGATCTGGATCTTGTGATGGATCAGTAAGCGAGAGGGCTTCCCTTGTGGCTTAGCTGGTAAAGAATCTGCCTGTAATGCAGGAGACCTGGGTTCAATTCCTGGGTTGGGAAGATCCCTTAGAAGAAGGGAAAGGCTACCCACTCCAGTATTCTGACCTGGAGAATTCCTTTCACTGTATAGTCCATGGGAGTAAGAGAATAGTTTTTTTTGTTTTTTCTTTTTTGGTAATATTTAAAAGGGGTTCATTATTTGAAAGCACAGTTTTGTATTAAGAATACAACCATAGAATTTTTAAACAATTTCTTTGATTTGTCTTTTTTTTAATATGAAATTTCCAAAGATGTATTCCTTTATTAAAAAATACAGACAAATTTATAACCAGGAAAAAATGTTTTCTGACTTGACACATAGTATTTAAAAAGGCAGCTGAAACTCAGAAACTTAGAATGCAGTGTTCTTTGTACAGCTATGATCATGTTTTTTCCTTCATGCAAAATTCACTTATTTGTCACTAGCAGCCTCTAGTGTGTATTCAAGTTTTTTCTTGCTAGGCTGTAAAGTAATAGGTTATTAGTAACTAGAGAGCAGTTCCATGTGCTAGGAACAAGATAAACAACTGTAGTTTCTGTCATCTTAACATTACATCAGTCAGCAGATAGAATATTCTCACATAATGATGTAGCCTAGTGATCCCTATTACCAGTAATAGGGTGTTCATAGTGAATTTCCTCTGTGTGGCAGTTGTTCTCCAAGCACACTTCTGGTATGGTGGGAGAAAGCAATGATGGTCATGCACTGCTCTGACACATTCTGATGCTTTTAATAGGATGGGATCATGTTAGGATACAGGTCACAGAAGTTACCAAAACCAGAGATTTTCGTCAAATCATACAGCACAAATCTGAACAAATGTCTTTATTTGTTCAATTTAAAACAAAATTGTATTCAAATGCTTTTAAAACTAATCGTATTTACAGATAATAACAATACAAGTTAGTTTAAATGAATCAGATCTGAATTATTTAGTGTTTACATTGGGTTTTTTGGTTTTAACTTCATATATTCCTTTTTGTTTTTCTTAAAGGCACATCATCTCTAATCCTAACTTATCCTCCCACTTACAGGTGTCATTCAAGTTTATGATAATGAACTTAGAGAATATAGGCATATGCAAAATGAAAGATAAAAATAACCTGTAATCATCTATATTTTTATGCACACTTGTCAGTTTCCAATTTTCTTTTTGTTTTTCTTGTGTGTGTATATATATGTATGTATGTCCATATGTAATAAAAATTTTTATGCATATAATTTTTTATATCATACCTCTATTGTTACCATGGTATTATGAATCTATTATGTCATGAAATATGAAATTTATTTGTTATATTCTTATTTATCTACCATTCTCCATATATTAGGAATGTGTGTTGTTCATAACTTTTTATAACTCTGATGAGTAAAGTTTTGTGATGAGTTGCTGGCACTTAAAATAGATTCCTGGGAATTAATATATGAGGTCAAAAGTTACATATTAAAAAAAAATTTAATCTGAGTTGATGGTTTGCTTTCCAAAATTTGTGCTTATCTTCGCTTTAATCAATGATAGAAGATCATATACATTTCTCTCCATGCTGGCCAGCTTTGTTAATTTTTCGCTGCATAATGCAGGAAATTATGTTCAATTGCTATTTTGGCATATTTTGATTTATCCTGCCATTCCACATGAAAGAGATCATGGTAGGAACTCGGGATGCAGCAGGCCACAAAATGCCTATCCTCTTTGAAACTTTATGGAGTTGAGGTCAGATGAATAATGAAAATGTAAAGCGCACTACCAGTGATGCGGAGAACAGCAAAGCAGACCCAGGGGTGGAGCCCACTCATCTTGCAGCTCCTGTATTAGTAGGTGGGTTCTTTACCACTGGCCCCCCGGGAAGCCGTTTTGTTAGATATTCTTTAGATATTCATTTTATTGGGTATTAATTTTCTAATGATTTTACAATTTCAAGGTGACCTAAGCCTAAGCCATTATCATCAGATTATTAAGTCTTTAAGATTCCTTTAAGACAGAAATCGTTATTAAATGCTATAGAGATCTTCCTGGACTCTAGTCCCTGTCCTAATAATGGTTCACACATCCGTATGTGATGGATAGAAGCAGCCACGTACAAACAGAAACTCGCAAGGATAGTAGATGCAGCATATACTTTAGCAGGGCAGCGTATGTCTTAAATTCTTCTGTCATTTTCTTACGTAAGGTTTAATTCCTGCTATGGACGATGCTGTGAGGAAGAAGGAAGAATAAGAATTAAAAACACTTATTTTAGCAGAATGGTTAGCTAGGCAGCTTATTATACTTGGCTTTGGAAAACTTGGGAGGAGTGGACAACCTATTAGTGACCCTCATGGCATTTATCACTAGCTGTATTTGTTGAATTCTGTGTATTATATCTCCACTGAATCATAGAGAGTCAAGCAAATAAATTACACAAAGTAATTCACTCTCAGTGAGCTACCCTTTTATATTTGTTAAGGTGAAGAATTGGCATTAACCTGTATATATGCTTTGAGGCTTTTTCATGTTTGTAAACAAGACAAGATGAAACCTTCCATTCTGCATTATGTTGAGCTTAGCATGAGTCCCCTCCATATACACAGCATTTTCTGGCCCTGCTCTGCACCGTCACCACAATTGCCTTCTAGGAAAATAATCCCGTACCTTACTTTCTATTCAAATAACCTCTCTCATTCCTTTCTTCTCCTCACCGCTTTTGGATAAGAAGTACTTACAGAAAAGGGCAGAAGGGGAAGGTGACCTTATACCTTGAGTGGGAGGAAATATTTACCTGTACAACTTGTATTATACATCATATGCAGTGCTCTTTTCTGGAGCTTAAAGATGCACGAAGTCGTTTTTCTGCACTTTGGAGATTGTAACACCATCGGCCGCATGTGACTGGAAGATCAGCTGTCATCTGGGAAGTGATTTCATGATGTATGTGCAGATGCTTTTCCTCCACATCCTAGCTTTTCTTTCACCACTGTGTCTACTTTTCTTTTTTGTTGCCTGAATGCAGGCATTTTTTTTTAATCTCTCATCTTCCTGTGATGATCTCATTCATTTATAGCTTATCCTGCAGGATCAGCTTTTACCAAGTCTCCACTTCCCTTCCTCCAACTGGCCAGCTTCCCCTAGTCTGGCACATCTGTGTTCTTCTGGAGTATTCTGTGCTTGATTTGTAATGCCAGTGAGTGCCTTCTGTAGTGTCCACGTTTAGACTTTAGGCAGTTTGGATCTGTGTTAACTTTGGTATCTGCAGCGTGGCACACATTGTAGATACTGAGTGAGCCTTTGACAAGTTGAATTAAGTATCTCATGTGTGGGAGACTCACAGTGTATAGTTTTACTTCGAACCTCTCCTTAGCACTCTCTCTGCATTTACGACTTACAGCTGAGCTTGGTCATTGAAGTATTCTGTAGTCTCAAACTCCACCTGTCTAAATATCTAGTTCTTATTATTTTGTCTTAATGGGGAGTATTAAGAATGGATAAGGAAGTTGTGGTACATATACACAATGGAATATTACTCATCTATAAAAAGGAATGTGTTTAAATCAGTTCTAATTAACTGATGAACCTAGAGCCTACTATACAGAGTAAGTCAGAAAGAGAAAGACAGATATCATATATTAATGCATATATATATATGAAATCTAAAAAGATGGTACCAATAATCCTATGTGCAGGGCAGCAAAGGAGACATAGGCATAAAGAACAGGCTTTTGGACTCAGTGGGAGAAGGAGAGGGTGGGATGATTTGAGAGAAGAACGTTGAAACATACACATTACCAAGTGTAAAACAGATAGCCAGTGGGAATTTGATGTATGATTCAGGGAACCCAAAGCTGCCGCTCTCTGACAACCTGGAAGGATAGGGTAGGAGGGGAAGTGGGAGGGGGATTCAGGAGGGAGGGGACACAGGTATGCCTATGGCCATTTCATGTTGATGTATGGCAAAAACCATCCCAATATTGTAAAGCAGTTGTCCTCCAATTAGAAAAAAGGTGAAACCAAATTTCTGAGGCTTAAATCTTGCTTTTAGTCTTTCAGAATTAAAATGGTTTTCTGTTTTTGGAGAATGTTGATAGAAATGTTTCAGAAGATGGACTGAACCATTTTTACAGATGTCTTAATGACTAGTCAGTCTTAATGGAATGGATGTTCCTCAAATGTGGTGCCTTGTTAGAGAATTCCACACTGAATCACTGTTCTTGCCACGTGTATAGTTGAGCAGCAATTAGCCCTGCCTAAACGGTGACCCAGTCTCTTTATCTCTTATCCCCAAATCTCATTTCTGTCCTAAATTTTGATAATGAGTCTTTTAAGAATAGTATGCAGGAATGATGAAAGTGAATTAAATGACAAGAGGCCATGTGCTTAAGTGTAGTTTATATTATAAATTTTGTTTTCTGGAAACTCACTGTATAAATATGATATAGTAGAATAAACCATCTTTTTACAAAGTCTCTTATTTAGGTCTTGACACATTATTCACCTCAGAGAAAACTTGCCAGATTGTATGCAATATATAAAACTTTATTTTAATGACTTGTTTATTATCTTTGATGATGTGTTTTATGTGATTCAGTATATGCATACTCTTTGGTTCTCATGTTTTTAGTGTAAATATTGTGTAAATTTTACTTCTGTGGTCCTCATTTCTTAGTGTTTTCATCTTTCTTCAACTCTTTCTATAGCAAAGGAAGCAGTACATTTTGGGCATAGGGTTAGTATTAAATTTTAAAACTACTTCCCTTCTAAAACCTTTGTACCTTAGATTTTGCTGTTGAATTTATTTATTTATTTATTTATTTATTATTTTTTTTATATCTCACCCTTCTTTGGCACCCAACTAGACAGGTCATTAATTTAACATGTAAACTGGTTCTCTGGAATGGAAATAATCTCATTCCTGAAACTACCGACGGGTTATATAGTTTTCTGAGCTTTGAAAATCTAGCAGAGCCACAGAGGCAGACCCAATTCATCTTTCTGTGTGGAGGAAATGCATTCCCATGTGTCATGAAAGCCCCTGACATCACATTTTCACCACCTGCATGCATGTACAACACAAAACTGCCAGCACTGGGGAGGCAGTGAAATGATTTCTGAAGTGACATTCTAATATATGCTTGATATAATTGTAGTAGTGTCTTATTACCAAATGTTATACTAAACATTATGCTCTTTTATTAAATATGTGTTTTATAAGGTTGCTGTTAAATGTTATTTTAAAGAATAATATCTGTAACATTTTGGGACCTGATTCACACTTGAAGTTATACATTTGTCAGTGAGAAAATTAATTTCTAAAATATATATGTTTCAGTATTTGAGGTGTGCCTGAGCTATAAAATATTATAAAATTGAATTGGTTATATTTGCATTATGTATATATAAATAAGTATTAAATATAATTCAAACTTATGTAATTTAGTGGGGCAGTTTGTTAGTGTGAATAATAAGTAGGATAAAATATATCTAGAAAAATTGAAATCCATAGCCTACTCCAATGGCATATGATTGAATTTATTTAATAGCAATTTTATTGTGTATATATAGATGGAGGTTTTAGAGTCTCAAATAGTTTATTCTCTTTGTGGTCATACTTCATTCCAGGAAGTACTGATTTATAATTGATGACTTTGAGCAAGTGAGAAAAGAGAATATTATGTGTCATGGAATATACTTTGTATGATTTCAATCCCATTAAATCTATTGAGTCTTACTTTTGGCCTAGAACAGGAGTTGGCAGACTATAGGCTGCAGGCCACCTGCCTATAATGACACTTTATTGGAACATAGCAGTGCCGTGCTACTGTTTTCCTATTTTCTACAGCCACTTTCTTGTTATCATGACGGAGTTAAATAGTTGCGATACAGACATTAGAGCCCACAGAAGCTAAAATGCTGACTGGGTCCTTAAGAAAACAAAAAAATATGTTGGACTGTGGCCTAGAATATGGTCCATTGTGAAGAATATTCCATGTGCAGTTGAGAAGGAATGTACATACCTACTGTAAACACAGGCATACCTCAGAGATACATAATTTAGGTTCCAGACCATTACAATAAAGCAAATATTGTAATAAAGCAAGTCACATGGATTTCTTGATTTCCCAGTGCACATGAAA
Organism: Muntiacus reevesi; assembly: GCF_963930625.1. Classification (NCBI taxonomy): domain Eukaryota; kingdom Metazoa; phylum Chordata; class Mammalia; order Artiodactyla; family Cervidae; genus Muntiacus; species Muntiacus reevesi. Next base: position 102,036,525 of record NC_089254.1, on the reverse strand, counting down.
GTTATTCGTGTAGTCTGTACGTAGTTACTGTATGTAGTCTGTTAAGTGTGCAATAGCATTATGTCTTAAAATACAATGTGTGTGTGTTGGTCAATCAGTCATGTCTGACTCTTTGTGATCCCACGGACTGTAGCCCACCAGACTTCTCTGCCCATGGAATTCTCCAGGCAAGAATACTGGAGTGGGTAGCCATTCCCTTCCCCAGGGGATTTTTCCAATCCATGGATCGAACTTGGGTCTCCTACATTGTAGGTAGATTCTTTACCACTGAGCCACCAATGAAGCTCCTAAAATACAATATATATACCTTAAATAATTTTTTTTTTTTTTTTTTTTTTTTGTAAGAATTGCTGGCCATCGTAGAGGAAATCAGTCCTGAATATTCATTGGAAGGACTGATGCTGAAGCTGAAACTCCAGTACTTTGGCCACCTGATGTGAAGAGCTGTCTCATTTGAAAAGACCCTGGTGCTGGGAAAGATTGAGGGCAGGAGGAGAAGGGGACGCCAGAGGATGAGATGGTTGGATGGCATCACTGACTCGGACATGAATTTGAGCAAGCTCCGGGAGTTGGTGATGGACAGGGAGGCCTGGCGTGCTGTAGTCCATGGAGTCGCAGAGAGTCGGACATGACTGAGCTACTGAATTGACTGAGAGCATCTTGCAAAATTGGAATCGGTCCTCTCAAACCCTGCCACTATTTTATCAACTAAGTTTATGTTGATAAACTTAGTTGATAAAAGTCATTTATTGTCATTTCAGGAGTCTTCATAACATTTTCACCAGGAATGAATCTTTCTGGAGCTGTCTTCTCCCCATGGTTCCATTTTCTGACTTTTCTAGCTCTTCAGCCTTCCTTAAAATTAATCTCAGTCTCCTCTAGTTAGGGAGGCTGCGGATCTCTGAGTTTTCCTAATTGTGCTCTAAGCTAGAAACCGCCTCCAGGAAGAAAGCTGAGGAATAAGAGGGCTCATCTTATTTGTTCCCCATTTTTCAGCGCTCACTGTCCTGAGCTGCCTGCTTTCCACTGTCTGAACACCATTGTTTCACATATTTTTTCTGATTCTCTAAGTGGTTACAGTGAGAGATTAATTCCCCTGTCATGGGCTGATCCATCAAATTTACATTGTGTATTTTGAGTTAGAGTGCTCAGTTACAGAGCTGAATATTCATTTGTTTGTGTGTTTACTGCCTAGAATGAAATGTACTTTCAGGAAGTCTCATATGATTTCATAATTGCGCCTCTCTTTACCGCTTCTCTATTCATTAAAATAAACCACAAGCCTCGAAGCCTAAATAGAGCATGCCTGGGGATTGGTAGCTTATGGTTTGGAGTAGCTGGGCACTCACCCTACTGCTTCATTACCATGCAGCTCCGGTTGGGTGTGCAAGTAGGACAGATTTCAAATAAGGGCCAGGATTTGGGGAGAAGTAAAATTGCATATTCTACTGGAAGTGTAGCAAGGAAGTTTTTCCTTTGCCAGGCAAGGTAATCCTTCAACTCAGAAAGGAGGAGAACACTTACATTAACCTAGAGTTGGGCAAAATCATCTAACACGACGTCTGTTTTATTGTAAAGTGTTGAATGTCTCACGTAATTTATTGAGTCCTGTACTGAAAGTGAAAAAGGATGAATTTGATTGTGTCGGTAACCGTTGCGATCTTGTGGCTGCCTGGGATCCGCCCAGCTTCTCTGAGAGAGTATGTATTGTACCTCATATCACTTGCTTAGGAAGAGATTAAAATTCAAAACTTGAGGGCGCATTTCTATTAAATGCTTATTGCTTTCGCACCACTGTAAAGTCAAAAGGTCTTAAGTTGAACCATTGTAAGTCAGGGATCATCCACATTTAAATACCTTTCATACTTTTCTTAGAGACTTAGTAAAATAGTTGAACTGATGGCATCTGTAAACACAGTGAAAATGCAGTACCATTTCACTTACTGTTTTTTAGATCACCCGTGGGTTTTTTCCTTTGCTATTAAGTTAGGCAGTTTTGCAGAGAATATTAGCTCAGATCTTTGAATGATCAATTCCTGTGCCTTTAGACTGGGTACCATTATTTTTTTTTCTTGTATCTGGAGCCATCTTCTTTTTTAACACTGTTTTCAAAATTTCTCCTCCTAATATATTTCTTTAATGAAGATTCTATCCTTTCTATTGCAAGGAGCACAAATCCTTCTTTTCTTCTGTCTCAGTGCTACTTCTATCATATATACAAGTTGGCTAAATTACCACTGATTAATAAAACCAGCAGGAGGATAATGCAGTTATGTAGAGAACCTTCTCAGTAAGAAACTCTTATTCCATTTCGTAAATGCGTGTGTCTGGAGAGCTGTAGACTTGGCTGTTAGAGAATAGAGATGGTGCTGCCTGGTGTGAAATTTGGTTCTCGCTCTTGTTAGCCTTCTAACCTCAAGCAAGTGAGTTCACTTCTCTAGTAATACATTTTATTTTAACTGAATGGCTTAAATCCTGCTTACTGTGTGCCAGGCATTTTCTAAGTGCTTTACATATATTAGCTCTTAATCCTCACAAGCATTGCGAATTATCCTCATTTTACATAAGGTGAAATGGAACTCAGAAAAGTTAAGTGTTGTGGACCAGCTAAGAATTAGGGAGTGGGCATCCTAGTAAGTATAGGTTGAAATGGTCTTTCCTGGTGCTTTTCCACTGGTCTGTTTCCCTTTTGTTCCTTTTCTGGCCTTTCTTTCTGGCCTTTCTCTTCCCTTTTTACCATTTTCTCCCCACCTCCCCTTCTCCACTCCTTCCCTCCTTTCCCCTAATTCTTCACATTCCTGTTTTTGCCCCTACCTTTTTTCCCCTGACCCTCCTCCTCTTCTCCTTTTTTTGCAAGATTATATAAGTGAATTTGCATAATTGCTTTACTTCATTAATCATAGAGTAAGAAAAAGATCTAATACTCTTTAAGATGATGCATCCTAAGGGGATAGATGTTCAGCTGACTACATTTGTTAGCCTTTATTTTTCATTTTTATTTACTGTCAAAAAATATAGTATTTGGAAACTGCCAAATTAATTCTAGATATCTGAGGGGCTAAACTTTGTAGAGGAACATAGAGTCAGCCTTATTAGAAAGTTGCATGATTTGGACTGCGCAGAAACAGAACCCGAAGTTTAAATGGCTTCTCTACATGGTGAAGTAATGGCCAAATTTACTTCTTAGATTTTGGTTCTTTAAAGGGGCAGTGGTGGTATTGGAGGGCTGATTCCCTTTATCTTTTCCAGCAATATCTCAATACTTTTAAATTGTTCTAACAGATTACCATAGACTGAATGGCTTATAAATAACAAACACTTCTCCCGGTTCTGGAGGGTGGGAAGTTCAAGGTCAGAGTGCCAGCAGAGTCACTGCATGGGGAGGTCTGCTCCCTGTTTTGTAACCGGCTTTCTTCTTGCTGTGTCCTGAGATGATGGGAAGGGGAAGAGAGCTTTCTGGGGTTTCTCTTCTAAGGGCACTCATCTATTCATGGGAGCTCCACCATTTTAAACTAATCACCTCCTGAGAACATCATTTAGGTGTTAGGGTTTCAGCATATTAATTGGAGGGGGACACACACATTCAGACCATAGGAGCATATGTGACCATATGTGTTTTAGTTTGTGTATGGTTGAACGGGGGCTTCCTTGTTGGCTCAGAGGTAAAGAATTCACCTGCAATCCAGGAGATGCGGGTTCGATTCCTGGGCTGGGAAGATCCCCTGGAGAAGGGAATGGCTACCCATTCCACTATTCTGGCCTGGAGAATTCCATGGACAGAGGAGCCTGGTGGTCTGTGACCCATTGGGTTGCAAAGAGTTGTACATGATTGATCGACTAACGCTTTCATAGTTAAATAGTAGTAGGTGGAGGCATTTGGAAGAAACTTTGAAAATGAATGAAATTTTGCAACAGGAAAAAGAAGTGATACAAATTAACAGTCTTTTTTTTGTTGTTTTTTTTTTTAGTCCTAAGTAAGATATCAGGAAGGGAGTTATCTAAGTAGGTATAAAATGAAATTGAAAATCATAGCTATCTATGGTAGGGACATTTTGAGGAGAAAAGTTTGTAGGAAAATGTTCAAACCAGGCAAGGTAATTTAAAAACCTAGATATTTTACTTCCCAATTTTACCTTATTCTGAGTGAACTATTGCTTCTGCACATGGTTTGATGTTCAGTGAACATTTCTGAAATCAGTTGATTGAAACTTTTAATAAGTAAGTATTAATGTTTAGTGAAAAGACAAAGCTATGCAGTGGATGTGGTACAGAACTCTATGGAAGTGCTTTCTCTTACCTCTTTAGTCCTAAGAAGATGAATAGCTCAAAGAAGAGTTGGTCCAACATGGACGGAGTCAACCTAAGAATTAACAGTTCCAGTTGGGTAGTTGTTGTTCAGTCACTAAGTTGTTTGTAACTCTCTGTGACCCCATGGACTGCAGCACATCAGTTGGGTTAAGAACTTAAAATCATCTTGCAAAAGAACAGCGTGGGTTTTTAAATACTCCTCTTTATGAATATTATCCTGAATGTGTACACGGGGTGTTCTGAGTCAGAGTTCTGTGCTCTAGTTTTATAAACCATTGACTCATGCAGCTACAGATCAGTGGTCCTGTGCGAACAGCCGCATATTCATACCTGAAAGACGAGAAAATGAGTTTTTCCCTCAACTGTTAAGTAGGGGGTGACAGCAGTGTTTCTCTTGAAAGGCTCTCTGGGGACATTTTATGGGCCTGAATCTTAACCCCAGCCCAGTTTTATATCAGTGAAGTTTATCCAGCAGAAAGATGTCTCCCTGTGTCTTGTCTTTTGTGACCCAGGGATGTCTGTAGGTTCTGGGCTTTACCTCTTTTGACATATAACAGCCAGCAGTAATATTCGGTCTCTAGGAACCTATTTATTTCTGTAATAATTTGTCCATCTTGAAAAGACATACAGAAGTTAGACTAGGATTTTAAATCAAAGCAATTAATGGGGTAAAAAGCCGGATCTAGTGTTTATGGTTGGTATATGAAGAGCAGAATATTTCTGGAAGACATGAAAGCAAGCATTCTCTTCCTTATCTCATATATACTTTGGAAGCTCAGAAGCTAGAGCGTTTGGCAAGAACACTGAGAAGTCCAGGGATGCTTTATTTCTCCACAGTTAGGTATTTTTAGTGGGAAGAAATTCTACCAGGTCATACAGATGTCCTATAATAGGAAAGGATGGCTTATATAGTAAGGGAGATTTTCCTAAAGGAGTTCTGAAAATGGTAGGGAAGAGAAAAAAGGTAATCATGATAGAATTAGAAACATCCATTTGGAGAATCCTCTCCTTCTATTTAGTAACCATGATCTTTGTGGTATTGCAGACAAAACGAGAAGACTCCTATTTCTAGAAATATGTCAGTAGGCTATTTGGAAAATGTTTTTAAACTGACTTATGCACTACAAAAATGCCTCATCCTCATTATTATTTGCTGTTAAAATCTATTCAAAGTTTTGAACTGATGTGAAGGTATTCTTCAAAGTTTTGTCTATTTGTAGAAAGTACTATGCAAAGACTTAAGAGTCCTTGTGTTAGGGTTTTGAACTGGAAGCTTTTGTTAAAGCAGTAATCTTCTTTAATCTTCATCTGTCTTTTTAAGCAAGGTAAATACTGACTGATAGTGAGACGAAGTTGACACATTATGTGGGTACCTGGACTCCCCTCAGTCTTTCTAGGTGAAAATTAAGTGCATAAGATACAGCATCCCATTCACTCTGAAAATAGACTCTGTTTCGTTTTCCTTTTGAGTACCTTAGCTCTGTCTCTGGTTCTTACCATCATAGTTTTAAAGGTTAGCTACTATAGAACCTTAAATAGTTGACTTACTTGGAACTCTTTCTTTCAGCTTTCTGCCTGAATTCATCAGTGGAGACTTTGATTCCATTAGGCCTGAAGTTAGAGAATACTACGCTATTAAGGTAAACCATTAGCACTTTTATATTTAAGGTCTTTTCTTATGTGATTGCTTTTCCTTTTCCTTTTTTTTTCTGTTTTTGTTGGTGTATGTAGGGATTGAGAAACTCATTTTTCTTGGTTACTTTGTTACTTAAAAAGTATTCTTTCTAGCAGTTGTCCTACAGGTTCAAATGGAAATTTAGAAAGTGACAAGTAGAAACGCAGTCTTAGAAAGTTTATGGCCATTAGATAAGCAATGCAGTCTTAGAAAGTTTATGGCCATTAGATAAGCATTAATGCTTAGTGTTCTGAGCATGTATATATTAAATGAATTTATAGCTTTTGATTCATTAAAAGTATACTGTGTTGTCTACATCTTCATTAGTTATATATTTTTCACACATCATTTTAAATTTCATTTAATGAATAGTACTGTATTTTGCTTAAACAGTTTCCAACTGATGTACATTTAAATTTTGCCCATTTGTATTGCTAGTGAAAAAAAATCTTTGTAAATGAATTTTTGTAAAAATGCCTTATTGTACATTCCTAGAATTTTAGAGGGCTTCCCTGGTGGCGCAGTGGTAAAGAATCCACATGCCAAAGCAGGAGACGTAAGAGACTTGGGTTCAATCCCTGGGTCAGGAAAGTCCCTTGGAGGAGGAAATGGTGGCCCTCTGCAGTATCCGTGGCTGGGAAATTCCTTGGACAGAGGAGCCTGGCCGACTAGTTCATGGGGTCGCACAAGAGTCAGGCATATCTTAGCAGCTACACAGCAACAACCACAGAATTTTAGAACCAAAGGGTTTTTTTTTTTTAATATTTAGTTTTCTTAAAACTATTATTACTCTTCTGAATAACACTTCATTAAAACTTGAAATTAGTAATAATGTAGAGCTTATTAAGGTGTTCATTTTGTCACTATGGTGCAAATCTTCCAAAGATCTTTGCCACTTAAGAACATACAAGTAAACTATTTGAGAATGATAGAAAACAGAGTAGTGTCTAATACTAATTAATAATTCAAGCTTCCACTGGCTTTAGAGGACAATGCAAGGTTTTTAAAATGAAAATTATAGCATCAGCGATTCTTCTGGCCACAACACCATCATCTGTGTTATTCTGAACTGGCATTAGTAAATTATGCATATTCTAAAGAAAAAGCAATTATTGAGAGGAGCTTTAAATTCTTTGTGAGGCTTGAGGATAGATGAGATAACTTCATAAACAAGAGGAAAGCTTTTGTACGATGGAAGTAAAGGAAGAGGAAGAGCGTGAAGCAGGGGAGGAGAAAGAACAGAACAAAAGGAAGAGAAGAAAAGGGAAATAGGAATCTAGCTAAGGTACCAAGGTTATAAAGTGTAGGCTGTTGTGATGGAAATTCTGAGGCCAGCAATGAATGCAGGTCTGTGCACCCACGCCATCCACCCGGCAGCTGATCAGACCTCCCATCCACAAATGAAGACTGTTCCCAAGTCAGTGTTTGATATTCATGCTCAATTACTTTAACATTGGCATGTTTCTGTTCATTCCCCACAGCCTCACTTCTCATTAACTCCGTACCTCAACCTCGTTGGGACGGAAAGCCCTCAGCCTTGCTTATAAACCAGAGTTTTGCCAAGTCATATACATTAATCATATTTTCAGGAGCAGAAGAAACAGCAGGAGAGGCAGGGACAGGCAGACTCAGAAACCAGTTGACGATCTGGCCAGATGTGTCTGTTCTCTCTCTCTCTCTCTCCCCCTCCCTTTCTCCTTTCCCCTCAACTCCCCGCCCCCCACCTGCCCCGGCCACCCACCCTCATGCTTCAGGCTTGCCAAAACTGCAAGTGTCAGTCTGACAGTTCTTGCAGAACATAAGGACATAGCTGGAAAAAATGGGAAGCCAGGGTTTTTTGTTTCTGAATGACTCAAGGGTAAAGGGAAATTTTGAGTTAATACCTTTAGATGAATTTCTCTTGCATTTCCTGCATCACTTTTGATTTTAATCTCCAAAACTCATTTATGTTTGTTGAGGTTTAGTTCGAAAAGAAATACTAACTGAACCTTATAATTCCTACATTGCATACTTCTAAGTTGATGGAGTACAATCAATTTTTTTTCCCTTTATGTATAGATGAGAATTCATTGCTTTGAATTCTTTGGCTGTGTTCCCGCAGGGCGCCAGTGACGTCTTGCAGAAGCTCATGTGGAGCACGTGGTGAATGTTTGGCTGTGTTCAATAATGATGGTAATGGCAACAAGTTAGTGTAGTGTCACACACAATTCATGTAAGCCGTTATCTCCAACTGAAGCACTTGATCTGTTACAAGTGAAAGAGGTTATTTCCACTTTCATACACATGTGTTTTTGTTTTTTTTTTTTTGCACCTGGTCTGAATCTTCAATGAAGGTAAAACTGAGGCTCTATTGTGGAAAGTAAATTAAAGAAGAAATTTAAAATGCTAAATTTTTGTTTAAAGCATGAAGCAGATTCATAGCCAGCACTGATTCATAGGACTTTAAAATTGGTTTGCATGATAAACTTCTGAAAACACTAAAATATCAAGTGGTTGGTTTTTCAGCTTCTGAACAGAGTATATCCCAGTTCTTGCCATTTGTATTCACTAGTTATTACTACGTAATAAATTGTCCTAAAATGTAGCAGCTTAGAACAGCAAACAATCAGCCATAAAAAGGAATGCGTTTGAGTCAGTTCTAGTGAGGTCGATGAACCTAGAGCCTGTTACAGAGTGGACTGAGTCAAAAAGCGAAAAGCAAGTATTGTATATTATTAATAACACATATATGGAATCTAGAGAAATGGTACTGGTGAACCTATTTGCTGGGCAGCAGCAGAGATGCAGACATAGAGAAGAGACTTTTGGACTTGGCGAGGGGAAGGAGAAGGTAGGACGAATTGAGAGAGTAGCATTGAAACATACTTATTACCATGTGTAAAACAGATAACTAATGGTCAATTGCTGCATAGTACAGGGAGCTGGTGCCTTGTGCTCTGTGATGGCCTGGAGGGGTGGGATAGGGTCGGCTGGGGGGCGGCGCGGAGCTGAAGAGGGAGGGGACGTATGTATACTTAGGACTGACTCACATTGGTTGTATGGCAGAAGCCAACACAACATTGTTAAGCAATTATCTCCAATTAAAAAAAAAAACAGCAAACAGTGTTTCTCTTGCACAGGATCTCTGGGTAAGAAATATGAGAGTCAGTTATTTAATAATAGGGTGGTTCTGGTTCAAGGTTTCTCATGAAGTTATAACACAGCCTGATTTTTCAGGCATCTCATGGCTCCCTTGGGACTACAGAAATTGTTTCCAAGATTATTGCTCTGGTTGTTGGTTTTACTGGTTGTTATTTCTCACTGGCTCTTGGTTGGAGGTGTCAGCTCCTTGCCTTTAGGCTGCTCACATCATGGCAGACTGCTTTCCAGGAAAAGAGGGAGGGAAAAGAAAACATGCATGCAAGAGAGCTTGCCAAAACAGAAATCGTGGTCTTTTTTTTACCTTGATTTCATCAGTGATATATCATCTTCCTGTCTCTTCTGCCAGATGTTGTTAGTCATACAGATGAACCCTGGTAAATGTGCAGTAAGGCTGCACAAGGGCATCAATATCAGTAGGCAAGGATCATTGATAGCTATGTGGAGAGGGCTAACAGACCATCTGACTTAGTACTGATAAAGCCGATTGTTAGGCAATGGGAAAAATGTTTTCATATCATCACAGTGCATTCTTGGTCTTTAATTGGTAATATGTAACCTGATGGCTCAGATGGTAAAGAATCTGCCTGCAATGCAGGAGATCCCAGATGTATCTCAGGGTCTGGAAGATCCCCTGGAGAAGGGCATGGCACCCCACTCCAGTATTCTTGCCTGGAGAATTCGAGGGAGAGAGGAGCCTGGTGGGCTACAGTCCATGGGATCGCAAACTTTCACTTCTGTGTAAGAAGAAAGAGGAAAACATAAACATTAGCACATTTTCTTTGATTAGATCTTTATATGCATAACCTTCTTCGAGTTCAGTTACATCCCAACCACTTAATCATTAGTCTTTATGTCTATCCCTCAATTATGTATTCCTTTGGGTTTTGGACAAGAAGTGGGGCAAGCTCTGATCCACTGCTTAATTCCATATGGTCCATGGGATAAGAACCAGGATGTACAATTCATGCCTCTTGTTAACATGCAGCAGTTTGAAAACTGCATGTTTTAGTGAAGCCGTGGTATACCACTGGATCCATGCCAAAGCATAATCTGAAATTTCAAATGAGTAGCAGTGTGACTTGTCACTGTCAATGTGTTTTTCCATGCTGATAGTTTTAATATTAAACATATAGATATGATATGATTGTAGTTGACCAGCTGATTGCTGTCCACTTCCCGAGGCATATGGTATGCCATTCTTAATTTATTCCATAAAGCCTCCTTCTCAGATAGCTGTGACATCTTTGTGTTTCCCCTTTTGCCCATTTGTCTTAGTTCTTCTCTGCCTGGTTCACTAATATGAACTCAGAATGAGGAATGTCTCTTACAGATTTTCCCCTTGATATTTTATTTTACTTTATATCTTTCACTTTCTGAGTCAGTCAGTGTTTCCTTGATTCAAGGCTAAAATCACCTACTTCAGTCTTTTTAATTATTCCATCAATCATGCCCTCATGTGTTTCAATTTCCTGAGACCTTTTGAAGAAACTGTAATATCTCATGTAACTTCTGATATTCTTTCACTGTATAGTCTTTGGGGTCTTTACTGGACATAGGAGTGGGATTTTAAAGCATGCTTCCTTATACTTAGAATGTTTAGGAACTAGTTGCAGTATTTAATGTCTTAAAGAGTCACAGAATAAAATGTTTTTCCATAAACGTAGATGTGTAGGATAGAAGATAATAATATGTTATAAATATAATGATAAAAATGTAAAATAGTTTAAAATATAATAGACATTGAACTGTGTTATTTAGCCAGATTTTATGATGTGGAAACTCAGGCTCAAAAAACCTAAGGGACTTTAGGAAAATGATAGAGTTAAGACAGCTTTTGGATCAGTGTCCATTAATTTTTTTTTTATGAAAAGAATTTTCTGAAAACTAGGATTCAGTTCCTAACCCTGCTTTACAACAGATTACATATTTGGTCTGTTGGACAGGATTGTTATTTATGCACAAGGTAATTAACATCCCCAGGAAAGAATGCCAGCAAAGCAATGATAGTCAGTGTGAGAACCAGACGCTTTCCCTTCACAGTTGCATCATGTCAGTGTCCTTCACCCCCAATTCTGGGGTAGCAAGAGTAGAACTGCTATAGCTGGGCTAGACAAAGAGTGACCAAACAAACCAATAGGTTATTAAATTATGTTGCCTTTGTCCTTTAGTCGCTAAGTCACGTCAGACTCTGCAGCCCCATGAACTTCAGCACGCCAGGCTTCCCTGTCCTTCACAGCCTCCTAGAGTTTGTTCACACTCATATCTATAAAGTCAGTGATGCCATCCAACCATGTCATCCTTGTCGTCCCCTTCTCCTGCTCTCAATCTTTCCCAGCATCAGGGTCTTTTCCAGTGAGCTGGCTCTTCGTATCAGGTGGCCAAAGTATCGGAGCTTTGGCTTTGGCATCAGTTCTTCTGATGAATATTTTGACTGGTTTAGTCTCCTTGCTGCCCAAGGGAGTCTCAAGAGTCTTCTCCAGCACCACAATTCAAAAGCATCAATTCTTCGGTGCTCAGACTTCTTTTGATCCAACTCTCATGTCTGTACATGACTTATGGAAAAACTGTAGCTTTGACTATATGGACCTTTCTCAGCAAAGTGTTGTCTCTACTTTTCAGTATGCTGTCTAGGTTTGTCATAACTTTTCTTCCAAGGAGCAAGTGTCTTTTAATTTGATGGCTGCGGTCACCATCCACAGTGATTTTGGAGCCCAAGAAAATAAAATCTGTCACTGTTTCTACTTTTTTCCCCATCTATTTATCATGAAGTGATGGGACCAGATGCCATGGTTTTCATTTTTTGAATGTTGAATTTTAAGCCAACTTTTTCAGTCTCCTCTTTCATCCTCATCAAGAGGCTCTTTAGTTCCTTTTCACTTTCAGCCATTAAAGTGATATCATCCGCATATCTGTTGTTCAGTCGCTCGGTCATGTCTGACTCTTTGTAAGCCCCTGGACTGCAGCATGCCAGGCTTCCCTGTCCTGCACCACTTCCCAGAGCTTGCTCAAACTCGTCCATTGAGTCGGTGATGGTATCCGACCATCTCATCCTCTGTTGTCCCCTCTCGTCCTGCCTTCAGTTTTTCCCACCATCAGGGTCTTTTCTGATGAATTGGCTCTTTGCATCAGGTAGCCAAAGTATTGAAGGTTCAGTTTTAGCATCAGTCCTTCCAGTGAATATTCAGGGTTGATTTCCTTTAGGATTGACTGGTTTGTTCTCTTTGCTGTCCAAGGGACTGCAAGGAGATTTTTTTTTTTTTTTTTTTTGCATATCTGAGGTTGTTGGTATTTCTCCCGACAATCTTGATTCCAACTTATAATTCATACAACCTAGCATTTCGCATGATGTACTCCTCATATGTTAGATAAGCAGGTGACAGTATACAGCCTTCCTCAGTGATCAGTGCAAAGACATAAATGGAAAGATATCAGTGCAAAGGGATAAGAAAGGCATCCTCAGTGATCAGTGCAATAAATAAAGGAAAATAATAGAATGGGAAGGACTAGAGATCTCTTCAAAAATTAGAGATACCAAGGGAACATTTCATGCAGAAATGGGTTCAATAAAGGACAGAAACGGTATTGACCTAACTGAAGCAGAAGATAATAAGAAGAGGTGGCAAGAATACACAGAAGAACTGTACAAAAGAACTTCAGACCCAGATAATCACGATGGTGTAGTCACTCACCTAGAGCCAGGTATCCTGGAAGGTGAAGTCAAGTGGGCCTTAGGAAGCATCACTATGAACAAAGCTAGTGGAGGTGATGGAATTCCAGTTAGGCTACTTCAAATCCTAAAAGATTTGTGCACTCAATATGCCAGCAAATTTAGAAAACTCAGCAGTGGCCACAGGACTGGAAAAGGTCAGTTTTCATTCCAATCTCAAAGAAAGGCAATGCCGAAGAATGCTCAAACTACCACACAATTGCACTCATCTCACACGCTAGCACAGTAATGCTCAAAATTCTCCAAGCCAGGCTTCAACAATACATGAACCATGAACTCCCAGATATTCAAGCTGGATTGAGAAAAGGCAGAGGAATCGGAGATCAAATTGCCAACATCAGTTGGATCATTGAAAAAGCAAGAGAATTCCAGAACGACATCTACTTCTGCTTTATTGACTTTGCCAAAGCCTTTGACTGTGTGGATCACAGAAAACTGTGGAAAATTCTTCAAGAGATGGGAATACCAGACCACCTGACCTGCCTCCTGAGATCTATGTATGCAGATCAGGAAGCAACAGTTAGAACTGGACATGGAATAACAGACTGGTTCCAAATTGAGAAAGGAGTATGTCAAGGCTGTATATTGTCACCCTGCTTGTTTAACTTATATGCAGAGTACATCACGAGAAATTCTGGGCTGGATAAAGCACAAGCTGGAATCAAGATTGCCAGGAGAAATATCAGTAACCTCAAATATGCAGATGACACACTTTTATGGCAGAAAGTAAAGAGGAACTAAAAAGCCTCTTGATGAAAGTGAAAGAGGAGAGTGAAAAAGTTGGCTTAAAACGCAACATTCAGAAAACTAAGATCATGGCATCTGGCCCAATTTCTTCACAGCAAATGGTTGGGGAAACAATGGAAACAGTGACAGACTTTATTTTTGGGGACTGCAAAATCACTGCAGATGGAGACTGCAGTCATGAAATTAAAAGATGCTTGCTCCTTGGAAGAAAAGCTATGACAAACCTAGATAGCATTTTAAAAAGCAGAGACATTACTTTGCCAACAAAAGTCTGTCTAGTCAAGGCTATGGTTTTTCCAGTAGTCATGTATGGATGTGAGAGTTGAACTATAAAGAAAGCTGAGCGCTAAAGAATTGATGCTTTTGAACTGTGGTGTTGGAGAAGACTCTTGAGAGTCCCTTGGACTGCAGGCAGTTCCAACCAGTCCATCAGTCCTGAATATTCATTGGAAGGACTAATGCTGAAGCTGAAATGCCAATACTTTGACCACCTGATGTGAAGAACTGACTCATTGGAAAGGACCCTGAGACTGTGAAAGATTGAAGGGACAACAGAGGATGAGATTGTTGAATGACATCACCAACTCGATGAATATGAGTTTGAGTAAAGTTCCGTGAGTTGGTGATGGACAGGGAGGCCTGGCGTGCTGCAGTCCATGGGGTCACAGAGAGTCAGACACGACTGATTGACTGAACTGATGAACTGAATGTTACATATGTGGAGGAGCTCTCGAAGTGCTTAAAGAATATGTTAATGTTAAGTGGTAGTATTTTGTTTTACTTTTCAAAATTGTTTATTTAAGAGCTTTTGAATAACTATCCTTAGTAACATTGGTTTTAAAGGGATTTCTAATTTCTTTTCCATAAATAAATAATTTATGAATGTTAATTTGCTTCATAATCAAAATCAATGATAACATTCTTTTGAGTTTGACAATGCCTTGGGTTCAATTTTCTTTAAATTTAACAGAATCTGGACAGATGCTTTTAATCTTCAGTGAAAAACATCTGCATTGCTCTGCCTAATCTCATGTATGTTATTATTTTCTCCTTTAGCCGTGTCTCTTACCCTCTTCTGCCCAGCCAGATGTCAACATATTTTAGACATGGTAATACTGGGGATCTTTCTGACCCAGGGATCGAACCTCCGCCTGCATTGCAGGCAGATTCTTTATCATCTGAGCCACCAGGGCAGTCCACAATTAATTAATTTAGAGAAAAGGCAAGCTGGACTATGAGAAATTTAAAACATTAGCAAGTTTGACTCTTACGCCAGTTGGAGAAAATTGTATAAATATATAAAGCTCAATTCCATTTATCGGTATACTTTTTTAAGTGTAAAACTCACACACACACACACACACACACACACACACACACACAGACACACACACACACACACACACACACACACACACACACATCCCCTGAGTACAGTAATTTCTTAGGCTTAAGCTTTAAAACTAATTAACATATGCTGAGCTATAAAGGCTTTGTTAAGGGAATTATAGACAGGCAGTTTCCATTGACAACTGAATGACAGATTCTTCACTTTATATTCTTACAACTGGTTGGCTTCTGCTTATTAGCATCGCAGAAAGGGATTGATGAGACAGGCAGGGGACTTTATGTGAGTCTGTCTCAGGAATACACCTTCATTCTTGTGCTTGCCTCAGTCATAGTCCTTTCAAATTGTCTTTATTTTTCAAAGCCTGTTTTGTTTTTGATTTGTTTAACATACTTAAGGCATTTGAAAAGGGGGAGCCTATGCCCTTTAAATTTCTCTTTGTGATACCATGGACTGTAGCCCACCAGGCTCTTCTGTCCATGGAATTCTCCAGGCCAGAATACTGCAGTGGGTTTTCACTCCCTCCTCCAGGGGATCTTCCTGACCCAGGGATTGAACCCAGACATCCTGCATTGTAGGCAGATTCTTTACTATCTGAGCCACCAGGGAAGCTCTTTAAATTTCTAAGCACTCTCCAGTGCCTCAGCAATGACTCCAGGGCCAGGCCAACATGCTGCTTCTCCTCTAACTCTGATCTGTGGGGTCTGTATGACTGATTCTCGCTCCTCATTCATTTGGCTCATGGAACCCTCTTCTCATCAATTCTCCCCCAGGTTCTCCCCCGTAGCTGTTATGTATTCCTTCCTTTGTTTTTTCCTTGCAGAACCTGATTGATATAATTTTATCATAATTTTAATTTTTAATTTTTATCATAATTCCTCCTTATCCTATTAATGTGTGATCTCCTGCAACCTGAATTCTGTCATTCATTCTGGGATCCCAGCAATTAGTAGATTCTCATGAAAGTTTGTATGACTCGGGTATCTAATGCTGCCTTTAGATACTTGGAATAAAAAAGATTCACATGAAGTGCCACACAATATTAGTATAAAAAAGACTTCTGTGATCACAAGGATTTGTGAAATTTGACAGTGTGTTGGTCCCTCTTGAAAATTCACCATGCACAGTATCATTTTAAGTAAGTCTGCCAAAATTTTAATTTTGTTTACCTTAGTATTATGCTTCTCAAGTGAGTTTGACTGTTGAGAAACTACCCTTTATCCATTAACAGTTAGGGTAGTATATTGGTTTCTGAAAGGATGAAATATATTTGGACGCTTGTAAGTTTGTTATGTTTCAGGTTTTCTCTACTTTTAAAGATTGGGGTGAGAAATTCTCAACATAATCTTTTTTTTTTAATGTGTTTATTTTTTGTTGAAGGATAATTGCTTTACAGAATTTTGCTGTTTTCTGTTAAACCTCAACATGAATCAACCCTATGTATACATATATCCTCTCCCTTTTGAAACCCCCTCCCATTTCAACATAATCTTGAAAAGAGTAATAGGCAATAATTACTTTGAAGTGTTTCCAGAATACCAGACACTTTTATGTGTACTTTCATTTGTAAATTCATGTAATCCTTTGTTACTTTCATTTATAAATTCGTGTAATTCTTTACAGTCTGAGCCTTCCCTGATGGCTCAGATGGTAAAGAATCTGCCTGCAATGCAGGAGACCCTAGGATCTTCAGGAAGATCCCCTGAAGAAGGGAATGGCTACCCCCTCCAGTATTCTTGCACCCTAGGATCTTCAGGAAGATCCCCTGAAGAAGGGAATGGCTACCCCCTACAGTATTCTTGCTTGGAGAACCCCATGGACAGAGGAGCCTGGTGGGTTGCAGTCCAAGGGGTCGCAAAGAGTTGGACACGACTGAGCGACTAACACTTTACTATTCCTTACATCACATTCCATTAGGTTGGAACTGTCACCTACATTTTACAGTTGACTATGGAAACACAGAGAGGTTGAGCAATTTACCCAACCTTACAGAGGTCGGAAATGGTTTAAGTAGGATCTAAGCAGGCATTCTGACCGCAGAATGCATGCACTTTTTTTTTTTTTTTTTAAATTTAATTTTATTTTTTTAATTTTATTTTATTAGTTGGAGGCCAATTACTTCACAACATTTCAGTCCAAAGTAATCTTGAGAAAGAAGAATGGAACTGGAGGAATCACCCTCCCTGACTTCAGACTCTACTACAAAGCCACAGTCATCAAGACAGTATGGTACTGGCACAAAGACAGAAATATAGATCAATGGAACAGAATAGAAAGCCCAGAGATAAATCCACGAACCTATGGACACCTTATCTTTGACAAAGGAGGCAAGGATATACAATGGAAAAAAGACAACCTCTTTAACAAGTGGTGCTGGGAAAACTGGTCAACCACTTGTAAAAGAATGAAACTAGAACACTTTCTAACACCATGCATGCACTTTTTTTGGCCATTACACCATAACTCTCTGGATGAAAAGAGAGTTTTCTCCAAGTAAAGTGAGAATCAGTTTCACAGGTTGAGGAAATCTTGCAGCTTCCTTTTGTGAGTATTCAGTTTCCCTTTTCTGTGTCTGCTGAGGTCTGAGTAATTGAACAACGCCCCCCACCCCCCCACCCCCCCACCTCCACTGGATTCCTTCAGTGCTCCCATTCCTACCACACCCACATCCTCGCTGTTTTGGGGAGACTTGGAAGAGAGCCAGTGGAGACCAGTTCCATCCTTGGCATGTTTGTAGTGGGTGTGAAGGAACAGCCCCCTGACAAGACCAGATCTCTGGGTCTGCGTGCTTGTAGGAACATTATACCAGATCTCTGGGTCTGCGTGCTTGTAGGAACATTATAAAGTAGAAGCTTATTCAAGCCTCCTAAGGGAGGAAGGGTCTGTAGCTCTTTGGCTTGAGGGTTCCCATGACGAGCTCCACAATCCATAATTGACTAGAGGACTCATGGGACTTGGTATATAGTCAGACTCACAGCTGTGATTTATTACAGAGAGAGGCTGGGAAGCAGAATCAGCTAAAGGGAAAGGCACTGCAGAAATTCTGGAGAAAATGAGTCACTAGTCAAGAGTCCTTTCCCAGTGGAGTCACACAGGATGCCCTGAATCAGATTGCAAGAAATGTGTTGTGTTGCCACCAAGGAAGCTCACTGGGGACTTAATGCCCCAAATGTACTGGGGGCCAAACAAACAGCAAGCATGACAAAACAGGTTCTCAGTGTAAACCGTGTTGTTTGCACAAGTAAGTTAGGCACAGTGAGCCTCTGTGGGGGGAAGTTGTCTGTCAGTGTAGGGAACTGTTTACCGTTCAAGTCCCCCAGGACTAGTCAAAGGGCAGCCTTGCAAGCAGGCTATAAAAAAGCATTCTGAGCCTGATGTGTTAAATCTTTTAGGCACCCTCTTCCACTGGGAACTCTTGACTCTGCTTTTAGCAAAGAAGCCATCATTTGAGACCTTGTGCTGTGTTAAAATGGCATTTGACTTCTGTTAATAGAAATGGTGGTTTTCTTGTTTGAAATGTTTAAAGTTTTTGTTCAATGCCATGTTGAAAGGAAAGGTTATTTTACAACACCCAGGGCAGTGAAGATTATAGCAGATTAGAATGTCTCTCTGTGTTTGGGATTGAATGGAGAATTGCGGCAAGGTTAAATTACATTTATTCTTTTCTTTTATATACCATCTAGAAAAACAGAAAGAGAACACTTGATTATTTTAGGCAATCTGTTACTTAAGAGTTTTTAAGAGTTTAATCATGTGACATTCTTGCTGAAGAAATTGTTTCTCATCAGTTGTCACTTGATAATTTCTACCTTGAAAAGTAGAAATGTTTTTAGAAGTCTGGTAAATAAAACTGAAGTAGCAATCTACCACAGTATGCCTTATACAATAAAGAGGAAAGTGGGAAATAGTTACTTTTGTGATAACATCTCTACAGGGTAAAAAGCCAATTTTCATACCTGTATCAAGGAACATAGATCATTTAGATTCCAATTGGCTTTATGTAACTATTCCCCTTCTTAGCAAATTTGAGAACAAGTTTGGGCTAATTTTAGATCTCTATCTTTGATTATTCGGAGTATAAGTCATTTTGCTTTATGCCTGCTGTTCTCTTAATCTGGCAGCCTATTTCTTATTACAGAGTTCTGGTCAATTCAGTTTAATAAAAGATTATGGAACCTCATTATTAAAAATGTAATATATTCAATTTTTTAAGACACTTGAGTGTATCTCCCTAAATATTTTTGAACATATCCTAACAAGATGGCATCACTGACTCAGTGGACATGAGTTTGAGCAAACTCTGGGAGATCGTGAAGGACAGGGAAGCCTGGCGTGCTGCAGTCTGGGGAGTTGGACATAACTTAGGGCCTGAAAAACGACATACAAAAAGAAAGACTGCTTCAGTAGGGATGGGGGAAAACAGTGTGTGGGAGCTAGAATTTTAATACACCGCAAAACTCATATTATATGATTGCTTTATTTTTTAAAAAAATTACCAATATTCTAATTTGATGGGATAGTAAATTTCATGTTTTCAGAGTCAGCTTGAAAGGTGATCTTGACATCTTCTTGCCTCCTCTTCTTCACCCTTGGTTGACACCTATTTCCCTTCCCAGAAGTGTCCTTTTCTGTCATCTTGTCCTTTACCACCTCAGTCCTCAGTTGGGTAAACCACTGCTAGTACCAACCCTGCTCCACATGCCAGAATTATCTTTCTTTTCCCTTCCTCTCCTGTGAAAGTCTTTTCCTTAATGATTTGTTTTGTAATTAAGGAGGAAGTATAGCAAGTAAATTAATTCACGGTAAGAAATTCATGATGAATTATCTTTCCTAGTGTTACATTTTAAAAGAAGAAACTTTTTTTATCCTCATTCACCAGTAGGAATATTCGTATTTTCAACCTTCCTAGGAAACACTCTGGCAATCTATCAAGAGTCATAAAAAATGTTCTTATAACTTTTCCAGTAGTTTCATTTTTAGAATTCAAGTCTAAGAAAAATAATCAGAAATAAACACTTCTATACAGAGATATTGATCAGAAAGATATGTTTAATAGCCAAAAAAGTGAATTATATCATAAATGATAAATATAGTGACAATATAATGAGTTAGAAATGCAGAAAAAAGGAAGGAAAAGGATAACTAAGCATTCACTGCCCATTTCAGATGTTTGTGGGTACGCTGAGTCCTCCAAGCCTTGGGCTACAATGTAAACAGCCTGGAGTCAGGCAGGTTTCATGTCTGCCTGACA
This sequence comes from Muntiacus reevesi, assembly GCF_963930625.1. Classification (NCBI taxonomy): domain Eukaryota; kingdom Metazoa; phylum Chordata; class Mammalia; order Artiodactyla; family Cervidae; genus Muntiacus; species Muntiacus reevesi. The sequence goes on along the minus strand of NC_089254.1, from coordinate 102,016,328 downwards.
GTTAAAGACTTTTCATGTATTTAAAACTGGGGAAAACCAATTAAATAAAGAGTCATGTAAATTGGGCTGCCCTGGTGGCTCAGACAGTAAAGAATCTGCCATGCAGGAGACCCAGGTTCAATCCCTGAGTCAGGAAGATCCCTTGGAGAAGGAAATGGCAACCCACTCCAATATTCTTGTGTAGAGAGTCCCATGAACAGAGGAACCTGGTGGGCTGGAGTCCATGGGGTTACAAAGAGTTGGACACAGCTGAGCGACTACACTTTTCACTTTTCATAAATTATAAAGGCATTTTTCTGCTTAAACCTTTCAAAATACCCAAAGTTTATTGTAAACAGAGTTGAGTACAAAGCATGGTAGGTGAAGAGTATGGGCTTCTCTGATCACATACTCTGTTCTTATCAGCTGTGTGACCTTGGGCAAGTTATTTAAACTCTCTGTACTCCAGTATTCTTGCCTGGAGAGGCCCTGTGGACAGAGGAGCCTGGCAGGCTACAGTCCATGGGGCCGCAAAGAGTGGGACTTGACTGAGCGCCAAGCACACACTTCACTTTACATACCTTAAAATGTGATAATTACATTTACCTTATAAAGTTATCTTTGAGATTCAAGATCACAATTCATATAAAGTAACTCATATCTCAAATAACAAGACGTATAATCAGATTTTACTTTTTATTATTGATTTCAATGAGAAAGATAATTATCAATAGATCACAATTTTAATTATCCTATTTTAAGATAACCTTTAAGGTTCTCTGATTTTTCAGAGAAGTAAGTTATATATTGTTAGGGCTAAAACAAATCTTAGTTTATTGAAAAGCATTTTAGAGTGGGCATTGTGGCTCTTCATCTTCAGAAGATCCTTTTTAGGTTAGAACAAATTCAGAATAGCTCTGACTTTGACACACAGAAATTTGTAATGTCAGTCCGTCTTTTTCTTCCCAATTTTAGTATAAAACACAATCAATTAAAAACAAAAAATCAATAAAATGTAGTACTAGAAAATAATCCATTTTGAAAAAAAGTTGTGTATTCATAAAGCAAACTATTTATTAAAATTCTTATTTAAATTTCTATTTGTAGAGTGAGAAAAATTACACAAGAAAAATGCATAATATGAGATTGGCGCTACCTGCTGGCTCATAAAATACTAATTTGTATCCTAAAAAATATATATCTTAAAATCATATATGTATGGTGTGTGTGTGTGTGTGTGTGTGTGTGTGTGTGAGGCAACTGAGAAAAATTAGAGATAGTAGTAGTTGAATTTTATGGTTTATGCTTGGGAAAATTCCTGTATATCTTAACGTAAAATATACATATCTAATGGAAACTAACATTGGAAACTGTTTATTAGAATGTTATATACTTTAATTGGCCAAGTCTCATATCTTGAATGTCTTCATAGAGCCCAGTTCTTATGACTCCAGGGAATTGAACTTTGTTCTGTATTACCAATAATTACAAATAAATATGAGCATATTTCTATGATTTTCTTGTCTGCGGGATCATGATAGTTTTTCATCTTTACTTTTATATTTTTCCTCTTCTAGATATTAAATATGTTATCTTAAGACCCAAAAGACAGTGAAAACATCTTTCATTGGCCAAAGACCTATGTGTTGTGTTGTAGGTGACCTTTCTCGGTGTCAAAAGTTGCCCTGAGTGGACTCCTGGAGCTGTTTCTACTTCTAGTGAATTTATCCTCATTCTGTGATAATATTAGGATCATTTAAACTAGTCAAAATTCTAACAAACTGTGGATGACTAATAATAGCCTTTGGTTAGAGTTTCTAGACATTTTTAGTTTATTTAGATACAGTCTGAATTTTTCAGTGCTGGTAATCTGTCTCTGTGTCCTGACTAAGCTTCTCCTTGTGTCCATCTGACGTTGATGAAGTAATTCAAACCTAGGTCTTATAGTTCAAGTAGCTTTTTTCTTAATATTCTGTGGAGCCAACTTTAGAGATATCGTAAGACCTGGGCTTCTTTAGAGATATGATAAGAACTTGCGACTGCTGCTGCTAAGTTGCTTCAGTCGTGTCCGATTCTGTACGACCCCATAGACGGCAGCCCACCAGGCTCCGCCATCCCTGGAATTCTCCAGGCAAGAATACTGGAGTGGGTTGCCCTTTCCTTCTCCAATGCATGAAAGTGAAAAGGGAAAGGGAAGTCGCTCAGTCGTGCCCAACTCTTAGCAACCCCATGGACTGCAGCCCACCAGGCTCTGCCATCCATGGGATTTTCCAGGCAAGAGTACCAGAGTGGGGTGCCATTGCCTTCTCCGGTAAGAACTTGGGGTGGTAGTAAAAGAATCTACCTGCAATTCAGGAGATGCAAGAGACGCTGGTTCTATCCCTGATTCAGGAAGATCCTCTGGAGGAGAAAATGGCAAGAATACTCCAGTATTCTTGCCTGGAGAATCCCATGGACAGAGGAGCCTGGTGGGCTACAGCACGTGGGGTTGCAAAGAGTTGTACATGACGGAGCAGCTAAGCATGTGTGAAGACCTTTGTCTTTCAGTTATCTAGGAATTTGTTCCCATGTCATGGGAGTAAAGAAAATAGGATTTCTAAATGTGACCTGCTGATAATTACTACCTTGCTGTCCAGTTTTTTAGTCAAATTAAACTTCTTTTTATTGTCTTAATCTGCAAACTGTTGTAGTGGGACTACATAGGTGATGTCTTGGATTCTCTCTAGCTATAATGTTTCCTGTGGATCTGTGTTGATTCTGGGACGATAACAGTCAAAGTAGATGATGATCTATTAGTCATCTCTTTTATTGCTATTTCTGTTTGCCTTTTTAATTTTGTTTCCCTTTGTTGGAGTGATTTTTTCTCTGGTCAGTACTTAAAAAGGAAGATAATCAATCATTGTCATATTTGGCAATAAAATAAAATGCCATGATGTCATACCACATTTGCCAACAGACCTTTTCATTCCTCAGGAAGTTTATTTATTGAACACTTAACTATACAGCCCACTGGTGCCAGGCACTGGGAGCAGTAGTAAAAATATAAGTCCTGCCCTCCAGAAAGTTTCAATGTAGTGTTCTTTGGTTTGTTGACAATCTAATACCCTCTTCTCTGATAATATTCCTGTATGCTCTGGCATATTCTTGTGTCTTTTTCTTTTTTTAGGGGTATTAGCCTGAGAGAAGTCAACTCTATATCCTTGCTTGGCCATTATAGTAAATTTCAATGTTCTTTTAGGGTCAGGAAAGTATTTATTGATGATCTTGTAAAAATGACATATGCATCTTTTAGGACATAATATATTTTTGAATGATGAGAAATTAATTTTTCCATTGGTCACTACACTGTAGGACCCTCATAAATGAATGAAGCACAGCTTGAGCCCAACACCTTTCAAGAGACCTTGAAGTTAAAGAAGAGCCTTTAAATCTACTGCAAATGGTTTTTGGAATAATTTAAGAGCCAGTATGGGTGTTTTGTATCCTTGAGAACTCTTTGAATGGCAACTTTATATACTAGATTATATTTAACTTTCCCTTACTCAGCTGTTTGTCAGAGGCGTCACATTGTTTTATTCCTGAATTAAGAAGTCCAAAGTCTCTCTGTGCTCTGGTTTTACATACCTTTGCCTCTGAAAGACATTGGAGGAGAAGGTGTCTTTTCTAAAACACTGTTTCTCAAACCATCTCAGTTCACTGGTGCCAGAAAGCTGACACTTTTGTGGCGTTATAGTTATAAATATATTTCAGTGTTTTTCACTAGGTAAAATATCCATTGTAGACGAGACAAAGAACTTATAAATTCACTTCATTATGTCCGAAAGATAATCCAAGAGGCGTGTTTACACAGGCATCTCTCTCCCTGCTTCTTTTTACGTGGGGGAGAAAAGATGTTGTAAAGGAGTTTTATAGGACAGCTAACTTGATTTTACTTAAAATGTAGTTCATCAGTTCATCATTAGCTCGGTGTTAGTTTTTCTATTCATGTACATAAACTTAGTCTGCTCAAAGAAACTCAATGTTTATTAGAAGTAGTTTCATTTTAGTTTGAATTCTTTTCACTGTGAGTATATTTTATAATACTCATACCGATGTATTTATGTTAACCTTGAATGTTATCACAGCAGTGAGTTTTAAAGACCATTAATGTAGTATTATCGGTACTTTTTTGGGGTAAAATGATTGTCATAATCAGATCATTATTTTGGTAGTCCAACATCATTGCTGAGAGATCCTGTTATGTGAAATAAGAAAGATAATGATAATGATTTTAATGATCAAGGTATAACACAGGCATCATAGGACACGTGTGATGCTCTCTCTCTACTTTTATAGCTCTTGATCTTGTTCCTCGTTCGACATCATTACTAACTTCTACCTTTTATCTTATTTAACACAGGGCTGTGAAATTATTTCAACTCCTGATCAAGAACATACTGACTTTACCAAGTGCCTTGAAGTGCTCCAAAAGAAGATAGAAGAAAAAGACCTACAGGTAAGATCGATGCCTATTTGGTAGTTATGAGTCTTAAACCAAGAAGGTGAAAAATCCTGTTTTTACTCACCTGAAATCATTATTTGCTTTTGTGCTGATTATTTGGTTTCCCTTGTCAGGTTTCTTCAGTATATGAATAAATCTGTACTTAGTTGCCAAAACATTAACGTGTACACTCGAATCAGCGGTCACAGATTTGGAACCTTCTAGTGAGTGGTGAGGTCCCAAAATGGGTGAAGTGGACCTTGTCTGTAGCAGTCAAAACTGACGGCTCATTCTGAGCCTAAAGGAAGTAGCTGCTCTCCACCCAAGTTGGTTGTTACCCTGCAGAGCTGTATATGTACGTATGTGTGTTTATATAGTATGTAGACCAGACCAGCAAATATGGCCTGGACTTGGCCATCCTTGCAAATTCTTATTTAAACAAATAAAATATTGTTGACCTTTTTTATAAATGAGAGAAAGTAAAGTCTGTTACTTTGCATGCATGGGCTCTTTAAGGTATTCAGTAGTGATTTTCACCTAGCATCCAAGAGTATAATCATATAATTGCATCATTTAGCTAATGCACACATTTGTATCTTTTAATATTTTACAGTATTTTGACAGTTGTTGAAATGATATGCAAACTTTTTATAGCCTTTATTCAGTGAAGATCCACAAAATTAAACCTGAAGCGTTGAAGGACAATTGACTTATTTTCCTAGGAAGGAAGGGAGATAAACTGAAATGCGTGATCCAGTGTGTTGTTTTATTTAAAAAAAAAATTTTTTTTTTGCGGCTGTGGGGTCTTAGTTCCTGGCCTAGGGATCAGACCCATGCCCCTTGCAGTGGATGCACGCAGTCTTCCCACTGGACTGCCAGGGAAGCCCCCAACATGTCATTTTAAAGGAAGAATACAAGGACAACATCTCTGTACATTGGGATGATTTTCAAAGTACAACAGGATCGTGTTTCAGCCTTTCCTCAATAATCGAGTGGGAAAGGACCAAATCAGACCCAGCGCAGGCAGATTTCACGTCTGCTAGCTTCATGCCTTGGCTCTGGGTAGCTTTTGCTTTCAGTCTGGTCTCCCTGACTCTCTGCAGCGGCTGCTTGTAGCAGTTTCTTCACGCCTTCACATCTAGAGACATTGAGGGGTAGGGGTGTCACTTGCCACTGTCCTTAGACCTCAGTCCTGAAATCTCTCCATGAATCTATACTTGGTTTCAGCGCAGGATGATGAAAGTTACCTGATTGTCTGGGACCAGAGTAGAGAGTGGGGTCAACCCCCGAGTCTCATACAGTCTAACCCCACAGCTGGTACACAGTGGCGGGACAGCCTAGATGGTGGACAGGCACCCCTGATAAAAACTTGCTCCTTCGCAGAAGTTCTGGGAGATTTATTCTAAGGTATGTTGACTAAGCTGAAGGAGTCGATCCTTTGGTCCCTTTGAAGGGGACAGCCTTTTGTAACCATCATTAGTTGACAAGTAGCTCACTCTACATTCTTACCACAAGTAACTGAGTGAACATTTCTCATCTCTGTGGTGGCTTGAGCTGTACCAAATGTGCCACTTGCAGCAGTCAATTGCTGTAATTATCTGTTTGTTTAAGGAAAAGGGGAAACAACCTACTGAGAGTTATCGGCTTCATCGAGACATAGCTAATGTGGAATTTCTTAGAAGAAAGTTCTAAATCTTCACAATAGTTTTGGTTTTCCTAGTGCTCCCACTGGAAGCTGGGAAGGCAGTGATGTTTGTTGTGTCTAACTGATAGTGTCTGTATACAGTGTTCAGTCACTGAATCACAAAACAAACCGTCCTGTCTCAAACTCAACAACCAAAGTCTAGAGAGAGCCTCAGGCTGGGAGGCAAGAGTACAGTAATCAGGTGTTCTGATCTGTGAAACACACTGGGCAGCATGTTATCCAAGCCATTGCAGGCCCAGCGCAAGAGGACCTCTTGGAGGACACCTGCGTTGGGCAGAAAGGACCACATCCTCTCGCTCCCCTGTGCTTAGGCCGGAGGCTGCCGGGGAAGCGTGTGGCCCCAGGGGCAGGCTGCGGTGTATCACAAAGGGACTGCCGCTGGGCGAGGGGAGCCAGCTGCCCTCCCCACAGCTCCGTGGTGAGGTCTTTGTGGGGAGGATGGGAACAGGGCACCTCCGTGGCAGACATGCTTTGGGCCCAGGGCATTCCACATCCTCATCTTGAGCCCCTCTTTCTTCTTGTTCCTAAAAGATTCTAGATTCCCCCTTCTCCTTTGCCTTGAGGTGTTTCTGTATATGTTGCTCCCTCCCACTAGAATGTCTTGAGTACATTTTGATTTTCTTGCCAAAGCCATGATGGTGTGGTCCTGACGTCCTCATGGAGGACGTTTAAAAAATATTCATTGATGTATTTGGCTGCCCCAGGTCTTAGTTGTGGCGTGTGGAATCTTTCACTGTGAATTGCGAGGTTTTTGTTGTGGCATGTGAGCTCTCAGCTGAGGCGTGTGGGATCTAGTTCCCTGATCAGGGATGGAACCTGGACCCCTTGTTCTGGGAGCGCAGAGTCTTAGCCACTGGACCACCAGGGAAGTCCTTCAAGGACGTTCCCCCACCATCGCTCTGGGTTACGCTCGGCTGCTCTACATTTCTATGCTTCCCTCTTTTCTCTCTTCAGATACTCTGAACACTTTTGATAATTGTGTTAATTATTTCTGTTCGCTAAGGCCTTTCTTCCCAGCTTGACTATATAGCCCATGAAGCTGAGATCAGGTCTATTTTGTTCATGATCAGATGGCAACACTTTGCACATGAGATGCTCGGGGAAGTCACAGGAGAGCAGACGATGATGCATTCAGGGGAGAGGCTTTTAGAGAAGCCTGGGACATAAGAAAGAAGCAGGAGTGAGATGGCGAAGGGGAGAAGGTGGTGGCCAAGCGTGGCAGCACACAGACAAGGTGGCTGGCACTCCAGTGAGGCGACAGTGTTGTTTTGAATTTTAAGACAGAGACTTTGTTGTTAGAAGCGCGGTCAGGTCAACTGAACACATAACTCACAATGAAACTATACAAAGTAGCTGTTGTTCAGACTGGAAAAGATGGTTGTGTTAAATCTGAGGACTCTCTGTGGGCTTTCCCCTGAGTTTATGTTTAACCTGGGAGTGACAACACGGTCTTTGATTTAATATAATAGTAGGAGAAAAGCAAGATTAGAGGCGTTAGAAGGGAAAATCATAAAAGATTCCTCTCCGCACGTTCTCCTGCCCTCAAGTGAGATCACCATGAGGGCTTTTACAGATTTCTTCCTAAAATACACATGAACTATATCAGAAAATCCTTTTTCCTTCCCTGCTTAATAAATCTTAGAAAATTATCAAACATTTCTGGTTTTCCACTTACTAAATTATAAATATGAATGTGTAATCCAAATGTCAAATGTCAATATTTGGTGAGATCTTATTAGCATGTATGTTAAAATATCAGCTATAGTATAAATGAATTAAAGTAGTATTTAATATGTTGAGGAACCATACTATGTACCATATTAGAACTTTGTAGAATTTGGATTAGGATGTCTCCTTATCCTTAAGGAGTTCACTATCTAGAACACGAGGTTAATTATAAAAAAAGATTTCCCTAAATTGCCTTATTTATTATTTATTTACCTATTTAAAACCTGCTCCTCCCGAACTTTCATCCCTCTGTGAAAGGGTTCTGTGATACATGCGGCTTTTTAATGCTCTGCTTTTATGTTGCCACATTGTTTATCTGTGACTGAGTCATGAATAATACATTATCAGGCTGCTATCTGATATGACTGAATCTTCAAAGAGCAAATATATTTTTTGATGCTATGATACACATTTTAGATCTAAATCCTGGAATACAAGGGAAAACATTAAAAGCTTTTGCTCCAAGTTTCAAAAAATGTAAGACATACATTGTTTAGGGTGAAGCAGGAAGATATCTAGATGATAAGGCAAGAAGAATAATAGTTCTCCCAAAATGTAGGTTGGGATATTTCCTAGAATTACATGGCAATAGAATCAGTTACTTTAGTTTCTGTTATTTTAAAGAGACTTGTATTGGACAAAATGTAGGCAGAAAAGTTGATGTTAATTTCAAACTGTATAGATTTCAACTCGTACGAGTTTTATTTGCTAAAACCTCAATGCCTTTTAACCCTTTATACTATATTATTTTTATAAACAGTTTTTTTTAATTAAATGACATAGGACGCTGAATAAATCAAGTATTACATAGTGAAAGTGAAGTCGTTCAGTTGTGTCCGACTCTTTGCGACCCCATGGACTATAGCCTACCAGTCTCCTCTTTCCATGGAATTTTCCAGGCAAGAGTACTGGAGTGGGTTGCCATTTCCTTCTCCAGGGTATCTTCCCTACCCAGGGATTGAACCCAGGTCTCCTGCATTGCAAGAAGACGCTTTACCATTTGAGCAACCAGGGAAGCCCTAAGTGTTACATAAATAAGAGCAAATGCCTAAAATTTATATACACAGAGACTAGTTTTAGGGACTAACTTAAATATCCATAAAGACTGTGGAGATAATCATTCACCAAAGAGGACAGAGTAGAAAGACCCTGAGCTTACCTCCTCTCTGGGGCACATCAAAATTACAACTCTTTACAGAGCAACTATCAGTGAAAAGCACTGAAACCCACCAGAAAAGATCTATAGAAAGAAAACATAACCAGACAGCTAGGAGGGGCGGAGTCTAGTATAGTCAAGACACATACCCCCAGGTGGGTAACCTGTAAACAGGAGATTATTTACAATTACAGAGATTTTCCCCAGGGAACAAGGGTTGTGAACCTGGCATCAGCCTCCCCATCATGGGGGTCCTGTGACTGGAAGATGAGCCCCCAGGATTTGTGGCTTTGAAGGCCGGTGGGGCTTACTTTTCAGAGACCATGAGGGCTGTGGGGAGATAGATAACTCTAATTTTAAAGGGATCCAGGAGAGAACTAGTCATTTGAAAGGTGCCTGAATCACACCTACCTGCTGATCTTGGAGAGTTTTAAACTATTTTTATCCACTAAATGTCAGTATTGGACATGATTAATTTGTAATGGACTAATTTTTTTATGTTCATACTAAATAACTGTTGCTGCTTATCAAATTTAAGACTAACTATGTCTGATTGGCTAACTCATTATATCTGAGTGGCTCAGATGGTAAAGAATCCGCCTGCAATAGAGGAGACCTGGTTCCCTCCCTAGGGTTGGGAAGATACCCTGGAGAATGGAATGGCACCCTGGAGAATTTCATGGACATAGGAGACTGGTTCATTTTCCCCCGTCACTTCATGGCAAATAGATGGCAAAACAATGGAAACAGTAACAGACTTTATTTTGCAGGGTGCCAAAATCACTGCAGATGGTGATTGCAGCCATGAAATTAAGAGACACTTGCACCTTGGAAGAAAAACTATGACAAACCTAGACAGCATATTAAAAAGCAGAAACATTACTTTAACAACAAAAGTCTATCTAGTCAAAGCTATGGTTTTTCCAGTAGTCATGTTTGGATGTGAAAGTTGGACTATAAAGAAAGCTGAGCATCAAAGAATTGCTGCTTTTGAGCTGTGGTGTTGGAGAAGACTCTTGAGAGTCCCTTGGACTGCAAGGAGATCCAACCAGTCCATCCTAAAGGAAATCAGTCCTGAATATTCATTGGAAGGACTGATGCTGAAGCTGAAACTCCAATACTTTGGCCACCTGATGCGAAGAACTGACTCATTGGAAAAGACCCTGATGCTGGGAAGGATTGAAGGCAGGAAGAGAAGGTGATGACAGAGGATGAGATGGTTGGATGACATCACTGACTCTATGGACATGAGTTTGAGCAAGCTCTGGGAGTTGATGATGGACAGGGAGGCCTGGCATGCTGCGGTCCATGGGGTCTCAAAGAGTCTTACACGACTGAGCAACTGAACTGAACTGAGGAGACTGGTGGCCTACAGTCCATGGGGTCTCAAAGAGTTGGACTCAGCTGAGCAACTGACTCTTTCTATCTGATTGGACTAATTACTTTTACAATATGATAAAATATGTACAGGAAGATAGTTGTATGATAGTCCTCTGAGAAGTATTTTCCAAGGTACTGTGACGTCTTCAGTAAAGTCCACTCTGATGAGCTGATATCTTTGTCAAGATTTCAGTCTTATATGAAGCAAAACAATAAATCTGTTGTGTGTGTAAATGTCTTCTAGAGAGGAATAAATACTGTGTTTACATTAGCGAAACCTAGTCAATACCACCTTAAAGTATCATAATAAACATCATCAGTCATGATTCAGAACCGAATAGATGAGAGAGACATGAAAGCTAAATGCAGTGGGGTGAGATGTGAATACAGTCCAGAGTATCGTTAATATTGGTGCCCCAGTGTCAGTTTTAGTTATGACAGATGTGGCGTCTTTGTATAAGATGTTAGCACATCGTTGACAAGGAGACTTTTGCAGAAACTTAGCACCTGTGGCCGGCGATTTGTTATGTGAGTGTATATTGACATACCTCAAGTTGCAAAAGATATTTTAATATGTGTCTGGTCAGTGAGTTAACATCAGTGGGAACTGGTACTTGGTCTTGCTACCTGAACTATCTTCACGACTTTTCCCCAAATCTCAAATTATTTCTAAGTAAAATGTTTATTCAAAACATATTTCAGTGTCTTCAAGATGCTATAACTGGAGAATGGTGTTATCTTCCTATGCCATGTGTCATAGTAAAATAGAAAGGCATGAACTTCAATCAAAATAACTTTCTGTGGACTCTTTCAACTTTAAAGTGTTTCCTCAGAAAGTTTCAAGTCATGTCTGCTGCCCGTTTAGGCAGTTATTGGACATGAAAATCATGCCTGCTTGAAAATCTTAGCTAGAAATTGGTGTTTTTAAACTACGTGACAGCCCAGATCCTTTTAACCATTCCAGTTTTCCCAAGAGACCAGAGTATGGTAAGACTCAATCAAGGATGTGATTTTATCAGGATTGGCTCTTGAAGGAGTAACCATGTTTTTTCCTGTGTTCCCTCCTGACCCATCAAAGTCCTGTGGTCTTCATCACCACCTGTGTTTTCTCCCCGGCTCTTCTTATATTGATATTCTGTCACACCTGCCTTTTACTTCTATCTTGTTTCCCTGGGCTTCAGTTATCATTCTGTGCCATTAATGTTTCTAATCCTGAACTCCAAAGCCCTATTTCTAACCACTAACTGGAAGGCCAGAGGAACTTCATTTCAGTGTAAACCAAAATTCATCATCTTTCTCACAAAAATCTCATTTTCTCTTTCTTTATTTTCTGTCTCATTCAATGGCACTGCCATCCATCCGCCTGGCAGAACCTGAGAGTAACCTTATATTTTACTATCCTTGTACCATCCCTCAATGGCTAGTTGCAGCTGCTATAATCCTACAGATATCTCCTGTGCCCACTTTGTTCCTTCCAGTCTTACTGCTGCTGTCTTAGTTCAGACCTTTATCATTTCTTACCTGGGGTATTTGACTAGTCTTCTATTTGCCCCATTCACTCCATTCCCTTACTAAAATTTATAGCCTCTATTTTAAGTGGATATATGCTTTAAATCTTTTCTCTTAGTTACTTATTCAATAAATACTTGTTCAGTGAATAAATGTATTTCCAGTAACATCAAGGCAGATTCCAAAGGCCATCCTGGCAAACCTTAGCTGGCACGTATCCTCTGAAAGAATCTTCTCAGTAGCAGTTCCTACTAATTCTCCATGACACGTGTCCAGATTCTTTATATTGCTTGTTGTCTGTACCAGTTGTGAAGATTGAATATGTTTATTATGAAAAGTATTGGTCTCCAACACATTGTAATTAAAGGTTATCTCTGATGCTTGTGGTAGGCTGACTTTCTTTCCGCTGCATGACTGGTTCTTTAAGACTCAGCTCTCTCATCTGTAAAGTCAGAATAATAATATGCACATACCAGGGAGTTATGAGGCAAAGCACTTACTGCAGTGTCAGCCACATATAAAGTCCTTCATAAAAATATAACAGCAGCTGTGGTGGTATTAATAGTCATATATTGTTATGCACCTTAGCTCTTGTGATCTTTTTTAATATTTTATATAATAGGGTATATTTTATGTAGTATATTTGTATGTTTATAGAATATAAATATAAATTTTATGTAAATGAAATATAAAATACTCTAAAATATATTTTATGTATTTCATTTTGTAAAATATATTTTATATGTAATAGTTATATATGAGGCTTCCCAGGTAGCTCAGTGGTCAAGAATCTGCCTGCCAATGCAGGAGATGTGAGTTTGATCCCTGGGTCAGGAAGATCCCCTGGAGAAGGAAATGGCAACCTACTCCAGTATCCTTGCCTGGAAAATCCCATGGATGGAGGAGCCTGGCGGTCCATGTGTTCGCAAAGGGTTGGACATGATTGAAGCAAAGGAGCATGTATGCAGGCACATAATTTATATAATGGTGTTTATCTTATAAAATATATACTTTCATCTATTTTATAAAAATTAATATAAATATAAATATCTTTTATAGAATATATGCATAGTTAACCTTTTGATTTTATAATAAATTTCATGGAGCAATATGATATTAAAATTAGATAATGTTTTTAGCAATCAGACTAATTAAGTTTATAGCTCTGGTTCATGGACTCATCATTTTCTTTTTTTTTCATGACAAAAAATTTTTTTAATTGAGGTATGACATGTTTCATGTGTACAACATGATTTGATATTTGTATAAATTGTGAAATCATCACAGTAAGTCTAGCTAACATCCTAGCATTGTTTCTTTTGGATATACTCTAGTTTTACGAGATTTCTTGTACTATAAGACACATGAATGAAACAGAGGGCTTCTCACAGGTTGCTGTGTTTTCTAGGGGAAGTCTTCAGCCCTCCGTATTCCTGGGGAACCAGTGAGAATGGGGTCGGTCTGTTTAGTGGTGGGATCCACCCGCAGGACGATTGCACACCTCTGCTAATCACTCCTGGCCTCCGACCTTGGTGGAGAGAGAAGAGGGATGGCGTGCGCTAGCTTCTCCCAGCTTGCACGTGCCTTGTGCTCACTGCGCGGTCGCTAAGAGACGTATTACCCAACATTTGTCAAAAGTTAGCTTCAGAGTTCCCAAAGTAAACTTTCTTCTCTTAGATACACTATGGAAGCTCCTGAGGATCTTCTGCTAATAAGCTTAATGAACTTTCATGTCGTACCTGTAGCCAGGTATGATTTGGTGGCCAAACCAATGGCCTCAAATAGTTTCCATTCTAATAAAGGAAACATATAGATGCATCACCATATACTAATTCAGACTGTCATAGTTGCTCTGGCTTGCCTTTTCAGGATAGTTCCAACTTTTGAAAAAGCAGATTTGTTTTGTATACAACTCTTCTCTACTTCACCTTTTACTTATTTAATTTTTATTTATTTATTTACTTGAAACCTAGACAATATTTTAAAAAGTACAGACATCACTTTGCTGACAAAGATTCGTGTCATCAAAGCTATGGTTTTTCCAGTAGTCATGTACAGATGTGAGAGGTGGGCCATAAAGAAAGTTGAGCACCAAATTTTGATTGACACTGGAGAAAACTCTTGAGAAAACTCTTGAGAGTCCCTTGGACAGCAAGGAGATCAAACCAGTCAATCGTAAAGGAAATCAGACCTGAATATTCATTGGAAGGACTGATGCTGAAGCTCCAATTCTTTGGCCACCTGATGCGAAGAGCGACTCATTGGCAAAGACCCTGATGCTTGGAAAGACTGAGCACAGGACGAGAAGGGGGTGACAGAGGATGACATGGTTGGGTGGCATCATTGACTCAATGGACACGAGTTTGAGCAGAGTTTGGGGGATGGTGAAGGACAAGGAAGTCTGGCGTGTTGCAGACTGGTGGGGTCGCAAAGAGTTGGACATGGTTTAGCGACTGAACAACAACAGCAACTCATTAATTTGGTTGTGCTGGATCTTCGTTGCTGTGTGCGGGCTTTCTTTAGTTGTGTAGAGTGGGGGCTACTCTATTTGTGGTGCATGGGCTTCTCATTGTGGTGGATTCTCTTATTGCAGAGCATAGGTTCTAGGTGCGTGGGCTTCGGTAGTTGCGGCTTCCAGCTTTGGAACACAGGCTCAGGTTATGGCAAACGGGTTTAGTTGCTCCGCAGCATGTGGGATCTTCCTAGACCACAGATCGAGCCTGTGTCCTCTGCTTGGCAGGCAGACTCTCAATCACTGGACCACCAGGGAGGTCCTTTTGCTTCACCTTTAAATTTACATTTGGGAAAATGAAATAAGAATTTTTTTCTAATGAAATTGTACCTCACACTGATGAAGCCTGGTATGACCACCCAATTTAAATATCTCCCCCCACACACACATCCCTCCTCTTCTTCCATCTCCAAGTTCAGCAGCCCTTTCCCCTTTCCTGCTGAATTTCTGCATTCCACTTGTCACCATCAGACGTGTTTAGAATAGTTGTTTCTGTATTCACTGGCTGGAGTGTAAAGTTTGTGTGGGCAGGGAATTGTGCTTGTTTGTTCTCTGCTGTATTCCCAACATCTAAAACAATTCCTGGCAGTCCATAAATATTCATCAAGTGAATATATACATATATGTAAGAACAGCCTTTATAGGAAATGTTGGTAAACTTTATTTAGTAATCTCCTTTGACATAGCAAAGTTTATTCTACTGCCCTAGCCCTCGTTCCTTTGTAATCGAACACGCTTTTATTTTGGCTAGTACATGGAGATATCGACTGTTAATTGGTCATACACACACATCCGGCTTTTCTCTTCACTGTGTGGGGCAGGGAAAGGGGATGTGTGTTGTGTGTTTTTAAAAACAGTACACAGGGTATCTTCTTTTCATTTCGTTAGTTGGTGTTTTACTCCTGGGACCTGATTCTTTTTCTAAGCTTAAGTTTCATGAGAAAGTTGAGAGCTGACAAATGAGAATACGTAGAAATTGTCGCATAAGCCATGGCCATTGTGAACTTGACAAGGATAAATCTTGCCAAATTCCTTGAATTGATATTGAAAGCAATACCATACAATTTCAACATCAGTTCTGTAGCTGAGGCATTGTAAGACTCTCATAACACGTTTTTCTGCCTCCGTTCCGGTGCTTATCTACCCCAAAGGGATGTTGTAAGCTTAATTGGTAATTTTTGTGAAGTTCTAAAAAGCAACATGTCACACACACACACACACAAACACACACATAAATGCACATTCAAGTATACATCAGTATGCCTACACAGACCCCCTTTTAATTTTTGCTGTATTACCAGAATTGCTGTCTTTGTCGAGTGACAGACTACTTACATGTTCAGGTTCTGGAACAAATGAGGTGCAAGCTAAGTATCAGGAGGAAGCAAGGAGAAGAAAAATTTCTGTGCATTGTGTGAACTAGCAGGCTGTTTTCCTAGATCATTTTGGAAAAGCCTTCAAAAGAGAAATTCACATCTCTGTTTTTTCCTTCTTCTTAGAGACCAGCAATCTTTTTTATAGGGCTGTGCAACAAGAGAAAATAGATATTCCCCGTGCTTTGGAGTGACTCAGGAGATGCTGCGATGGATATAAAAAGCTAACTGCCCTCCAGGCTGTGGCAGCCTAATCCATCCCTGCCAAAGGAAAGGCGTGCTTTTATGGGCCCCGGAACAAGGGTTAAGTTTATCTGTTTACCAGGACTCTCAGCTGGATGACTCACTTACCAGATAAAATTTCTTATTAATGCAGAGAATTGCAGATATGGTTGGTGTGGTGCTCCTTTGCAGGAGAACGCTGACCTAATGTGAAAAGGACTATTTTATTTAGAATTACTGCATCGTGGAGACACAGAAACTACAGATGGAGGAGGAAACTGTATCTTATGTTAATCTTCTGGAAGATCCATGCACTTATAATGGAACATCCTGAAATTGCCTAGTAGATTATAAAATTTCTTCCTTTTCTATGTGCCTGTTTTCCAGATACATCACATATAGTGGTGCTTACCTCATAATTACGGTTGTCCACAATGATAGTATCTACATTCTTTTAAGCAATAAATTCACCTATTTGAGGCTACAGACTAGACATATAGAGTTTGTCTTGGTTTAACAGCAAAAGATTATTTCAAATTTTAGTAAACAAATTTTTATTTCTAACTTTATGCTAGGGCTAAAATGAAAAACGACAGCAGTGGGAGTGGAGAACAGGGTGTTGGGGAGATCATAGGGAATGATAGAGATGAAGCAGCAGGCAGTCCCCCAAAGCCTTAGTTTAGCCTTACATCTAACCAACTGAAGATTGCCTGCCCAGCAGAAGAATAACTTGTTTCATGTTAGATTTTTTAAATATTAGGGTAAATATTTACAATAGGCTACTTAAAAACCCTGTAACATTCATGTTTAAGAAATGATGTCCTATAGTTTAAGTCATGGATGAAGAACTGAAATGATATTAACTGCATGTCACAGGGATATGCACATCAGATTGATACATTTTTGGTGGTAGTTTAGCAAGTAATCAGGAGAAGAGATATATACATAGTAATACCTTCTTTGTGTAAGGTGATAAGCCTAGTTATCTGAGAAAGATACATTTAAATCAGAGAAGGTGGGATCCCATAGCATTCACTCTCTGTTCACCCTCTTTGCAGCTGGAAGTGGAAAATGTCTTTGTTTCATGACTGTCTCTTTTCCTAGAAGTTCTGCTTAGCATTCTGTGGCCAGCATGCTGGTCCTTAACAGATAGATGGCATAGAAATAAGATAATATCAGCATCTCTTCTGGGTCCACTAGGAGCCTTACCCTGTCAATATATATGTGACTGTGTGTACTTTGCACTATGACCAGCTATGTCAAAAGAGTTGAAGCACAGTAGAAATAAGACTATCTGAATTCAGAGTTCACTGATTGCATTTTAATTCTATTTCTTCATCCTTTTCTACTAGAGATTTTAGATGACTATAAAATTGACCCTACAGATTTTGATTTTTTTCCAAACACCCGTATAAATGAAGGAAATTATTTTAGAAAGAGGAAATTATCATTAAACAAATATTTTCTCCCAGATGGCATTAGGTTTACTATGATGCTTATAGAGATGGAATATAGTTAGCAAAATAGCAAATGACCTCACTTAAAACTAAAAGTAAACCTGGGGATGATGAGGTGATCAGCTGTTTTGTATACGTGTATTAGCTGAAGGAAACTTACTACATTGCAAGAAATAAACTTTAAGTAATTAATGTCACTGCAGTAACAGTTTTAACATTTTCATTTGGCATTATAAAATGGTCCAATGCATAATCTAGAAACCAGAGTGTTAATGACCAAGTGCAAAATTTGCAATCAAAATGTCTCTATTCTCCCAGAAGGTGGGAAGGGGGTAATTAACATAAACTATTTATATTGCACCAGATTGCAAAATCTAAGGATTGCACTGCAGCAAGCCCAATAGCCACCTATTATTAACTGGTCAATAAAAAATGAAGAGAATTTTATGCCACTAAACTTTGGGAAAATAATACACCTGAAGTGCTATGAATAGCCGAACCTAATCCATCCAGACATGGGAGCCACGAGTTTCATTTATCATTTTAGACAAGAATATGCAGCTAAGACTTGTTCTATGACTGAAGCAAAAGCAAGAAATGTTGTTTGTAGTATAGAAAGCAAATCATGATGATGCAAGATAGGATAATAGCTTTTAAAAATAATCACAAGTACAAAAATACTAATCTTCTGGGAACAGAGCAGAGGTTTTGAAAATTGTTTTCAGCTTGCTCAGTGGTGGAAATGGAAGCAGGTGAGAGAAAGAGGATGGAAGGGGATGAGAGAAAGAGGATGTGGGTTCCATGTTTTGGTGCCTCATAACCCACGTTCCAACGAGTGGGAAGAATGACTGCTTGTTGCTCTCTCGATGCTCAGCTTCAGTAGGACATCATGTATGTTATAGAGTTTTTGGCCAGGGTGCAAATATCTGGTGCTTTTTCAGTAGGATAGTCAGGAAAGCAATGTGAATCTTTTCATTCATCTACCAAGCAGTCAGTTAACTTCAATGGACGACATTTACCCAAGCTGTAATATACTTTCAAACTCTACTTCCAAATAGCTAGTGGTTCCTGAATATGATACAAATCATACTTCGAGTTTTCATTTTGCACTAAATACCAACTATGTTGAAGATGCCGTGCTAGGTATTTTGGGTTTTCTAAACCACAAATGATACATCTTTCCATTTCTCAAGACCTCAAAGACATGAGAGGTTTGGAGACAATAAAGACCTCTAGTAGACTTATAATATCCATGTTATTTATACAGACCATGATATATGTAATTTTACTTATAATATGTTCCTGACTCTTCAAAGAATTTAATTTTCAGCAGAGGTAGTAGAATAAAATTATGTAAAAAAAAACAAAACAAAACACAAGTATGTTTTATTTTTTCTATTCAGCTCTCGTTGGCATTCAGTTTCTGATATAGAGAAATGTAAATACATGCAAATCTGATCTTGCCATCCCTGTGTATTTACATAGAAGAAAAAGTAACACATTTCCACATTTAACTATTGTGCTTTTTGGTTATATGGAAAAAATATTCTTTCCCCAGGGGTCTCTCATTGATATGGTTTGAGAACCTACAGGCCAGGTAATCAAGGAAATATTAGTACTCATGATAGATCTGTAATGAAAGATAACACTTACTACAACCAGGCTTGAAATGTTTAAAAAATTCAAAGCCCGAGGTAAATCAAAAAAGCATTTCATTATTCTGGGCATGAACTCAGTCATTGTCCTGTTCTCTGTCATGACCAGGGCAGCTGAAATTAAGTGTTATTAAGGATTTCAAATAGCAGCCTGAGGGAAAGCAAGGAAAACTCCTGATATGCAGCAAGAGTTCTAAGAAGTGAGCATCAGTGCTAAAAAGATTGTTTGCGGTCCCAAAGGAAGGATCTTTAATCTCTAGATAAAAAATTTGAATTTTGATCTATAGGTAATGTTAACCTGTTAGAAAATTTTGAATGAGACACTGTAATACAATTTAGAAAGTTAGTGTCATGGCTGTGTGCAAGCTGAACTGAAGGATGGAAAATTTCATGATAGTAATAAAAGAACCAGTTATAGGATTCTTGGAAGGATAACTCTTCAGTCATCTTTTACATCAAGAACCTGAGAAAGAAATAGGGACCTTGGAAAATAGACTTCAAATGTGTGCTTGATGATACTTGGTCTTACTCACCAGAGGTAAAGCATGGAAATTGTAACCGTTCAGCTAACAGATGTCTGTAACATGTTTACCAGCCCGTCTAAGTACTGTAGGTTGTAGGGTGCAACCTGAATGAGACAGTTTTTGATGCTAAGACCTTGCGGTCTGTGAAGTGGATGCCCTTGTAAGCGGGATAGGACAGGTGGGAAGCCCCTCGGAAGTGGACCTTCTCCAGCGTGAGCTCTCCTTGTGCAGGTGGTAGCTCAGCTGGATCTGGAAGATGAACTAGGAACTAACCAGAATCAAGAGAGTGTTTTGTTCTGAGTGTTTAGGACCAAAGGTGAAACTCTTAGATTTGGGATGTCAAAGGATAGGTAATGCTGAAAGTCCTGATCACACACGCACCCTTGGATCATTGACGTGTCTCTTATAGAGACATTCTATAGGCTAATAATGCACTACTGAGGAGAGGACCTGGCATTTGGGGTTGGCCCGTCTCTGCTGGCCTCCTCTGCTGCTGGCTTGCAGCCAGTGTTTCAAGAGCCTCTGGCAAAAAGAATTTCTTCCCGTCTGGGCATGCTGACCTCTCCAGTGAGGGTATGGACTGCCTGTACTTTTATTGCTACAACTTTTACTGGGGGATTATAGTTTAAAACAGTTGGGTGTCTTAGTGTAGACCCTTTTCATTGCCTCCATAATTTTCTGTCAAATAAAAAACAAGCTTGTGTACATTGCTCACTTTTCAGGTATAAATATGTCCCTTCCTCCTCCTCTTTTTTAATTTTTTTAAGCTTTTCATTCAAAGAACATGTTTAAAAGCAAGCTTTGTGTAAATATGTTTATGACATCTCTTAATAACATATTTGCAGTTTGACATATTGAGATGAAAATGCTCTGTTCAAGCAAGTTTTCTTTTCTTTTTTTTTTTTAAAGGAGGTGGAGGTAGGCATCCTTGGAAATACTTTACAAGGGAGAGTGAGGGGAGGGGATAGTTCCAGCACTGAAGTTTGCAATCTTGTGATGTGTTCTGAAAACCAAAGTGCTTCTAGAATATAAAGGGGTTGGGAGCTGTGGGTGCAACTTACAAGTGAGTATTAGAGGAGACAGGACTTTAGTTTGTAGATTCTGGAGAGCTAATGCTTCAAGAGAACATTGGCATATCAGATTTGAGATGTAGAAAGCTTTCTCCCATAATCAGATAGGAAACTATTTGGTTATAGAAAGCCAGGCAGGAGGCCAGTGGGGTCACCCCAGTGAGGAAAGTGATGACTGAATTAAGGCTGTGGCAAGGAGGATGGAGAGCGAATTATTTGAGGAAAAATAGGGAGCCTTATTATCTTGCCGCTGCAAGAGGCATGATTTCTTTCTCACCCAAACAGGCTGCCATTAAACTGTGACTCATTGGGCCTTGTTGAAATTTAAATAGGGTCCCTGTGGTATTGTTTTTCATATTTATATATAGGCTGCCAAGATCCAACCAGGTACAGTCTTTGTTTGTCAATACAGTATATTCTGATACCGTAAAACCTCAGGTCTTTAATTTCTCTGGTGTCTCATTGTACTTCACATCAATCACTTGAATTATTTTACTGGTTCATTGAAACATACTTTGATGTTGCTGGGCTGTTGTCAGGTTATCGTTTCTGTTCTCTACTGATCCAGTGATTTTCTTCATAGCCTGCATTGGGTCTTGTGTCTTTAAATTAGAACATCTGACAATTGGACCAGAGAGTTTCATCTTCTGTTCAAGCCTAGTTCTCATATAATATGGATCTCTGAAGGTTAAGGGAAGCTTAAGGATAATGTCTGAATTTTTTGAGACCCTTGTGTTTAATTTTGTTCAGTTGGCTGCATACTTGGAATTCTTGAACAGCAGGATAAACATGTGTCTTGGTTTACATGGAATAGTCCTGTTTTGTGCCTATATCCTTGGTGTAATTATTTATAATGCTCCCTTTTACTTTCAAGGGTGTCTCAGCTTGTGCATTAAATTGTATGGTTATCCTGCCTATCAGGGATAGCCACGAAGAAATTGTCCATTTATGCACCTCCAAAATTCAATTTATGAAGAGTCAATGCAATTAAAATATGCTGACAGCCACTGTCCCTGCTGTAGACTTCATGCATGCTGTATCTAAGTCTTTTTGAGGACAAATGGAGAAAAACATGTCATTTGTTTACCAAAAGGCTTTCATTGCTATAATAGAAAAATGAAATTGCTTCTTCTTTTGGTCTCATATATCCTTCAGCCAGTCTTGTCATGATTCTATTAAGACAGATAACGCAAAGCCAAGTTTTTCATTTGTTTTCTAAGCAAAATAGACACAATTATTATTTAACCTATTAGAGTGGAAACCAGAGAATCTCATGTGGACTGTTAGAAGTGAAAGAGATCTTAAAAAACAGGTTAGGAATTCAGTCTGTCCCTTGCCTTTAGAGATGACTCACCTTGTCCTGTGACTTGTATATGGTTCTGTGGTTATTAAGGGAGTATACCATATTATAGTCGGGCCTTCCTGGTGCCCAGTGGTAAAGAATCCACCTGCCAACGCAGGAGACACAGGTTAGATCCCTGGGTCCAGAAAATCCCTGGAGAAAGAACTGGCAACCTGCCCCAGTATTCTTGCCTGGGAAATCCCATGGATGGAGCAGCCCGGTGGGCTACAGTCCATGGCATTGCAGAGTCAGACAGGATTGAGCGACAGAACAGCAACAACGCTATACTGTAGTCAGGTCCCCAGTGCATTCACCCAGGGCTTCAGGGTTCTTTGTGCTACACACGATTGCAGATGAAGAGCCAAAAGCAGTTTCTATTCCACTACTTCCCTTTGCTAACAAAAACAGGTCCGTGTCAAGTACCCTGACTTGAATGTAGGACATGTATAGAAATCATTTAGAAATTGATTTTTACCTTTTTATACATTATAGAATATGGCATGATAGATACACACTTGTGTTATGTGTGCACAAATTTGTTATTTAAAATACTTTCTCTATAGATCTAATAGGATTGTAGAAACATTTTTTAAAGTTATAAACACTGAATCTTTGATGGATCACAGCCAATAGAAAATGTGTTAGTCTCTGAGAGTAGCTTTCGCTCTTTAGAGAATAGTAGATGTGTTCTAAAATAAAGAGACTTACCCTCGAAGATGCACAGTCTCCCTCTCGTTGCCCTCTGAAACTCATGGTCCATCCTCATTAAAAATTCCCTATATTTATCATGTCTGCACATGTAGCACCAGCAGAAAGTGGGCTTTTTCCTAAGGACAGCAGTTCTCTGCAGCCATAATAGTGCTATTGAATGTTTTGCTTTTTCTAGAAGGGGCCCCAGAAGTAGGAGTGGATGACTTCACTGTTCTTTGCTGTTTCTAGACCTGTGTGATCCACTGGCCACCTGAGCACTTGACATGTAGCTAGCCTAACTTAAGGTGTGCCATCACTGTGAAATACATTGAGGATTTTGAAGACCAAACAGGAAAAAAAAAAGAATGTAAAGTATCTCCATTTTTCCAGCTTTATTGAGATACTTGATATATAACACTGTGTACATTTAAGGTATATGACATGATTTAATACACATACATATTGCAAAATGAGTATCCTAATAGAGTTAGTTAGCAAGTCCATCACCTCACATGGTTACTTTTGTTTGTTGTTGTGACAAAACATTTATGGTCTACTTTTAGTAACTTCTGAGTATATAGTTCAGTATTGTTAGCTATAGTCACCCTGCTGTCATTAGATATTTAGAACTTATCATTTACCTGGAAGTTTGTACTTTTTGACCAATGTCTCTCTACTTCCCTATCCCCCCAACTGACATTCTCCTCTCTCTCTCTTTTTTTTTTGAGTTTAGAATTATTTTATGTGTTTATTTTTAAACTTTTTATTTTGTAATGGGGTATAGCCAGTTAACAAGATTGTGATAGTTTCAGATGAACAGCAGAGGGACTCAGCCATGTATATTCATGTATCCATTCTTCCCTAAACTCCCCTCCCATCCAGGCTGCCATGTAACATTGAGCAGAGTTCCATGTACCGTATGGTAAATCTTGTTGGTTATCCATTTTAAATATACCAATATGTACATGACATTCCACTGTTTTTTGAGTTTAGTTTTTTAAAATTTTACTTGTGAGGTCATACAGTATTTGTCTTTCTTTATCTGATTCATCTCACTTAGCATCTCAAGCTTCCAGGTTCATCCATGTTGTCCCAAATGGTACGACATCCTTCTTTCTTGTGTCTGAATTTTGTTCCATTGTGTGTATGTTTGTGTGTATTATATATATAATATGCAGATACATATACATGTATCTCACATATTTTCAAATCTTTTTTATGCATTCATCTGTTAACAGACACTTTGGCTGTTTCCATGTCTTGACTATTGTGAATAATGCTGCATTGAACATCAGAGTGTGGTATCTCTTTGAGATCATGACTTCTTTTGTATATTACCCAGAAGGAGCAGAAGAAAGATGGCTGGATCATATAGAAGTTCTGTGTTTAATTTTTTGAAAGTGAAGTGAAAGTGAAAGTTGCTCAGTCGTGTCCACCTCTTTGTGACTCCATGGGCTGTACAGTCCATGGAATTCTCCAGGCCAGAATACTAGAGTGGGTAGCCTTTCCCTTCTCCAAGGGATCTTCCCAACCCAGGGATCGAACCCAGGTCTCCCACATGGTAGGCAGATTCTTTACCAGCTGAGCCATAAGGGAAACTTAATTTTTTGAGGGCCCTCCATCTGTTTTCCACAGTGGCCACACCGATTTTGTTCCCATCAACAGTGCATAAGAGTTCCCTTTGCTTCACATCCTTACTAACGCTTACTAATCTGTCATCCTTTTGATAACAGCCATTCTGACTGGTGTGATGTAGTGTCTCATTGTGGTTTTGGTTTGCATTTCTCTGATGCTTAGTGATGTTGAACTTCTTTTCACATGCCTGTTGGCCCATCTACATGTCCTCTTTGGAAAAATGTTTATTTGGTTTTTCTGCCCATTTTTTAACTGCTTGGTTTGCTTGTTTGTTTGTTTTTGATGTTGACTTGCATGAGTCTTTCATGTTTGAGATATTAACCCCTTATTAGTTATATCATTTGCAAATACTTTCCTATTCAGTAGGTTGTATTTTCATTTTGTCAGTGGTTTCCTTTGCTGCACAAAATCTCTTTAAGTCTCATTAGGGCTTATTTGTTTAGTTTTGCTTTTACTTCCTTTGCTTTAATAGATAGATCCTAAAAGAAAACCACTGGAGGATTTTGGGCAGAAAGGTGCAAAATCTGATTTACATTTTGACAGGGTCATTTATGATACTGTATTGAGAATAGATTGTGGAGAAATAAGGGCAAAAGCAGAGCTCTGTTGGAGGCCACTGTAGTCTTTCCCATGAGCTATAATGGTGACTCATACTCTCTGACAGATTTTGGTGGCCGTGGTTGTGATGAGGTTGTAGGTAGTGAGGAGGGGAGAAATTTAGATGGCAAAATATAGATGCCTGCAACGCCGGAGACCTGGGTTTGATCCCTGGGTCAGAAAGACCCCCTGGAGGAGGGAATGGCAGCCCACTCCAGTACTCTGGCCTGGAGAATCCCATGCTCGGAGGAGCTTGGTTGACTACAGTCCATGGGGTCGCAGAGAGTCGGGACACAACTGAGTGACTTTCACTGAACTTAGGACCAATATAATTTTTTAAGGGGTATAAGTGAGAGGAGTTAAGAATGACCCTGGGAGTTTGGGGTAGAATAGCTTTTGTGGGGAAAACAGTGAGAGATCATGATTCAGGGAAAGATCAGGTTAACGTGGAGATCTCTATTGGATTCCAAATGCAGATGCCAAGTAAACATTGAATATGGGAGCCTGGAGTTGCGGAGAGAAGGTCTGGACTGACAATAGATTGTTAGAAAGTATTGACATTGTTGGTATTTAAAGCGGCAAGGCTGCCAGAGAATACCAAGGCAGAGGATGTAATGACAGAAGAGAATTAAGGACCGTACTCTGGGCTATTCCAAAGTTGTTATGTTGGTCCCTGAGAAGAAGCAATCAATGAGATCAAAGAAATATGGTTTTGCTGGAAGCCCATATTTGTGTAAGAGAGTATATCTGGGAGGAGGTAAAAATAACCTTGTCAGATGTTGCTGATGGATCAAGCAATATCAGAACTAATAGCTGCTCAGAATGGCTTTCCATGTAATGCTAATAAAAGTCAGGACTTTACAGTGGCTTGCTAAGGCTTTTTTCAGATCTAGCATTTAGATTTTACTCTGATTCCTCCTAATTTTGCATTCAGTTCTCATGACTACCCTCCTGACACTCTTTGAACAGAGAAGTGGATGAAGAAGATGTGGAACATGAACATATATGCCATGGAATATTACTCAGCCATTCAGTGGAGCAAAACTGGGTCATTTGTGGAGACGTGGATGGACACAGAGTCTGTCACACAGAGTGAAGTCAGAAAGTGAAAGTGAAAGTTGCTCAGTCGTGTCCAGCTCTTTGCAATCCCGTGGTCTATACAGTCCATGGAATTCTCCAGACCAGAACACTGGAGTGGGTAGCCTTTCCCTTCTCCAGTGGATCTTCCCAACCCAGGGATCGAACCTAGGTCTCCCGCATTGCAGGCGGTTTCTTTACCAGCTGAGTCACAAGAGAAGCCCAAGGGTACTGGAGCAGGTAGCCTATCCCTTCTCCAGCAGATCTTCCCAACTCAGGAAACAAACCAGGGTCTCCTGCATTGCAGGTGGGTTCTTTACCAACTGAGCTATCAAAGAAACCCAGAAAGAGACAGAAAAATATCGTGTATTAATGCATATATGTGGAATCTAGAAAAATGGTACAGATAAACCTATTTGTAAGGCAGGAATACACATGCAGACCTAAAGAATGACTGTGTGGACACAGGGGCGGTGGTGGTTTGTCTTGTTTACTGATCTATCCTAAGTGTTTAGTACCTAATAGACAGTAAATGATCAGCTAATATTTACCGCCCGGGGTAACACATGTGAAATAAGTTACTGTTTTCAAAAGTTGCTAACTATGGGAATCCTTGCCAAGTTTGGAAGTACTATTTTGTACATTTTAGATGATGTTAACTCAGCCTAATAATCAACTTCTTGCCTCTCTGGTTATTTATTCAATTTTCCATGATTTTGTGTGCACTGATGAGGCTCAGAAATGCTTACTGTCTGCTGTGTCACACGCTGCGGCTGGTGTCTGTGTTTCTCAGGTCTCCTCTAGAAGGAGAGAGAGACACACAGGTGTATCGGCAGTCGTAACAAAGCCTGACTGTGTGTGCTGTAGGGAATAATCTGGAGGTTTTGAAGATCAGTCTGGTGCAGACACACGCAGACTCAGAGTTAGCGCCAAGGACAGGCGTTTGAAATTAAGTGGCTGTTTGACTCACAGGTCCTAAAGGGGAAAGGCATGCAGGGGGCAATGCAGGGGCCTTACGGGCGGAGGGCGCAGAGTCTGAGCTTAACCAAGCAGGTGGGGAGCCGGCAGACAGCGAGACCCCGTGAGCAGGTGCCTTTGGGGGCTTTAGAGTGGGGACACAGCAGGAGTGTGAGCAGCCGTCACTCGGTGTGTTTGAGTGTCCCTAGGTCAGTCAGAAGAGGGCAGGGAGGGGAACTTGTGATAGAGACCAGTCTTATCACCCTGGTGTACCTGTTCCTTGGAGTCAGGAGCTTACAGTCTGTGGAAATGCTGAGGCATCCAGAAAATGCTGTTTTAAAAATTTATGTTACACTGGGTGATGTTAGAAGTAATAATGCACCAGGCTTTGGATCCACATAGAAGAGGTGTCCTGGCCGTCTGTAAACAGCCTGCTTTAGCCTGAAAAGTCCTTCCCAGTGGCATTGTTGTCCTAAAGGCAGGCATCTAGGCTTGCAAAGTGAAATGAAAGTATTAGTCACTCAGGCATGTCAGGCTCTTTGGGACCCTGTGGACTGTAGCCCGCCAGGCTCCTCTGTCCATGGAGTTCTCCAGGCAAGATACTGGAGCAGATTGCCATTCCCATCTCCAGGGGATCTTCCTGACCCAGCTATCAAACCTGGGTCTCCTGCATTGCACACAGATTCTTTACTATCTGAGCCACCAGGGAAGCCCTGTGTAAATATGCAGGGTTGGTGTCTATCTTCTTTCTTCTGTCTCTTTGAATGTCCTATTTCCAGCCAGAGCTAGACTACTACAGAAACAGCTCCTGGCTGGCTCCTCCCGCCCCCTGCAGCTTACGTTGATCCTCTAATGTTTTTATAATCAGTCTTGCTAAATACTTCCTGTAGAGAAAATGAGTAGTGATGAGAAGTAATCTTGCTGCTTCTTTATTCTAAAAAATTCAATGACTGACATACAGATACTGCTTATCCATCATGATATCCCAGTGTGGAAGATGGGGATTAAATTTCAGCCTCAAAGGTTATGGGATCCCTCAAGGCTTGGAGGATAGTAATGAAAAATTGAGAACCTAAAATAAGGGATTTCAGAATCTATCTGCATAGTGAATAAACTATTTTATCATCAGGTATTTGTTCTGCTGTGAATTTAGGATTATGTAGATAGGACTGTGCCATGTGCTTTTTCTAGAGCCTTAGAACTTTCTCTACTGTATCTTCCATTGCTGTTCAGTTGCTCAGTCGTGTCTGACTTTTTGCAAACCCATGGACTATAGCACTCCAGGCTTCCCTGTCCTTGGCTATCTCCTGGAGTTTGCTCAGACTTATATCCATTGAGTTGATGATGCCATCCAATCATCTCATCCACTGTCGCCCCCTTCTCCTCCTGCCCTCAATCTTTCTCAGCATCAGTTTTGTTTTTCTTTTTCCAATGAATTGGCTCATTGTATCAGGTGGCAAAAGTATTGGAGCTTCAGCATCGGTCCTTCTAGTGAATATTTAGGGTGATTTCCTTTAGGATGAACTGCTTTCTTTCTTATATTGTCTTTCTCTTCAGTTTAAGGCAAATTTTCTTTGATTCTTCTGAGTTCCTATATAATTTCTGAGCCGTTCCCCTCTGGTCTAGAGTGTTACTAATAAGATTTTCTAAGCACTGCTAAAAGTCATTACCTGATTTGACATCCCAAAGGCTTATAGCTCACCCCTTTCTTCTGAAGACTAAGATGTCTTAATCTTCACCTGTGTATTAGGAGTAATACATGCTTCCTAGGGTGCATGGTCTTCCTCTGCCTCAAATCTAATTCTCAGAGTTCCAGAAAGAACTCCAAAAAAAATTTAGATCTTCTAGATGTATGGTATACTTGTCTTAAAATACCATAGTTTTGACACAAAGTATCATATTCAAAATCAAAATTCCTATTCTCCCTGTACTCTGAAAAGGTCAGCAATAGGAAACTCATTCCCAACCTTGTGATTCTTCTGTGTAGTTTACTTTCTGTCTTGTTGTGAGTCCCCCTTCTGGTGTGTATATCCTCACTTTATGGTAGTTAATCCAGTGTTTCCTTTGGCTGACTGGCCCTTTCTTGTGGTGGCTTCACTTATTCATTCATCACACGTTTGAGTGTCTTGCGTGTCTTAGGCACTGTGAGGAGGACCAGGGCCACAGCCTGTGAGCCGCACAGCCTCTGGCTTTATGGCGACTTACGTCACTTACTGTTCTCCCGGAAACTGAACAGGTCGTACCGGCGCAGGGGTGTCATGTTATCTCCTAAAATCATGATTTCTTCAAGGCACATGTTATTTGAGCTTTTAAAATGTACTATTTAAAAGCTAATAGCCAAATAATTCCTCTCTTTAAATAAGTTCTACTTTACTTCAGGTAGAGTGAGTAGGATAACTGCCAGTTCTTATTACATGTAAAGTTTTCTTATATCGACCTAAAAAATAGTCACAACCTTAAAGTTGAGAGTTATGTTTTATCTGGTGGGAATTTTTAGGACTTCAAGCCCAGGAGACAGCATCTCAAGTGGCCCTGAGAGAACTGCTGTCAGGAGGGGAGGAGGAACCACGTTATATAGAAGTTTTTCAGCAAAGGGCAGGTAGTGTGAACATCAAAAGGTTAATTAAAGAAAATTTAATTAAATTTAAAAAGTTAAAAAACTAATTAAAGAAAACCAAGTGACTCAGACAGTAGAGAACCTGCCTGCAATGTGGGCGATCTGGGCTCAGTCCCTGCATCAGGAAGATCCCCTGGAGAAGGAAATGGCAACCCACTCCAGTATTCTTGTCTGGAAA
Organism: Muntiacus reevesi; assembly: GCF_963930625.1. Lineage (NCBI taxonomy): Eukaryota > Metazoa > Chordata > Mammalia > Artiodactyla > Cervidae > Muntiacus > Muntiacus reevesi. The sequence continues at coordinate 101,986,485 of NC_089254.1, read as the reverse complement.
ATCCCATGGATGTAGGACTCTGGCAGGCTATAGTCTATGGGTCGCAAAGAGGCAGACAAAACTGAGTGACTGACAACAACAATAGGTAGCCTAAGTTAAGGGATTAGGCACATTTCTGTGCATGGGAAGATGCAAGAGTCTGGGCTCACTAAAATCATTCCTCCCGTATGCCTCTCAGCTCTCTGAGGCCAGTATCCTGCATTGGTCATTGATCACATCCTGAGTTCCTCCGTGCTCACCATAGGGAGTGGCTGTAGCCCAAAGCCTGCCAGATTGAGCAGGTACTGTTCTCCTTTCTGAGTACCCCTAGGACTCAGGGGTTCATATTTGTAGGGCAGGAATCACTGATGACTGTGACATACTTGTTTGCTGATATGGCAGGAAATACTCTATTTCTTACTTAGAATATTTTGATTAAGCTCTCCAGCTTTTCCGTTTTCATGATCAGTATAGCAGCTTTGACTCTGCTGATACATGAGAAGATCAAGCTGATTAGCCAAAGGAAAGAGACCAGGCAACACCTCTCTTTCATTCTCCTTAAGACCTTCGCCCAGAGGAGACTGTGACCCTGTATCCTTCCACTGCTCTGTGGCCATTCTTCAACCATTGTTTTTATGTTAGGAAAGCATCACAGTAATTTTATATATAAATGTTATGGAAATGTGTTATCCACAATAGGGAAATGTTTAAATAAACTACACTGTAATGATAGAAATGCTTTCTATAAAGTGCTAAGTGAAAAAAATAACATACCAAATGACTTGTAACAATAATAAACATATTAATAGTAATATAAATGTAATAATACCAAAAATAATACAGTGGAAGAGCGGCTGACACGTTTTAAACAATCACTGTGTTGTGAACATGTTTTAAGTCTTTGCACTTATTAACCTATTTAGTGTCCTCGTTTAATCCCCAGAACAACCCTATCAATTGGCCATTGTTAGCCAGCTTTTCCATGCGAACAGAAAAATGTGGTACAGAGAATTTAGGCAACTTGCTATGTTCAGTGAAGACAGTTCAAGTCTTTAACATGCTTGGATTGTGGTGGGGGCAATGACAGACCTGAGACCTATACAACAGGCTCACTCACTGTTGGGTGCTGTGTATCATCAGTGTGGCCACAGGGATGCTATGTGGGTAGATGGGATCAGCATCAGCTGTGGATTTGGGAAGACTTCCATGTGGAAGAAACATGGAGCAGAGTTTTAAAGGAAGAGTTGGCTGGTTTTCCATCTGCATAGGCAAATGGGAAAAACTTACGATTTGTACCAAAAATGTTGCTCTCAGAAGCTGACTGCTACTTATCATTGGACTTAATTCCTTCATCTGAACAGCACGGTCAATGGCTGCCGTTTCTTCATGGCTTATCTAATAAAAGAGAGTATTGAAAGCTCTATGGAAGTGTTCAATGCTATATAATCATTTTAAATTCCTTAAATATATGACTGCCGATTTTCCTGTGGTTTCTTAGGTAGATATGATTGTGACCTTGGGAGGACTTGCTGGACGTTTTGACCAGATCATGGCGTCTGTGAGCACTTTGTTCCAAGCGCCTCAAATAACTTCTTTGCCAGTTATAGTAATCCAAGAGGAATCTCTCATCTACCTGCTCCAACCGGTAAGTGAGCATTAAATACAGTGTCTGCACTTTGCTTCTACAAAACCTATAAGATTTTTGTAGATAAGCCGAAAACATCCGCCCAGTTCATGTGTTTCAACTGAGTAAAGTTGACAAGTTTGACTGCCTCCGGTCACTTAAGGGGAAATAGGTGAAAGAGAAGCTGCAAAACTTTCATTTTGTTGTACTTAGAAAAGCAAAACCAAAGAAAGAAAATAAGGTTTTTAATTAAAGTGATTAACAATTAAATTTAGCATTTTTGCATTTTGAGCAGCTGAATATGAGTGCCACTTGAGAAAAGTCTCAGCAGAGGAAGCACAAAGGTTGGCAAATATTTCAGACAGAATTCTCGAATACTTTCAGTGCTGTCGTAATTGGAAACTGTATTTGATTTTGTGAGGTACTTAAAGTCTTTAGCTTTTACTGTTCATAAGTTGCTTGCTTGTTAATTTCACTTCCATGATGATGTCATTCATTCCCCATGATAAACGGCAAGGGAATTTTCTATCATTGTAGTGCTTAGAACAGAAATCTTATTATGTAAACATGTTTTATGAGGTTGATGGGCGTATTTCAGTTTGAAAAATAGTAACTTGGTAACATTTTTTAAAAACAGTGGACAGTTGTTTTTGTTTTTGTTTTTGTTTTTTGCCTCTCATTGTAATGTGCTACATATAGCTCTGCTTCCACTCCATCTGCTGTTCACCATCTGTAGCTTGTCATTACCTAAAAATTGTTGTGTGGTTAATATGGCAAGTTATAATGCATGCTCACCATTGTTCAGCCACTTGTGCGTTGTTGTCCCCCGCCCCCCCCCCCCCACCCCTTCTTTTTGTTTTTACACTGCCTGGCTTTGTTGCTTACTGGAACACTTTCTGTGAGATGTGAAAAGGAAGTTGAAGAATTCAGTCTTCAAACTTCATGCTGTCCATTTATTTGGTCAGCAAATAGTTCCGGGGTGCCTGCTGCCTACCTGTTACACTGCTGGGTAATTGAAGATTAAACAGAAATAGTAACACAGGTTCTTTAGAACTATAGTTCTAGAGATCAGTAGTACATGTCCAGTGAAGGAGACATTTATTAAACACAAACATGAAGCGAGACTGAAAGTTTAGGACATAAAGAGGATGAAAGAGTGTATAATCTAGTCATGGGTGTGGTAAGGAAATACTTACAGAGGCATTTACATTTTATTCAGTCAGTTAACTCAGCAGATATTTACTGAGCACCTGCTGTGTGTCAGGTACTTTTCCAAGGATACAGCAGCCAGCAAGAGCAGAACCCTTGCTTTGATGGAACATGCATTTTGTTGAGCTTATGTTTCAACAGACCGTTGAAGGATGAGTAGATCTCTGTTATGGGAAATGATGGGAAAGTCATTCCAGTTAGAAGGAGCCACTACAGAAAGACAGAGCTGCAGGGCATGTTGTGGGATCTACGGGTAATACTGAGCAGCCATATGGAAAATACCGAAATATCAGACTCAGAAGGCCCTGAGGTCCAGAAGACTAGTTTAGATCCTGGCTGTGAAAAGCCTTGAATGATATATACTAGAGTGTGAAATTTTTTGCCATAAGATATGGCAACGTCATTAAAATAGTTCAGTTAGCAGTCTGACCTGCACAGATGCTTCTTAGATTTCTAATTAGGTCTTTGTTAAATACTTACAATTTCCCAACACTTTCTGAAGTGTGAAACTCTTTACAGTTATGAAGCTTTGAGCTTTATTGTTTTATTATGATTTTATTTATATGATTCTATGAACACTAAAATAGTCAACTGTAACTTGTCTCTGTATAAATACTCTGGCTAAGAAATAACTAGATATCATAGGATAATTTTTGAAAAGTAAAGTTGGAACATCAACTGATAGCAAAAGCCATGTCTAAAAATGACTTCTGCTCTTAAGATCTTTTCATTGTCAGTGGTGTTCTGTACCTTCATTGTATAAATACGGACTTCCTAAAATGTATTCAGCTTGGGATTTCTTAGAACTAATTCTCCATCTATAGATTGCTGTCTGTCTCAGTTTGAAAAACTCACAGCCATTATGTTTTCAAATATTGCCCCATCACATTTTCTTTCTTTCTTCTTCTGCAACTCCAATTGAGTGTGTATATATGTGTGTGTGTATATGTATATTTATATATATATATATGTTCCTCTAATTGCATCACATATATCTCAAAACTTCTTCATATTTTCTTAGTTTCTCTGGGCCACATTCTGAAGTTCCTCTTCACCTCTGCAAACCACTTCACACTTCTGCTTTAGCTCTTCTATATTGCTACTGAACTTATCCTTTTTGTACCAAAGGCTTTTAAATTCCTGTCGTGATTCATCTCTCTTATATACTTTCCTCTTACTCACATTTTAAAAACTCTTAAAATGTAATTGTTGTACTTTCTTTATAGTCCAGAATAATTCTGATATCTGCAGTCTTTATAAGTTAGCTGTCTTTTCTGTTCTTTTTTCCTTTTATATTTTGTAACCTTGATTTCATTCTGTATTTTGTGATTTTTCTCTGTGACCTCGTATTTCTGGGAACTTTACCTGTGGGAATTACTTGAAATAGGAGTTAAGAGTGAGTCCAAGGAGACTCTGGAGTGGACTTCTAGCCCAGTTATTTATAGACACTAAAAGCTTAAGACCTTCTGTTTGAGATTTTTTGGGACCATCTAGGTGGTATATATTTTGAAGCTAATTCTGCTGGGAGTTTGATTTCTGGTTACAGATGCCCCAGGAAGACTTGTTCCTCTCCTCATCCAGAATTTGGTCAGCAGTTTTCCTAGCATTCCCGGGGGAGTGTTCTTTCTATTCATCTTTGCTCCCTGAGTCTCTACTTAGGCAGTGCAGTCTCCTTTTACACTCCTGTCTTGCTCAAGCTCACTCTCCTGATGACCTTCCACACTTGGAGGCTGGAGAAATTGAAGTGCAAGTTCATGATTTGGTAAAAAAAAAAAAAAATCAAATGCGTATAAGATGAACGTTAGATTTTGTGTTCCTTTTCAATCAAAACCTAGTTTTGGGGTTTTGAGTATTCTTTGGTGGGGGGGGAGATGTTTGATGCATTTTGAAAGATTCCCCCCCCCCCCCCTTTTATTTAGCTTTTCGTTGTTGTCAATTGGTCAGAGTACTAATCTTCCCTGGGTATGTTGCAGTGATAATTAACCCCCAAATCTCAGAGGCTTAACTGAGATTAAGCTTAGTTTTTTTTTCTCATTCATGGAGAATGTGCTGTGGTTTGGGGGGTATGGTCCACTTCGTATCTGAGCCAATTGGGACACATTGAGGCAGCAGGGATAAAAGGATAACTATAAGGAGTGGCACTGCATGTTTTCTTCTTTAAAAGTTTTATAAATGTGTTTATTTTTCGGCCGTGTGGCATGTGTAATCTTACTTCCCCAACCAGGGATCGAACCCACGCCCCCTGCCTTTGGAAGGGCAAAGTCTCAACTCCGGGACCACCAGGTACCACATGTTTTTAAAAACCAGGCCTGGCAGTGGCTGTGTCGCCTTTGGTGGGAGCGCAGTTACTCTGCCCCAGCGCAGTGTGAGGTTGTCTAAGAGAGGAAAGCCGTGGGCTGGAAAGAGGGCTGAGCATAGGACTTCGTCTCTGTCAGAGGACCAGAAGCCGATGTTGGGAGAGAAAGTCTGGGATCATGACCCTACACAAAATGTGTAGTATTGTAATCATCTTTTCTTTTCATTGGCAATATGTGTCAAAGTTTAATCATTAAAGAGGAGACTCCACAGTTCCCCAAACATAGTGATCATGATGAGTGTGCCTCACATACCATGCGTGTGTCAGTCACTCAGTCTTTGTGAGTCTGTGGGCTGTAGCCCTCCAGGCTCCTCTGTCCGTGGAGTTTTCCAGGCAAGGTTACTGGAGTGGGTTGTCATTCCTTTCTCCAGGGGATCTTTCCCATCCAGGGATTGAACCTGGGTCTCCTGCACTGAAGGCAGATGCTTTACTGTCTAAGCCACCAGGCCCTCTAGGATCTCTTTCTGGTCTGTTTGGTTTTGTCTTATTGAAACAGCTAGAAAATTATCTTATCCTAAGTGAGTAATGATTGCATAGTGTGAAGCAGAAAGCTCATGTCAGATCACACCCTCCATCACATGGAGCGGTGAGAATGTTGAGCCTGGACTTTGGTCTGGGGGCTTAGCAGGGCCGACCGGAGACACATGCTGGGTGCCTGCTTCGCAGTCACTTGTTCTTTGTTCTGGAGCACAGTTGCTTCCCAGTGTTGTGTTACTTCCTACTGTGCAGCCATGCGTATACACATATCCCCCCGTTTGTGGGTCCCCTCCCATTTAGTCACCACAGAGCGCTGAGTGAGGAGGGCCTGGCACCCACTCCAGCCCTGTTGCCTGGAGAATCCCATGGACAGAGGAGCCTGCCGGCTGCAGTCCCTGGGGACGCGGCGTAGCCGCAGCAGAGCGCTGACAGAGTTCCCTGTGCCGTGCGGTAGGTTCTCATCAGTTACCTATTGTATACACAGTGTCAATAATGTACATATGTCAGTCCCAGTCCCTAATTCATCCCACCCCTCCCCATCATCCCTCCTTGGTAGCCATACTTTTTTTCCCTCTATGTCTGTGTCTCTGTTGCTGTTTTGTAAATATTATAATCTGTACCACTTTTTCAGATCCCACCCATATGCGTTAATACACCTCATATGTTTTTCTGATTTACTTTACTCTGTATGACAGAGTAGTCAGTCAGCTTCCAGGACAACTGCAAAACCCAAAATGAGTGTGTTTGAGGGCTTAAGATACCAATCACTCTTATATACTCTACCATATTTTTAAGCAGTTCTAATGGTATACTTATGAAATGTGATTAACACCAAAAATCTGTTAAAAGCTATATTAAAATTATTGCAGAGATTCAGCCTACATCCTAGAAGTGAGATATGTACCATGGGAGGTAAAATGACTGTGTAATATGTGTTTTCACATATCTCCATGTTATATGTTGCACATGTAATAAAGCACGCATCTGTATTCGGTAGTGTGCGTGTTGAGGATGGATGTCTGTGGGATGCTGCTACTGGTTAATAGGGCTTATTGTAGTCATAGTCAGGATGGGCACACCATAAACAAATTGAAACCATTTGCAAGTGTTTCGGAACTTGAAACTAGACTGAAGAAATCCAGTCTGGTATGCTTCAGTGACAAACAAAAGTTTCAAAGTGTTTTAAATGTACTTTTTAGTTGAAAGTCATCAGACAACTGATCTCAGGAAAGGAGATAATTTGCGGACTTTTATAAGAAGCATCTATTTGAGCTTCATAACAATCCTGGGAGGAGGAAAGCAGGACAGGTCATATGGTCACACAGCAGTGTTTTGACTCAACAGTTGTTCCATTCCACTACATTTTCTCCTTCATGGGATTAATGAACGAAGATGGAAATGACACTCGTTAAACAAGTCACAGTCCACAGACTGGGTATTATCTATTGTATATGCGTGTGTGTGTATGTTCTGTACAATATTCTTTTCAGATAAGAGTAATCTTGGTTGCACTTTAAGGGTATATCCCACCTTATAGCTACAACCTGAAATTAAACAAAACTAATACCATGTGTTTTCCTCAATTGTAACAAAATCTACCTAAAAAAAAAATCTTTGTCCATTTAAGCAGATTAAATGAGATTATTATCAAACCACTAAAATACATACAAAGTGCTAAAATTCAATATAAATGTTAATTATCATTTGAGTGTTGTTTTTGAAGTTAAAAGACAAGCTTACTCCTTGGAAGGAAAGTTATGACCAACCTAGACAGCATTTTAAAATGCAGAGACATTACTTTGCCAACAGAGGTCTGTCTAGTCAAGGCTGTGGTTTTTCCAGTAGTCATATATGGATGTGAGATTTGGACTATAAAGAAAGCTGAGCTCCACAGAATCAATATTTTTGAACTGTGGTACTGGAGAAGACTCTTGAGAGTCCCTTGGCCTGCAAGGAGATCCAACCAGTCCATCCTAAAGAAAATCAGTCCTGAATATTCTTTGGAAGGACTAATGCTGAAACTGACACTCCAATACTTTGGTCACCTGAATATGAAGAGCTGACTCATTTGAGAAGACCCTGATGCTGGGAAAGATCGAAGGGGACAACAGAAGATGAGATGTTTGGATGGCATCACCGATGCTGTGATGTTCGTAGGCTCTGTGAGTTGGTGATGGACAGGGAGGACTGGCGTGCTGCAGTCCATGGGGTCACAAAGAGTTGGACACAACTGAGCGACTAAACTGAACTAAAAATTCAATATAAATGTTAATTATAATTTGAGTATTGTTTTTGAGGCCAGCGTCTTCTAGAATTGGCTCTATGATTCTAGGTTGTCTGAAATTGAAGATTATAGCAGGAGGAGTGAGACGTGGTCTGCGGCTGATAAAAATGTTTTAGTGCTGTATCTACTCTGTGATGGTTATAGTACCTGGGATACCCCTGGGCCATGGAACTAAAATGTGCTTCTCCTGATTTTTCGGAAAAAGCCTCCCTACCCTCAAGTCATCTTAGTGTTTCTGTAGTGTTCTGTGTTTCTTTTGGCGAGTCTACATACAGGACTCTGGTGAGACTGCCGTATAAATAAACCATCATCCTTCATTCATTAAAGGTATATTAGTCATTTGTCACCAGCCTGTATGTCTTGAGCGCATTTGCTTGAAGTTGTATAGATTGTTACAGCCTAAAATCTTTCATCTAATTCTCTTTTCAGCCCCCTTCCTATGATATGTTTTTTGTTAATTATAAATTGGATTTTAAAACAAGGAGACAATAGTGTAGTTCCAGGTCTATATAAATTTGGAAGACTGGAAGTTTTTAGCAGGTTGACTTTTAGTAGATAATGTCTATTTGATACTATTTTGGCATATTTCACTTGCTGTGGGGTCAGATGTCATTATGAATGAAAACCGAAGTAGGTAGGGCTTGGCTTGAAGAGATGTTCAAACTGCCATTTTAAAGTAGCAAATTAAAAATAGAATGCCTAACAGCTCCTCCCTGAAGAGCAAGCATCCCTCTTTTACTTCTGAAAAAAAGGTGTTGTTAACAAGACATCATGCCCTTTTATGAGCAGATTTTATGAAATTGGTGAGAGACGTTTTAGCCATGAAACCCCACTGATGTCAGTGATGGGTTAGGCTGTGTTCCTCGTGAAGACAGCCAGGTGCTGAGAGCGTGTTTGTCACACTCACCATGCAGTGTGAATGGCTTCTGATCTCACACACACACTTGCTCATTTTCTGGTCCTGTGCTTCCCAGAATTCCAGAAACATTAGCTTCTGTACACTGAGCATAAATTATCTTTTATCTCCAAGTTTTATGGCAGTTGGTAATACAAGTTAATAGGATTTATGACCAAGAAATGAGATGTCCGAGAGTTAATAAGGCGTGCCTTTTGCATTATCCTAAACCTCATTTGGTGATTCCTGTTTAGGATTCCAGTATCTGATGTACAAGAGAATGGTTACAGAATGGGTGCTGTCTGTTTTTAACTCAGTTGAACAAACCTCTAAATATGTTATAAATATTAATTCCTTCTGATCATAGTCATGTTTCTTACTGCTTGCTTTTTTTTTTTCATCTCACTAGATCTATTATTTACTGTATAAAGTCCTGACACCATCTCCATTATACATTTGTAATATTGGTAATGATTATGATAGAAAGATGTTAATAGTCTGATAGAGAAAAACTGAATATTCATGACATAAATTTGATATGCATCATGGTTTCTGCAGAGAACTGAGGGTTTGAGTCTGTCTGTCCACACATCCAGCCCCCTCTCATCAGTGATAGCTCAGAGAAGTGATTCTCAGAATGATTAGACCCTATAGACAGCACTGATAATCTTCTCATTATTTATTATCCACTTATAATTCCTTTCTTTAAAATTATTATTTCATTCTCCTCCTATATCTTCTCAATTTTTGTTGTGGCTTAGCATCTTAGAATCTTTTTTATAATTTATCCTGAAGCATACCGCCATTCAATATTAGTGTAAATAGTATAAAGCCTTAGAGGTCATTTTATAGATGAGCAATGGCAGGGACTTACAGGTAAAATGATTTGCTCAGGGTTATGCATCGCATTTCTTTGAGAGGAAATTTATGCTGCAAATGAAGTAGATTTCATGCGGTGATATCTAACAGAGGGCCACTGGGGCATTTCATGTCTGTAAATGGCCTGTCACACGGAGCTCGCCCTGTCTCGCTTTCGTCTTCCGCAAGGCAAGCCACTCACCCCGCTCCCTTCCTCTGTCCTGGGCCCAGCCAGGCTTCCTGCTCCGGGAGGTCCTTCCACTCAGTGTCTGACCTAGACCCTCTTCAGAGGGTCTCATCGCTTTGCTGGCGCCTTTTCTCTGCTTGTCTGCTCCATACACCAGGGCAGCAGCGTCTTCCCCCCCGGGACTGCCCGCGACACAGCTGCCCTAAGCACCCCCTTCCTTCCCTCCCTCAGACCTCGCCCCGCTTTCCAGCAAATGCTTCTACAGGCCTCCTCCCGTCGCCCTGTCTGTGTGCTTTCCCTCCCCCCCACCGCAGGGCACTTAAAAACATAAAACAAAAACCTCTCCTCTTGTTGAACAGTGTACTAACTAATATGATATTTTTAACAACATCCTTTTTTATTGATTTTTATTGGAGTATAGCTGCTTTGCAATGTTGTATTAGTTGCTGCAGTCCGGCAAAGTGAATCAGCTGTACTGTATACACGTGTCTCCTCTTCTTCGGATTTTTTTTGTTTAGGTCACCACAGAGCGTTGAGTAGAGTTCCCTGTGCTATACAGTAAATTCTCACTAGTTATATATTTTATACATAGGATCAATAATGTATAGATGTCAATCCCGGTGTCCCAAGTTCATCCTCCTTTCCCCCAATCCCCAGTATCCATACGTCTGTTCTCTGCATCTGTGTCTATTTGTGCTTCGCAAATACAGATGAACATATTTGCAAACATTATATTTTAATTTGCAGAAAGACAACAAAATTTAGAGCCATGCAGTTCTCATTTTGTAAGCATCCTAATATCCCCTTTAGATCTCTGTAGGAACTTTCCCTCTGATTTTACCCATGTTTGATGAAACTAGCTTTCTTTAAGAAGTGAAACGACACACTCACAAAGTGTTTGTTTTGTAGGCTTGTTTTCTGTCCCACTGATTGTTTTTGTTGATGCACAGCATCTGCTGTGCTTAGTCGCTCTTGTGTCTGACTCTCTGTGACCGCATGGACTGTAGCCCACCAGGCTGCTCTGTCCATGGAATTCTCCAGGCAAAAACACTGGAGTGGGTTGCCATGCCGTCCTCCAGGGGATCTTCCCAACCCAAGGATTGAACCCAGGTCTCCCACACTGCACGTGGATTCTTTACCCTCCGAGCCACCAGGGAAGCCCATGAATACTGGAGTGGGGAGCCTAGCCCTTCTCCAGGGGGTCTTCCTGATCCAGGAATCGAGCTGATGTCTCCTGCATTGCAGGCAGATTCTTTACCAGCTATCTACCAGGGAAGCCTGATGTACAGCATAGAATGCTTCAACAAAAAACATTCTTTAAGCACCAATGATGTGATATACACAGTGGTGGGTAGTGCATCTGTAGAAGTGAAAGGCACTGCTTCTGTTCTGCTATGTAGACTTCAGAGGAAAGGATGGAAGAATAAATAGCAAAATTTACACTCATGAGGAAATGCTGGGTGCTATGAGAACAGCACGGAAAAAACATTTAATCCAGATTGGGCCCAGGGCTTATGGGAGGATGTGCACAGTGTCTCAGGGAGATACTAGCTGATGAGTAGTTAGACAAAGAAAGGAATGAAGAAATTTAATGTGGGACTTCCCTGGTGGTCTAGTGGCTAAGACTCCATGCTGTCAATGTAGGGGGCCTGGGTTCCATCCCTGGTCAGGGAGCTAGATCTCATATGTCGCAACTGAGATTTCACATGCTGCAACTAAGATCAAAGATTCTCCATGCTGCATCTAAGATTGGGCAAAGCCAGATTATGAATGAATGGGTGACCTTTAATGTCAAAAAGCAAAGGAGTCTTAGAGAACTTGCCACCTTTGTGGGAACTCTAAAAAGCTGGATCCTGGGGAGCCATAGGAGATGCAGCTGGAATTAAGGTTCTAGATCATGAGGGGCTTGTTTGCATTCTCAGGAAGATGGTCTTTATATTGAGGGCCAAGTTTCAGTATTCAGCATTTTTATCAGGGAAATAGCATTAGGTTAACATTTTAGATAGTTTGGTAGCAATGTGAAGGATGAATTGGTTACGGTAGAGATGGAGGCCATTCAACTAATATAGCAATCCAAGAAGGAAATGATGAGTAAGTAAACTTAAGTAAGCATGGGCATGAAGAAAGGATGGTAGAGTTCCTTGGGATGTGGACTGAAAAGTCTTTGCAGAAACACAGAGGAAGGAGTCAATGCACGGACTGGGATTAGGCAAATGGGTGTTGTCTTTCTTTGAAGCAAAGAATATGAGAACAGGAAAAAATGGGAAGATGGCCAGCTGATCTCAGACGTAAAGAGATTGGTCTTTCTTTGGAATGAGTAGAATTGCCTAAAAGGGTGGCAGGAAATGTATGTATTTGGCATGGCCTGGTGGTAATACCATAAGAATCATCACATGTATGTGGTAACTAAAAACTTGGAACTGGACTCATCACCCTGGAAGGAAGGTATAGAATGAAAAGAGCCATGGCAAATGGTAGAACTCTAGGAAGCCTTCAAGGAGAAGGAATAGAACTAAAAGAGAGTGATGCTGAAACCAAGGTAGTTTGGAGTTTTAAGAGACCAGGGAGTGATCAGCAAGGGTGTCAATAAGTTAAAAAAAAAAAAAAAAAAGAAATGATATAATGAGTTTGGCACCTGATAAGGTACAGTTTTCATGGTAAAATATAGGTAGAAGCCAAGTTATTATGGTTGAATATTAAATGGTAGAGGAGGTAGAAATGTATTTCTCTTTATTATTGTTTGCCCTTTTTTATTGTCCCTCATAAGCAGTTGGATTTTTTTTTTTTTTAACTAACCTGGGAACTAATGATGACCTACACAATTATTTTGGTGAGCTCATTTTCCAAGTTCAAAACCAGAGCAGGAACGTCTTGGGGACCGTGTTTTTATTTCTTCTCCAGGACAGCCTGGCATGCCGATGTCACGCTGCACCTCTGTAAGAAGGGTCACACATGCATGGGCCCTAATTGTCTCACTAAATGCTGGTGAAGTATGTCGTGACCCGTTCTAAATCCGTATTCTCTTCCAAAGCAAGCAGAAGGTGCTCGTGGCATATGCCCAGCTCCACAGTCCTGACAGGCCCTTCTTTCCGTGGGCACCTTGGTCTGGGCACTGGTGTAAAGCTCTGAGTCAGACCTTGACATCTCCTTCTTTCTGGTCCATCATCTTCTAGTGTTACATGACCTCAGAAAACTGACCTGTCTCTTGTTTTCCAAACTGACCACAATCACTCCTTTCTCTGCCCCAAAATATTCTCTATTGAAGTCACCCTCTTCTTTTCAAGTGACCCCTACTCAAATTCTGTGTTACCTGCACAGAATTTCCAAATAAACTTCTCTGAACTTCCCTCATCTGGACTCCTTTCATCACTTTTTGAAATCATTTTTTTCCTCTATGGGCCTCAAGCAGTTTATCCATAAAACAAAATTTATTAGGTTGTAACCTCTCATTTTCTAAACCTTAAAAAACACAGAATTGCCTGTTTTTAATCAAAGGTGAAATAACAGCAGCCACACTTAGTTTATCCAGTGGTTCAGTTCAGTCCAGTCCCTCAGTCGTGTCCAACTCTTTGCAACCCTGTGGACTGTAGCACACCAGGCCCCTTATCCATCACTAGCTCCCAGAGCTTGCTCAGACTCATGCGCATTGAGTCGGTGATGACATCCAACCATCTCATCCTCTGTCATCCCCTTCTCCTCCTGCCTTCAATCTTTCCCAGCATCAGGGTCTTTTCAAATGAGTCGGTTCTTTGCATCAGGTGGCCAAGCCAAGTCCAAATAAATAGAAATTTTAGGTGGTCCCACGTACTATTCTCATCATCAGGAGTGCTCATCGGTGCCGCCCCTTGTGAAATACAGGGTGCTGGGCATCCCAGGTTGGCAGTCAGAGACTCTGACTTCATATACTTATTTCCTTCTTGGCGGATGCTTTCTTCCCAGTTTGCTGGAAGTTCACCTGGGGAGCAATAGCTTCTTTCAGTGGCTGTGGTTTGTACTTCTCTCTTATTTTTATTAAAAAATTATTTATTTGCTTACTTTTGTCTGTGCTGCATCCTCGTTGCTGTGTGTGAGCTTTCTCTAATTGCAACAAGCGGGCATCTACCCCCTGATAGCGGTGTGCAGACTTCGCATTGCGACGGCTTCTGTTGTTGCAGAGCGCCGGCTCTAGGGTCTGTCGGCTTCAGTGGTTGTAGCACGTGGACGCAGCAGTTACGGCTCAAGCTGCAAGCTCTAGATCGTGGGCCTCATAGTTGTGGCTCACGGGCTTTGCAGCATGTGGGATCTTCCCAGACCAAGGATTGAATCTGTGTCCTGCATTGGCAGGCAGAGTCTCACCCACTGGAGCACCGAGGAAAGTGCAGGTGTGCTAGTTCTTGAGCAAACACATGAGGAAGATGGTGGCGGGGTGGTAGATTTTAAAGCAACCTGAATACAGTGACGCTTCAAGGCTGAAGGTGAGAAATGACCACCCTGATGCCCACCGCTCACCCACACAACATACAAGTTCTTTGACCTTAAAGAAGTCTTTCATTCAGGGAGATTTGTAGAAAGATGCCCATCAGCAAAAATCCATGGCGATCCCTTAGTGATTCCAAAGCAGCAAGGGAGGAAAAATAAAATTTAGTCTCCATGGAAACTGTTTAAAAACTTATTTGAACAGTGGCCTTTTGTTTTCAACCATGAGTGACAGAGAATCAGGTTAGAAGTCTTGATGTGATCCGAGAGAGTGCTGTATGCAGGTGAAAAAATAGAAGAGAGAGCGTCAGCGTTTGTCTCAGCCCTGTCATCATAATTTATCCTAATCCAATCCTGGGGAAAGTCATGGAATATTGGATGCTGAGTGTCATATTTCCCTTTACCCCCCTTCCCCAGTCCTTTCTGGCAAGGACACTAGTACACTGTGTCTTGTTTACTTAGTTCAACTGAGCATTGCTTCAGCGTCTTCCTTTGATTGAAACAAAGGGTTGCCAATGCAGTATCAATGAACTGTGAAGTGATTTGAGTGTTACCAGCAGGGAAATGAAATGAGCCTCTGGGAAGAAGGTTGGCACCAGTGAAAGCTTCTGTATAAAGAGCTTCATATAGTTCCAGCCGAGTTGTATGACTTCTCATCCAATTAAGATTTCTTTTTTCCTCTGAGTTGGGGAGCATTTTGATCTTATTTGTTCCAATGCAATCAAAATTGAAGAAAAAATGGAATATTTATCCAAGTAAAGTTAAGCTAGAAGGGCTGGGATTCAAGGGTACTTATTCAAACCATGCATTCATGCTGCGTATGTTGAAGCTCTTTCAAGGAGTGGCTCAGGTCCCTCACTCTCATCCATACACACACATCCATATAACACATCTAATTGATCCCTGAGTCAGGAAGCTCTACTGGAGGAGGAAATGGCAACCCACTCCAGTGTTCGTGCCTGAGAAATCCCATGGACAGAGTGACCTGGCAGGCTGCAATCCATAGGGCTGCAAAGAGTCGGACACGACTTAGCAACTCTTACCACACTGTACATGCACACACACACACACCCCAAGAGTCTTACCTTTTCCAAGCCAGTCTGACTGAGCGGAAGGTTTTTGGAGGAGGAGGATTTTTTTTCCTGAAAACCACTATTCCATATATATTAGTCTTTTAAAAGCTCCTGTTAGTCCTTTAAAACTTTATCATCATCAGAATTAGAATATTTGACTTTGATGCATATGTTATAATTTAACAATAAAATTTATCAAAATATATATGAGTCAGGAAGCGAATTAGCAAAGCAGAGCATAACCAAGATGATCGAGAGACTGAGAGAGAGTGAAAATGGTTAAGTTTCGACAGAAAAAAGAACACCGGGATGCCCCCAATTTTCTGTTGTCTACTCAAGCAGATGGAGACACTGCTGATACGATGTTAAGTAGGTTGGATTCTCTGAATGTCAAAGGCATGCTGAATATTAAACCATCACTGAAGACTCTTGAGAGCCATACATGAGTTGTGAAATAACGTCTATACTGGAAATGCTGGAAAATTACCAAAAATAATACTTTTAGAGTTTGCAAAGGACCTTCATCATCATCTCACTTGATTCTCAGCAGCCCTTTTAAGTTAGACAGGTGCGTTGTTCCTGTTTCTCAGATGAGGAAACTGCATAGAACAGCACTGCGAGTGTGTGGAAAATCCATCCACAGTCTAGAGGGTTTTCTGAAACCTAGTCCTGTATCCTGTATCTTCGTCCCTGCTGTCTTGTCAGAATCCCTGCTTCCTCTCTGAATTGCACTGGACCTTGAGGAGGCCCCAGAAGCATGAAGGAAGAGGAACCAGTTTAAGCCTCTTCTATGCCCTGAGAGTGCTGCCTTCAGGAGCTGGTGCTGGAATCATCTGCATAGCTTTCTCTTTTTCCCAGTGAACTTTTTATTGTGAAAATTGTCTTATATGCAGAGAATTTGAAAGAATAGTATAATAAGCGACATATCCCAACCACTTCAAATTTTTTAAGCATTGTATGCTTTATATGTGAATAGAAGTATTTGAGGGGAGGGTGACCATTTGAAATTAAATTGCAGATGTCTCATCACATTATTATATTTTTCTTTCTTTTGCCCTCCCTCAAAATTCCTGATTTGAAATAACATGCTTGTTTTATACTATAGTGTATAGTACTAGTTTCAAAATTATAATACCTAAACTATCACTAAATAGTAAACTACTGAAGGGAATTTAAAATTTCTTTGCAGATCTTTCTATTTGTCTTTAAATTATAGTCCAGCCAGAGTATTATGTCTAAAATTTGTCATTTGAAATCATAAATTTTGTTCTTTCTGTGGTTATGCTATAGATTTAACTCTTAGGTTCACTTGTCACAGTTTATTTGTAGTTAGAAGATTTTCTTTTTTTAATTATTATTTTGAAGTAGTTACACTGGTCAAAAGCTTCATAAAAGGTTATCATCAGATGTCTTGTTTTCATTTTTAGCCTCTTCATCACCACCACCCTCTTTCAGAACATTCTCGGTCCTTGCAGAAAAGAAAGGTAATTTGGAGACTGCTCTATATTCAGTAATAGAGATCATCTTCTTCCTTTTATTCATGGCTGCTTAGAACACTACTGTGTGGATGCACCTCTGTATGGTAATTTATCCATGTGTATTGATAGCTTTTTGAAGGAACACACTGGAAATTCCAACGAGGTAGTTCTCTGAGCTGTGGCTTACGTGTGTTTGAAAATGTTTCTCAGGTTATTCTATGCACTCTCTGATGAGAGAACTACTTTGCTCTCATAACATCTTATGAGTTGGAGACAGTAGGACCTGATTTTAAGGAGCAAACTAGGTCTTAGAAAGATGCAGTGACTTACTTGTTAAGGGTTAGTCTTCCATTTAACAATGAAGCCAGGTTCCAAGTCCGTGTCCGATTGCCCTTTAGGTCTCTCCCTTCTGTAATTCTATTTCTGCATTTATGATTCATGAGCTTAGTATGATGTCATTCGGTGTAGAAGGAGCAATTTTCTGAGGTAAATTCATTAAGCAAGTATAACGTGTAAAGCCAACCTTCTCTAACAGAATCAGGCTTCACTGCCACCTTTATGGAGTGTAGATAAGGTTTTAAATAGAAGTGAATGGACATAATCAGTTTCCTTATCAAGGAAGAAAAATACTCTATTATAGCTGAGATAGTAATGATAATGAAGCCCGAGCCTTTCTCTTTTGGAAAGTCATGTTGATAGAGGAGCCTCAGAATTGATTAATTGCATTCACGTTGGCCTTTCCAGTTGTCTGAAGATAGGAAGCCAATTTCACTCCTACCAGAAGCCCTCAAGGTAAAAGGCACAGAATAGGGAACACTGGTCTTATTTTATCAGGCAAGTTTAATATACAGAAATGCTGCTCAAGGGACAGTGGGAAAGGATTTATTTTCTCCTGGGTGAAGCTAGCCTGTTAAGAAGTGGGCCCTCTTTGAAATTTTGATAATAGTAATTGAAAAGTTATGAATAGAGGTTAATATTTTTTTCTGAGCATATTTCACACTATAAAATATTTCCAGAAACAGAGCCAGCATTCAGAAAAATGAAAGGACTTGGGAAATTTTTTCATGTATTCATTCAGCCAACATAGTAACGAGGACTTGTTTATTATATCAGATGAGTTTTCCAAGCGGCTCAGAATCCACTTGCGAATGCAGGAGATGCGGGTTCAATCCCCGGGTCAGGAAGATTCCCCAGAGGAGGAAATGGCACCCCACTCCAGTGTTCCTGCCGGGAAACTCCATGGACAGAGGAGCCTGGCGGGCTGCAGTCCACGGGGTCACAAAGAGTCAGACTCGACTGAGCACACCACGTCACATTGTTTATATCAGTTCTTTTGCTAGGTTGATGATGAGTAAGTTTCTGTCAAAAAACTTTGCTAAATCTGTTTAGATCATTTTTTCAATGAGATAAAAGAAGTGCAGTGTTACAAATACATACAGACCATGACTTAAGCCTAGAGAAGCAGCACGCAGTGTACCACAGACAGGGGTCGGGAGGATTCCTGGAGAAGTTCGTGACCGAGTGTGGCCTCAGAAGGAGACAGATGTGTGACAGGTCAGAAGCCAGAGCAGTGGGCGTGGGCAGAGGTGGACGGTACAGAAGCCAAGCCGTGCATTTGGGAGAACCGGAGAAAGCCTGATGTTTCCGGGATAGAAGAGGAGGCTGTGCTGATGGATGAAGGGGATGAAGCTAGGTTGGAGAGGCAATTGAAGATCACCTCCGCCGCCCTGTTAGAGAGTTCAGATTTTAATCCTTCAGCGTTAGACAGAGATTTATAGCTTTTGGTGGTTATGAGCCCGTTTGAGAATATGAGAAAAAGTCTGAACCTTCTCTTCAGAAAAATGTACACTTCTCCACACTCTAAAGGTTTTAAATATTTTAAGAGTTGACGGAAAAAAAAGAAGAAAAAAAAAAAAAAAAGAGTTGACGGAAGCCCTGAGCCTGTCCATGGAGTTCTATCTGAAAACCGACTCCTTCAGACAAATACTCGCATACCTCGTTATCTGACCTGTTAGTAGGGACAGGGCCTCACTGTATTCTTAGATAGGACTTTTTGCCTTGAGTTAATAATAAAAATTATCAACCAAGGGGTAGCCAGCCAGGTTCTTTAGTAATGACGGAAGTGATGATAGTGGCTGATACCGATTCTCAGCACGTGCCAGGGTGAAGAAGTTCCTTTTCTCCCTGTTGCTCAGATGAGATCGCCGAAGCTGAAAGTCTTGCTTACAGCCAGGGAGATGCAGAGATGGGATGTTCCCAGGTGCTCTGCCTGCGCATTTACTGCCCAGTATTCTTAGTTACTCCATTCTACTCTCCTGAGAAAAACAAAGTGGCTCTTTTCAGTGCTCCAAGCCTAGGCCGACTGGCCCCGATACAAGTCAGCATGCAGATCTTAGATTCTGTTCATTGAACGTACGTCTTAGCTAGAAAGATTTCTGCCCTTACAAGCACGCATTCATTGTAGTCACATTCATAACACGGTTTTGAATAGTATTAAATATAGCCACAAGATTATTAGCAGCAACACTTAATACTGCATATCATCCAGTAGGCTGCCATAACGAATTTCATTTCTAAAGCCAAATAGTACATAATTCTCTAAAATCACCTTCTCCTGAACACACACTTCATTTAAAACAATTTTATGAACCAAATTCTAACTTACTACTTAGCATAAAAATGTTGATGTGCAACATTAAAAAAATAAATTAATGCTGCAAATCTCATCCTTTATTCCTTTTATCCGTGATGCCTTTCTCCTGAAAAATTGCATTTATATCCAAAATAGGAGTTTATTATAACAAGACCCTTTTGGAAAGGAGTTATATTCCAAAAGAGGAAGACATTCAGAACCATTAGAAAGGGAGCTAGAAGGAAACCATATATCATAGTTAATTATAGAATAGTTGACTGAGTATCTGAAGAAGCCAGGTGATGTCTATAATCCTGTGGTTTACTAGCTCTGATAAGTGTCAGTTATTCTGTGCAGATTTACGTGCTATCTGGGGGCCTTGTCTGTCCCCTCTCTGAGTGGGAGGTTAGGGTCTTGTCTGTAGGTTGTATTGATTCGCTCCTGGGGACTGCCTGAGTCTCACTTTCTTCATCTGTAACTTGGGGATGATACTACACAGGATTTTCATGAAAATTAAAACATATAGGGCCTTATATATAGAACTGCTTTTTGTTGTATTGTGTTTGGCTTCTGTTTGGCTTCAGGTGAAAAGGTTGGAGTTCATCAAATATTTCCTGGCGTGTCCTTGTCATTGGTCAGATTGTTTCATTGATTTTGATTTGTTGGTTCAAATCCCATTTTCACCTGTGATTCCATATTTATCACATAAGAAACCACCCCACTATAATTTGTCCTTTTGTTTGTGCTTTGCAAAATGTCTACTATTTTTATGACCATTAAAATATATTATATGTATCTCTAAAAGAAACAGTTTCCTAAAAACCATACCTAAAGTGACTAAAGTTAAGAATAATTGCTTAATAACAGTTTTTACATAGTCTCTGTTGTTTTAAGATTTGTTTATGAGCTTCCCTGGTAGCTTAGACAGTAAAGAATCTGCCTGCAATGCAGGAGACTTATGTTCGATCCCTGGGTCAAGAAGATCCCCTGGAGAAGGAAATGGCAACCCACTCCAGTATTCTTGTCTGGGAAATTCCATGGACCAAGGAGCCTGGAGGGCTGCAGTCCATGGGGTTGCAAAGAGTCCAACATGACTGAACAACTAATGCTTGTACTTATAGTTTGTTATATGATTAGGGATCCAAACAAGATCTGTGCATTGAAGTTGGTTAATATTTTTGTTTTCCCTTTTCATCAGTAAGTTCCCTTCTCTGTTCTTCTTTTTCTTCTCCTCCTTGTTCTTTTCTCATGCCTCAGCACTATTATTGAGGAAACTGTCATTTTTTTCCTTGAAATTTTCCACAATCTGGGTTCATGGCATGGCAGGGTATCATTGAATACATTCTCTTTTCCTTTATGTTTCTGTAACTTATAGTTAATTGTAGACCTGTGATCAGTACTATTAAAAAATGGGAGGGGGTGGTTCTGAAATAGGTGACATTGCATCATGACATTTGGTTGTCTATTATGTGTTCTACGCCATTGGTGATTACCACTCACTTTCATGGATTTATTGCTGGTTGCTCGATGCTATGATAAACTGTTCTCCCATTACTGCTTAATTTTGTTCCTGAAATGCCTCTGTAAAGATCAGCGTCCCTCAGGTCAGCTACTATGCTATCTTATGGAACAGTCCTCAAAGGAAGGTAGGATGTACACTTATATCTTTTTTCTTTTATTTACTAGTTTTCAGAATAACAAGTTAGTTCCCTAGCATTCTTCCACATGAATCAGTTAATTGTCCTTAAGTACATGGTTTTAATCATATTTGATACATATTATCAGTTAATTCTGTTATCTTTATTTCTACTTAAAGTATCCTGTCTGTGGCCAGTGGGAGGGAAATTCAATTTGGCTCCTGGATCTTTTTGATATAAATCCTGTAGTCTTTGATAGCATACTTGCTGTTTCTATAGCATGTTCCTGGCTTCATCTTGTACATTTCCTGGCTGACTGAATATCTCCAGTGTGTTCTTTCAGTAAGAAAGAGAGAGAGGCCATAAAGTAGGCATTAAGGGGTTCTTGTAGCCACTGAGATGATTCGATAGACAAACCTAGCATTTTTCTTTTTAAGATAACATGAGTTTATACTTAGACTTCCCATTTAGACTCAGTACCACCTGAAAATAATATCTTTTGATGAGCAGACCTTTAAAATTTTGATGAAGCCTATTCTACGTATCTCTTCTGTAATAGATCATGCTTTTAGTGTTTTATCTAAGAAATCTTTACCTAACTTAAGGTTACAAAGATTTTTTTAAATGTTTCCTCCTAGAAGTTTTATAGTTATATGTGTTATGTTTAGATCTGTGATCCATTTTGATTTAATTTTTGTATACCATGTGGGGTATGGATTAATGTTCATTTATTTGCATATGGATATTCTGTTGTTCCAGAAGCTTTTGTCAGGAAGGCTATTCTGGCCCCACTGGATTGCCTCTGCAGCTTGTCAAAAATCAGTTATCCTTGTACATGTGGATCTATTTCTAGCCTTTCTGACACACTCCACTGATGTTTCACTGTTTTTAAGCCAGTACTACAGTGATGTGATTGGAGAGACTTTTGCATGTGTCTCTTTGTATATTGTCGGTGTATCTTTTGGATAGCTCCCTGAAAGTGTAATCACTGCTTCAAAAGTTTCCTCTAAATGCTCTCCCATAGGAATGTCAGATGTAATGATGAGAGTACCCTGTTTTCTCTCAGTCTCATTGATCTAACAGGTGAGAAATAATATCCCAGAGTAGTTTTCATTTGCATTTCTCTTATTACAGATGAGATTGAGCATATTTAAGAACTCTTCACTTTCTTTTTCTCTGTACTGCCCATCTTTTGTGTAAAGTTGTTGGCTCTTTTGTTTTTTTGTATGTCGTTAGAAGCTCTGCATATTGTCCGTAATACATGTTGCATGTAATTTTCTCTGTTTTTCTTCTTTATCATTTTATTTTTGGGTGGGTGTATGTATGTACTTATGCTTTGTATAAGTAATACTGTTTTATCATTTTTACTCTCTTCTTATGTAGTTAATTTTTACTAGGCATATATTTTAGAACAGTTTCAGATTTACAGACTAGATTGAACAGGTAGCACAGAAAGTCCCTATGTATGCCCCTGGCCCCTGCACAGGTTCCCCTGTTAGTAACCTGTGACAAATAATGTGCATTTGTCACAGTCATGAGCCAAAGTTGATTCATTGTTGTTATCTAAAGTCCATAGTTTATTCATGTGTCCTTACTTTTTCAGCTAGTATCCTTTTTCTATGTTGGGTTCCTGTGTTACATTTAGACGTTGTATCTCCTTGTGCTTTTCTTCATGGTTTTCTTGTTGTTGTCTTTTTTCCCCCTCAGACTTTCCTTGTTTTTGTTGACCTTGACAATTTTGAGGAATCTTAGTCAGATGTATTGCAGCAGAGCCCTCTGTTGGAATTTGTCTGATGTTTTACTCATTAATAGAATGGGTCTTGTGTTTTAAAGAGGAAGAGCATAGACTTAAAGTGTCGTTTTTATCAGATATCAAGGGTGCATATTATCAACATGATTTATGAACGATTTTTGTTAACTTGATCACCTGGCTAAAATACTGTGTGTCTGTTTTTTTTTTCCCACATAAGGTTAACGTATAGCCTCCTTCCATCTGACTGAAGAAGGTCATGGTGTGGCGTGTACATTAAAGAGTGAGGATTGTCCCTCCATTAGGGTGGAGTAGCTACACAATTTATTTGAAATTCTTTGTAGGAGATTTCCCTCTTTTTTCCCCCATTTAAAATTTTATTCGGTAGTTAATTTTTATCAGATTGAGGTCATGAATATTTATTTTATACTTTGATTTGTATTCCTTTTTTTTTTTTTAATTTGTATTCTAATCCTACTTTATTCGGTCGTTCAAATTGTTCCAGTGCTGGCCTCTAAGAACTCTTTCACTTGATTGCTATGCATTTTCAACAGAGCCCCTAAGAGTGTGTGTGTGTGTGCGCGTGAGTGCGTACACATGCACACATGTCTTCACACGCATGCTTCCTTTCTTCTCCTAGAAAGTGTTCCAAGCTGTGTTCCAAGCTCATTTTGTATATTTCCTGCCCTAGTCTTGGGATCACCTATTTTTCCACAGAGCTCTGTTTCACATTTTTTGAAGAATGGCTTTAGAAACCAAGATCTGGATGCTAGCTGTGCTTATTGTTACTGGGGTGTCATTTTTTAGACCTTCTTAGCAGAGAACTATACATGTGTGTTTTAACCTGTGTATATATATTCATGTTTATATGAACTTCTGTATGTAACTATCTGCATATTTATTAAGTTACACATGAGTTCTTACTGATATTTCCAACTGTAATCCATTATCACATCGGTCATTCTAGCTTATTTCTCTTGCTGGTCTGTAACCTCTCACTTAAACAGTGTCAAACCTGGATCTCAACACCTACCATCCATTTAGTTAATTATTTAATTCAAATATGCGTGTGTTTCAGTGTTAGAGTTAATAACTTGTACCCCTATAAGAGATAACTTTATCAACAAGAGGACAGTACTTCTACATAGTTCTTTTGTCTTCAGTTTTACAGACTCTTTTCATTTCCAGAGTACTTAGGCCAGCACCCTTCCCTTCTCCCTCTACTGAGGCTGTTCCATATATTTGTAATATCATTAGGTTGTCTTTTCAAAGTCTAAATTTTGTCCCAGAATCCTTTGATACTTCTAAATTATTTTAAAGATCCATATCTGATGAAATCCACTCTCTGTTGTGAAGTTCTCTAGGTTTTGACGAGCCCCTGCTGGAGTGCATCCGCCTTTACGATGCGGTGCACGCGGTGTAGCTTCATCGTCCTGACAGTCCACGGAGCTTCACCCAGTCACCACTCCCCGCCTTCCGCTCCACCCCAGGGATCTCACTCAGCTTTTTACTATCTCTGTAGTTTTCCCCTTCCCTGAATATCATATAACCGGAATCATGCAATAATGTAGTCCTTTTAGACTGGCTTGTTTGCTTAGCAATGTGTTTTTAAGCTTCATCCATCTTTTTTACTCAGCATTATGTTTTTAAGACTTATCTGTGTTGCTGTGTATACATCGACTCTGTTCCTTTTAACTTTTCATGGCACTAAATATTGTGTATCTATTATATTTGCTTCTCCGCGTTCTGAGTGCTGGACACCAAGTCGCTTCTAAATCCTGTGTCCCCCGCCCCAATCCCACTCAGTTACATCACTACAAATAATTTCCCAATGTACCACCTCATGTATATATCTTCATGGACCCCTGTGAGCTTTTCTTTGACTTACACATACAGCTGAAAAAAAAAGAAGTAGCCTTCCAAATCTTCCTGCGAATGCAGAAGACACAAAAGACACGGGTTCAATCCCAGGGTCGGGAAGATCCCCCGGAGTAGGAAATGGCCACCCACTCCGGTATTCCTGACTGGAAAATCCCACAAACAGAGGAGCCTGGTTGTCTGTGGTCAAGGGACCACAAAGAGTTGGACATGACTGAGTGACTAAACACACACAGGAAAAGAATTAGGAGGTAATGGGACACACGTTTACTTTTTTTAACTGGTGACCAGTTGCCCTCTAGAATGGTTTTACCAAGTCAGCAGTGTGTGAGGGAGTTTTGTGTGTGTATATGCACACGTTTGTTTTGAAAACCATCCCCATATGCCCACCAACATTCCACATTATCCAAATTTCTGGGTAAAAAGTATATAGGAATCAAGTGATATTTCATTGTTTTCACTTATATTTCTATAATTACTAGCACGTCTAAGCAACTCTTCGTATCCTTGTCTGTCTTTTTTTTTTTTTTTGCCTTGTTTGCCTCATTTTTCTGTCAGGAATATTGTCAAATTTTTAAGGCTGATTTGCAGGTACTCCAGATATATTTTAAAGATAAATCCCCAGTCAGTGCTGAACGTTACAAAGTATTCTTTCTCATTACATCATCTATTAGCTTTGTTCTTGTTGCCTTTTATTGAGTAGAATAATCAGTTTAGTTTCTGGCTTGGTTGATGGTGGTACCATTTACTGTTGAAAACTGGGAGAGGAATAGGATGGACTGAAAACTAGAGGTGAGAATAGGAGTTCCAGGTGGTTGTGTTCTTAAAGATGCTCACTGAACCTTGACTAGACAGTTGTACATGAGAGTCTGAAATAAACACGAGGCTTTGTTAATATTCTAAATTTTTGTTGTTCCTTGAAGACTTCCTCTCTTTTCATTTAGGTTTTAAAACTTAAAGCTATGTTGTTTAAAGTTACTGAGAAAAATTTTATTTGAGAAATTGGACTTGAAGATACTTTTAAATTGTATTGTGGGGTTTTTGCTATATATGTAATTTTTATCATAATTTCATTTTTTATTATCCAAAATATTGGATCTTTGTAGAGTCATAGGTTCTCAAGAAATATGCAGTTCTAAGTAGTTTTAAGGACTCTGTGCATATTTCGTAGAACATTTTCTATTCACCTTCTAAATGATAATATTTCTCCATCTTACATTTAGATTCTAAAAAATAACTCAAGGTGACTCTCATGTTTAAATTGAATGTGAAAATAGTTTTGATATAAATCTGTATGTTCATGGGATTTAGTTATGAAGTATCGGATATTATAGTTTTTGGACCATCTTCCTTGAGATGAAAATGCCCGTGCGTATGCAAATATGAATCATTTTTAACATGGCAACAATTTTTACTTCAAGATAACTATTTTAAAAAACAGAACCTTAATGAATGACTCTTAAAATAGAAACAAGATAGATTTATACAATTCTTGCCTGATTTGTAATTTAAGAAATTTGTCTTTGGCAACTTCTGGGCTTGCAAAAAATAAAGAAAAATCAAACAATAACACTGAAGTAAGTACTTTTTCTCCTTCTTAAGGCTCACAAATGTCCTTAACTCTAGATTCTTCCTAGACTGTCATTTTTTACAAGACTTCTTTCTTATTTTTACCAAATACAAGAGTTTTTCTGTTACATACAATTGTCTGTAAATCTGCCATGTATTTTCTTACAAGCCGTAACCAATTCATTATCACATATGCATGTATTTTAAGTGCAGCTAGTCATTTTGGTTGTTGTAATATAATACTAAAATTCAACTAGGATATACAGTCAGTAACACAAATCTGTGGTTTTAAATCTTAAAGAATGTTCGTAATTGATTTTCAGTATTGAGGAAGAAAGTACAGTATCTTAGCTAGATAAGTTTTTAGAGGTGATATTTCTTCCAACAAAGGATGTCACCATCCTTAAGAAGCCAAAACAAAGAAAATTTTTCTTTTAAGTACAGAAAAAAAAAGCGGTCCTTATATTGCTGTGCTGAGCACTCATAAAAATGACTGGTGGTTCTTTTCAAGCATCATTCATCAGGCTTTCATTTTAGAAGGAAAGAAATCTCATTATCCACTCCATATTCATTTAAGTTTTAAGTGCTTAGAAGACTTACCATAACGGAGACTCAAGCTCTGAAATGGTAAATCCTGACACCTCTCAATTTCGGCACTTTCTCCCGGCACTGCTAGGACTCTGCGCACCCCCACGTCCCGAAGCTTCACATTCTTTTCTGCCCTAGCTCTTTCACATTTTTCACCCATCACTACTAACTTTGTAATGCTGTTAGCTTCTGCATGCCCCTTATTTTAAGACTGGGGTAACCTAGAAGTTTCCTACTCAGTGAGAAACACCAGAAGGTCCTGTCAGGCATGTGGTACTTTACTTAATGCAGTCAGTCACAAAGGGCAGCTAAGGAGACCTCCATCATGTTGAAGTGGGCTGCAGGATGAGATTTTTCTGAGGCCATAGGCTTGCTTCTTCTTGTTCAGTCGCTAAGTCGTGTCTGACTTGGCGACCCTGTGGACTTTACCTGCCTTGATTTTGTGCTCTCTTTACTGCCTTATGCTCTTCCTCTGTGACATCACGCAGCCTTCTCATATAGCGATGTTAGTCGCTCAGTCATGTCCAGTGTTTTGCGACCCCCGGGGACTGTAGCCTCCCAGGCTCTCTGTGGGATTCTCGAGGCAAGTATGCTGGAATGGATAGCGATTCCCTTCTCCAGGGGTTCTTCCTGACTCAGGGGTCGAACCAGAGTCTTCTGCATTGCAGGCAGACTCTTTACCATCTGAGCCATCAAGGAAGCCCCTCATATTACAGAATTATCCTGATTTTAAAAAATGTTTTCTGTTTGAGTGTATGTGTATATATACATATATATATGGGTTAGGAGAGAAAGGACTGGGAACTTAAATTATTCCGTGTTGGCTAAGGAATACTAGGTTTAAAAGTTAGTCGTATTAGTAATATTTAAGACTTCATTGAGAATTAAAAATTGCCCTAAATGACATTTTCTAAATAGCATCTTATACCAGATGGTGGTGTTCAACTTAAAGTCAGAAGGTAAGGATTCAGGTCTTGACCACTACTAGGGTAATCTGTCCAAACAGAGCAGTGCCTTGAATTGTGGCATTTATGGGAGTGCTGGGACTCCCATATGAGGCAGTATCATTATGGCATTTTCTTAAGACACATAACGATTGATTTTATGGGTTTTTCTTTCCTGCAGTAGGCTGTCTGTCTACTTACTTAATTTGTGTTCTCACTGCAGCCTTGAGATATTGGAAAGTGACATAAGACTGCTATGTAGTCCGGATTTAGCACCGGGATTGAGGCTGAATGAGGTATTGTCGACAGTGGTGAAATGAGATGAGTGTATGTCATAGAAGAGCACTGTATGAACGTTGTCACCTGTCTTCTGCCTCTTGTTTTCTTCATTAGCTTATCTGACAAAATTAGAGAGTAATTAACGTTGAATAGCAAGACCCCTTTCCTCACACAAGTGCAGAATTCATACAGTAGGCCCACCTCGGTCATTTTTATTATTCGCCATGACACAATGATGAGTGGAATAGCTAATCTGTATTTAAAGACTGTGTGCCACGCGCTCAGCTTTGAGCACTTTATTGCTGTTGTTCAGTCACTCAGTTGTGTCCAGCTCTTTGCAAGCCCCTGGGCAAATAGAAGTTAAATGTGCACTGCTTAATTTAAGCTTGGCAACAAGTCTCTGATGTTAGATAATATCACTACCTCAGTTTTACAAATGAAGAAATTGAGGTGTGAGGGATTAATAGAATTGTGCAAAGTCACAGGACCAGTAAGTGGCAGGACAGCTATTGATCCCAGGTAGGGAGACACGAGTTGCTGCTGATCCCCACCACAGTAGAAGCTCCGCTGAGTTGCTGACTGTTTTGGCCTTGTTATTATCAACCCAGTGCCACCTCCAAGCTGAAATAGTACAACTGGGACTGAATGCCAGACTTCTCTGATAAAACAGTCATCTGAATGGCCCTTAATAGCATCATATTAATTTTTATTAAGAAGAACTACTAATGAAAGGAGTACATCAAGGCTGTATATTGTCACCCTGCTAATTTAACTTATATTCAGAGTACATCATGAGAAATGCCAGGCTCGATGAAGCACAAGCTGGAATCAAAA
Source organism: Muntiacus reevesi (assembly GCF_963930625.1). NCBI lineage: Eukaryota > Metazoa > Chordata > Mammalia > Artiodactyla > Cervidae > Muntiacus > Muntiacus reevesi. The sequence goes on along the minus strand of NC_089254.1, from coordinate 101,957,499 downwards.
CTTCAGGGAGAAATAGCAATATGCAGATATGCAGATGATGGAAAGAGGAGCTAAAGAGCCTCTTGATGAAGGTGAAAGAAGAGAGTGAAAAAACTGGCTTAAAACTCAGCATTCAGAAAACCAAGATCATGGCATCTGGTCCCATAACTTCATGGCAAATAGTCGGGGAAACAATGAAAACAGTGATAGACTTTATTTTCTTGGGCTCCAAAATCACGGTGGACATGTGACTGCAGCCATGAAATTAAAAGATGCTTGCTCCTTGGAAGAAAAGTTATGACAAACTTAGCCACCATGTTGAAATACAGAGATATTATTTTGCCTACAAAGGTCCATGTAGTCAAAGCTGTGGTTTTCCAAGTAGTCATGTGCTTGGAATTCTCTTAACTTTGAGAGCCTGACAATAAAAAAGGCTGAGCACTGAAGAACTGATGCCTTGGATCTGTTGTGCTGGAGAAGACTCTTAAGAGTTCCTTGAACTGCAAGGAGATGAAACCAGTCACTCCTAAAGGAAATCAACCCTGAATATTCACTGGAAGGAGTGATGCTGAAGCTGACGTTCCAATATTTTGGCCACCAGATGTGAAGAGCTGACTCATTGGAAAAGACCCTGATTCTGGGAAAGATTGAAGGCAGGAGGAGAGGGGGGCGACAGAGGATGAGATGGTTGGATGGCATCACTGATTCAGTGGACATGAGTTTGAGCAAACTCCGGGAGTTGGTGAAGGACAGGGAAGCCTGGCATGCTGCAGTCCATGGGGTCGCAGAGAGTCAGACATGACTGAGTGACTGGGCAACACCATTAATGAAAAACAACAATCATTTTCATTGATAACGTAGAAAGAGATAACTCTTCAGTTGAAAACCATGTCTGCTGATTGAATATCCACAGTTTTTAACTATTTTTCACATAGTATGTTTTTTGTTTTTAAGACCCAGGTACATTCAGTATATCTTAGAAGAAATGGACAACTACCGTGACTGAGATGTTAAATGCCAAGTATTTTAAAAAATAATGTTACTAATTATTAGAATAAAGGCTTCCCAAGCCTAGTTCCTAAGATTCCTCGCAACAAAGATCTGCTGACATCTTACAGAAAAACAATATGTTGTCTTGGCTTTAAAAAAAAATCACATATTTCCCTTTAATTGGGTGAGATGGCTGGATAGCATAACGAATTCAGTGGACATGAACTTGGGCAAATTCCTGGGTGAGGGACAGGGAGGCCTGGTGTGTGGCCGTCCATGGAGTTCCAAAGAGTCGGACACAACTTGGAGACTGAACAACAGTAAGAACACACACACACACATGCACTTATTTCATTGTCATTGTGTCATTGGCCTGTATTTTAGTATGCCAAAGTCACACATTTTACACATTTTAAGTACAGAATGACAAAGTCATGACAAGATTAATCATGATAAGCAGGCACTAAGTCCTTAATAGTATTGAATTTGGATTTAGAGAATGAAAGAGGAGAGGATATATAAAAATGACAGTGGCATTCAAGAGCAGGGCCTTGTCTTTTATAATCCCAAAGAATGTTTTCTTACAGATTACTTCAGAAATTAAACCCTAAAAACATCCCGTGCTGTTTTTCCTAAGCAGCCACATTCTACAGAGAGAATACAGTGCTTTTCTTGTCCAGGTCTAGACAGAAAAGTGCTATCAGTTATTTAGAATCTGATTTATGCCTGAAGAGAGTGGCTGCCACTCTCTGTGATTTCAGGGAAGCTGGGTATCAAGGAGCAATTTTCCAAGAATTGAAAGCTGGTGCAGAGTTATGAATAAACTCTGAGAAGCTTTGACCTTCCCTGTCAAATGATAGGGCCATAAATATGTTGGTAATTCTGCTTTGTTGTGAGCACCTGTTCTTTTCCATCATTGTGGAGTTTCTAGGATACCATAAATTGGTACCAGCAGAACTAAAACAAATTTTTTTATTGTATAAAAAAATTAGAAGAGAAAATATAAGGTCGAGAACACAGGAAGCAGCCTCTCGTGTGTTGCTCCTGAAATTCATCTGGAATTTTTAGAGGATCCAACTGTGGAAACTTTATAGTATCCAAATTAAAAATAACTGGTCACATTTCATCATTTATTTATATGAAATTAAATAAGTGACTTTGGGATAGGAAGTGAGATCGTTAATGCATAATATTTTTAATGATCCTCTTCCCCCCCCATGCCAAATTCTTCATGAAATATGGCTCGTTCTTGCTTTAATATGGTCTTTTTAAATACATTCAATATAGTGAATTTAGATAGTGTAGTGTGCTTAAACATAAGATTCTGTGTTTTCATGACTTTGTTATGTATCTTAATTCTATTAAAATGCAATTTATTAATTGTTGTTGGAGAAGGGCATGGCAACCCACTCCAGTAGTCTTGCCTGGAGAATCCCATGGACAGAGGAGCCTCACGGGCTACAGTCCGTGGGGTGTAAGAGTTAGACATGACTGAGCAACTAAACCTATTAATTGTTATGGAATCTTTCCTCTGGCTTCGCCCTTACCTTTCTCAAGTTGATAGTTTAGAAAAGAATAAATATGATGGAAAAATCAGTGCAAACAACCCACAGAAAAGGAGGTGAAGAAAAGCTGGTTGTTTTCCTTTAGAAAGAACGAAAAACAAAACTTCGGTATTTTAAAAGGGATCCATATATTCTTTTGAACAATAGTGAATATATACATACATGTACATCAGGGCTTCCCTGATGGCTCAGATAGTAAAGCATCTGCCTGCAATGCAGGAAATACGAGTTCGATCCCTGGGTTGGGAAGATCCCCTGGAGAAGAAAATGGCAACCCACTCCAGTACCCTTGTCTGGAAAATCTCATGGACAGAGGAGCCTGGTAGGCTACAGTCCATGGGGTCGCAGAGAGTCAGACATGACTTCACTTTCACTTTCATATATATTTATATATATTATATATACACACATACATACGTCTTGTCTCTTTTAGGGACACTTAAAGAAATAGAAAGGGCACAGGAAATGAAGAAAAATAAGCAGTGGGAATACAAAGATACAATAGTGCAGAAAGAGACATCTAGAAAGAGTTGAAGATTGTGAGTCACCTATGGCAGTGTAACAAGTCGCCGCAAAACTTGGTGTCATAAAAGAACAATAAGCAGTTATTAAGCCTAAGAATTTCTTTGGAGATCTGGAATTTGGGCTCTTCTGAATCCTTCAAACTTGACGTCTCGTGAGGTCCAGTTGTCCCGGTGTCAGTCATGTGGTTTCCGGGTGGCTCCCTCCCATAGTTGGCACAGGTGCTGGTTGAAGGCAGGGAGCAGCTCCATTCCTCTCTGCACGGCCAGCTGGTACAAGGGTTAGTCCTGTTCAGTATAGGAGAGTCACTAGGCAAGGACACAGATTCCAGGAGGCAGGGTATCTTGGGTGCTCTCTTGGAGACTGACCACCACAGAGAAATAAGATAAAAGAGCATTAGATGTACATGAACACATATACTTGTAGGAATCAGTTCAGTTGCTCAGTCATGTCCGACTCTTTGTGACCCCATGGACTGCAGCACGCCAGGCCTCCCTGTCCATCACCAACTCCTGGAGATTACCCAAACTCATATCCGTTGAGTTGATGATGCCATCCAAGCATCTCATCCTCTGTCGTCCCCATCTCTTGCCTTCAGTCCCTCCCAGCATCAAGGTCTTCTCCAGTGAGTCAGCTCTTCGCATCGGGTGGCCAAAGTATTGGAGTTTAGCTTCAGCATCAGTCCTTCCAATGAACACCCAGGACTGATTTCCTTTAGGATGGACTGGTTGGATCTCCTTGCAGTCCAAGGGGCTCTCAAGAGTTTTCTCCAACACCACAGTTCAAAAGCATCAATTCTTCAGTGCTCAGCTTTCTTTATAGTCCAACTGTCACATCCATACATGACTACTGGAAAAACCATAGCTTTGACTAAACGGACCTTTGTTGGCAAAACAATGTCTCTGCTTTTTAATAAGCTGTCTAGGTTGGTCATAACTTTTCTCCCAAGGAGCGAGCGCCTTTAATTTCATGGCTGTAGGAATACAGAAATTAACATCAGAAAAGTAACAGTGCTGATTTTGGGAGGGAGCAGTTTTTGACTCTTGTTGTTATTCAGTCACTCAGTCATGTCTGAGTGAGCACCTTTAATTTCATGGCTGTAGGAGAGTAAAGGCTAGGTGGTTCAGTTGTGAGGTGAGTGTGAGGCCAGGATCACTTGACTCGTGACAAACATAGACCGCTGCCATATTACCTGTTACTTCAGACCCAGTGCATCACACCCAGTCGCTTAATTGTGCCACTGTGATAGTAATCCTAACAGCACAGAGCTATAAAGCTAAGCTGCATTAAGGCACAATACTTCTCTCAGAAATCTTACCATAGTTTTACCTAAGCACCAAAGAATTGATTTTGAACTGTGGTGCTCGAGAACACTCTTGGGAGTCCGTTGGACAAGAAGGAGATCAAACCAGTCAATCCTAAAGGAAATTAACCCTGAATATTCATTGGAAGGACTTACACTGAAGCTCCAGTACTTTGGCCACCTGATGCGAAGAGCCGATTCATTGGAAAAGACTCTTTATTCTGGGAAAGATTGAGGGTAGGAGGAGAAGGGGACGACAGAGGATGAGATGGTTGGAGGGCATTATTGACTCAATGGGCATGAGTTTGAGCAAACTCTGGGATATGGTGAAGAACAGGGAAGCCTGGTGTCCTGTAGTCCATGGGTCACAAATAGTCAGACATGACTGAGTGACTGAATAACAACAAGAGTCAAAAACTGCTCCCTCCCAAAATCAGCACTGTTACTTTTCTGATGTTAAAGACTCTTACTTCATTTGTTAGAGGTACCAAAATAAAACTACTGTGAAAATTAAGATTGTGATCTGTTGATATATAACTTGAAAGGTGTATTTATTTTAACCTTGTGCCAATACATAATACTCACTATATCATGGGGTACTTTTCAGGTTGCTTTCAGAAGACAAAACCACATTCGTGACACAAAAAATGAGAGGCAGGTAAATTATCTAAAATTAAAGTGACTCTTTGTTTTGTTGCCCACTGTAGTCCTTTCGTGTGATAAAAAATAACAGTAGTGAATGCTTATAGAGCTTATGGCACCTGTGGCAGCGTGATTGTACACACTTCACATATCAAGTCATTTAATCCTCACCACAATATTTCATTCTGGTTTAATGGATGAGGAAAACGAAACAATAGCATGGTGCAAAGCAATTCAAATCCAGAAGTCTTTCTTCAGCACCTGTGCCTTTTAAATGGAGCCCTGTGCGTAGAACAGGCTACCTCAGGCTGGCTCCGAACAAGGATTCATTGATAATGATAGCATTTTCCTCAGGCTCACTCCATGGCCAGGATCTCGAGCCTAGCCAGAGTCCTCAGGGGCTAGCAGAGGGAAATGGAAAGCTTTCAGAAAGCTAGGAGTATTTCTCTTGAGGGAGGGGTCAGTGTGGAGACAAGCAGGTCTGACTTACTGTTAATGAGTCATCTTGGCAGCTGAGTGGACTCTGGTGCATCCAGGGGAGATCCTGTCATGGTGACTTGGATAAGGCAGTAGTGAACGCAATTGTGAGAAGTGATAGGAATCTGAATATAGTTAGAAGACGGAGTATAAATGGGATTTCCTCAGGGGTATGGAAAAAGAACTTTCCACCTGAGCAGTTTGAAAGATGGACTAGGAGTCCCCTCAGATCAAAAGCTGTGCATAGGGGTGGGTTTGAGATAAAAATCAGGGTGTGTTCAGCAGGCTGTTGTATGCGCAGGATCAGAGAGAAGCCTGGCTAGAGATACCAATCTGGGATTTGCCAAAATCCAGATGATTTAGCTGAGCTCACAAAGGAGAAACCTGGATTGCTAAGTAAATTAGGAGGAGCTCGCTGAGACCAAGGGCCCAAGCCCTGAGGCAGTCCAGGTATAGGGTTCGGAGAGAAGAGGAGGAGACAGCAAAGGAAATTGTGGGTGAAGAGGAAAACCAAGAGGAGTAGTGTTCTGGAAGCACAGTAAAGATAGTGTATCACGAAGGAGTGAGTGATAACCCATTGCAAATTCTACTGACAGTTTAAGTCAGAGGACTAATAATTGACCATTGGGTTTAGCAGCTTGGAGGTCATGGGTTGTTTTGGTGAAAGCCAATTTGGAAAAGAGGTTAATTAAGCGAAGGCTTAACTGGAATGAATGTAAAAGAATTGGAACAGTGAATTTAGAGAACCCTTTCTAGGAGTTTTAATCTAAAAAGGAACAAATGGGTTAGCAAGATGATAGCTGGCACTTGTAGGTCAAGAGTAGTTATATGAAAACAGCTAAGCTTAATGCCTCCCCCTACCCCATTTCAATAAGTCTACTGTATTCCAACTATGTATCCAAGACTGGTTGATGTTTTAAAGATACAAAAATCAGTGAGCTGTAGTTTCTCCCTTGAGAATGCGCATGTAACCCAGGCGAGGGTTCATGGATGGCTTTGGAGAAGTGCTTTCATCAAAGATGTGAGGCGTGAACCAGATATTGGAATTTGTGTTTGAATAAACTACTGCTTCTAATTTATACATCATAGGACCTGGGGAAGAAGCGAAATGTTCTGTCTGCTCCTGACTAAAAATATTCAGATCTTTTAGACAGTACTTTTTTATCTTAATCTTTTCAATTTTATTAACCCAGTCTTTGGTTTTTTGCTTTAACCATTCTTTATGAACTTCTGGAAGACCCAGTAATCGTGTTTTGAAACACTAATGAGTATCCCCATATTCTTGTCAGCACCCTCCTTATGATCAGTCACTAGCAAAGGACAGTTAAATGAATGGGAATGTGTAAATAGAATGGGAAATGTCGAAGAGAGGTGGCTGGGGTCAAGGAAGATATTAATTCATTTGCTGCACAAGTTTTATTATTTAGGATAAACGTTGCACAAGATCATGCAAAAGCTTAACTCGATGGTTGACTATAGGGAACAAAAATCAAGAATAGGAGGAAAAACAAAGGAATGAAATGGTCCACTGGCTTTTGAAGAAAAGCAGGAGGATATAGTAAAATGAAGTAGACATTAAAATCCCAGCATACTTGGGTTTAGATCCCACGTCTGTTAGTGAATACTTGAGTGATCTTGAGCAAGTTAATGATGATACTGAGTCCACAGCCTCTAATTTGGTAGCAACTCTGTCACTCTGACTGTTACATGAGTTATGGTGCCCAGAAGAATATTAGGTCAGAGCAGATATTCAAAAATTGTTATCTTGCTTCTCTTTTTTCTTCAACTGGAACTTTCTCATTATTTCTTCCTGTATATAAAGTTTGATAGTCGAGCTGGGGTTTGAAATAAATAAATGAATGCAAAGTTTTCTTTTTCTCTCCCCTTCTTCAGTAGCACTAACAATATCCCATGAGCATCGTGAGCATGAGTGGAAAGCAAAACAAAACCAAAGGAGACACCAGCTCAGTTAAATATGCTGAACATCAGCCATACTGCCTCTCAGTAAGCAGACGTGATTCCTGGAGTGCATTTGGGTAGGATAATGAACAGGATCATCCAGGAGTGTGTCCACTGTCAGGCTGTCTCACAGTTACCCTCTGTTCCTGTTCCCGTCTTAATGACTTGCAGCTTCTGCTGTGACAGAAAGGAGAAGTGCATGGAATCCTGTCAATGGAGTATTTGTAATTGTTGGTTGTATGTGGTTTATTCTAGTGTCCCTTTGAGCAGACATCATGTACACAAAGAATTCTATCTCAGTGCCCAAGAATTTTCAGTTCAACTGGACTCTCCCTCATCTACTTTAATTTTGATGAAGATTTTTCTAAGCATATCGATGCCTTTTTATTGATACTTTTTCCTTTTGCTCTAAAACAATAATCAGATGTTTTATTGGACACTTAGTATGTTCCTCCCCCTGTGCTAAATATCTAATGGAAATGAAACGTGGGGTTTTGCCTTCAAGGAAATGTTTTTGTTTTTTAGGATACAACATGCACCCATTGAGAGATTCAAGACAGTAACAAAATGCTCTCTAGGTTGTAGCATAAAAATTAAAGATTGTAGACATTAAAAGCAAGTGATCTGTGTTAACTGGAATCCAGAGGGAGCTTTTAAAAGAAGGTAGAGTTTGACCTTTGCTTTAAAGCTTCTCTCCGTTAAGGATGGAGATAAAACCCAAGAATAGACAGAGGAACGTGGGCCTCGTGCTCACATGCTGCATTCCATAGAGTAACATTTATCTGAAGTTATTTGAAAACTCTGTGATCACTCTTTGACTCAAAATCTATCTTTCAGTGTAACCTGTCCTGTTTCCACTGTTAGAAATGCTTGCTTCTTGGATAAGTATTGTCTTTAAAAGTCGTTTAAAATGTCCATACCTTTTGGAGGAGCAAAAAGTAGGTTTCTGACAGTTTAGCATGAGAGCACTCACCAGATGATTTTCTCTGACTGGACTAAAAGGAAGGCTTAGAGATAGGATGGGATATATTGTATTTAAAAAAAAAAAAATCAACACTAAAGTGCTAGGGTAGAAAGGATAAATGTTGATTACATCAGTTTTAATTTGAACTAGTATAGTGTTGGGAGTTCAGGAGAAAATTAGCCTATTTTACTGTCTCTTCCAGTAGTGGATGTTTCATAAGTATTTTTGACTTTTGAACAAAATAACCTAACAGTTTATTGTCATTAACATTTTAATCAGAAAGTAAGCCTACCTCTTAGCAAAATACCTATGATTTCAACCTCAGGTGACTAAATAATTTCCCAAACAAAAGTCAGATGGAGGTTATTAATTTCAAAACATATCAGTGAAATGTTCTGGCTGTGGAAATATTCAACCAAAAACATAATTTCAGGTGCTATGTGCAAATCACCATTCCAAATCAGTATTTTCCTAGGTGGATTTTATGAAATGCAAGTTTCATGAGTAATTGTACAGTGTTATTTTAAGGGGCAGGGAGAGGATCTGTAGTCAAGTAAGTGTGAGAAACACTTGCTCAGGTAAATAGAGTTTTTTGCTTCAGAAACACCTAGAACACCTAGGATGCTGGTGTGTGCTGTGACTTCCAGGAGGGGAATTCAAGAAGCTAGTCTTCTAATCTTTCCTGACTATGTGAGTAGGGTTCTCTGGGATAAACTTTTGAAAATATGGTTTTATGATATGCTTGGAAACTCTAGAAGCTCTCTATAGATAAGGAATTAATGCATTTTCAGAAGGAAACATAATCAGTGAATCAATGATGAATAAATATTAAACCAGCATACTTGAGTTCTGAATTCTACAGTTGTGGAGCAGAATAAAAGTAAATGTATGAGTCCTCTAGCTCTGAGACTTTATAATTGTAAGTTCTCTGGAAAGCCCATTTCTCTTATGATTACTTTCAATCATGTGAATAGTCACAGCATGAAATGTACCAGCACAAAAGTCTGTCTTGATGTTGGAGATATAACCTCTTTGCTTAGTAAATATAGTATAGATGCTTCTGTTGACTTCTTTCAGTGTTCTTTCCTGCAGCTATTGAAATTCCTATTGTGTTATCCACTGATAACTAGTTATCTGTTAGCTGATAACTTTTAACTACCTGCACAAACTAACAAAAGATGAGCTACCAGAGGTTAGCATTGTATTTTAAGTCTGTGTACACTGTATTCCATTCCTACTGGGTCTAACTGTGTGCCAAAAATTTTAGCTTCAGTTAGCTAACCTTCAATTAGGGTGTGTAATACCAGCACTTTTAACAGCAATTTGATAAAAGGTTATCCACTTCCAAATAGGAAAAGGAATACCTCAAGGCTGTATATTGTCACCCTGCTTATTTAACTTATATGCAGAGTACATCATGAGAAATGCTGGACTGGATGAATCACAAGCTGGAATCAAAACTGTTGGGAGAAATATCAATAACCTCAGATATGCAGATGACACCATCCTGATGGCAGAAAGTGAAGAACTAAAGAGGCTCTTGATGAAAATGAAAGAGGAGAGTGAAAAAGTTGGCTTAAAGCTCAACATTCAGAAAACGAAGATCATGGCATCCGGTCCCATCACTTCATGGCAAATAGATGGGGAAACAGTGGCTGACTTCATTTTTGGGGGCTCCAAAATCACTGCAGATGGTGATTGCAGCCATGAAATTAAAATATGCTTACTCTGGAAGGAAAGTTATGACCAACCTAGACAGCATTTTAAAAAGCAGAGACTTTAACTTTGCCAACAAAGGTCCGTCTAGTCAAGGCTATGGTTTTTCCAGTAGTCGTGTATGGATGTGAGAGTTGGACTATAAAGAAAGCTGAGCACAGAAGAATTGATGCTTTTGAACCGTGGTGTTGGAGAAGACTCTTGAGAGTCCCTTGGACTGCCAGGAGACCCAACCAGTCCATCCTAAAGGAGATCATTCCTGGGTGTTCATTGGAAGGACTGATGTTGAAGCTGAAACTCCAATATTTTGATCACCTAATATGAAGAGCCGACTCATTTGAAAAGACCCTGATGTTGGGGAAGATTGAAGGCAGGAGGAGAAGGGGATGACAGAGGATGAGATGGTTGGATGGCATCACCGACTCAATGGACATGAGTTTGGGTAAACTCCAGGAGTTGGTGATGGACAGGGAGGCCTGGCGTGCTACGGTTCATGGGGTCGCAAAGAGTCAGACACGACTGAGCAGCTGAACTGAACTGAACTATCCACTTAATAAACTAGCATCAGCACCTGCTCTTTGAATATTTTGCAGTGAGTAGAAAGGACATTTGTGTTCCTCCTGCCTGCGTTCACTTGCTTTGTGAATGAGCTTGTTAAGTTGCTCTGTATTTTGTGAGTGCCCCACTCAGATAATTTATTGGCATCATTATTGAACTTAAAGGTTTTAAAGATGTAAACAGGATTCAGATGCCTCAGCGTTTGGTATTTTTGCAAAAGCAAACTATAGGGTGAGCTTTTCTCTCTTCTCTCAGTCATGTCCTTGTCATTTTCAGAGAGGAGGTAAAATGCAATCAAAATGACAGTGATTTTTTTACCCCTTCATTAGGTGTCCACTTGTGTATGTGTTGCTCTAGGGTGACATCACAGCCTAGGGACAGTGACAGTGGCTGTGATGTTGCCTGTCCTTTTTACACACTCAGAAGTAGGATTTTCAGCATGGATGCCAAGCAGTGTCTTCCTTGCCTTTCACTGAATTACAGTTTTATCCCTTATTGAAGTTGGTAATATGTTAAAAATAACCATGATTGGAAAACCAAACTGTCTGTGATTTATTTTTGTTCCATCCTTACCTTATAGAACTGCCTTTGACTTCAAAGAGTCATCTTAGCTCAGAACAGGCGACAGAATAGGAAGCTGAGCAGTGATTCATGAGAGTAGATGGAAGTCAATGATTAGTTCATGTGCCTTTGGTCTCCTGTAATGACATAAATCTTTAGGGAAGTTCTATACTGTCAGGCTGCATGCCTGCCTGTGTCAAATCCCATATAGGCTAGAATATATTATGAATTGAGAAATCTGAGGAAAGAACAGAAATTCCTTTTGTTGTTCGCTGTAAAGGTGTCACACAGACTTGAGGATACAGAAGAAAAGCATAGTATTGCTCTCAGTTAACCATAGGAAGCTAAATTTGCATAGTAAGAAACACAAAGACCAATTCACTTGTGGCTAAATACCTTTTTGGAACAGGAGAAAAAAAGGTTAACTGATTGAAGACAAAGACATATCTGTGACTTTTTAGGTCCACAAGCTAATTTATTCCCAGATTGAAAATTTCAAGGTCTGTTGAATCTAAAAATAATGAGGAAAGCAATGAATATATAGCAGTACTGGAAAAGAAAGCTTACCATTGTCATTTAAATCAGTGGATTTTGTAACAGCCACCCTCTCCCTGGGATAATAAAACCTAACATGTGTTTATGCTGTTTCCTTTGTATTGTACAATAGAAGTTAAAGAATCTTCCTAGGGAGGAGGAGAGAAATCATTCCTTATTTCCTTTGTCATTCTTGCCTGCAGTTAGGCAGAGCACCAACATGGTAATGCATTCAGCCAACCACTTCCAAACCATTAAGTAGGCCACAGAAGGAGGAACGAGATGAAAAGATAGGAAGTAACAGTAACACATTGAAAATAAGATACCCAAGGACCCATGAGTCGCTCTTTGATGAGAAATGAAGTGGCAGTTCTAATTGTCAGCAACACATTACCAGAGACAGAGGTAGAAACACCTGGTCCAGATGAGCATCTCCTACCCTTCTTGGTCCCACGTACTCTGCCTCGCAGTACCCAGGAGACCGCAAGTCCCTGATACCCCTCTGATGTGCTGTGCTTTCTGACGGGCCCCCGAGTCCAGCCGTCATCAGGCTGCGATCTGTCCGCGACACGTGACCATCATTCCTAGTCCTTTACTGCTGAAGCCAAAGCAACTCTAAGGAAATCAGAATTTCTGCAGTACCCTCTCACTTGAACTCCTATGATGAGAAAAGAGGCTTTGTAACTACTTTCTGAGTTTGTTAAAGGCTGTTACATCTGGCACCTCTCATCGATAATTTGTATTAAATTTAGCTCCTTTTTTGTCAGAGAGAATTATTTTTAGGAGGGAGAAGCAAAGCTCAAAATTCATGTGCCAAGCTATTTCAGCACAAATAACCTTAGGGAAAAATTCTAAACAACAAAATAAAGGTAGCTCATATCTGGAAATAAAAAGGAGACAGAGAAAACCACCTTTTTTCTTAGGGGGGAAAACACAGCAGAATAAAGTGGTAAAGACAGGTGAAAAGCCGCTGCCTGTTCCCCATGTGTGGTTCATCTGGCTGGCTGTGGTTTCAAACCCACCAGCGCCTGTTGCTGTTCGTTAAGGGATGAGAAAGTGTAAAGGTCATTGAGAGACTTAAAAAAAAAAAAAGAAAATAATAATACTGTTTATGTTTACAGCAGTTTTACACTTACAGAAAACTGAGCCAATTTGAGTCCCCGCATTCCCACTTCTCCCACTAGCAGTTTCCCCTGTTATCTTGCATCAGTGTGGTACATGGGTTGCAGTGTTGATACATTAAGGAAGGTCCGTCACTTGCGTTAGGGCTCACTCCTCGTGTTGATCTTTCCGTGGCTTTGACAGAGGCCTCCTGGCGTCGCTGTCCCCAGCACAGCGTCACTCAGAATGGCTCTGCTCCTGACACGGGCCTGCGCGCCCCCTGCCCGCTGGGCGAGCCGCCGCGGGTCTCCGCGCATGCGCACGGCCCGCACGCCTCCGCTCCGCTCCTGTCGGCTCCGGTTCCTCCTTGGGTTCCCGGACGAGGGTCTCCGCTAAGCGCGCCCCTTGCTCACTCTGCCGTCCCCTAGACCTGATTGGATCTCTGATCTGGTGCCTTTCTTCCTTCCCTGTGCCATGCCTTCCATGCCCTGGTCACGGCTTCCACGTAGACAGCTGTGTGAAGAGCTCGCCTGTGACTCTGGTTTGAGGCTGGAGAATGGAGCTGTCTCACACCCCACCTCTCAGTCCCACTGCTGCCACGTGGGCGCCTTACCCGTGTTACCTATAACTCCGGCCAGGAGCAGCTTTCAGACCCCCTCTATAAAACTCTGCAACTCTAGGCTCTGTTTCCTAATTCCCATATGACAGAAAGGGTGAGGAAATGAGACCCATTGCACTTTCTTCTGCTCTTTTCCTTACCTGTGCCTTCTGAAAATTATAGCATTGCTTTTACACTGAAATAGGTAGAGAACTTCTATAATAATAATACGGTTTATATGCCTGTGCTCTAAATTACGTGAAAACACCAAAGATCATTATTCAGGAACGAGATTTGTTTTTATTTCACTTTTGAGTTTCTCTCATGGCTATCTCCCAATCATTCCTCTTTCCTGAATTACTGTTTAGAATTATTGAAATATTTTCTCTGGTTTTTCCTTCAGAAAAGTCTTCTCCAGGGGATCTTCTTTTCCTTCTCCAGGGGATCTTCCCAGCTCAGGGATCGAACCCAGGTCTCCCACATTGCAGGTGGATTCTTTACCAGCTGAGCCACCAGGGAAGCCCCAGAAAAGTCTAAAAATTTCTAAATCTTGTATTGCTTCATATTTAAAATATGCGTTTGTTATTTGTATGAGATTTCAATGTTGGATCAGTCATACTTGTTAGTTCATAGCATGTCATCATCTCTGATCCAGACATTGGTCCAGTCTCATCCAGTCCTCATTGGTTGCTTGATCCATTCCTTCCCTTTTGTTCCTGTATCAATTCCCATTGTGCTTAGTTGCTAAGTCGTGTCCAGCTCTTTGTGACCCCATGGACAGTAGCTCACCCTGCCTCTCTGTCCATGGGATTTCCCAGGCAAGAATACTGGACTGGATTGCCATTTCCTTCTCCAGTGGATCTTCCCAACCCAGGGATCAAACTCATATCTCCTGCATTGGCAGGAGGATTCTTTACCACTGAGTCATCTGGGAAGATAGCAATCCCTATTAGGGAGAGGAAATTGTTAGTGTGTGTATATATGCTTATATATTTTAAATTTTAATATATATTTTTAGTTTTGTTAGTAGAAGAAGTACCTTTTTAAAATTTATGTATTTTAATTGGAGGCTAATTACTTTATAATATTGTAGTGGTTTTTGCCATACATGTGACATGAATCAGCCATGGGCGTACATGTGTTCCCCATCCCGAACCTCCCTCCCCATCCCATCCCTCAGGGTCATGCCAGTGCACCAGCCTTAAACACCCTGTCTCATGCATCGAACCTGGACTGGTGATCTGTTTCACATATGATAATATATGTGTTTCAATGCTATTTTCTCAAATCATCCCACCCTCACCTTCTCCCATAGAGTCTAAAAGTCCTTTCTTTACATCTGTGTCTCTTTTGTTATCTTGCATATAGGGTCGTCATTACCATCTTTCTAAATTCCATATATATGCATTAATATACTGTATTGGTGTTTTTCTTTCTGACTTACTTCACTCTGTATAATAGGCTTCAGTTTCATCCACCTCATTAGAACTGATTCAAATGCATTCTTTTTAATAGCTGAGTAATATTAGGGATTGGGGGCAGGAGGAGAAGGGGACAATAGAGGATGAGATCGCTGGATGGCATCACCAACTCGATGGACATGAGTTTGAGTAAACTCCAGGAGTTGGTGATGGACAGGGAGGCCTGGCGTGCTGCGATTCATGGGGTCGCAAAGAGTCGGACACGACTGAGAGACTGAACTGAACTGACCTGACTGAATATTCCATTATTAATATGTACCGCAGCTTTCTTATCCATTCATCTGCTGATGGACATCTAGGTTGCTTCCATGTCCTAGCTATTGTAAACAGTGCTGCAGTGAACACTGGGGTGCACGTGTCTCTTTCAATTCTGGTTTCCTCAGTGTGTATGCCCAGCAGTGGGATTGCTGGGTCGTATGGCAGTTCTTGCATTTATTTTCATTTTATAGATGGGTTCTTTAATTTATCATGATTCTGTTTCCTACTGTGCATTATGTTTTCCCAGTACATTGTGTTTTCAATCCACCCACGTTTCTCTGCATGCATGTAATCTATTGCTTGTTGTATATCTATGTATATTGCCTATCTTTCTTCCCTTGATGTACACCACGTTCAAATGTAGTTTAAATTTTCTTTAAAAATCTTCTTTGTGTTTGAATGTATATTCAAGCCCTTAGAATTGAATTTATGCCCTCTCCTTGAATGCTCAAATAGAAACAGATGTATATGAATTGTATCAGTAGTAAATGTCTGAATGAACTTGTGTTATATACAAGAACTCATGTAACCTAGAGAACTGTTTTCCCTAATAAAAGCAATCTTTTAACAGAAGACAAGTCCTACTTGTATCTTGAGGCCCATGTACAGTAGAATAAGTTCTCAGAGATTACAGTATACAGTACAAGAGCTATAGTTACAGGTGAAATGTTTGTACAGGGATACCTAGATGCCTTAGTCTGGTAATATGTCATATGTTAAATATACTTTAAAACATTATTTTATTAAAATGAATATATTTTGGTGTTTATTCCTTTAGAGTTGTTTGAATTATGAAAAAATGCCTTTTTTACTCTATTGTTGAATGTATGTGTATGTTGACATTGTCCCAAAAGAACTTGAAGTATCTTTTTATAAAGACTGTGTAACCCTAAGGACAGAATAGCAAATAGGGTGGGAATAGAAAAGCATTACTTTGTAGAAGAAGAGTTTCCAAGTATTTTATTTAAAAGCAAGCCTTGTGGCCTTGATTGAGCATTACATTTAACTTTCTTGCAAACTGAAAAATAGAAAACATTTTAAATTATGTCCGATTTCATAATCACAATAGAAGGTGAGCATACTCACTTCCCAGGGTCGGTATTCTGTTTCCTGGTAGACAGACTTTGTCAGTGAGCGTCTCCTAGAGCTGTGGGTGTAGGAAACAGACTAATCACTAGTAGGGTTGACATTGAATTCTAAAGGTCAGAAGCCGAGTTCCCAGGTAAAAAGCAGAGATTTTACTTAGGAAGCAGTGTTGTATTTACCCTCAAGCAAGCATTTCATTAAGACCCTTGAATTCTGTATCCTTTAGTGCTCTTTAGCACATGGAATCAGTTTAGTCTTTGGAAGTGGAAGGTATAGGTAGTAATCCTGCTCCTGGTGCTTGTTATCTGTACATCCTGGACAGTTTAATCTCGCAAACTTCAATTTTCTGACATGTTAAAGTGATAATTAACAGTAAGATACCTTGTAAAACTGTTGCTAGTATTAAGTCAGGTGAAAGTTCTGTAGGATGATTCAGTACATGTTGTTCAGTCACTAAGTCATGTCTGATTCTTTGCAGCCACATGGACTGCAGCACACCAGGCTTCCCTGTCCTTCACTATCTCCTGGAGTTTGCTCAAATTCACGGCCATTGGGTCTGATAGGTGAAGCTATCTAACCTAAGTTTGTTGTTAGGATTAAGTATGATAAATTACGTGACCATCACTAGGATGGTTCCTGGTGCATATGACCAGATCTTCAGTGTACAGTAACGTGCTGTCTTTTCTCCTCCCATCTTAATGATCATTCCTTCTCTGCCTCAGGGAAAGCACAAACTGCATGTAGATACTGGGGTGGAAGGTGATTGGTGTGGCCTCATTCCTATTGGACAGCCTTGCAATCAGGTGACGACAACAGGCCTAAAGTGGAACCTCAGTAAGTAAAACCCTTGCACAAAGGGAGGTTTTCTTTCTTTCTTATTTTTTTACAAAATTTATCTTGATAAATAATTAGAAGTGGAATTGCTCGGTCATATGGGAACTCCAGCCTTTCAATGAAATAGCCAGACTATTGTCCAAAGTGGCCATACCAGTTTTACATTCCTACCCATGATGTATGAGGATTCCAGTTTCTCCATATCCTGGTGAGTATGTAGTGATGATGTCTCATTGTGGTTTTTACTTTGTTTTACATGATGACTAATGATACTGAACACATTTTCATGAACTTATGGGCCATTTGTGTATATTCTTTGGAGTTATGTCTTTTTAAATCTTTGCATGTATTTTAATTGGATTATCTTTTTACATTGACTTGTAAGATTCCTTTATGTACTCTAGATATAAGTCCTATATCAGATAATATGATTTGAAAATATTTTCTCAGACTCTGACTTGTGTTTTTATTTTCTGAAATTTAATTAACTAAATTCATTAATCTAATTTTGAAGTCCAGGTTTTTGTTTTTGTTTTTTTTTTATGGATCATACATTTGGTGTCATAGCTAAGCACTCTGTCCAACCTTTTTCATGGTTTTCTGTGCTTGAAATCTCCCTTACTTTTCCAGAGAAGTAGCTCTTCTGACTAGAGTTATTTAAACATATGTGATTTTATAAGATTTGCTGTTCTGACTAAATTTTCAAATGTTCTCCAGCACTTAAGAATGTACTAGGTACTAGTCACTCTAAAACTCTGGTTTGAAAAGAACAAAAAATGAGGTGGATCTCTTCATGAAATAAATGCTGATTCCAAAAGAAACCATCAGGCATTGTGAAATAATCACCCCTAGTCCCCAAGAATAACAGTTAACGATTTAATCAAAGAGCTTTGAGTGACTGTCAAAGGGATTATCTCATGATTGACCGATACCTCCAAGGTTGTAAAAAGTAAAATATGGAACCATGACATTCTTTTATAACATGTAAAACTTTTTGGTTCTCACAAAGATATAAATACCTCAGGAGACAAATACACTGAAGATTAAAGGATATTTTAAAAGGCCTTTCTAGGAGCCACTGCTGACACAATTAGGAAAAACTAGAGATATTTTGAAGCGAATGTCTGGCCAGCTCATCAGAATTTGAAAGGACGCTGAGAACAGATCTCCTCCAGTGCACGGGAACCTGTGACAGGCTTTGAAGCTGGTTAGCTGAAACTGCCACGAGCTCCCATCAGAAGCTTTTTTGAAAACATTTCCAGCCTAAGACAATTGGTTTACTGTCTGGAGTTCCCATTATTTCCAAGGACCTGTTCTAGCCAGTGGTGAACTTCCTCCTGGATCTGGTAGTGACCTCATCTCGCCAGGGCTGATACCAGGACATGCCGAGCGCTCTGCACAGTGAACAGGCAGCTAACGCTGTGGCTGTTCAGTCGCCGAGTCACTAAGTATCTGGCTCTTTGTGACCCCACGGACTGCAGCATGCCAAGCTCCCCTGTCCTTCACCATATTGCTTCCTTTGTCTTAGGGGCTGAACAGGTGAGAATCACAGGATACATGAGAATTGTTGGTGTTCTTTAGAATGTTCTCAGAGCCTCTGTGGAGCAGGAAATGGCAACCCACTCCAGTATTCTTGCCTGGAGAATCCTGTGGACGGAGGAGCCTGGTGGGCTGCTATCCATGGGGTCGCACAGGGTCGGACACGACTGAAGCGACTTAGCATGCATGCATGCATTGGAGAAGGAAATGGCAACCCACTGCAGTGTTCTTGGCTGGAGAATCCCAGGGACAGAGGAGCCTGGTGGGCTGCCATCTATGGGGTCGCACAGAGTGGACACGACTGAAGCAACTTAGCAGCAGCAGAGCCGCTGTATTCTACAACAATATACTCATCCTAATTCTTTTTTTTTTAATGGTTTTAACTTAAAATTTTCTATGCAATTTTTAATCGTTACACTCTATTTACAGTTATTACAGAATATTAGCTATACGCTGCGTGTTGTGCTGTACACCTCACAGCCTGTCTTGTACCCAGGGGTTTGTAGCTCCTACTCCCGCACCCCTGTGTTGCCCACCCTCCACTGGTAACCACGAGTTTGTCCTCTGTGTCTGTGACTCTGCTTCTTTTTTGCTGTATTGAATAGCTTGTCGTAC
Organism: Muntiacus reevesi; assembly: GCF_963930625.1. Taxonomy (NCBI): domain Eukaryota; kingdom Metazoa; phylum Chordata; class Mammalia; order Artiodactyla; family Cervidae; genus Muntiacus; species Muntiacus reevesi. The sequence goes on along the minus strand of NC_089254.1, from coordinate 101,938,217 downwards.
TTTTTAAATTCCACATATAAGTGATAGCGTACCATATCTGAATAATAAAGTTGACTCCAGGAAGGGGCCTTGGGTATGACGGGCTTTTAGTCGTCTTGTCTGTGATAAAGTTTCAGCCCTGCCGAAGTGCTCTACACTGTTACTTATCTATATATTTACAGACTGCTTCGACTTTTGAAATAGGTACTTGATTCTCTACAACTTTGGGGAAGCAAGTAATAGCAACCTCGCAAGGTGTGAAAAGCAATAGCGTTGAGACAAAAGTGTTTTATCAATGATCTGTGGTACTAGTGCTAATGAATAGGGTCTTCTGATAAGTGATACTGCCTCATTAAAAAGTAGTGAAGATAACTGAGATGACACCATGTTGCTTGCAGACAAGTGGATGGATTATTTTCACAGAGTGGGGGGTCTGTCTGTACTCAGAAGAAGTTGCTCAGTCATGTCTGACTCTCTGTGACCCCATGGAGTAGCCTTCCAGGCTCCTCCATCCATGGGATTTTGGAGTGGGTTGCCAGTTCCTTTTCTAGGGGATCTTCCCAACCCAGGGATCGAACCTGGGTCTCTCGCACTGCAGGCAGACTGAGCCACCCGGGCTGTACCCCGTGTCCTTGTGAAAGCAGAGCTCTCACTTCCATGTCACACCTGCAACGTAGCAGGATGGGGCTGCAGGAGGAGAAAGGAGATGCAGAAACCTAGTCCGGGGGTGCTCACATCTCGGGTCAAGGAGAGTAAGCAAGCCCTCCTGAGGGAATGCATCAGAATCGTCTTAAGATGGTCTCGAGGCTGGCATTCTCTCTGTCTATACCCACTGTAAAATATGATGCCACAAGTTCTAAAAGGAGTTTGATTCATGTGGTTCAATTTGTGATATGTCACATCACAGACTGTCTTTAAAACAAGTGTCTATCATGGCACCATCACCCACAGTGTATGTTTACAAATGTTGTTGAAATCACATATATTACAGTATCTTCAGTCAGTTCAGTTGCTCAGTCGTGTCTGACCCCATGGACTGCAGTACACCAGACTTCCCCGTCTGTCACCAACTCCCGGAGCTTACTCAAACTCATGTCCATCGAGTCTGTGATGCCCTCCAACCATCTCATCCTCTGTCGTCCCCTTCTCCTCCCACCTTCAATCATTCCCAGCATCAGTATGTTAGTTCATAGCAATATGCTGTGGATATTCTGCGATGTGTGTCTGGGATTTCCCATGTGGCGCTAATGGTATAGAACCCACCTGCCAATGCAGGAGACATAAGAGACATGGGTTCGATCCCTGGGTCTGAAAGATCCCCTGGAGGAGGAAATGGCAACCCCCTCCAGTTATTCTTGCCTGGAAAATCCCATGGGCAGAAGAATCTGGAGGACTACAGTCCATAGGGTCACAAAGAGTCGGCCACAAGTGACTGAAGCGACTTAGCATGCTCACACATATTTGGGACTAGAGTTTCTCTAGGCTGTGTACACGTGGGTATAAAATAGCTGCATCATGGGCAAATGTACCCTCGCTTATACTGGACATGTCGTGTGGCTCAGATAGCAGAAATACCAGTGTACACCCGTCCCAGGAGTATCCGAGTCCCTGTGCTCCATGTCCTCGCCCCATTCTTGATGATGTCAGATTTAATCATTTTTGCCAGTCTGATGAATGTCAGTGATATTTCACTGTCTTCTCTGAAGACTGGTGGGGGAAAATATCTTTGTAGCTCTAATCTATGTAGGTTTCCTCTTTCATTCATTGCTACTTTCTTTTGCCCTTTAGCCATTGGGCTATTTTTTTCTTTCTTATTAATTTTTAGAAGCTCTTCAGACCATGATGATCTTCAGACTACACTTCGCCTTTTCCATTTGTTTATGGTATTTTTGTACACAGAGAGATTATTCCGTTAAAGGTAGTTAAATTTATCAGTCTTTTTCTTTCAGATTTGTAATTTTGTGTCATAATTCATCTTTCTGTTCCCTGTGGTCATAAAGATGTTCTTACATTTTAGGTTTAAGGGATTTTTTTTTTGAGGTCTCTTCTTTCACCTGAAATTGATTTTTGTGTATAATATGAGTTAGGGATCTGATTTTTTCCCTTATTGATAACCAGTTGCTCTAGCATCATTTATCATCCTTTTTCCAGTGATTTGCACAAGTTTTCAAATTCATAGATATGTTTCTTGGATCTCTAGTCTGTTCCCTTGGCTCACATTCTTTTTCCTATATTGATACCACACTGCCTTAGTTACCATAGCTTTATAATAAATACAGAAATGTGCTAGGTTGAGCCTACCAACCTTGTTCTTCAAAATTTTCATGGATATTCCTGACTTTTTGGGCTTCCCCAGTGGCTCACGGTAAAGAATCAGTCTGCAGTGCAGGAGCTGCAGGAGACTCAGGTTCAATCCCTGTGTCGGGAAGATCCCCTGGAGAAGGGCATGGCAACCCACTCCAGCATTCTTGCCAGGAGAATCCCAGGGACAGAGGAGCCTGGCAGGCAACAGTCTGTGGGACTGCAAAGAGTCGGACACAGCTGAAGCCCACTGGCACACACACCTGGCTTTTTTCTCTTCTTTTTTTTAATTTTTTTTTAAATTTTTAATTTTTTTTTTTTACCTACTTAGGTTTTTTTTTTGGGGGGGGGGGGTTGTCATACGTTGATATGAATCAGCCATAGAGTTACACGTATTCCCCATCACGATCCCCCCTCCCACCTCCCTCTCCACCCGATTCCTCTTAACCCTATATGCAAAGCAGAAAAAGAGACACAGAAGTATAGAACAGACTTTTGAACTCTGTGGGAGAAGGTGAGGGTGGGATGTTTCGAAAGAACAGCATGTATATTATCTATGGTGAAACAGATCACCAGCCCAGGTGGGATGCGTGAGACAAGTGCTCGGGCCTGGTGCACTTTTTTCTCTTCTTCATACACTTGAGGCTTGATAAATGTTACACACACACAATTCCATTGTAATTTTTATCAGAATCAGCCTTAATTTAGAGATGACACTGGGAGCCTAGAACAGTTGGGAATGAGAATTTCTATACAGAACTGAGTCCTCCCATTCATAAACATAACCTCTCTCTCCATTTAGTTAAGAGTCTGAATTGCTCTTGGTAATCAGATATCTTGTCCATATGATCCTGTACTTGATGAGTCATAGAAGGATTCATCTCTGGAAACCTTATACCTAGTTTGCTTTGTAAAGTACACCTTTAAAAAGTTATAGTTTCTGAGTTAAGCTGTGCTATATGGACATACAGTTGATTTTATTTGTATTACTGTATTTCTGGACACTTGCATGGTTTCCAAAAATATGACCTGGGTCCGTAATCATGTTTCTTTCTTCTTCATCTGTTACAAATAGGATTGTGTCAAGTTATAAGTAACTGAAATAATAGTTTTAAACAGCACCCCCACCACCCTGCTGTCACTGTGTAATAAAGTGCAGAGTTAAGTATTTACAGGGCAAGGCTTCTGTGATTTATTCAGCCTTTGTTTCAAAACATAAGATGTCTCTGTTGCAGCTCGAGTGTCCCGTTTAGCATCAGGTGGGAAAACATGGGGAGGAAGTGGGACAGCACATACTGCAGGAAAACAAGGCATCAGGGATTCCCAACGTTTCCAGAAATCCTTCCTCATTTGATCATTTGCCTCGGTGGCCAGAACTGTCACATACCATCCTAGCTGCAAAGGAGGCTAGGACATGAAATTTTTTTACTCTGAGGACATAGTCACCCAAATAAAATTGAGATTCTGTCAGTGAGGAAGGAATAAGTAGGAGTCTGCTCTTCTATCAAAAAAATATCTTTTCTTTGTCTGCCATCTTGATGAACACTTTAGCCATATATATTAACATAATAAAAACTTCCTTTCAGCCATATTCTTATGGATTTCTGTTTTTGCTTTTGATGAATTCACAAACTAATTTTGTTTATAATCTGCATTTACCTCTATCTATCCTTTAGATAGACCTTTTATTTTTCTTTGATGTGCTACAGTTTTACTACAGTGTGTTTAAGTATAACTTTTGTTGTATTTGGTTTCCCTTACCTCTGCTGCTTGGTGTCATTCATTGATTTTGAAAAATTATCTGATCCCCCATTTTTCAAATAAGGAGTTCAAAGTCTTACTTAGCGGAGGCCCAAATTCATGTCGTTAGAGATCGATGCACTCAGAATATGAATTCAGATCTTCAGTGCTGTTTATATATCAAGTCTGCAATGCTATTTATATACTTTCCGTAGAAAATAAGTTAATGTTTTTATAAAAAATCACTAAAGTGAATTTGAGATAAAGAGAAGAAAATAAGGGAAAGGAAACTGTAGACAGGGAAAGAAAGCAAAGGAACCAGGAAAGAAGACTTAGTGGTAGGAAATTAACATTAATCTGGAAGAAATATAAAAAATTCTGAGGGACAAAACTTTTAACTTCACTACACTTTTACCTAAGAAAAATTTTAAATAGAGTTGCTCTCCATTTTCCCAGGCATCTGCTTTATAACTCAAATTGAGCTTGAAATTATACATCCATTGTTCCTTTTGTGTTTTTTCAAAGTATAGAAATAAGTGACAGAAAGAAATAATTTCATAGCATCGACTGAAAGAGACTCAAATCTAGCCCAAGTGAAAGAGTTTTGAAAGAAAAAAATTCAGAGAAAACAGTTTGAAAAGATTTTTCATCTCTATGGAAATACTCTGTAATAAGTGTGTACAGGTACCAAGATTTCCTGCAGGAGTTCTCTGTGAGGACTTTTAAGTGCCAGCCTATCAAGGGAACAGTTCAAGCATCTATTAAAAAAAAAACACAAAAACTATAGTTGCTATTAATGCAGTTTCAGTGAAAAGTCTTATTTCTCACTTGGTTATACCTTACAAAGTGATTCTAGTGAGTTATCATGGTTTGACAATAGCGGTACATACTTAGTGGAAATGGCAACGCACTCCAGTATTCTTGCCTGGAGAATCCCTTGGACAGAGGAGCCTGGCGGGCTGCTGTCCATGGGGTCACACAGAGTCGACACAACTGAAGTGAGCAGCAGCGTACAAACTTAGGCTATGACTTTTGTGAGCTAGTGCCACTAGTGTGAGAGTTGTTTCGTATTTTTAAATATCTTTGTCATTATTCTAATTATTGCTTTTCTAGTTCCAGTGCTTAAAAAAAAAAAAAGCACTCAAACTGTGATGTCCACATTTCTTCTCTGATTAAAGGGCCGTATCTTTTATATCTTAATTCGTTTGATAATCAGTAATCCAGTTTGAGTTAAATTTTTTACCTAAAACACATAGTCAAAGGTGATGATACTGAGGATGACTTTTAAAAAATTAATTTTTTTTTTCACAAGGAAGATGTTAGCTAAAGCTCCCCACCCCAAGATCACTTTCTAAAGTTTATAATTTGGTGAAATGACTGTATTTCATCATATCTAAGATGTCATCAGTTAAGATGCCTCCTTATTTTATGTACACTGAGAAAAAAATTCTACCAATTATAATTGCAGAGATGTGGGGGAAATGTATGTGATAAAACTAGTGAAGTATGGTAGATAAAATAGCATAGAAACTTACAAGTCAAATTACATGCATAGACATACCACTCTTAAACCTGTTATGAAAAATTGTAAAAACCATTGATATGGGCAAAAAGATATCTGTGTATCTTTAAGTGGATTCTTGGGCCTAGTCTAGAGGCCCTTGAAGGGTTATCTGGTTCTGTCTGACACTTAGCTTTTCATCATCTTTGATTATTTTAGAAATATTGTGGAATTGGAAGTTGACTGGTAAACAGCTGATCATACTGTATATGATTCCTATGCATATAATTCAGTTGAGCTTTTGTTTTGAAAACTCCATGCATTATCACCCTATATAGATTGCCAATTTTCTATTAGCAAATCCATTTCAGCATTCCTGACTGTCTTAGTGGGTTTATCCTTTGTAGTCGCCTTTGAAACAGTTTTTTTTTTTTTTTTTGCATCATACTAGTTTTCTCATTAATTAATGACTTAATTGAAATCTTTGTGTTCATTTTACGTCATACTAGTTTTCTCATTAATTAATGACTTAATTGAAATCTTTATGTTCATTTTATATTTGTATGAGTCATTTTTTTACCCTTTAAATATTAAAAAATAAATCAAATTGTAACCACCTACAGTGGTAAAGAATCCACCTGTCAATGCAGGAGATAGAAGAGATGCAGATTCGACCTGTGTGTCAGGAAGGTCCCCGGAGGAGGAAATGTCAACCCACTCCAGTATTCTTTCCTGGAGAATCCCATGGACAGAGCTGCCTGGTGAGCTACAGTCCGTGGGGTCACAAGGTGTCAGACACAACTGAGCACACACACATTATACTTAAAGGATCACAGGCTGTTCCAGTCTTTAAAAAAAAAAATGTTAAGTTTTATTGTAAAATACCACTTAACTTCTGCCTGTATGCATTAGGTCAGAGGGAGCCCTGGGACAAAGGTCTGATGATGTCACTTCCACATTTGTATCTGGAAAAGGTCTTAAAAGGGCCATACGGACCTGAACTGTTCACTCTGTATCTATAAAGGCTTATGACCATGACCAAATCATTTAAGCAAAAGAAATCAGACCAATATGCTCTTCTAGAAGTCATGTGTTGATTCTAGTATTAGTCAACTAAGCTGGAAGGAAATGACATTTTTTAAACAGTTTTATTGAAAAATACTTGATATATAAAATTCACCCATTTAAAATTAAGTGATATTTAGTTTATTTGCAAATATGTGCAACCATGCTTGGTCATGCTCAGTTGTGTCCAACTCTTTCTGACCCCATGGACTGTAGCCCACCAGGCTCCTCTGTCAATGGGATTTTCCAGGCAAGAGTACTGGAGTGGATTGCCAGTACCTACTCCAGGGGATCTTCCTGACCCAGGGATTGAACACACAACTCCTGAGTCTCCTGCATTGGCAGGTAGATTCTTTTACCACGGAACCACCTGGGAAGTCCCAATATGTGCAACCATTGCCAGTCAAATTACAAACATACTCGTCACCTCAAAAAGCATGTTCCCTTCAGCTACTAGCCACCATACTCTTCCTGTCCCGCACCCTGCCCTCTCCTCCATCCCTAAGCAGCCACCAGTTTACTTTGTCTATAGATTTCCCTATCCTAGATTTTCATATGAACAGAACTATATAATGGCCTCTTGTGACTGGCTTCTTTACTTTAGCATGTTCTCAGGGTTCATCCATGATATAGAACTTACTGGTATTTCTTTCCTTTTTATGATCAAATAATATTCCACTGTATAATATTAATATATCATATTTATCTGTCCATCCACTAATGGACCTTTGGATTATGTCTGCCTTCTGTCTATTATGGAAAATAAATATTCTTCTACAGCTTTCTGTATGGGCAACATTTTCATTTCTCATGGGTACACACCTAGTTTTGGGGTTGTGTTGTAGTCATTGAGGAACTGCTAGACTCTTTTCCAAAGGAGCTGCATTGTTTTAAAGTTCCGCCAGCCTTGTGTGAGAGGTCTGACTTATCCAGATCCTTGCTAGTGCTTATATTTATTTGACTTTTTCACTTTAGCCATCCTGGTGGGTGTGAAGTGGTGTCTTGGTGTGGTTTTGGTTTACATTTCCCTAGTGACTAATGATGTAGAATATATTTTTCAGGTATTCATTGGCTATTTGTATCCCTTCTTTGGAGATCCTTTGGCCCTTCTATAATTGGGTTGTCTTTTTATTACTAAGTTGTGAGCGTTCTTTATTTATTTTAGACACAAATCACGTAAGATTTACAAATATTTATTTGCCTATTCTGCAGACTGTCTTTTCGCTGTTTTTAATGGTGTTCTCTGAAGAGCGATCATTTTTCATTTTGATGAAGTCTAATTTATCTGTTTCTTTCTTTTGTTGATTATGCTTTGGTGTCACATCTAGGACTTGGTGTCACATTGCCAAATCCGATGTTATAAAGATTTACCCCTATATTTTAAGAATTTATAATAGTTTTTTTTTAAATATGTTTAGGTCTTTGATCCATTTTGCATTAATTTTTGTATATGGTATAAAGTAATGGTTGAGAATTAATTCATTGATTTCTGCAAAGACATCAGCTAGGATTCTGATATGGATTATGTTGACTCTAGGTCAGTTTGAGAAGTACAGTTGACCCTTGAAAAACATGGGTTTGAACTGTGTGGATCTATTTATGTGCAGTTGTTTTTTTTTTATAAATCTGGTATCACATTTTTGACCCGTGGTTGGTTGTATCCCTGGATGCAGAATCTTCATGGGCTTCAGTGTCTGCAGATTTTAGTATCCATAGCAAGTCCTGGAGCTCGTTTCCCCCATACACCCAGGGACAGCTATAGCTGTATCAACCACGTTCAATTTTCCAGCCCGTGGGCATGGGATAGTTTCAGTTTGTTTATATCTTCTGTTTCTTTCAGCAAAGCTTTGTAATTTTCATAGTATAAGTTTTGTACTTCTTTTGTTAAATGTATTCTAAGGATTACATTGTTTTGATGCTGCTGTAAATGGAGGGCTTCCCTGGTGACTCAGACCGTAAAGCGTCTGCCTACAATGCGGGAGACTCGGGTTCGATCCCTGGGTCGGGAAGATCCGCTGGAGAAGGAAATGGCAACCCACCCCAGTATTCTTGCCTGGGAAATCCCATGGACGGAGGAGCCTGGTGGTCTACAGTCCATGGGGTCGCAAAGAGTCAGACACGACTTGTTTTCTTAACTTCATATTTACACTGGTTAATGCAGGTATATGAAATACATTTGATTTTTGTATCAATTGATCTTATATGCTGCAACCTTGCTGAACATATTTATTAGTTCTAATGTGTTTTAGCGGACGTTTTAGAATTTTCTATTTACAAGATCATGTCATCTATAAATAGAGATAGTTTTACTTCTTTCTAATCTGGATACCTTTTTTTTCTTGTCAAACTGTCCTGTTAGGACCTCCAGTCAAATATTGAATAGCATTCAGATAGTATTGAAATAGTATTCAGATTGATTTGAGAGTAGCAAATGTAGACACCCTCGTCCTATTCTTGATCATATAAAAAAAGCATTCAGTGTTGGTTTTCCACAAATGTCCTTGATCAGACTGAGGAAAGCCCATTATATTCCTTTGTTGGGTGTTTTTGTTTGTTTGTTGTTTTATCTGTCATGGAAGGGTATTGGACTTTGCTTTTTCTAGGGGGGTTTTTTTTGGTTTTTTTTTTTTTTTTTTTTTTGGTTCTTGAGCTGATCCTGTGATTAAAAAAAAAATCTTATTGATATAATAATACATTGCACTACTTGGATTTCAGATATTAAATCCCTGGGAGAAGTTCCACTTGGTCATGATGTATAATTCTTTCTCTGTGTTATTGGAATCAGTTTCCTAGTGTTTTGTTGAGGATTTTAGCACACTTGTTCCTAAGATACATTGTTTTGTAGGGCTTTTTTCTTGTGAAGTCTTTGATTGGTTTATTATCCAGGTGGTATTGACATCTAGACTTCACAGATGGCACCAGTGGTAAAGAACCCACCTGCCAATGTAGGAGATGCAGGTTCAATCCCCAGGTCAGGAAGATTCCTGGAGGAGAAAATGGCAACCCACTTCAGTATTCTTGCCTGGAGAATCCTATGGAGAGGGGAGCTTGGTGTGCTGTATTCCATAGAGTCGCAAAGAGTCAGACACAGCTGCAGTGACTTAGCAGGCATGCATGCACACACAGACATCTACTCTTAAGGTCCAAGCATTCAAGAGGAAAGCTCCAGGGAAGTCAACCAAGGCAGCCAGAGTGAAACAGCAGTGAAACAAGCATAGCTGGCATGACGCAGATTTGGGGAGGAGGTAGCAAGAGGAAACTAGTGTGCAGGAGGCACTGGATGTGTGTTCTGGTCCAGAGATAGGTAGTGCCTTGTACCTTGCCCTCCTTTATTTCTGTGCTTGCCGCTGGAGACTGGGGAGGGAGGAGAAGAGGAGACCTAAGGGCCAGCCTGTATCTAATGATTAAAAAGTAGATTTTATTTTCTTGGGTTCCAAAATCACTGTGGATGGTGACTGCAGCCACAAAGTTAAAAGACACTTGCCTCTTGGAAAAAAAGCTATGACAAACCTAGACAGCATATTAAAACACAGAGACATCCCTTTGCTGAAAAAAGGCCACATAATCAAAGCTATGGTTTGTCCAGTAGTCATGTACAGAGATGTCAGAGTTGGGTGATAAAGAAGGCTGAGCACTGAAGAATTAAAGCTTTTGATTTGTCATGCTGGAGAAGACTCTTGAGAGTCCCTTGGACAGCAGGAGATCAAACCAGTCAATCCTAAGGAAATCAGTCCTGAATATTCATTGGAAGGACTGATGCTGAAGCTGAAGCTCCAATACTTTGGCCACCTGTGATGGGAAGAGCCAACTCATTGGAAAAGACCCTGATGCTCAAAAAGATTGAGGGCAGGAGGAGAAGGGGATGACAGAGGATGAAATGGTTGGAGGGCATCATCGACTCAATGGGCATGAGTCTGAGCAAACTGGGAGATGGTAAAGGACAGGGAAGCCTGGGGTGCTGGAGTCCATGGGGTCACAGAGAATTGCACATGACTTAGTGACTGAACAACAGCAGGGACTGGCCAGGCCTTCTAAGGAGCAAGTGAGGGCCCCTGAATGTTTTAAGTCCAGCCTCCTGGGGAAGGAGTTTCATTTACGTGAAGATTATATCGAATAATCTCTAAGTGTTTTTTAAAAAGCACTTATCTCCACACAGGGATACAGACAACAAGCAGCCTTTCCCCCTTCTGTGTTTAATGAGCTGTCAGTGGTTTTATATCTTCACTGCTTTATGTTATTAATTTAGAAAAGTCATTAATGTTTCCATAGGTCATTTTTATTTATAAGTGGAAAGTGCTAGCTATAAAGTCCAGTATTGATTTTTCTCCAATACTAACTTTTCACTAAGGATCTTTCAAACCTCAGAAAATAAGTTCTGTCTAAATTTATGTAAATTTAAATGCATGAAAGATTTATTTTTATAATAGCTATACCTGGAATGTTATTTTATATGTATAAATAAATTAGATTTTAATTACAGATAAATATTTTGCAAAGGTTTCTCAAGAAAGCTTTACATTTCTACTTGTAGGACAGTATTTGGTAAGACTTAGAGGGTAATGGTATGTACTGAGTTTATTACTCTGGGCTGTGTTAGGTGATTTTTTTTAATTGGAGTATATTTGATTTAGTGTTTTGTTAGTTTCAGATGTGCAGCACAATCAGTTGTACGTGTACATGTGTCCCCTCTTTTTTAGATTCTGTTCCCACGCAGGTCATTACAGAGTTCTGAGGAGAGTTTCCCACGCTCTATACGAGGTCCTTATGTGTTATCTGTTTTATATATAGTAGTGTGTGTATATGTCAGTCCCAGTCTCCCAATTTATCCTCCCCTTTTCCTTCCTGATAACTTGTGATTCAGTTTCTGTTTGTAAATAGGTTCATTTGTGCCATGCTTTGAGATTCCACGTGTAAGCAATATCATATTTATCTTTCTGCCTGACCTACCTCACTCACTATGGCAGTCTGAGGTCCATTCATGTTGCTACAAATGGCATTTTCATTCTTTTTTATGGCTGAGTAATACTCCACTTGTGTGTGTGTGTGTGTACACATCACATCTTCTTTATCCATTCCTCCACTGATAAACATTTACGTTGCTTCCATGTGTTGCCTATTGTAAACAGTGCTGCACTGAAAACTAAGGTGCATGTAAATATTTTGGGATTACAGTTTTCTGCAGATATATTCCTAGAAGCGGAATTGCTAGATCATATAATAGCTCTATTTTTTGTGATTTTATATTTTTTACTACATTATGGAAATAGCAGAATATTACATTTTTTATTAATGGAATATATTTTTAAAAAAGAAACCTGATTTATGTTGATACCACATCTTGATTTTTAAAAATACACTCTTGATACTAAATGCCAGCAAATGACAATCTCTGTTGTATACAGTCCAAAACTGTACAAATGATATTTCCTTTACTTAGAATTTAGGATAACTACAGTATCATAATGTTGAAAGGCATATAGTTGTTTGTCTAGACTTAACAGTTTTCAAATGAAATAACTAATATCTAAAAGTTACTTCCACAAGTCACATGACTTCCTCAGGCCAGATCTGGCCTGGAAATCAGTGTCTCTATCCCAACACAAAGTTTTTTTCCTTATAGGTTCCTTCAATATTAGCAGTGTAGAAAATGTTGATATTTGATAATAGGTTCAAATAAAGTGAAAGGCACTCAGTCATGTCCTACTCTTTGAGACCCTATACAGTTCATGGGATTCTCCAGGCCAGAATACTGGAGAGGGTAGCTATTCCCTTCTCAGGGAATCTTCCCAACCCAGGGGTTAAACCCAGGTCTCCCGCATTGCAGACGGATTCTTTACCAGCTGAGCCACAAAGGAAGCCCACATATATAGAGATAGGTAAACTTAAGAATGTAATGTTTGATAGGTAGATTAAAAAATATAGCCATATTTGTTAAAATTTTCACAGTGTAAGTTTGTAGCTGTATCAGTTAGATTGCTGCTATAACAAATAACCATAAACTAAGGATCTGAAACAGTACACTCATTACCTACAGTTACGCAGCTTGAATCCAGAATGGGTCTTATGTTATTGACAGAGCTGTATTCCTCCCGGTGGCTCCGGTAGAGAATCCTTTCATGCCATCTCAGCCTCCAGAAGCTGCCCGCATTTCTCGGCTCGTGATTCCTGCCGTCACTGTCAAGGCCGTCGGCACAGCATCATCAGCTCTCTGAGCTCTTTTTCCATTGTCACGTCTCCTGCTCTGACTCAGACTCAAAGCTATTCTTTTTTAAAAATAAAAAATCATGACTACACTGGGACTACCTGGGTGATCCAAGCTAATCCTAGCTCATGGTTTTTAATTTAATCACATGTGCAAAGTGCCTCCTGCCATGCAAAGCACCTTCTTTATAGATTCCGGGGATTATAATGTGGACATTTTGGGGGTGCCATTATTCAGCCTATCATTTAAGTCTGTAATCAATAATTAATAACTTCTTGGAATAATACCTATTGAATGCAATTATTACACCACTGAACCTTTACAGTTATTCTGAAAACTACTGTATGAAGACTGTTTATATTGTCCTTGAGAAACTGAATCTCTATGTTGTCATTCATCTTGGCCTCAGATAACTTGTGGTAAAGACTCTAGACAAAACAGACACAAAACAAATTGTGTGAACATGATTTATGTGGTATCCACAAAGGGTGGGGTGAAGGTCGCAGTTTCCATTCCCTTTGGTTTCTGTTCTCCAAGAAGTGTGGTCAGATTCAGCCCAGTGTGTATTCTGATCCCTGGGAGCCATGATGGTAATCGGAGTTCACACAGGACCAGAACAAAACCTCTAGTCAGCTGGGGGTTGTTACCAGGTTTTTATTCGAAATATTCCTCCTTTCTATCCTTTTGTGATCGCTTCTCTTGCTTAGCCTTTGAGGCTGCACATTTATGTGTGGTTAAGATGGTGAAAAACAAAAGGCAGAAAATTTGACTCTTCCTTATATTACTTTCTTAGTCACATTTTGTTAGAATTTCAGGACTCTACAGGTCTTTATGGATCGATCAACCAGCTTTGTGTCATGAATTTGCTGAGCACATACATACCAACAAACTACTGGTTGACTACTTACCTGTATTGCTCTTATTCCTGCTCCTTCCACACGCACAAACACCAGAGCTGCATGCATATACTTGTACTACAATATGATGAAACTTTGGGTTTTCTTATTATATACATATATTTGGTCAGTCTGGGGTTATAAAGCACAAAACTGGAACTTTTTATATTTTCATAAGTTCTGTATATTAACACCGAAGAATCATTGCACAAAGCGACAGCCACGGGAAACTTAAGGGACCCAGCTTTTATGAAAAAGGCAAAGTCAGGTGAGAGGGAGCTTAATAACAGTAGATGTTATTCTCCGGGGGGGTGGGGGGGGGAAGTACAAAGAGGAACAAGATTTTTTTTAGACTGCAGTATATAATCTGAAAGATTTTCAAACATTCTCCATGCATGCTAAGTTGCTTTAGTCGTGTCTGACTCTTTGCAATCCCATGGACAGACTCCTCTGTCCATGGGGATTCTCCAAGCAAGAATACTGCAGTGGATTGCCATGCCCTCCTCTAGGGGATCTTCCCAACCCAGGGATCAAACCCATGTCTCTTATGTCTCTTGCATTGGCAGGCTTTTTACCACTAGCACCACCTTGGAAGCAGATACGACATTTTCAGACGTATAAAACTAATGGCAAATGGCCTACAACAAATTTGTATTAAATACTGTATATTTTGTTAATACTATATATTAACTCAGCTCCAATTCTATTTTCTGTGTTAATAGGATTTGAACCAGATATGAATGACTTTTCCTAAGTCCTTACCCTTCTGTGATTCTGCCTGAGAACACATGGAACCAACAATAATTTACTCTATGCTGTAATCATCCTGTTTTGTTTTTAGAAAACTCCCAACAATCTGACAACACACATTTGTTATGGTTGCTCCTCGGCATTTAAATATGAAAACAATTAATGTGCATTTGTAGGGAATATGACAAATGGGAATTTGTGAGCAGAGCAATTTTTCATTGACCTGCATTCAAGAACACTATTATAACTCAGGCTTGCCTCCCAAGTTGCTTAAACGAGTTGATTTCCTAGTATTTCTGTGGGCAGGTTGACAGATGAGAATGACTTGGTGTAAGCTCAAGGGTCCCTTTCTGTCTCCCCTCCTCCAGGTTTCACTTTTGTGCTGATTCAGATGTGAGCCCTGTGCATTCAACCATCCAGCTAATATACTGAGACAAGAAAGCAATAACTTTTGCTCATTACGTGAATTGTAGAGAAAGAATCAAGGGTTCAGGTGAATAAACTTTTACTATGGGAACAGCTCACTGGGCAGAATTTTCAGCAGGGTTGAAATAATCATACTTTGTGTCTTGAATATACTTTCTCCTACTTATGTCTTTTCTACACTCATTCTCATCCAGGTACACCATCAGCTTGTAGATTACTGCAGGTTAAATACTATCCTCATTTTGTAGGTGAGGAAGCAGACAGAGGCTGTTAAATCAATTGTCCAAGTTCATGATTTCTGATGTAGTCCTCCATGCACAGAAAGTGGAACCATCCCTGGTCACTTACATATCTATTTAAAGTTTTGGACTTAGTGAAATACCCTACTCCAACATCCTTTTTCTAAATGAAAGTAGAATTTTCCTGCAAATTGGGCAGTTTCAAAGACAAAGATGGCAAAGAATTAACACCTAAGCATTTAATGTCATGATGTGAGCCCTACTTAAGGCATTCCTTTCCACTCTGTGAGCCATAAATCAGAACCCATGCATAACTGAAGAGTGTAATTTAAGTGTAATGTATGCTCGCTGTGATGTCTGATTTCTGGGGTGATTATAAACTAACAACTGCCATTCATCCTGGATCTCAAAGTATGTGTGATAAGGAGTCAAGGGAAAAAAAAGACATATTTAGCATTCACAAAGGAGGATAAACCGTTAAAGCAGGATTTTTGATGAAAAGGCTTGGTTGCAGAGGTTTAGGTGGCAGGCAGGTTTCTCAGCAGTGAGCTGTCACTATGGCCTGTGGATTGCTTGGAGGCCAAATTGTGACAAAGCTGAAAATACTGAGAGGACACTAGTACTTCCCAAGCGGCACCAGTGGTAAAGAGCTACCTGCCGATGCAGGAGACATAAGAGACATGGTTCGATCCCTGGGTCGGGAAGATCCCCTGGAGAAGGGCATGGCAACCCCCTGCAGGATTCTTGCCTGGAGAATCCCATGGACAGAGGAGCCTAGCAGGTTACGGTCCATAGGGCTACAAAGCGTTGGACACTACTGAAGCAACTTAGCATGCACACATGCAGACTTAAATTAATAGAAGGGAAGGTCAGTTTGGGGAAGTGCCCCCAAATCAGACTGAAACAGAAACGTCTATGTGAACGAGCTTGGAAATATGTCTGTGGACCCCAAATAAAGTTTCTAGTGAAGAAGTATGTGCATAATGTGGTTTTGCCGTCAGTTCAGTTCAGTTCAGTGTCTGACTCTTTGCCACCCCATGAACTGCAGCACGCCAGGCCTCCCTGTCCATCACCAACTCCCGAGTTCACCCAAACTCATGTCCATTGAGTCGGTGATGCCATCCAACCATCTCATCCTCTGTCGTCCCCTTCTCCTCCTGCCCTCAGTCTTTCCCAGCATCAGGTAGTGCTAGGGAAGCTCCAGGTACAGATTACACACAGAGAAAGTAAGTTCTCAGGCTAAAGAGGTGCATTTGGAAACTAGCAAGAGAGGGTAGATTTCTTCTGGCTTGGAGATTCTAAAACAGCCACAGAAGGAAACAAATCAATTCTTTAAACCTGTTGACAAAGTAACTCTCTGGAGATGATTGTATAACATCTAACTTACATGTTATAACTTCTCTCTGTGTAATTTGTACCTGAATTTCCCTTGAAATGTAGCGGAAAACATTTATGCAGGTGTTTGCTTCACTTAATGTGGAGGAAAGAGGACAGTGGGGTTCAAGCTCTGACTCTGAAACGAATGAATTATATGGCACAGGGATGTCACATGGATCTTTCATCAATAGAGAGTTGCTAGATGATGTCAGAGGTTTTCTTCAGTATGGATCCGTGGCTGCTGAAAGTCAAAGTCACTCAGTCATGTCCAATTCTTTGCGACCCCATGGACTATACAGTCCATGGAATTCTTCAGGCCAGAATACTGGAGTGGGTTGCCCTTCCCTTCTCCAGGGGATCTTCCCAACCCAGGGATCGAACCCAGGCCTCCCGCATTGCAGGCAAATTCTTTACCAACTGAGCCACCAGGGAAGCCCCCAGAGAAGCCCCAGAGAAATAAGCAGGTCCAGATCATATATGCCAGGGGCTTAATTTTTCACAGAGACAACTCTCTCCTCCTTAATTCCCTATGAGGTGGCAATTAAAGTCCTCATGAGAAGCGGCAAGAGGACCAGACTCAGGAGGCTTTGGTTGGGAAGCTGCGTCGGGTCTCATGTGCATCACCTCATCTCATAGATGGCATGCAATGCGGTTCACCGTATGGCCGTGGCTGAACATCGCAACAGCGGACGTCCTGTGTCCTCACTTCAGTTTTATCATCTCCTGCTGAAAGTTCTCACTCTTCAAAAGTTCATAAGTGAAGCTGGAAGTGGGAGATGGTGATGATTAGTGTTCCTCATTTACTCTGAGCCAGAGTGTCCACTCTGGCTGCCGCAATACAACACCTTCTGATCATGATTCATTAGCAGTCTTGTGGTCTCCTGGCAGCCCCGTGCCAGCATCACACTTTGGCTGCCTCTCAACTTATTTGCAAGGTTTTACTTTGGAGAAATCGCATCGGCCTTTTTCACTCATCTGTTTTCTAGACTACATTTAATTGCAAATTAACAGCTTGTCTCTCAGCTTTTCCTAAATCTGGCTTTTCGTGTGTGTGTGTGTGTGTCTTAGGAACATACTTATCAAAGCAAGAAGGCTTTCTGATTTTACTGGCTAAAACTGATAACCTACTTTTATTTTTAGCCATCAGAAAAAAAAGTATTTATTTGCAGTATATTAGTGTTAAGTCTGCCAGGAGAGAGAAACAATTTGGGCAATTTAAAAGCTGACATATAATTAAGAAAAATACAAATTCAAACCTGGGATGTTTTCAGTTGACCTGAGTCTCACCAAAGGCTGATATTCTATAGATAAAGTTTTATTTCCTATACCTTTCATGGTGCATGCTAATTACCAGGTGAATTAAACAAACAAGGCTCCCCCCTTTTAGAGTGGGCTTCCCTGGTTTCAGACAGTTCCACCTGCAATACAGGAGACCTGGGTTCAGTCCCTGGGTTGGGAAGATCCCCTGGAGGAGGGCATAGCAACGCATTTCTGCATTCTTGCCTGGACAACCCTATGGACAGAGGAGGACGTGGGCTACAGTCCGTGGGGTCACAAAGAGTCGGACATGACTGAGACTAAGGACGCCACTCACCCCTTCTAGGAGGACATTTCTGAGGAGGGTGGGTACCAGGCTTGCACTTGTTGGACGAGCTGAACAGAGGCAGAGAAGCCGGTCTCCTGTTCATCCGACCCTCTGCTGCCATAGTTAAGACGTGCACATGAGCATCGCTCTCACCGGCCGTGAGGTTTCATTTTCTTCCCTTAAAATGTGTGACTTTGAACTAAATGAGCTCAGTCTTTTCCAGACCCAGCATCGTCTTTCTACTTTCTCAGTAGCAGAATTGGACTGTTTTGTACCTGTGATGCCTGTGAAAAGCATCTGAGGTCCAACACACGTGGCATTTCCCCCCTTAAAACATGCCTCCCACCCCCAGTATTCTTAGAGTTTGATCTCCTTTGAATGTCTTCCTCTCTGTTACCCCCTACTAAAATCATAACTCATCTTCAAGGGCCATTTCAAATCACATCCTTCATGAAGCTTTCCTCACTAAATGTAATTTCTCTTTATTCCCATTGAATTCCTAAAGTGGGCTTTACACATCTTCACTCTATGTACCTGTTAGTGTCATTCTTTGTGCAGACTTTATATTGCTTTTATTAGAATGCATTTTCCTCAAGGATTTGACGCTATCGTCTTTGTTTCCTCCTAGTCCTCTGGGATAGAACCTTGCATGTTTTGTGTAATTAGCAAGCTTGGTTAAATGTGCAGTGCATCTACCCACATGAATTCTGTAATGGGACCCAGAGTCAACTGAATTATAGTAAAAGATAGTGAAGCAAGAGTTCTTTATTGTAACCCTTTAAAACAATTAGAATAATGAAGGGTAAATTCAAGTTTAGGGGGCAAAATAGTTGTAAGTCAGAGGGGACAGTAAGCAAGACAGGAAGAGGCACAGATGATACCATTTACCCAATGAGTAGGATCATATGCAAAAGGGAATTTAACTGAGTGTATTTCACCATGGAAATATTTTGATCACTCTTGAAAGTATAGAAAAGTAGTAGCATAGTACAGGCAGGGCCAGGCTTCTGTTTTTCAAGGTGGTTAAAGAAGAGTTAATGCATGTTGAGAGCCTGGTGGCAGCAGAGATGCTAAGTTTTCTAAAAGCTGATCAGTGATTCAAGGAATAACATAGATCTGGAGTTTTGTTATCAAGGAAAGAAGTCCTTATGTCCAGTGTAGAAAGAAGAAGTCCTTAGGTCCGATGCAGAAAGAAGTCTGTTCACGTTGAGAGTCAAAAGGAGGCAAGCAACTCCAGAGATCCAGAGAGGTGGGCAGATGGTGGGTGAAGCGTGGGGAGGACCTTCCCTGAAGAGATAGGAGGCAATGGGAGGCTTTAAAGAGACCATGCTTAGGTCCACCTCTGAAACTAGAGATGAGAAATGTTGAATTAGGGCTTAAGGTCTCGATGCTTATGGATGAAGGCACTTATTGATCATAGGTGACATGAATCTTTATCAGTAAGTCAGCCATAGTATCGGTAGATAAGGCACTGGGTAAAGTCAGGATTTAGAATGTTTAAAAATAGCTGTCAAGGAGAGTGATAAACTTTTGAATAAACTTTAGACCACAGCAAGGACTAATTATTGAACATAATTTGTTATTTCTCCCTAGAAGTCTTCTAGTGGGGAATGTGGACAGAGTGCATTGGGGTGACTGATCACAGAGTGTGACCTGGGGCAGCAGTTCTTGAGGACCACGTGGTCTCCATCAGTTCTAAATTATGCCACAAGTAATCTGTAACTCTTACAAGTACTAATGATTTTGGTTGGTTTTTTAAATTCATTAAAGCATGTTAAAGGTCACTTTTAAAATACTGTCTCTCACTGGCAGCTCAGTAGACTTCTTTGGACTGAAAAGTACCCTGTGGATTGGAGTCAAGGGTATGGAAATTGTATGTCCCTTCACCCTCACCTACTGGCGCTTCACGGTATATGCAGTATTGTTACTGATTTACCTCTAATTGTTGTGGCAGTCACACATTATTTAGAGTTTTGTAGCTGAAATGGATAGTTAACTGTGTTTTCAGTTTAACTTTACCCTGAATACAATTTTAGTAAAGAAGGTAGGAATAGACGGAGAAAATGAGAGTAGTACATTGATAACTTTATTGCCCTTGATCCTAAACTGAGAGTTCAGTGGCGGGTGGGCAGAGATGAGGAGGTTACTTTGCATGTTTGTCAATAAAACCAAACAAATTGATGACAAATTGTCACCTGAATGTCAACAGATTTATTTTGCTCTCTCTATTTCTTATTAAGAAAATGCCCCACCTTTGTTTAGTCTGGTCTTGAGCCCTTTGTCTCTATCAACTGTCCCTAAATGATCTGATCAAGCCAGTAGCTGTAAATGCATCCACATGCCACTGCTTCTCTTAATGTATAGCTCCACTCCTGACCTCTCTGACTATTCTTCACTCTCCCTGGGATCCCAGGAACATAAGCTGCTCTAGGGTGTAGAAACTTCATCTGTTTTGTTTGAAAATTTCTCTCTCCTGCCTACAGGAGTGCCAGGTGCAGAACTAGATGTTGACTAAATCTTTGCTGCATGAATGCCTAAGAGCCTTATCTAAGCTCACTTGGCTGAGACAAAACTACTTGCACTTTGCCCCCTTCCCCTCCCCCCCCCCCCCCCCGTTCTGTTTCCCACCGCAGAAAACCAGCACATACAATACATAACTTTGTGAACCAAGACCCTTCGACAGTCGTCTGAGACGGAAGTCTAAGAAGGAACCTTCGACTTCCTTTCTCCACATCTCTTCTATGCTTCAAGTTCAGGCCATCTTATCTCCCCTGGACTCTGTCCTAGGTTTCTCCTCTATCATCTCATTAACTCATCCTTCACAGAGCAACCACAGCCATCCTTTTAAAGCCAAAGCAGAACTGTCTCCCCCTCCCCTAGATGGAACCCTTTTAAGACTTTCCCCTCACATTTAGAATAAAAAGCCACATTCCTGGCTGTGCTGAGGTCCTGCTCCAAGATCTGGCCTCTCTGTCTGCAGCCACTGGCCCCTCTTGGCCTGGCTCTGGTCACACTGCCCTCTTGGTTCCCGCCTTAGACTTTTGTACTTGCTTTTCCCTCTGCCCAGAATACCCTTCTTCCTACCTTCCAGTGGATCTTCCACATTGTATCCATTGTAGGATACATCTCAGCTGAGAAGTTACTTCTTCTAGAAGACTGTTTCCAGTAAGCAGATTTGAATGAGAACCCACACCCTCCCATCCCAGCAAAGCACATTGACCTGTTTCATCTTCCTCCTTGCAGTCATCACTGTTTGATATCCTCTCATTAAATTATTTTTTAAAATTGTATTTTTTATGGGAGTATAGTTGGTTAACAATGCCGTGTTAGTTTCAGGTGTCCAACAAGGTGATTCAGTTACACATACACCTACATCTATTCTTTCTCAAGTTCTTCTCCCATTTAGGTTATTACAGAACATTGAGGAGAGTTCCTACAGTAGGTCCTTGGTGGTTGTCTATTTTAAATACAGCAGTGTCATAAATAAATAAATAAATAAATAAATAAATAAATGCAGCAGTGTTGCTATCTCTCTTCCCCTCACTGAAAGTTAAGCTTCATGAGAGCAGTGACATCACCTGTCTAGTTCTCTGCTTTGTCTTGAGTGCCTAGCTGGGTTCCTGCATAGAGTGAGCACTGAGCAACTAGTTGATGACTGTGAAGTCTCTATGGGATGGGGTCATATGGCAGGTGCCAGAATTAAATCAGGAATGAAGGATTAGCCTCATTAAGCCTGCGGACCTGACGTTCTGTCTGCATCATTAAGAGTGAAAGACAAAACTGCAGTTAATTCTCTTAGAAAGAATAAGGGACAGTGAACACTAAAGCAGAGTGGGAGGTTGGGATGGAGAAGGGCACAGTGATGTGCCTGGAAGACTATTTTGAACCAGGATGGAATCAGAGATAATTTTTGAGATGAATCTAAAATTTACCAAGGGAGATCTTTCTGTTTAAAACAGTCTGACTAGCCAAGGTGTGCTTTGAGAGATCCAGAAAAACAAGTCTTGAAGGAACCCTGTTTATCACTGTGATGCAATTCTGCTGTGTCCAAAGTCCAGAAATCCTCCACTTCTGCGGAGTCCCTCATTGGACAGTAGGCTCTCAATTCACGGGAAAACCAAATCCTCCATATTCTTGGGTTTGTTATTGCCAAAGTCATTCATAGCTCAAGGCCAGCGCCCAAGAGTGGACCACTTACTGATGCTCTGAATTCCACAGCTTCCGTTTCCTAAATCCCACCTTACTTTTTAGACTCATTCAAAGCAACCATTGCCTTTTGAAGATGTATGCCTCCAACCAGAAATCTTTCATTTCTCTGAGTCTTCAAAGCATTTGGAAGTGTGTCTTGAAGGCATTCCAGCCTTGGATTGTAAGATTTGTATAACTGTCTTAGGTTCCTTACCCTAACTCGGTCAGAGATAAAGACAGAATCTGGGTCCTGATCATTCCTTTATGCTCTGAAACAGTCACATGCCTTAGACATTTATGAATCAGTGTAAAACTTGGAAGAAATTCTGCCATTTACTGGGTGTGTGATCTTGTGATTTACTTCTCTAAGACTGCATTTTCTTATCTCTAAAACAGAATTAATGATAGAAAAAATGATAACCATGTCATAGGACTGTCAAAGGAATTAAATGAAGTAGTTTGTATATAGTGATTGACACAGAATGTAATAAGTGGATGTTAATGGTGATGGATTTTATGGATACCCCAATGCCAGTCCCAAGAGACCCCAAGAATAGCCCATCTTAAGTGACTGTCTTTGATTTGAATATTGATGACATTCTAAAATATTGACTGTCATAGAGCCAATAGTATTGTACCAAAAATATAACTGTGAATATGGGTCTATAGCCTTAATTAAGGAAAAGTTAACTGTGGGAAATCACTTCTGAGTCTTATAAATAGGAAATTGGATTTCCTGATGGGTAATTTAAAATACCTTGGGAGCATAAATACACCTGGAGCACTGAAGCTATAAGTTGGTGACTCAGAGAACAAGGGCACAGAATTCTGAAATAAGCAACAGCAAATGGCCACTTAAGCACTCAAAGAGCAAACTGCAGAAAATAAATTAATTCATTTAAATATGCATGAATCTCCTCTAAGTGAGGGAATATGCTGAAATGGTGCTGAATGATTTCCTTTGTTATGTGTGTTCTGAAGTTTTCACATTGCCCTGCTTTGTGCCTTATACCTTTGATAAGAACAGATCCCAGAATCTTTTGCTTTATTAAATTGTTTTTAAAGTAATTCAGATTATGAAAGAGCAAATTCCAGTGAAAGTACAGATTGGTTTCATTGATTTGGAAAACTGGATCACAAGTTTATGCAAGGAGAGATGGACCCCGGAGGAATTGAAAAGTGATTCTGATTAAACTGTTAGAAAAGAGCCTCAAAAGGACTGACATAATTTTTGCAGAAACTTCTTAAAAGTTTGAAACTTGCCAACCTTTCTCCTAAAATATGTGCTAAGATTTTATCAACCTCTCTGCTACTGTGTGGCATGCCCACAATTTAAGCGCCCAATTTAAGTTCTAAGAATCAATATACTCAATTGTAGATTACAAGGTAGATTTAGAATATTTATCAGAATCATTACTCAGTTATTTCCAGCTCTCATCGGAGGTTTTCATTTTCATCATGGGAAGCACAGACACGAAAATCCCAGTATTTTATGTCCTTGCCTGTTTAGAAACAAACTTTACGGTTGTATCACTGAATTCATAAAGGGAGAAGTGCCAGAAAGAGGAGGCAGAGATATCAAAAGCAGAAGTAAACTGTCGACCAAAGGCCTCTAATGTTTGAGAATGTGTTCTATCTGATCTTTTCAAGGAGAGGGATTTAAGGAAATTACTATTTGCCGTGCACACAGTGGTTGTCAAGGTCGCTTTCTTGTATGGCAGTGGTTCATTTTTGATGCCAAAGCAGTGAAGGAGAGCTTGGCAGCTGAGTCGGAGCTGGAACTGAGGAGACTGACTACAGAATGGATGAAGGTTAGAAAAGGATTTGGCAGCCCTGCCTGAGAACAAAAATAATCAAAAGAATTACCAAGAACCGTAAAACCAGGAGAGTAGGAATATGAAGTACAGCAGCCTGTTTTTTTTATTTTTTGAACATGGAAAAATATTAAAGGTATTCTAAATCTGTTAGGATGTCCATGTTTTTCTTCGAGTTTCTGTTGTTATAGTAATTTCCATTTTGCCCTGGGGCTATGGATAGGATCAAGTCAGAGACTTTGTTATTGTTTATTTTTTAAGTGTGGAAAAAGGCATACTTCTTCACACAGGATTTAAATATTTTGTAACTTATGAATAAGTGCATATTTTTTTCAACTATATTTCCTATAGTTGAATATTTCCTTTGATGCCTGAGGCTCATTATTGGTATGCTAATTTGTTCTCTTGGAAAGCCATGATATATTACATTTGCAAATAATCTTTGAAATCTTTTGGAGCAACTGTGAAAACAATGCATTTCAGGACTATGGTGCGGCTTGTGTAAGAGTTTGTCATGAGAGGTCAGGAAGTATTTTATGTAGCTGAAGTGTGCACAGAGGTGGAGGAGAGTTGAAAGTTGAGGTTGGCAATTTAAATGGGCTCAGATTCTGTATTAGGAGAGGAAATCTGTATGTTACTCTGTAGGCAATGAGGGAAGGTTTTCTTTTATTTTTAAACACTTTTTATTGAATATAGCTGCCTTACAGCATTATGTTTCTGCCGTACAGCAAAGTTAATATATATATTAACTAATGTCGATATACCTTTTAATAGTCTTTGCCCATATAGGTCATTACAGAGTATTGAGTAAAGTTTGCTGTGCTATATAGTGGGTCCTTATCCATTATCTATTTACAGATGAAAGTGAAAGTGAAAGTCGCTCAGTCATGTCTGACTCTTTGAGACCCCATGGACTATACATACAGTCCATGGAATTCTCCAGGCCAGAATACTGGAGTGGATAGCCTTTCCCTTCTCCAGAGGATCTTCCCAACCCAGGGGTCAAACTGGTGTCCCCTGCTTTGCAGGCGGATTCTTTACCAGCTGAGCTAAGCCCTCCTAGTGTGCGTATGTTAATCCTCATCTTGCAATGTACCCCTCCCCTACCTCTCCACCTTGGCAAGCGTAAGTTTGTTTGCTGCATCTGTGACTATTGCTGTTTTGTAAGTAAGAGGGAAAGAATTTAAATAGAGGAGGGAAATGATCCCCTTTGTGTTCTGCAGTGATTTATGGGATCATTTTATGGATTGGATTAAAGATACAGTAAATAACTTAAAAAAATTCAGACTACTTACAAAGCTAGAGCCTCATGTTAATTATTTCAATAAACAAAAGAAGCGTTTGGTCACTCATCCTAAAGGGGCAAGATTTTTTGAGTGACTTAAAAAAAAAAAAACTGATGGCTCTATTAAATATGTTAAAATTGACACTTGAACA
This sequence comes from Muntiacus reevesi, assembly GCF_963930625.1. Taxonomy (NCBI): domain Eukaryota; kingdom Metazoa; phylum Chordata; class Mammalia; order Artiodactyla; family Cervidae; genus Muntiacus; species Muntiacus reevesi. The sequence continues at coordinate 101,912,717 of NC_089254.1, read as the reverse complement.
GTACAGGTTTGAAATGCCCAGACCCACTTACATACAGATACGTTTTCAACAGTGAATGCTACAAATACTAAACAGTCTGCGGTAGGTTGAGTCCTAGGATGAGCAGAAACCACGGATATGGAGGGCTAACTATAAACGACAGGTGGATGAACCCTCAGGTTGTTCAGGGATCATCTGTACTATCGTTTTCAATATGTATCCTTGACCTTTAAAATTCCAAATTCAGCTTCCATGTCCGTTTATGAAAGAGGGAATTCTCTGCTTCAGGGATAGGCTCTGTGAGATCATTTGGTTCTTTACAACAAACACAAAACTCGAAATGTCGCTTCTCCTTGTGAAACGTGACACATGTCTGTTTCTGTAATTTATTCTGTGCCACTGTTGTGACTCAACCAGATAACCTGCCATCCTTTTGTTTAAAACAACGTGGTGCCATTAAAAGAGCCACATGTCCTGCAGATGAAGTTCCTGAGACCTGAGAGAATCATCACAGTTACAGATCCACAACCTCACATCCAGTGTACTGTGTGTCTCGCCACCCGCTGCCGTTGATAGAAGGATTATCTTGTAGGTAGAACGCAAATATTACCCACAGGTAATGAATATATTTTCCTATGTATTTATATGTAAGTACTAACTGTTCATTGATGTTTCTTTAAGAGCATATGTCTTACAATAAGTTTAAAAGCAGAATCTTTAGGAACTTCCAGTGTGAAATATTGTTTCATCACTACTATATTTCTGGTGATTAGCTTGCTTTTTAAATAGCTCTGTGAAATGTTTTTCTAATCAGTACACTTGAGCCGACATCAGATCTAGAATTCCTAATTCTGAGCTGAAACAGTTGGAGACCAACCAAATCAGGACCTTTAATAAGCATTGTAAGGGGAAAGCCATCAATCATGTATTCCCTCTCTCTAGCTCTGCATACATTATTGAAAAATTTTATGAAGGTTTTTATACTAAAAAGTCTTTAAGAAATTCAGATGATACATCTATTAGCATATAGTATTATCTAATCAAAATTTGATGTGTGAGGGTGAATCCACTAACATATTCATAATTTTAATAGTGTTAACAACTCTGAAATTGGCTGATAATTATTTTAGAATTAGAGGCTCTAATTTGTACATTGGTGACATGTTTCCACTGACCTGCCAATGTAATACAAATAATAAATTATACTTCTGTCTTCTTTGAGATCATAATGGGCAGCTGAAATGAGATATTTCTACCAGAATTGAATATTAATTTTTTCATGAATGTTCAAAACTTCTAAGTGGTGCTGGGAAAACTGGTTAACCACTTGTAAAAGAATGAAACTAGAACACTTTCTAACACCATACACAAAAGTAAACTCAAAATGGATTAAAGATCTAAATGTAAGACCAGAAACTATAAAACTCCTAGAGGAGAACATAGGCAAAAAACACTCTCCGACATAAATCACAGCAGGATCCTCTATGACCCACCTCCCAGAATACTGGAAATAAAAGCAAAAATAAACAAATGGGACCTAATTAAACTTAAAAGCTTTTGCACAACAAAGGAAACTATAAGTAAGGTGAAAAACAGCCTTCAGAATGGAAGAAAATAATAGCAAATGAAGAAACAGACAAAGGATTAATCTGAAAAACATACAAGCAACTCCTGCAGCTCAAGTCCAGAAAAATAAATGACCCAATCAAAAAATGGGCCAAAGATCTAAACAGACATTTCTCCAAAGAAGACATACAGATGGCTAACAAACACATGAAAAAATGCTCAACATCACTCATCATCAGAGAAATGCAAATCAAAACCACAACGAGGTACCATTACACGCCAGTCAGGATGGCTGCTATCCAAAAGTCTACAAGCAATAAATGCTGGAGAGGGTGTGGAGAAAAGGGAACCCTCTTACACTGTTGCTGGGAATGCAAACTAGTACAGCCGCTATGGAGAACAGTGTGGAGATTCCTTAAAAAACTGGAAATTGAACTGCCATATGACCCAGCAATCCCACTGCTGGGCATACACACTGAGGAAACCAGATCTGAAAGAGACATGTGCACCCCAATGTTCATTGCAGCACTGTTTATAATAGCCAGGACATGGAAGCAACCTAGATGCCCATCAGCAGATGAATGGATAAGGAAGCTGTGGTACATATACACCATGGAATATTACTCAGTCATTAAAAAGAATACATTTGAATCAGTTCTGATGAGATGGATAAAACTGAAGCCCATTATACAGAGTGAAGTAAGCCAGAAAGATAAAGACCAGTACAGTATCCTAACACATATGTATGGAATTTAGAAAGATGGTAATGATAACCCTATATGCAAGACAGAAAAAGAGACACAGATGTATAGAACAGACTTTTGGACTCTATGGGAGAAGGCGAGGGTGGGATGATCTGAGAGAACAGCATCAAAACATGTATATTATCAAGTGTGAAACAGATCGCCAGTCCAGGTTGGATGCATGAGACAAGTGCTCGGGGCTGGTGCACTGGGGTGACCCAGAGGGATGGGATGGGGAGGGAGGTGGGAGGGCGATTCAGGATGGGGAACACATGTAAATCCATGGCTGATTCATGTCAATGTATGGCAAAAACCACTACAATGTTGTAAAATAATTAGCCTCCAACTAATAAAAATAAATGGAAAAAAAAATTTATAAAGCTGAAGGCCAGGTTTAGCTTTGTGCTAGCAGAGTCCAATCATGTTCTCAGTGGTTTTAATTCAGTTAAAGACTGTGATTAAAACCAGTCTTTGTTGTCGTTTTCAGTCACTCAGTTGTGTCTGACTCTTCACGACCCCATGGACTCAGCATGCCTGGCTTCCCTGTCCTTCACTATTTCCCAGAGTTTGCTCAAACTCATGTCCATGGAATTGGTGATGCCATCCAATCATCTTATCCTCTGTGGTCCCCTTCTCATCAGTTCAGCTAAGTCATTCATGTCTGACTCTTTGTGACCCCATGGACTGCAGCACACCAGGCTTCCCCATCCATCACCAACTCCAAGAGCCTACTCAAACTCATGTCCATCGCGTCAGTGATGCCATCTAACCATCTATCCTCTGTCGTCCTCTTCTCCTCCTGCCCTCAATCTTTCCCAGCATCAGGGTCTTTTCCAATGACTCAGTTTTTTCGCATCAGGTGGCCAAAGTATTGGAGTGTAAGCTTCCACATCAGTCCTTCCAATGACTATTCAGGACTGACTTCTTTTAGGACGGACTGGTTGGATCTCCTTGCAGTCCAAGGGACTTCTCAAGAGTCTTTCTTCTCCAATGCCACAGTTCAAAAGCATCAATTCTCTGGTGGTCAGCTTTCTTTATAGTCCAATTCTCACATCCACACATGACTACTGGAAAAACCATAGCTTTGGCTACACATATCTTTGTTGACAAAGTAATGTCTGTGCTTTTTAATATACTGTCTAGGTTTGTCATAGCTTTTCTTCCAAGAAGTAAGCGTTTTTTAATTTCATGGCTGCAGTCATCATTTGCAGTGATTTTGGAGCCCCCAAAAATAACATCTCTCACTGTTTTAATTGTTTCCCCATCTATTTGCCATGAAGTGATGGGACCGGATGCCATGATCTTAGTTTTTGGAATATTGAGTTTCAAGCCAGCTTTTTCACTTTCCTCTTTCACCTTCATCAAGAGACTCTTTAATTCCTCTTTGCAATCTGCCATTAGGGTGGTGTCATCCGCATATCTAGGTTATTGATATTTCTCCCAGCAATCTTGGTTTCAGCTTGTGCTTCATCCATCCCCGCATTTCGCAGGATGTACCCTGCATAGAAGTTTAAATAAGCAGGGTGATGTCCTTGACTTACTCCTTTCCCAATTTGGAACCAGTCCATTGTTCCATGCCTGGTTCTAACTGTTGCTTCTTGACCTACATACAGGTTTCTCAAGAGGCAGGTTAAGGTGGTTGGTATTCCCATCTCCTAAAGAATTTTCCACAGTTTGTTGAGATCCACACAGTCAGAGGCTTTAGCCTTGTCAATGAAGCAGAAGTACATGCTTTTCTGGAATTCTCTTACTTTATCTATGATCAAGCAGATGTTGGCAATTTGATCTCTGATTCCTCTGCCTTTTCTAAATCCAGCTTGTACATCTGGAAGTTCTCAGTTCACATATTGTTGAAGCCTAACTTGAAGGATTTTGAGCATTACCTTTCTAGCATGTGAAATGAGTGCAGTTGTGTGCTAGTTTGAACATTCTTTGGCATTGCCCTTCTTTGAGATTGGAATGAAAACTGACCTTTTTCAAATCTGTGGCTACTGCTAAGTTTTCCAGATTTGCTGACATATTGAATGCATCATCATCTTTTAGGATTTGAAATAGCTTAGCTGGAATTTTACTAGCTTTGTTCATAGTGATGCTTCCTAAGGCCTACTTGACTTCACATTCCAGGACGTCTGGCTCTAGGTGAGTGATCACACCATCATGATTATTTGGGTCATGAAGATCTTTTTTGTATAGTTCTGTGTATTCTTGCCACCTCTTCTCAATATCTTCTGCTTCTGTTAGGTCCATACTATTTCTGTCCTTAATTGTGCCCATCTTTGCATGAAATATTCTCTCGGTATCTCTGATTTTCTTAAAGAGGTCTCTGCTCTTTGCCTTTCTATTGTTTTCTTGTATTCCTTTGCATTGACCACTTAGGAAGGCTTTCTTATCTCTCCTTGCTATTCTTTGGAACTCTGCATTCAGTTGGGCATATCTTTCCTTTTCTCTTTTGCCTTTCACTTCTCTTCTTTTCTGAGCTATTTGTAAGGCCTCCTCAGACAACCGTTTTGCTTTTTTGCATTTCTTTTTCTTTGGAATGGTCTTGATCACTGCTTCCTGTACAATGTTAACAAACCTCAGTCCATAGTTTTTCAGGATGGAGGTGTATATAACATTGTACAGGAGGTGGTGATCAAAACCACCCCCAAGAAAATCAGCCTAATCAGTGTTATTTTATCACTGTCAGCAAGGCTTCTTAGTACAGTACCAAGCAAAATGATTTGTAAACCATGTGAAAGCCAAAATCTTAGCCAGAGAGCTTTCCCCTTATTTATAGTAGGAATTCATCACATTAACACACAAATCAGAGAGACCCCAATGAGAACATTCTATTACCTCTGAATATTTCTTATGTTTTAAATCTATGCAGTAAGGGTAAGTCATGTTAACACAGCGATTTTAAACATCTTAAATTTTAGATCCCTTAGCTCAACCAAAATTTTACCTAGAACCTTAAACAATAAAGCTAGATGAACAACTGTTTTGACTGAAGTATAATACAAATGCTATATGTGTATTGTGACTTATCACATACAGTTTTTTGAAAGTTACTAAAATACATTCATAACATTGTATATATATCTTCCTAAATTTGCTGTGACCTCTGCTTAATTTTTTCTTTAAAAAATAATAGCTAATAATACAAGTGAATACCAAGTGCTTCCATATATGTCAGAGACTGTTCAGAGTGCATTCTTTAAATCATCTCAGGTAATCTGACAAGAGTTGAGTACCATTTTACAGGTGGGGAATCAGAGAGAGCGCAACTTTGTTGCTTGGGATCACAGAGTGTTCGAGCAGTAGAGCTAGGAGTGTTCTCTGGATGGCTGGCTCCAGAACTGATGTACTTACCGCCCCTAACCACCTTCTACCTAAAATAAAAATAACCTCGCACCAGGATCCCTGAAAGCACCGGCTGCTATAGAGCAATGTTTGTCAGACCTACTTGAAAATGTTGCAGAGAACTAGTTGCCTTAGGGCTTTCTGGAAAATGAGCCCATACCTCTTTGCTACCTCTTGAACTTTTTTTGAAGCAAATGCAGGTATCAGCCTTGGCTGTACATTGGAGCCACCTGGGGCAGCTGGTTATAAAATGCACTGGTGCCTGTACTTGTCCCTCACTTGGAAGCCCTGATTTAATCAGTCTCAGGTGTGGCTTTGATGCTGTTGGTTTTTCCCCAAAGCTTCCCAGGTGTTTCCTATGCAGTCAGGATTAAGGAGGACTGTATTTAAAGCAAAGCTGCTCTTCTGCTCTGTGCGCATCTTTGCTCACACAGGTATATGTGGGATGGGTGTCAGGAGGTGCATAACAGGGTGGGATGGGGGGGCCAAAGACAAGCCATCCTATGTTAATAGAGCCACTTATTCATCTTCTTCCTTTAAAGTCGCTCAGTCATGTCCAACTCTGTGACCCCATGGACCACACAGTCCATGGAATTCTCCAGGCCAGAATACTGGAGTGGGTAGACTATCCCTTCTCCAGGGGATCTTCCCAACCCAGGGATTGAACCCAGGTCTCCCACATTGCAGGCAGATTGTTTACCAGCTGAGCCACAAGGGAAACCCAAGAATACTAGAGTGGGTATTCTATCCCTTCTGCAGTGGATCTTCCCGACCCAGGATTCGAACCAGAGTCTCCTGCATTGCAGGTGGATTCTTTACCCCATACTGAGTCATTAAAGGACTCTTCTTTATGTTATATCAACACCACACACACACACACACACACACACACACTCTCTCTCTCTCTCTCTCTCTCTCTCTCTCTCTAATTCTCAGTGGGTCACTGAAACCAGTCTGGGTGGTCCTGCTCATTGTTTATAACCCCTGGCTTTACACTTTGTGATGTGAAAAGCAACAAAATTTCAATTTTGGAAAAGGATTATTTTGGATAAGAGAACATTGGGCGTAAATGAGAAGATTCTGTAGAAAGGGAACATCTGTTTATGTTAATTAGCAGTTGTGGCTAAAAACCTATTCCTCTTTTGGAGCACTTGCTATTTCTGTAGTAGCCCACATGGCTGCTTGTAGCTAGAGGGTCTGTCATATGTAAGGCCTTTCTTATAGCTTTAACGGAGCAAAAGATTAGTGTCTGGGGAGGGACTCAGCCTTAGCATCCATGCATACAACTGCGGTCTTGGAGAAGACTCTTGAAAGTCCCTTGGACTGCAAGGAGATCAAACCAGTCAGTCCAAAAAGAAATCAGTCCTGAATATTCATTGGAAGGACTGATGCTAAAGCTGAAGTTCCAATACTTTGGCCACCTGATGCAAAGAACTGAGTCATTGGAAAAGACCCTGATGCTGGGAAAGATTGACCGCAGGAGGAGAAGGGGATGATGGAGGATGAGATGGTTGGATGGCATCACCGGCTCAATGGACATGAGTTTGAGCAAACTCCAGGAGTTGGTGATGAACAGGGAAGCCTGACGTGCTGCAGTCCATAGGGTCACAAAGAGTCGGACACATCTGAGAGACTGAACTGAACTGATACATATATACATGCATATGTACATGCACAGAGCTGGAGAGAAAGGAGGGAGGGAGGGAGGGTAGGGAGAGGAGGAAAGGAAGGGCAGAAGGAGGAAGGAAGGAAAAGGGAAAGGTTGATGTCCATGCCTGTCACTAAATTGTTATTTGAGCGAGTAGGTTATTTCTTCTCTGTGACTGCATATGCGGGCAGCTCTGCTTCCATCCAGCGTAATTAAACATATTCATTTGTTTTCTTGGACACAGCTAAAGTGTAGATTATATGCTGTCAAGTGATTCTCTTTTCAAAAAGAAAATACTGGTTTATTGTTAGAACTCCACCCCAGAAATGTCGTCTGTACACTCCTTCATCTCCTGCTGTCATTTTTGGCGTGTTGTGACCTTTTAAATGATGATTTTTAGTTTCAATAAGTTCGCTATGCGGTCATATTAAGGGTATTCCTTTTTTAATTACAAATTAGAATCCATACTGTGACTTTACTTTTCTTCCCCTTTGCTCATTCAGGTTGTAATTTTTTCTACATTACTTTATATTCCTGTAGATAATGTTTCCTGTTTTTTTTCTGAGAATTTTGTCACAACATGGATTAACAGAATCCTTTAAAGCAGGAAGACAAATATTTGCACAAGAAAGGCAGGGATGGAGAAAAACAGTAACTGATATGTTTGAAGTCTAAGTTTATTTGGACCAATGTGGCCTGCAGTGCTCTTAATTTTTAGCTGGAGGGCAGAAGGGCATAATTCTGTCTTGGGACAGCTCCCCCATTGTAATTACCATCAGTGAGTGCACAGAATTGATGTTGAATCAAGGAATCCCTTAAAAGTTGTGCTTTAAATTTTTTTTCAACTAAAATGTCATGTGTGATATTAGAATAATTGAAACAATTATGTCAAATGATTCACCTGCCATGTAGCAAAATTGGGGAATTCTTTTAAAAGAAGCCTCCTAGCTCACCAGTAAAGCCTAGGATGTAGGAAGGAAGAGGAATGTCATCTTCTTGACAGGTTATTTGTTGGTTTTCTGATCTAGGCTGTTGCACCGCCAGGATTCTGAGAGCCCTGGCGTCCTTGCTGGATTCCTTTCAATAGCTCAACTCCTAGATAATTGAAAAATAAAATCACTTTGGTCCGCTTGAGGAACGGTAGATCAGGACTGATAGAGTTCATCTTCTCTTTCTCTGTGTGTCCAGATTGTCATTGCCTTAGCATTCTAGTGCCCTCACTGCTTCTGCATCTGAAACATCTGTTTCTATATCATTCTTCACTCTTCAGTTCTGTCACTGAGGTTCACTTGACCCTGTGGACTGGAAGGATGAAGCAACAAGCTCCAAGGAAGGGATAAAAAGAGAGTACCACATTTCTGCTCTTTCAGCTGCGCAGAGTAACTGGCTCAGACAGAAGGCAGGAGAGATGGCTTGACTTCTCTTGGCAGGGGTGACGTTGTCCTTGACAGCTGGGACAGTTCAGGCATCTCCTTGAATACAGAGCATAATTAGCCAGGAGGCTGAGAACCACAGGGGAACTGTGTTACTTTGTGGCAGTCTAATTGAAGACAGAATTTCCTCCATGAGAAACTATCTTGACACTTGAATGGCCATGATGATTAACAACCAAACCAGCCAGCCTCCCACATGTTTTAGGATTTACCTGCAAAGAAAAGGCCAGTCTAATGAAACATGCTTGTTGAACATCTGATCAACTGTGACTTGTTCTCTAGCATAGGACTTCAGCCAGGAAAGCCAAGTGTAATTTAGGTGCACGGGAAAAGATCTTAGATTGTAGTCTGATCTTCTATGGTGTAGTTTGAGTATTTTGCCCTTCCTTAATCAATTCAATCAAATCTATCACTTTAGTCATTTGTGACCCTGGCCAAAAGGTTAGTCAAGCAGTCGGTCAAGATGAAATAAAGTAAAAGTCTTGAGTTTCAGGGCCAGAAGCCTTGAGCTTTCTCTTTCTTTAACTGACTCAGAGCAATTCCTTGCTTTCAGCTGTCAGACTCGCCTCCTGGATGGACATCACAGTCTGACTGCTCTACGAAGCCCCCACTTCATCCCATTATCCTTTACCTTCAGCGGACATTAAATCCACCTCCTTGCACAAAATTACTTAAACTTCCTGGCTTAGGAAGGGAAATTCAAATGCCAGAAAAAGCATCCTTTGGGTTGAGTCAGACCCATAACTCACAGGAATGATTTATTATGTGTCTGTTTATCACTGAATCATCTGTCCACTTCGCAGAACACACTTTTTTTTTAAGTTTGTTGCCATTATAACTGGTAACAAACCAAAAAAGATACAGCAGCATAGATGGTTATTTTCAGCGGGGGTTCATCCTCTGCGAGACCTAAGTTTGTAAGGAAAGTTTTAATGAAATTACAAATTAAAGTTGTGTCCTGCCATTGCTGAGCGAGTTCCGCTTTTAGAGGGAATGGGGCTTTCCTAGCACCCAAGGTGATCCTTAGCGGTGCCAGACAGTAAGGGCAAGGATGTGAGCAAGGGATCATTGTTGGACCTGCAGTGCCATCTACAGGACGGATGGAATAGTGGCGCTTCCACTTCAAATAATGTAGCCCCAACGGGATAAAGATGTGTATGTTCCCAGTTCAGTGGGTACACACAGCAAGACTTGGTTGCTACATTAAAAAAAAAAAAAGATCTGTTTGCATAATGCTTTTGTAGTACTTAAGTGTCTATTAGACATATAGATAATGGAATATTGTGTTTTATTGAATTAATTAATTGGAAATCCCATTCATTTGTTTCAAAAATCCATTTGATAATCTTTGTAACAGATAGTATTTCACTTTCTGGTTACTTTCACTAGACTGTATGGCAGTTAATATTAGATCATGATTTACTTATTTATCATGCCTGTGGTTTCTGTCACTCGCTGTCAGAACACAATCACCAGGTGGCATGAGATTTTTACTTTACTGATTTTTTTCCTGAGAACCTAGAACAGCGCCTGCACAAAAGCAGGTGCTCACATATTTATATGTGAATGAATAAATGTCACTGTTTTGATAATAAGAAGAACAAATGTAGAAAGACAGCTACCCTCCTGGACTCTTACGATCTGGCTTTTAATATGTGGGTGCCAATACCTTCTTCCTTTTTTTCTGTAGTTGTGAAAATTAAATGAGATAGTGGATGATAAAGTAACGTGAACTATGAGGCACTATAAAATATAGGCATTTTTCCCAAGTATAGTTTTCAGATTTTTGGTAGAACTCTGGAAATGCCGAAAATGTAAGACCCTCCTTTTCTCCCTCCCCCATAATTTCCTGAGGTACTTTTAAAAGACCATATAGGTGGGGGCCTGGAAATCTTTATTAAAAATTGAAGATCCTAAAGCATCCTAAAATTTCAGAACTTCTGGCATAAAGATGAAGTTGCAACTGACTTGAACCCAAATTGAAAAGTTACTTTTTTAATATTACCCCTCCCTCAGTTATTTCCTGGTACATCTGGTAGGATGTATTTTCTGAGGAAAATACAGAAAATCTTAATCAGTCTATTATTATTTAGCTATGGTTTGAGCACTCCCTAACTTTTACAAAAATTTAGACCAAAAGGGTCTGGACGTAAAAAGATTCCCTGAATTCAGTTCAGTTCAGTCGCTCAGTCGTGTCTGACTCTTTGTGACCCCGTGTACCACAGCACACCAGGCCGCCCTGTCCATCACCAATTCCCGGAGTCCACCCAAACCCATGTCCATCGAGTCAGTGATGCCATCCAACCAGCTCATCCTCTGTCATCCCCTTCTTCTACCCTCAATCTTTCCCAGCATCAGGGTCTTTTCAAATGAGTCAGTTCTTTGCATCAGGTGGCCAGAGTATTGGAGTTTCAGCTTCAACATCAGTCCTTCCAATGAACACCCAGGACTGACCTCCTTTAGGATGGACTGGTTTTACATGTTTTTCACAAAGTAGAATATAAATGTTACATAAAACATTAGAAAATCAAGACCTGCGGGGTTCGTCCAGGTCATCCCACCTGATCCGGTGGGAGAGGTGAGGAGAAGGAGGCCCTCTGATTCAGGCCCCTTCCTGCTCCATCCTGGTGCCCTTCCCAAGTGCTTCTCCATCCTTCTCCCGCCCAGACCCCAGGAGCCAGAGGAGAACACAGTGCTGCATATGCAGCAGGGCCCCAGCGAGCCACGTCGCATAAATCAGTTTCTCAGCATTCTAAATCCAAAGTGATTTTTCATCAGCTCCTGTTTGTCTTCTTGACAGCCTCACTTCAGCTAGAATCTTTCGGGTAGCACTGAAGTTCAGAAGGATGGGCCTAATAGACAGGATTGAGTTCTTTGGATTCAGAAAGGAAAAAGCCTCTCCTCACCTGCTGTTTATGAAACTTGTGATGTACAGTCTGCCTGTTAGAAGCCTGATTCCCTATTTCATGCTTCTATTTTTTCTCCACCCTTAGATAAGACACATGGATGCATAGATGAATGGATGGACAGGTAGATAGATATTGTGCATGTCTTTGCTTCAGAAAGTCAGATACATTCAATAAAAGTGAAGTTGCTCAGTCGTGTGCAACCCTTTGCGACCCCATGGCCTATAGCCTGCCATACTCCTCCGTTCATGGGATTTTCCAAGCAAGAGACCAAAATATGTCTGCCCTCCTAGCCATACAAGCCCCCCCACACACACCCCCTTGGAATGATGCCAGAATTACCATTTTACTTGAGTAGCATTAGGTAATCTGTTTAATCTGATCTAAACTTTGGGAGATGCAGTACCACTAAAATCTCTAAGGTCACCCGGTGATTCTGAAGGCTGCACATGCAGAGGAACAGGCCGCACACGCTCCCCCCCGGCTCGCGAGCTCTCTAGTGCCAGGCGCTTTTAACTGAGAAATCAGCAGTGCAGTACTTACTAGATTTTGCCAAATCCCATGCTGAGATCCTACAGTCTTCTCCCGTCCCCTTATTATTAACAGCCAGGATCTGACTGGCAGAGTTACGAAACCTGGAAAAGACAGAGGCCAGAGGAAACTACCCCAGTCTTCCTGTGGCCTGCCGTATCCCCGCCCCCACCCCAACACCTCTGAGAAAAGCAACAGGAGCCTCTGTTTTAACTGATCTTCATCCTCTGGTTGACAGGCTACATCTCTGGGAGGCCAGAGGCTGCTTCCAAGGGTGCAGGATGCCACACACATAACACTGTCATCAGTCACTCATCAGTTATGATTGCTATATGCATCCATCTATCTAATCATAGCCTACAGCAGCCACCACCCATGAACAGTCCAAAATCAGATTAACACAGAAACACTGACGGTGAGTAAAACTGACTCACCGGCAGATTTTCCAGCACTATCAAAAATAAATGCTCACTCCTGTTCCTGTTTCCAAAAAGTAAGCAATAAACATTCCCTCTCCCCAGTACCACATGCATAAGGAGGGGATGGAGTACTGCACACAGTGAACGTATGGAGGTAACCGAGGGCCATATTTCTTCAGATCAGTGGAGAAACACAGCCCTTGGTTTTAAGCATGTTCCCTGTATTTCTGCAACCACGTGAAGTTGCATAACTATACAGAGGTGCTCTATACTTCCATTCATCTTCCTCCTGCTCCTGCGCACTCGCCTCCTCAGCCCCCCTCTACCCCGTGCCTCCTTTTGTCTATTTTCAGTATCAGGCTTGATCTTAGTGGGACTAAGAGTCTCCTCCAGCACCACAGTTTGAAAGCATCAGTTGTTTGACACTCTGCCTTCTTTATGGTCCAACCCTCACATCCATACATGACTGCTGGAAAAGCCATAGCTTTGACTAGACAGACCTTTGTCGGCAATGTCTGTGCTTTTTTAATAAATTGTCTAGGCTTGTCTTCCAAGGAGCAGGCGTCTTTTAATTTTGTGGCTGCACTCATCGTCCGCAGTGATTTTGGAGCCCAAGAATATAGTTTGTCACTGTTTCTATTGTCTCCCTGTCTATTTCCCATGAAGTGATGGGACCAGATGCCATGATCTTCATTTTTTGAATGTTGAGCTTTAAGCCAGGTTTTTCACTCCCCTCTTTCACCTTCATCAAGGGGCTCTTTAGTTCCTCTTCACTTTCTGCCATAAGGGTGGCATCATCTGCGAATCTGAGATCATTGATATTCCTCCCGGCAATCTCGATTCTACTTGTGCTTCCTCCAGCCCAGCGTTTGGCATGATGTACTCTGCATAGAAGTTAAATAAGCAGAGTGACAGTATACAGCCTTGACATACTCCTTTCTCGATTTTGAACCAGTCCATTTTTCCGTATCCAGTTCTAACTGCTGCTTCTTGATCTCCCTACAGGTTTCTTTGCAGGCAAGTTAGGTGGTCTGGTATTCCCATCTCTTTCAGAAATTTCCAGTTTTTTTGTGATCCACACAGTCAAAGGCTTTAGTGTAGTCAGTGAAGCAGAAGTATATGTTTTTCTGGAATTCCCTTACTTTTTCTATGATCCAATGAAATTTTAACTAAATCCACTAAGCTGAGTGTTGAAGTCTGAATGTGGAGTGAGAAGGGGCACAAAATGTACTATCAAGCCATTCCAAATAGATTCAACTGAATTTCTTTTGTTCTTCAGCTAAAAGGGCTAATTGCTCTTTGCATCCTGAAGGAGCTGGAAAACTTGGTCAAGATCGAAAAATGCATTTTCAGGGGTTACCATCTCCCCTTTGCCAGTCCCACACTCAAATCTGTCTTCATTGGTGTCTATGATGGGCCTATCTTTAGCCTGAACAATGTGGTAATTAGGTTCCAGAATATTTTATGCAGAAGGAGGAGGTTGCCCCATTGCCAGCAAGCTCATTCTTGCTTTTACATGTATTTTTATATTATCCCTCCTGCCAGGAATGTTCAGTTTCTTTCTTTTCTTTTACTCAGCATTTTAAGACCCAGCTCAACCTATCTTGAGTCATGAGACTTTCCTAGAGCAGAACAGTGATTTTCCCATGTATGTACTTCTTGCGTATTTTCTGGAACACATAACATAGAATCTTACTACATACTGTGTGTGTCATGAATGTACAAGATCACGTCTCTTCCAAGTAACTGTGGTGTTCAGACGTCAGTCGTACATTGGCACCTTTCTCATTAGACTTATAGAAATGAATGATATTTAATGTTTCTTAGAATTTGGGTTTTTTAAAAAATTACTTGGGAGATAAAGAAGTCTCGTCTATCTTAAATGCTTATAAATTGGATATTTTTAGATTTTGGGGAAACTAGGTAATGTAACAGGTCACATTAAAGCTATTAGGACAGCTCTCCAATGTCCAGTGTCTTGTGTATAAGATCCAACTTAAGTGGATTTTACTGTTATACATTTCTAAAATAATTTCTGTAAAAAATCTTGTTTTCAAACTTCTACATGGTTAGAACATAGATATGTCATGATACTAGATGGGGTTTATACATTCATCAGCAGTTAGGCATGATTATTGAAAAAAATAGTAAGATTTATGGTACATCAAATCTATAAATATACCTAACTAGGTATCTGTCATCTCTTAGAGGTAATATGCAAAACAAGGTGTGCAGAAATACTTGAAAAATACCATTTGTTCTCTTATTTTGAGATGTGACATTAGAGTGACTTATTCATGAGAATTTCATAATATATTAGTAAGCGTGCTGCAGGATATTTTGGAAAAGTAATGAAGGCTTAGTGATTCAAAATATTTCTCCTGCCTTCTGTTCTAAGAGATAAATGAGGTGAGGCTTTCTTTTCGGTTCGAGATGTCAGCTCTTCCTATCTATAATCTCATTTATCACTTCATCCTACACATTCATATAGCTGTTTTTTCTTTTAGGAATCTGTTCCAGCTCTTCTACTAGACTCCCAAGTCCCCTGTATACAGACCCAGCCAGGGTTTTATCATCTCTTTGCAAGGGCCACCAGCAGAGTGCCCAGTGAAAAGTGTGTGCACGTGACAAAAAGAACAGGAGTTTGCCAGTTGACAGGGGAGAAAGAGGAGAGGCAAAAGGATGCATATGAATGACGGCCTGGTGAGCATCCTTGTCTGCTAAGGATGATCCCCTCTGCTGACTCAGCCCTTGGTCAAGATCACCCCGCTCACCCACGCTGCCATCTTCATCTGAAACCTCCAACCAGCATTACTTGAAAGCCAGGCACCTTTCTCTGAGTATCTTCAGGGAAACACATCAACAGATACGGGCATGAGACAGAAGCATGGCACAGTGAATTCTGGATTGTAGGAGGTGGTGGCAGGAGCACAGGGGGAAGGGGTTTCATTGTTTGTTTTAAATGATGAGTTGGCCCGAAAGAGGGAGGACATTCTCAACACCCCAGAAATACAGACAGGAATGTGGGGACAGGAAGGGAGGTGCAGAGATCCAAAGCAGTTTGCTGTCCCTAAAACAGAAAGGTGTAAGACACAAAATAGTGGGGAATGGGTGTTAGAACCACTCAAGGTCATGTCATAAAGGACCCTGATGAGCCGGCTAATGCGCTTGGACTTCACGAAATGGGTATCCATTAGACATTTAAGGAGAGTGACAGGCTAGTTTGGATGGTTTGGTCTGACTTGTTTTGTAAAAGACATATTTAAAGGCATAGAACTGAAGGCAGGGAGACCAATCAGTCCATAGGATAAAGTGAGAGACTCAACAGGCAAGAGTGTGAGAACTGCAGATGAGGGAGGAGTCAGGAAGGATTTGGGAGGCATGGTTACACCTCTGTCTCGTGGTGGTGGTGGTGCAGTCTCTAAGACATGGCCCACTCTTGCAACCCCATGGACTACACTGTAGCCTTC
Source organism: Muntiacus reevesi (assembly GCF_963930625.1). Lineage (NCBI taxonomy): Eukaryota > Metazoa > Chordata > Mammalia > Artiodactyla > Cervidae > Muntiacus > Muntiacus reevesi. The sequence continues at coordinate 101,896,680 of NC_089254.1, read as the reverse complement.
CAGGCTCCTCTGTCCATGGGATTCTCCAGGCAAGAATACTGGAAAACAAAGAAAAAAGTGAAGTTGCTCAGTCGTGTCCAGCTCTTTGTGACCCCAAGGACTGTAGCCTACCAGGCTCCTCCATCCATGGAATTTTCCAGGCAAGGTTTACTGGAGTGGGGTGCCATTTCCTTCTCCAGGGGATCTTCCCGACCCGGGGATCAAACCTGGGCCTCCCGCATTGCAGGCAGACGCCTCACCCTCTGAGCCACCAGGGAAGCCCAAGAATACTGGAGTGGGTTGCTGTTTCCTTCTCCAGGAGATTCAGATCCTTTACCAGCTGAGCCCCAAGGGAAGCCCCTTGGTCTCAGTACTCTTTGTCAAGTGTTACTCATACACCACTCCCTGGCCAAACCCCTTAGGCGGATCCTGGTTGTTCTGAGAACAGAACAACACACACATTTCCGGAGGCCCACAGGCTTTCTTCCTACTCTCCTCTGAGCTCAGACCCACACCCAGGTCAGCCGCTGTCCTCAGCCAGGCCTCTTTTCCAGGCCGAGCAGTGCCAAGCCCTCTCCCTTCTGAAGTGCCCATAACTTCCCTCTGCCCAGAATTCCTTTCCCGCAGCTCTCTGCATGGCAAGTCACTTATTCTGTAGGTCCAAGGGACCTTGCATGGAAACCTTATCTAATGTGACCTTCCTCAGTTACTCTCTGTATTTTTCATTTTCTAATTTCCTCCATCCCACTTACCACAATGTTAATTGTCTTGGTGGTTTATCATAATTGCATTTTACCTGCTATATTGTCACACACACACACACACCCTTTCTGGATGTATCATGGAAGCCCTTGAATTCCTAAATATGGTTTCTCATTGATAGTGCTAGCATAATGATTCTTGGTGCATGGACACTCCCCTCTCTCTATATATATATATACACATATGTGTGTGTGTATATATATTCTTGCCTGGAGAATCCCCATGGAAAGAGGAACCTGTCAGGCTACAGTCCATGGGGTCACAAAAAGTCAGCGATGACTGAAGTAACTTAGCATGTACACATGTATATATGAATATATATGAATAAATGATAAATAAATGAGTGATTGTATATAATACTTAGAAGGTGAATCAGAGAAAGAAGTCCAGTGGTGGAGCCAGAATTTGTACCTACTGGTACCTGGCTCCAACTTCAGTATTCAGCTATTATCCACACTCCTCCTGCTTTGCTTTAGAGTAAATACATAACACATTCATTCACACTATAAGGCAAGTGCTTTAGGGCAGATGATGACTGGTGTCCTCAAGGCAAAATCAGGTACAAAAATGAGTGAATGTATGTTTCACTGGCCTAAGGGATACTTATGTGGTACAGGAATGTATATCTATCTATAACCTATTCACTCAAATGCTTTACTTCCTACGTGGTTAATCTACAGATTGATCATCTTAAAGATATGGTCTTTTCCATTTATTTGGCAAAAAATACTGAAGAGGATGGCAGAGAAATAACTTCAAAGTTAAGAAGTTAGGTATTAATTGCATAATGTATCAACTAGTTTTAGATTCAGGGGCAAAATCTTGGAGCTGAATAGACTTATTTTTTACAACATTTTGTCTTTATTGTTGTTTTTAAAGTATTGACCAGTACCACCTTATTATTTCATTTGAGTGAAAATCCAAATGAGGACTGATAGACAAGTAGGGGACTCAACTACACACATTCAAACAGAGTGCCACTGAAAGAGGACAGAATAACAGTAAGACCATGAATAGCGAACGCCCTCAGTTGTCTGTGTCTACTGCATACTTCATAATTTTTCTTAAGCCTGGACATTTTCCTTTTCAGTGGATAGAGAGAGTTTAGTAAGAATCATAAAAGAATGTGTGGTTTCTACATCTGTCTAGAAGCAGGCAGATCCTCACCTACCTGTCTGGTCTCTGCATGGCCTTACAGGGATTCGAAAGACTTCAGCTTTTGCTGTTGATAGGCATGAGGAATTGGAGCTTTTCCTGTGGCTTTTTAAAGAGGACTCCCTCTTTAGCACTAATTTTCTGTAGTTTGAAAATGGCATACCTACGTGGAGATGTTGAGCATTTATCCTGCTTGGTATTCTCTGAGCTTTCAGGATCTGTGGTGGCTGACGCTAATCTGGGGGCAATTCCCAGTCATTATTGTTGTAAATATTTCTTCTTTTTCTCTCTTCCTCCTCCTACTATTCCCATTACATGTTTATTACACCTTTTCTAATTCTCTCACGGTTCTTAGATATTCTGTTCTTCTGTGGGAAGAGGGGTTGGTTCTTTTTGTACGGTTTTTGTTTGTTTGGGTTTTTTTTTTTTTTTGGTCTTTCTTTCTCTTCCCTTTTCAGTTTCAGAGAGGTTTCTGTTGAAATATCCTCAGGCTCAGAGCTGCTTTCCTCAGCCATCTCCAGTCAACCAACAAGCCCATCAAAGGCATTCTCGTTTCTGCCACAGTGTTCTTGACTTCCGGCATTTCTTTTTGGTTCTTTTTTAAAATTTTCATCTCTCTGTTTTATTGCCCATCTGTTTTTCCCATGCTGTCTACTTTATCCATTATCATCCTTAGTACATTAAGCATAGTTTATTTAAAATTTCTGCCTCCCGATCACGTCTGATTCTGATCCTTGTCTCCTGAAATTTTCTTGCCTTTCAATATCCCTTGTCATTTTTTCTTGATCGCTGGATATGATGTTCAAGGAAAAAGGGATTGCTGTAAGTACGGCTTTAGTAATGTGGTGATGACATAGGAGGAGGGGAGTATTGTCTCATCCAAGGATTAGGTCTCTGTCTTTTGGTGAGGCTATGCCAGTGACCGTGAATTTCACACGTGCCTCTCAGGTGTTCCCACCTCTGCCCTTTGGTAGGAGAGGATGGCTGATGTGGGCTGGTGTTGGGTATTTCCTTTCCCCAGGTCAGTTAGGCTTTGATCAAAACCCCCGCCGATGAGGCTCTAGCTAAATATTAATAGTTCCTCCTGGGGGCAGGTCTTGCTAAGAACAGAGTCCTCTGGTGTATTTCAAAAAGGTTTCTTTCCCTTCCCTCTGCCAGAAGCATCAGGAGATTTTTCTCTGATATTTACTTTGGAAATCTAGTTAAGCTCTTAGAAGTAAAACTCACAAAAGTGTGGGTGCTCTTTATGAGTGGGTCCTCCTGGAGTTTTTATCTCTCAGACTGGTCCACACTGAGCCTCCAGTGGTTCACCAATGACAGTTCAGGCTTTCCTGCCCCAGCACTGGTTCCCATGGGGGTTTCAGCCCAGGGGTTTCTACCTCAATAAGATTTGATTCTCTGTATCCACTTGTTGGTCTCTCAGAGCAGTGGTTTGCCTTGGGATCTCACTTCTCTTGTGGATCTAAGAAGAGTTTTTGCTTTTTCAGTTGTTTAGAAAGAGCTTCATTAGAGAGTTTTAATCAAAGGAATAACGTATCTGTGACTTATACTTTACAAGAAATACTCCAGCTGCCCTATGGTGAGAAGACTGCAAATCATCAAGTGCCAATGAATTGGGCCACAGCTGCATTTAAACTTGTTGAATTATTGAAAAAAATCATTGTATATGTATGTACTGTTTACAAACCATACCTCTTGTTTTGAGATGCAAGGCACTAGTGGGAGTTCCCGGGCAGTCCTTGCTCCAAGGCCAGTCAGGACGTCTTGCACCGAGTCCCAGGGAGTCTTGGGAGGTCTCTCCCCTGACTGAGAACTGACGTGTCCCCAGGTGGATATACGGGGGGTGGCATTAATAAGATGCAGGAAAGTGATGGGTTTCGTTCTGATCTCGCCCTTTTGTAAGATAAAGATCATTCAGCAGTTGAACAGTTGGGCCACAGACTTAGGGCATTTTGAAATATCATTGATAATAAAAAGACATTTGGGGTTGATTTGGGCTAGGAAGTGAATTCTTTAGTCTCCGCACAGGGTCTGGCGGCTCCATTCACACAGCTGTCCCAGACACTGGCTTCTCGCACCTTGCCAGCCCACTGTTCCTGGGACTTTCATTGTGGGACTTTGATTGTGCCGTTCACAGCAGGGCGGCTCGAGCTCTGTCCTGTTGGTGTTCCAGGCAGCAGCACAGAAATTAAGGAGCAAAAGCATCAGGTGTCTTTTTAAGGAAAATTCCCTTAAAAGGTTGCTATAAAACCTCAGCATAAATCTTTTTGGCTAGAACTTTGCCTCCTGGACATACTTGGTTGCAAGGGAGACTAAGAAATGTTATCTCTATTCTCAGGAGCTGTGTACCCAGATAAAAATCAGCGGTTCTGTTTTTCTAGATGAAGGAAACATGGATATCAGGGGACAATAAGCAGTTTCTGTCCAGACTGCAAACAATGTGGAGAATAGCTCCTATTGTTTTTGTTTTGTTTTAACCTAAAAACCCCTAGGAACTACAGACTCTGGTCAAAAAATGTGGAAGACTGTTGAGCAGTCGTTCAGTTGAACTGATAAATTTGTTCAGCATATTTTCCTACCTGTCAAAATTTTCATTATGCTACTTGAGTCATTTATTTCTAAATCCATACCCTAATTTAAACTCTGATGGAATTCACACAGAATATTTAACATACCACCAGACAGCTGTGGGTTTTTTTTTTTTTAAGTATAAATATTTTATTTATTTGTTTAAATTATTTTAATTGGAGGATAATTTCTTTACAATATTGTGGTGGTTTTTGCCACACACTGACATGAATCACCCATGGTTGCATGTGTGTCTGTTTTTGATTAGACTTGGGGCAGTCCCTGGTAGCTCAGGCAGTAAAGAATTCACCTGCAATGCAGGTGACCTGGGTTCAATCCCTGGATTAGGAAGATCCCTGGAGGGATCTGGCAACCCACTCCAGTATTCTTGCCAGGAAAATCCCCATGAACAGAGGAGCCTGGCGGGCTACAGTCCGTGGGGGTCACAGAGAGTCAGACACGACTGAGCAACTAAATACAGCACACAGTCCAAATCTTTAACTCTGAGGTTTGTGTTCCATTCCAGATCTACCACCATGGAATGAAAGGAAGTTTGTTAATTAACACTGTTAATTAAAGGTGGGGGTGGGGGACTCAGAGAGAGTTACAAGGTGGGTAGGTAGAACTGGAGTAGAAAAGTGATGATTCGCCAAACCGTGAAAGCCAGGTAGAGCCCTACTGACTTGAATTAGACTCATGACTTTCAGTATGTTTATACAAGTAAAGATAGGAAGGAGGAAATTGAGCCGATTGACATAAAGAGCCTAATAATCTGAGTGGATATCTTAAATCAGCCACTCGTTACTCAAAGACAGGAATCTTTGTCAGATGACTACTCACATTTCTTTTTTAGCTGATTTGCTTTTTTTCCCCTTTAAATTTTAAGTATGAAGAAAAGACTGGAGTGAGGGTGTAGGCTTCTCTTGTCTCTTGAATCAGAATGTCAGATCCGTCAGAATGTGAAAACTTGACAAGTGAGACTGTAGCCTGATCAGCAGTTCCCACATAGGTACGGGGGTTCTTGTGTGCCGAGGCTCTCCTTGCCTGTCCGCCATCGACCTGAATGACCCCCCAGTTACTTTTCAGAGTTTGGAAATTTAACTTGGGAAGAATGATAAAGAATACAGAAACCCACAGTATACAAATGAATTGGAATCCAAGTGCTATTTTGTTTTGACACTAAGAAAAAAAAGGTTCATTTACCTGGGTTTGAATTTCTTTAGTTTCCATCACATATCAATGTATGCCCTGCTGGACCCCATATTGTTCCATTTCTTTTCAGTCTTTGTTTCACAGCTATCAGAGCACACTTCACACCCTAATTAGGTTCCAGAAATAAAGGACATTTTCTATCTTCTTCTCAGCTTGTTGCTAGTAAAGCCACTTAAATTGTGGAGTGTCAGAATGTCTCTGAATATCTTTACTTTTTCAGACACCTGATACATTTTCCTTTCCCCACCCCGCCACTACCACCCTTTTCATTTTTTTAATTTTTATTTTAGCTTATATACAAGAGTATGCAAAGCTTGATTGATTAGATATCTGCTTCGAAAACAAATGTCATTTAATCTGTTGTGAAGAAATTACCCATAAGAATCTTGAAAACTGATTAAGATGGAGACCACATTTAATGGCCTTTCAAAGTCAGTCCTCAACAGAGAGGAGGGGAACTGTCCTTCTCTAGGTCAATGGGCTTTCTTCCTGAGATTTCTAAAGATATTTCCCAATACCATGAGTTTTCATTCTTGTAGCTCTATTTAGGTTACCTATTCAGTGTTCATTCAGCACAGACTGTTCCAGTCTAGCATTTGGGTTTGTATGTAGCTCAGACTGTTTTTTCTGCTTGTACCTAGAACCATGTTTATGTGTTACTTGCTCACTCATGTCCAACTCTTTGCAACCTCATGGGCTATAGCCTGTTAGGCTTCTCTGTCCATGGAATTCTCCAGGCAAGGATAGTGGAGTGGGTAGCCATTCCCCTCTCCAGGGAATCTTCCAGACCCAGAGATTGAACCTGAGTCTCCCCCAGTGCAGGCAGATTCTTCAGCATCTGAACCACCAGGGAAGCCCGTCTAGAACCATAATATATTACTTAATAAAATCGCTTCTAAGCTTATGTGCCTTCTTAAAAAAATAATAATTATTTTCCTACAAAACAAACCAACTCACGTTTCCCCCCCTCTCCTGTCCCCTTCAGGATTGTCAAGGTGATGCTGTTTTTACTGTGGGTGGAACAGATGAGCCAGCGAACCTTAGAGTCACTTTAAAAATTGTTTTCAAGTCTCTACTTGAGCCTAGTTTAGGAAGAACAGTCCAGTGGCTGTAATTTCATTCCTTCAAAGGCTGCTTTAAAGAATTCAGAAATATGTCTCTCAAAGGATGTTTAGGAAGACCAACTTAGAATTTAAACTAAATGAAGAATGGCGTTGGGAGGGATGCAGAAATAACAGGAGCCTTAAGTGGAACAAGAAAAGGAAGGAATGCAGTTGCCTTGATGTGGTTCTTTTAAGGCCTAAGCGTTGTCTGTGTTCCTTTGAATTTTAAACTTGTTGGATTTAATTCTTTTATTGCTGTTTGCAGCTATCATGTTGATCTAAGAGAAGCAAGTGAAGCAGTTAAAAATCTCATTGCAAATTAGCACTGCCTCTAGATTGACTGGTAGTAATGGCAGAGTGTCTGAGGAGGGAGGGGCCTTGTGCTTTATTATTGACCAAAGGTGTGTCTGTCTGATTAGTCTGTCAGCTGCAGAAGTAGCAGGCGCCCGCTGTTGGGGGATGTAGCAATGGAGGTGGTGTGCTCTGAGGGAGGCCAGCAAGATTCTTGCCCCAGACTTATCACCCCTGGATTATCAAGAAGGTGAAGTCGCTCAGTCGTGTCCGACTCTTTGCGATCCCATGAACTGTAGTCTACCAGGTTTCTTAGTCCATGGGATTTTCCAGGCAAGAGTACTGGAGTGGATTGCCATTTCCTTCTCCAGGGGATCTTCTTCACCCAGGGATCGAACCCAGGTCTCCTGCACTGCAGGCAGACGCTTTACCCTCTGAACAGTGCTTTCCAAACTCTACCACTGAAGGTTCACTCATTCTAACATTTCAGCTCAAGCCAGGTAACAAATGTATTTTGGACCCAACCCTTATGCACAGCTCTGAGACTTGTAAAGGATTCAGAAGTTAGTAAGTGTGGACTGTCTAGTAATTTTCAATCTAGAAGATGGACAGACACTTTTGTGTATAAGAATGTATGTTGTATGACTTCTAACTTCAGAAATAAGAACTTAAACCAAACATGAGTAAACAAAATGAATAGAAAGATTGGGTTAAAAAAACTATATGCTAAATAGGTACAAGAGATCCATTTAAAAAGGAAAGTGACCCATAAAGGTTAAATATAAACAAAATTAAAAGGGCTAACAAGAATGAAGCTGCTGTTGAGATTTTTATTAGACAAAGCAGGATTCAAAGTAAACGATATCAACAGAGAGATGAATGAGGAATTTGTAATATTAAAGGGCATAATGAGATTATAAGTATCCATAAAGCATAGATTATAGGAATATGAAAAAATAAACTGATAGAAACACAATAATGATTATAGGTTTTAATTAACCTCGATCAGTCCGTGACAGATCAAAATAACAAAAAGATTTGAAATATCTGAATTATGGTTAGTAAGGTTTACAATATAGATAAACATATATATATATATGAATACATATATTTATTTATACATGTATATATGAAATATACTATAAATATATGCATATGAATAAAGTTATATGCCAGAATAATTTTTAAATTGCCTTAGAAATTTACAAAATTGACTGTTCAGTGACCAGAAATTTCAGTTTCTACTCTGAAATAAAAATTAAACATTCCACATTCTGACCCAGTGCAAAAATTATAATAACGCATAAATTCATAATAGCATTCTGGAAAGTAAAAATTTACTCTTAAGCAATTCCTGAATCAAAAGGAATACACAACATATTTTAAGAACTGAAAAAAAAAATCCTTGCATAAGCTAGAATAAAGCTTGCTCAGGAAAATATTTAGCTTTTAATACTTGCACTCTTAAAGAAAAAAAAAGAATCTGTTTTTAACTCAGGCTATAAATGGAGTAATACAATATGGTGGTTTAGTTGCTAAGTCATGTCTGACTCTTTGCAACCCCATGGACTGTAGCCCGCCGGGCTCCTCTGTCCATGGGATTTTCCGGGCAAGAATACTGGAGTAGGTTCTCCAGGGTATCCCCCACCCAGGGATCAAACCTGGGTCTCCTGCACTGCAAGTGGACGCTTTACCAAATGAACTACCAGGGAAGCCCAATACAGTATACCTGAGGAAGTCAAATGAAAGAAATAAAAATGATCAAAGGAGAAATTAACAGTCACAGAATTCTTAAGCAGTTAAAAAAAAAAAAATGGATCCTTAAAATAGAAAGCAGGAAACCAGTGGACCATGAAGAAAAAAGGGGAGGGGGAGAAAGCACAAGAAAAGTAAAAGTAGAAATGTAAGAGGGCAAATCACCACAGTTACGGTCGAGATGAAATGAATGATAGAATATGCAAGTGTCTACTTGAATTTTTGAAGCTCTAAGCATCCCAGTAGGAATATGGCACCACAGGGTAGACCCAGAGTCACTGAGCAAGAAGCAGAATCAGAAAAGGCACGGAGACAATCTGCCCCTCTGCTGAGATTCCAGAATATCCTCAAAAGAAGAGGAAGCTATTTATAAACTCCTGATGAGATCTAAAAAATTCTCCTCTCCATCCCTTTTTAAGTGGCTATTTTTTGGCTTGACGAAAGAGAAAGTTGCTATTAAGAAACAATTTTTCATTTGAAAATAAATCTAAAAACTGAATATAAAATCGAATATACAGTGGTCTCCAACCTTTTTTGGCACCAGGGACCAGTTTCATGGAAGACAGTTTTTCTCTGGGCAGGTGGGGAGATGGTTTCAGGATGATTCGAGCACATTACATTTATTGTGCACTTTATTTCTATTATTATTACATCAGCTCCACCTCAGATCATCAGGGAGTAGATGGTGGAGATTGGGGACCCCAGCATACACTATCATTGAACTGTCCAAAACAAACAAGCAAAAAAGTCACATTCATAAATCATAAAGACAAAGTGAGGTCACATACTTAATTAGAGTAATAAGGTTAGGCGTGATTTTTCTTATTTTCTAGTCTTTACAAAATACTGTTTGCATAAGAGAAACATTTTGCAGAACAAAATAAGTGGTCTCTTATATATGAGTCCAGATTTTTAAGTTCTGCAGACTTTGTCCTACTCAAGGGAAAAGTACACTCTTCCTGTCATTATCAAATTGTAGAAGGTATTAAATTATTCCTTCAAAGGCCACCTAAAATGAACCAAGTCCCTAGTTATTGAATGCATGCTCCTCTTGGGTTGTTATCCCTTAAGTTGCACCTATGACAATGATCTTTGTTCTCATAGGTAGGCCAGCATACAAGAAATCTGCAGTATAAACTCAGTTTGTTTACTTTGTGGAAAGTAGAGTGCATTTTTTAGGAAGTACAAGGAATTTACAGATCCTTGTTAGTGGAATAATTCCCTTGTCCTTTATTGAATTAACCTTAAGTAGAAAAATCACTGCAGATGGTGACTGCAACCTTGAAATTAAAAGACACTTACTCCTTGGAAGGAAAGTTATGACCATCCTAGACAGCATACTAAAAAGTAGAGACATTACTTTGCCAGCAAAGGTCTGTCTAGTCAAGGCTATGGTTTTTCCAGTAGTCATGTATGGATATGAGAGCTGGACTATAAAGAAAGCTGAGCACCGAAGAATTGATGCTCTTGAGCTGGGGTGTTGGAGAAGACTCTTGAGAGTCCCTTGGACTGCAAGGAGATCCAACCAGTCCACCCTAAAGAAAATCAGTCCTGAATACTCATTGGAAGGACTGATGTTGAAGCTGAAACTCCAGTACTTTGGCCACCTGATGAGAAAAACTGACTCATTCGAAAAGACCCTGATGCTGGGAAAGATTGAAGGCGGTAGGAAAAGGGGACAACAGAGGATGAGATGATTGGATGGCATCACCGACTCGATGGACATGAGTTTGAGTAAACTCCAGGAGTTGGTGATGGACAGGGAGGCCTGGCGTGCTGCAGCCCATGGGGTCGGAAAGAGTCAGACACGACTGAGTGAGTGAACTGAACTGAACTAAGTAGAATGGACCAGGGGCTTCCTTGATGGCTCAGCGGTAAAGAATCTGCCTGCAATTCAGGAGGGCATAGCAACCCACTCCAGTATTCTTGCCTGGAGATTTCCATGGGCAGAGGAGCCTGGCAGGCTACAATCCAAAGGGTTACAAAGAGTCAGACGTGACCGAACGACTAAGCACAGCACAAAATGGACCAGATGACCACTTTGGATGCTAGAGATGACAGACCTGGGGGATGAATCTGATTTTGGACTTGCAAAGGTTTTAGTTGAGATGACTGTCAGATATTTCAGCCTCTCAGACACAGAGGGAAAGAAGGCAAACTTTCTACCATGGCTCTAAGACTGACGAATTTGCATGGATAAAAATGATTTATTTCAGAACTGGTAACTACATCACTCATTTTTAAATGTCTTGGGAATTTGTGGGGGTTGGCAGTGATACTTCTTATCAGAAGATGCCACAGAAAATTCTTACTCGCTGCCTACTGTGTTTTTGTGAGCAAAAGTTATCTATTTTGTGACAGAAAAGGGGGAATATTGCCCTTGGTTTTGGTTATATTTAGTGTGTCGTTAAAACTTTTGGTCTTATTAATACTTAGGTGAAATTTACATAGAGTACTTCCAAAATTTTTTGCCTATCATTAAAAATTACATATCATGTCAAGGATTGGATGAATTGATGACAACTTGGATGAAATGTGGCCTACTTTACATATATATAAATATTTCAAATACTGTATTCAGGTAGAAAAGTATAGAATTTTTAAAAGATTTTCTTTATAGTTACTTGTACTCAGAAAGGCAGTCCAGAACTTAAGGCAACGCTGGTTTTGTTTATACTAATATCAATTACCACAAAGCCTCTACTTTTGCAATATTTTAGTATTGAATGTAAAATCTCTTTCATGGTATTTTCATATTTTTATCTTGTTAGTATTTGTATGTTATATAATTTTATCAATCACTCTAATGGTTTTCAGTAGTTTGTAGCTGATACTCATAGGTTATATAGGTTTACTTGTCACCATATATCTTTTCTTAGTAAAATGTTACTTAAATCAGTGGTTCTCATCTGGGGCAGTTTTGCTTCTCAGGGGATCATTAGCAATGTCTGAGACATTGCTGGTTGTCATTAATATGGGTTCTGTTGGCATCTGTTGAGTAGAGACCAGGGAGGCTGTGAAACATGCTTCCGTGACCAAGAGAGACTCTTGTTCGTGAGTTAATCCCGTTCTGACATAGTCTGGATACAGGTCCTTTGGGGACATACTTTTCACATATATTTTCCCAGTGTAAGGCTACTTTTTGATTTCTTAAGTCTCTTTTGAAGAGCAGATTTTTTAATGAAATCCAATTTATTGATCTTTAAAATTTTTGTAATTCATGCCTTTTCTTAAATAAGAAATCTTTCTAACCCAAGGGCACGAAAATATTTTCCTGTATTTTCTTCTGTAAGTTTCATTGGGCTTGCTTGCTCACTCTTACACTGAAATCTATTATCCATCTCAAACTGATTCTGGTAAGTGATGAAGTAAGGCTTGATGTTTATACTTTTCCAAATGGCTTTCCTGTGGTTCCAGCACCAGTTGTAGGAGATTTTTTTTCCTTTCCCCACTGAGTTGCCTTGAAATCTTTATTGAAATTAATTACTCATATATTAATTATTCATTATGTTAATTCATAAATTATTATTTACATTTTGTTCTACTGATCTGTCTATATAATCCACTACCACAGTGTCTGTGTTACTGAAGCTTTATCATAAGTCTCAGAATCAGATGGTCTAAATCCTCTAACTTAATTTTAAAGTCCTGCAAGGTTTTTTGTCAGATTTATCACTGATTGGTTCATATATTTTAAAACATCTTAAATAATTAAATTTTTAAAGTTTGGGCTTTAAATACTATATTAGCTCACAAGTGAAAAAAATAATGCTTTTTTCTTTTCTGTTGTTTTAAAGATTTGGAGGAATTAATAAATGAAGCGTTTGTGCTCAAAATGCTTTTCGCTCCTCTCAGCCAAATGCTACCCATCCATCTGAGACTATGGGAAAAACCTCTTACCCACCCTCTTAGATAGACTATGTATTAGTGCATGCATGCTCAGTCCTTTTCAACTCTTTGTGACCCCATGGACTATAGCCTGTCAGGTTCCTCTGTCCATGGGGTTTCTCAGGCAACAATACTGGAACATCTCCTGCATTGGCAGCCAGGTTCTTTACCACTCAGCCACTTGGGAAGTCAAGACTATATAACATAGTCACTATTTCTTGAATCTAATTAAACGTTCAATGAATTTATGCTTGTCTCCCCTTCTACATTTCATATATCTTGGGGTTTTTCCTTACAGCACAGAGCATGATGCATTGTACACCTCATACAGAGGGCAAGGAGAAAAGTGAAAGTGAAAGTCGCTCAGTCTTGTCTGACTCTTTGTGACCTCATGGACTATACAGTCTGTGGAATTCTCCAGGCCAGAATACTGGAGGGGGTAGCCTTTCCCTTCTCCAGGGGATTTTCCCCACCCAGGGATCGAACCCAGGTCTCCTTCATTGCAGGCGGATTCTTTACCAACTGAGCCACTAGGGAAGCCATTCAGTTACTAATGCTTGAGTGTTTAAAGATAGGTTTCCATAAGAAAGCTTAAAATAGAATTATTTCTCTGAAGTAGAGCAATTGATTTTTTAGGATGGCTATTGCTGACTAAAAATGATCTGACAATTACTGATGATTCATTATTGAATCAGTTATTTCTCTAAGATACATGTCTGACCGTCATTTCCTTTGGAGAAATATTAGAAGGAAATGGTGAAATAACATCAAGATTAAAAAATCAGAGCAAGACTAAATGTAAAGGCCCCTGGAATTTATTAAAGCCTTAGAAAATGCTTTTCTAGCCAGTTTCCTTTTTCAAGCCCAAATCTTTCTGCAAGCAACTCTCCACTCTTGACCTCAAACTCCCACCCTGTTCCATGATGAAGCAAAATTATTTGACCAACCGAAAATAACAACCAAAAATACTTCTTTGCAGAACCTTAACAATGGCCTACGGACAATCAGTACTCTGTTATACCCCCAATACACACATATGTACACACATGTAGTTTACCTGGTTCTCTCCTTACACATCCTTTGTGAGCCCCTCCAAGAACTCAAGAATTTTAGTCAGGCATTTCTGTTTTGAGCCTGATTTATGAACTCTTCTCTGTCCGGCCAGGTGCTGGCATACTCCACAATTCATAATCTGTCAGCAGAAGTCATGGCCCATTTCCAGAGGCGAAGCATTAGCGAACTCTCCACGTGCGTGTGTGAGATAAACAGATTGGGTGGCTGCTCCGGGATCTGTCCGAGGGGGGCTGGCGAGCACCTTAACTTCCACTGTGGTTCTTTGCTTCTCTGCTCCTCGTTTTTCTTCATCAAAAACCAGCCTGATGAATAACCACCAATCACTAACAAGGAGACTGCTAGAAATCCATAGACGGTGAGTGTGTTGTGGTACCCAGTTAACTTCAAAGCATCTCAGCCTTCAGACCTTTGTTGTGTGAAACGCCATTCAGAGGGCCAGTGGTTCGGTTACACCAGATACGTATGTGTAGAGCTCTGGTCTAGCACACTCTGCCTGTAGTTAACAGAACTGTTGCATGCTTAAAAATTTGTTAAGAGGGTCGATCTCACGTGAAGTGTTTTTACCACAGTGAAAAAGGAAGAATAAAGGAAAGAAAGTCACTGGGGTTAAGAGGAGAATTTGGTTTGGTTTGGTTTGGTTTGGTTGGTTCCTCAGCAGGGTCAGCTTTTTCTGTAACACTCGATGGTGGTGAATCCCATGGCTTCTGCTGACAGCTCTGTCCTTTTCTTCATTTCTGTCTCATGACTACACAGGAAATTCTGCATTCTAGGATTTAGGAGACTGGAAGTTTCAGGAACCAGATCTAAAAATAGATATGCTTTCCTTACCAGGCCTCATTTTATTTTCATGAGTTCTTTGTACATAGTGAATGTGAGTCGCTCAGTGCTGTCTGACTCTTTGGAATCCCACAGACTATAGCCCTGCAGCCCACCAGGCTCCTCTGTCCATGGACTTCTCCAGGCAACAAGAATACTGGAGTGGGTTGCCATTTTCCTCCTCCAGGGGATCTTCCTGACCCAGGGATCGAACCTGCATCTCCTGCATTGCTGGATGATCCTTTTACCATCCGAGCTTCCATATTCATGGGTTATTTCTGTACACATGTTAACATTTCTACTTTTCAAGGTTGGAGCAGTGCTGTGGAGAGCATGTGGTAAGTTTGGCCTATCCAGTCAGCTAGGCAGGAGCATAGATCTGTGAATGATCTTGAGTGGATACAGGATAGGAGTGGGCACACGAAAATCATCAGGCATCAAATGCTGCTGAGAGAATTCATTTCCAATCAGTATAGTGCTGACTTGAAGGGAAAAAAAATGTATAACGTGAGAGTTGAGTTAAATTTTACTTGGGGTAAAAAGAGGACTGCAGCCCAGGAGACAGTACCTCAAGACAGCACTGAGAGACTGCTCCAAAGAGGCAGGGGGGAGGTCTGTATATACATGTGATTTTGGTGAAGTGGAGGGTGCATTTAGTCAAGCACACATTTTTGTAGAAGGTTCTGCTACTCACAAGGAGCAATCATCAAGGATTTTTCTAGATATGTTCAGATATGCTTTCTAGATATGCTTTTCCAGATATGTTCAGTTCAGCTCAGGCTCTCAGTCATGTCCGACTCTTCACGACCCCATGGACTGCAGCACGCCAGGCTTCCCTGGTGTCCATCACCAACTCTCGGAGCTTGCTCAAACTCATGTCCGTTGAGTCGATGATGCCGTCCAACCATCTCATCCTCTGTCATCCCCCTTCTCCTCCCGCCTTTAATCATTCCTAGCATTAGGGTCTTTTCCAATGAGTCAGTTCTTTGCATCAGGTGGCCAAAGTACTGGAGTTTCAGCTTCAGCATCAGTCCTTCCAATGAATATTCAGGACTGATTTTCTTTAGGATGGACTGGTTGGATCTCCTTGCTGTCAGAGTCTGCACCAACACCACAGTTCAAAAGCATCGGTTCTTTGGTGCTCAGTTCTGGATATGAGGTGGAAAATTGGGCTCATATATCTTCTCTTAAAATATATGACTCTCTGAAGGCCTGTTCTGCTAATAATAGTTTTTCCCAGAGCACTGAGTGCCTCATTCCTGAGGCACTTGAAGTTCAAGAGCACTTGAACTCTCCACCCTGAACTTTCAGGGGGTACTGAAAGTCAGTGGTCACAACAACTTGAGGTAGATGGCAAGTGCCAATTTTAACTGGCAGTGGGAACAGTGCATGTTAGAAAAATGGATCTTAGTTTTATCTGCATTTTTCTAGTTAATTATCTGCATTTTTTTAGTGCTTTGTATGTGTATGGGACTACACAGGAGTGAAAGTCAAGTTTCTGAGTTTTAAGAAGGAAATGAGAAATTAAAAGTAAAGGGCGCAGGGACAGAGTATTCATTCCAAGAGTGTGGTAACCAAAGAAACGGAAATGAGAAAATTAAAAGTAAAGGGAGCGGGGCATAGGCTTCATCCCAGGAGTGTGGTAACCAGAGAAACCAAGCTGGGAGTCTGATCAGCAGAGGAGGGCTCAGTCACTGAAGGTGGCAGGGCATGGAGAGAAATGCGGTTCTGTTTTTGTCTTTTTAAAAAAATACTGAACCCTGGGTGTTTCAAAAAGGAAGGAAAGCTGGTGGTGAAGGAAAAGAGACGTAAAATGGAGCGGTTGATTTTTCAAAGAATGACTTAAGTCGGCACTTCTCACATTTTAGTGTGTTTTGTTAAATGTGGACTCTGGCTCTGTAGGTCTGCAGTGAGGCCTGGGACTCTGCTTTGCTAACTAGAACCCAGGTGATCCAGATGCTGCCTTCAAGGCACGTGGATTCGAGCTGGGAGACCAAGTCAGCACATCTGAAACTAGTAGTGATTGTTCTAGCACCTGCCATGTATGAGGTGTACATATACATACACCTGCCATGTACTGTACCTTGCACTGTACCAAAAATACAAGTACATGCCAAAGAGCTAGATACTTTCCAACACTAGCAGTCGAAACTCTCAGACCTTAAGGCTGCCATGTACCCTGAGTGATAAGGAGACAACTTGTATTAGGGAGGGAAAATGGTATTGGGCATTGAGTTCATGTCAATAATGTACTTAAAAATTAAAAAAAAAAAAAAAAGACAGTTCTCAAGTAATTAAGAAAATATCACTTAACAGCAGAGAGAATATAAGATAGAAACCATCAGGGATTATTATTATATTTTTATTTTAAAAACTGCTCCTGTTTGTATTTCTAACATTTTTATATACATATGCTCACAACTATGCTGATACATGCAGGAAGGGGAATGAGGTCATTTTCATTATCTGCACATCCTTGCTATCTCTAAAAAATCAGAACGTGCGTTCATGTATTCTCGCTTAGCATTCTGATCTTTGCATTTTGGAGAGGAAGGAAAGAAGACATGTGGCTTTGTACTCAGCTAGTTCTATTCTTCTGTATTCTGCTGCATATATTTGACTTTCCTCTGATTAAGAGGTGGAGAATAGCTGTTTATATTTTAAAGATAACTTGACAATGACCTGATGAGAAAGTTGTATGTCTCTTTATGAAGTAGAAACATGAATCCTCTTTGATTGGAAGAAACATAGAAAGATATATTACTCAGGTTTTTCTCCATAGATCCTTGGACTTATTAGCACAATTAATAAAGTGCTATATGCTTATCATGACCCATGTTGTTTGACCTTTTAAGTTTTTTGACAGAGAAGGTTTGTCATCACTATATTACTTTTAATACAGACAAAATTAAGAGACCAGGGGCTTCCCTGGAGGCCCAGTAGACAAGACTCCACCTTCCAGTGCAAGACGAGCAGGTTTGATCCCTGGTTGAGGAACCAAGATCCCACATGCTGTGTGGCATGGCCAAAAAATAAAACAGACTGTTACAATATTTTTAGCATTATAGATTGGGTATTATATAGATGTTATTAATAGAATTATCTGGGCCTGGAAATTCTCTGTATATTTCTTTACAACCTCCTGTAAGTCTGTAATTATTTTACAATAACTATTCGTGTATGAGTTTTTGTGTGAGCATACATTTTGAGTCCTCTTGACTCAAACATACCTAGGAGTAGAATTGGCTAGTTCAGTTCAGTTCAGTCGCTCAGTTGTGTCCGACTCTTTGCCACCCCACGGACTGCAGCTCTCCAGGCTTCCCTGTCCATCATCAACACCCGGAGCTTGCTCAAACTCATGTCTGTCGAGTCAGTAATGCCATCCAACCATCTCATCCTCTGTCGTCCCCTTCTCCTGCCTTCAGTCTTTCCCAGTGACCCCCAGGGACTGTAGCATACCAGGCTTACCTGTCCATCATCAACTCCCGAAGCTTGCTCAAACTCATGTACATCAAGTCAGTGATGCCATCCAATCATCTCATCCTCTGTCATTCCCTTCTCCTCCTGCCTTCAGTCTTTCCCAGCATCAGCATCAGGGGCTTTTCCAGTGAGTCAGTTCTTCACATCAGGTGGCCAAAGTACTGGAGTTACAGTTTCAGCATCAGTCCTTCCAGTGAATATTCAGGACTGATTTCCTTTAGGATGGACTGGTTTGATCTCCTTACAATCCAAGGGACTCTCAAGAGAATTGCTAGGTCATGTGGTAATTCTGTTTAACTTTTTGAGGAACTGCCAAACTCTTTTCCTCAGTGGGTATAACAGTTTATAATAGTATGAGTAATATAGGAGGAATATCCTCACCAATACTTGGTTTTTTTTTAAAGCCATCATAATGAGTGTGAATTATTAATAGTATCTAGTAGGTGTTTTTTTTTTTTTAAGTATAGTTGATTTTACAGTGTTATTTCTACTGTATAGCAAAATGATTCTATATATACATATATCCTTTTTCATACCTTTTTCCATTATGACTTATCACAGGCTATTGAATATAGTTCCGTATGCTATATAGTAGGATTTTGTTGTTTATCCATTCTATATATAATATAGTTTGCATATACTAATCTCAAAATCCCATTCCATCCTTCCCCCACACACTCTGCTCCCTGGCAACGCCCAGGTCTGTTCTTTATGTCTCAGATGGTATCTGGTGGTTTTAATTTCCTTAATGATTAATGATGATTAACATCTTTTCAAATGATTTAAACCAGTTGTATATCTTCTTTGGAGAACTGCCTATTCATATTCTTTGTGCTTTTAAAAACTGTGTTATCTTTTTATTGTTGAGTTGTAAGGGTTCTTTCTATACTCTGGATACTGCCCTTATCTGACACGTGATTTAGAAATATTTTATTTTTCTCTGAGTGGTCTTTTCATGTCTTGATACTGCCCTTGATGCACAAAAGTTTTAAATTTTGATGAAGTCCAGTTTTCTATCTTTTTTCTTTTCTTTTATAAAGTTACTTGCATTGAAATAATATTGCTATCTTACATTTTAAATTCTTGTTGTCTCTCAGTTATGCACAGTCTAGATAGCTTTTAGTCATAATTTAGGTAGTAACTTGTCTCACTGGTGGCTCAGTTGGTAAAGAATCTGCCTGCAATGCAGAAGACCTGAGTTCGATCCCTGGGTCGGGAGGATCTGCTGGAGAAGGGAATGGCAACCCAATCCAGTACTCTTGCCTGGAAAATTCCTGGACAGAGGAGCCTGGTGGGCTACAGTCCATGCGGTTGCAAGAGTCAGACACAAATGAGCGACTAAACCACCACCACCACCTGAACCTGTCTCATTAATGAGATGAAATATTTGTTCCCTTTGACTGCTGTGACAAAACTGCCACAAATGTAGCAGTTTAAAGTAACACAGGTTTATCCCTGTAGTTCAGAAGTGTGAGGTAGGTCTCACCAGCCTGGAACTAAGGTTTTGGCCAACAAGTGTCTCTTTCTTGAGGCTCCAGGGAAGAATCTCTTTCTTTGCTCTTTCCAGCTTCTAGAAGCTCCCACATTCCCTTGCTTTTGGCTCTCTTCCTCCATCTTCAAGCCAGCAGTGTTGGACCAAGTCTTAACTCACATTTTATCACTATCATCTCTGACTCTTACTCCCTTTCCCTCATTTATGGGACCTTTTGATTACACTGGGCTCACCCTGGATAATCCAGGGTGCACTCCCTATTTTAAAGTTGGCAAGTTAGACACTCTTATTTCCAGCTGCAACTTTAAAACCACATTCACTGGGTAACATGTATTCACAGGTTCTGGGTGTTAGGAGGTGGGCATCTCTGGGCAGGGACCCTTCCTGTATCACAGATGACCCTACTGGTGACCTGCTGCTGAAGCTGGGGACTGCAGGACATCTATTGACAGCTCATGACGTTGCCCATATCTGAAATAAATTGACTGTAAATATCTTTGGTCTTTTCTCTACAAGCCTATTTGGGTTGTGGCAGAAAGTGTGGTAAATATGGAAATTATTTATTCTTCATGATCCTGTTTTATAATCCCTAAACCAGCAGTTTCTATTCTTGCAGTCCTGGAAAAAAGGAGTTCTGAAATTTGCATCATAGATAGCAGGGTTCAAACTGGCTTCGTAGAAGTGGGTCCTGTGGGCAGGGGCTTACTCCTCCAGGGGCAGCTTGGTGCAGGGAGACATTAGGCTTCTGGGACAAGGCGTGAGCCCATCCTACTTTATTTGAAAGGTCACCAGAACTCAACTATTAATACACCCCCAAAACCAGACTCTTATTAATATGCACAAAACATGTGACTTCCCAGGTGGCTCAGCGGTAAAGAATCTGCCTGCTAATGCAGGAGATGTGAGTTTGATCCCTGGGTCGGGAAGATCCCCTGGAGAAAGGAATGGCAGCCCACTCCAGTAGTCTTGCCTGGGAAATTGCATGGACAGAGGAGCCTGGCGGTAGAGTCCGTGAGGTTGCAAAGAGTCAGATAAACAACTTAGCAGCTGAGCATGCATGCATACGAAACTTTGCATTTGTGTGATGGTATATCTCAAATATTTCTAAAGGGCAGATTGATACTTTTTTTTAAAAATGAGTCCTTAAAAATCTCTTTTAAGTAAAGACACTTAGCCATACTGTTTCAGAAATGATAATGCCTTGAGGGACACATGTTAAGTGTTATGCATTTTAAAATAAATTTGTTGGTGTGATGCTAGAAAAAAGAGTTCCCCCTACCTAAGGCTGTCAGAAGGCACCAGTAAGAGGCTAACAGTGAATTCTGTCAAGTCTTTTCTTTGATTAAAAGGAAAGTGAGAGAGTGGACAAGCTCACCTGTTTACTGCTAAGCTTCCTCTCCTGCCCACATCTTCTTGCCTGAATAATCTTGTGCCACATCTAGACAAGGAGGGAAGATGAATAGAGTAGCATGTGCATATTCTGAGGGATATACATAAAGTCTGAATTCTTCCATCTGTGTGCATCGAGGTGTCTTTTATCACGGGATATCTAGATTACTACTAAAGAGGGCAGCAGGCAGTTTTGGAAGTGTCCTGTCTCCCTATGACAGAGGCTTTGCAGCTAAGTGCAGTAATTTATGTTGAAAAATTGCAGCTGTCAGAGTATCCAAACACTTCATGGATCCGTTTCTGACTTTGCATTTTCATTCACACATTCTGATGTATAAGCTTCTATTACAAGGAAAAAGAATACACAGCAAGTTCTAGAGG
Organism: Muntiacus reevesi; assembly: GCF_963930625.1. Taxonomy (NCBI): domain Eukaryota; kingdom Metazoa; phylum Chordata; class Mammalia; order Artiodactyla; family Cervidae; genus Muntiacus; species Muntiacus reevesi. The sequence continues at coordinate 101,875,335 of NC_089254.1, read as the reverse complement.
TATTTTCTAAATTGTCATAACCTGGTTTGGGTACTATTCAACAAAAATAAGAATGAGGGTAACAGATTATCATCAGTGGTTCCTTTGCCCCTCCCCAAAGTCAACAAAGATCTTGAGGAGGAAAGAAATGTTAAAGAAAGAGATCTTTATTTGAATGAGTTTAGGTATCTAAGAAAAGAAGGAAAAAAATGCCCTACGGATGGAAAAAAGGGATTCCAAAATATAGGAAAATATATACATACTAACAAAAAGTATGAAAGGCAAAGGGAAGCCAAGGCAGTTAAACCGAGAACTATTAAGTTGCTAAAAAAAAAAAAAAGGGGGGGGCACCAAAAGTGCATAATTTAAGTTCTATATGTAAGTGTCACAGCTAGGGTAGCAGGTGGGGAAAGAATGACAGATAAAATCCACATTAGAATGAAGAGCCTGCAAACTTCAATTCTAATCCATTTTTGGCCACTGCAGCCATAAGCTACTGGCCCAAAGATGCTGTGCGCATACTCAGAACTCAGTGACTTACAACTAGAGCCACCTGCCTTGCTCATGCATCTACAGCTCAGGTAGGAGTCGGCTAATCTAAAACGACTTGTTTCATGGCACCTGCTGTCACTGCTCCGCCTCTTAAAATAGATGGGTGCGGCATCTGGGTGGCCATGCTCCTGACACTCTCTCTGGATTTAGTGCAGCACATTCTTCTCAGCGCAGTGCCAGACACTCAAGATAGCAAACAGAAACATGCCGAGCCTCCCAGGACCCGTGTTCTGACTCGGTGCACCGTCCTCTCTGTTCAGGTATCATTGGCTAAAAGTCACATGGCCACAGCTGTGTCAAGGGGCAGACTCTGCTCTGGATGCAGAGTCCTGCAACTCTGAACCACATTTTGTACTCAAGAAAGCCTCTGCTATAGGCAGTAAGATAATCTAGATCAGCCTGTAAAATCTTCCAGTGAAACATTTGGGGGAGAAAAAAAATCCCTCTAGTTTTTACATAACTCATACATCAAAAGTCTTAGCCCAAGGAACAGATACAATAGGTTTAGCCTTCACATCTTCATCCCCTAATTCTTCTACTCAAAAAGCAATCAAGTTATAGGAACATCTTTACTGTTTTTACACGTTTAAAAAAAAATGGCCAATGTTCACTTAATAGGTGTAGATGTATGTATGTGTGCATGCTCTGTCATGTCTGACTCTGTAACCACGTGGGATTTTCCCAGTAAGAGTACTGGAGTGGGCTGCCATTTCCTCCTCCATAACCGCTATAGGTACTTGAGCATATTTGTTGGAGAAATGTGTGAATGAAGCTGCCTTGGCCACAAGAACTGAAATTGCTTTGCTAATCATAAGATCCCAGATTGACCATCATTAACACTAGCTGGACATTCTCAAGGCATCATTTTCTCACATGAGCAGTTGACTATATCAATCAATGTAAATAGTTCAGTGCTGTGGGAGTAATAATCTAAAGCCTGGTTTTTGCTTACAAAGGATTAGTAGTTGCCTCAGCAGAGCAACAGCATATAGTCAGTTAAATGCAAAAGTATCCTATTCCAATTCTTATATTTACTCTTCCTATATTTGCCAACTATTCCTAAAATACTGCTTTCATCCAGTCATTCCTTATAAAAATTTATACAGTGGTTTTCTATTGCTTAATAGTCTAGGATACAACTCTTGCTTGATCCGGTTCTTTCTAGGCCCATCAATCCTGTCTCTTGAAAGAAAATGTCACTTTGCAGAAGCATAAATACTAGTGGTGACATTTGAGTGTATGTCGTGGAATACTACTGAAATGGGGACAGGCTTACAGAGCTGCTAAGGGCCCATCTCTTCTCCCTGTGTCCCAACAGCCAAGATACACATTTTTCAAAGAAAGCAGAGTGAGCGATGCATTGTACATTTTAATTGCTTTAAGATGAGGAGTAGGTTTTAGGAAACGACAGAGCAGCCAGAGGCAGGGAACATATTGTGGATATTAAATATGGTATACTCAAATACATAGAGAGACTTGAGTAGACCACAGTTTCTTGCCCTAAACTTTCAAACCAATTCTCAAATTCAAAGGCAGATACATGAAGAATGTATCATGCATAATAATTAAAAGTCTGTATTCTCATCTCAAATAAGTCTTGAAGACTGGCCAGGATAAAGGACTTTGTAGCTTTTAATACTTATTAGTACATTTTGCAAGTGGTATGCTTAATGATTCTTTGAATACAATATTACTAATTTGGAACATGTGGTTATTCATCAAATTTTTTTATTATATAGTTAAAGAGAAAGGATTTGCATAGCAGGATAAACAATGGGTCATTTGAATTCTTTGTATAAACAAATCATTTTAAAGAATTTAAGGATGCATTCACTTTCTTACATGAATTCATTTAGTTACTCAAGATTCATCCCTTATAGCTTTCTTCAGTCCCACCTACTACAAATTGGTATTAACTTCTTTTGCTTTGTTTTTAAAATCTCAAACCATACTTGGACTAAATATTTCATATCTTCAGGACTACGTAATTAAGACTGTCTTCCATGAGTCTCAGGCCAATACAAACTGTGGTCTATGAAACCCAACCGGATTGGAATCCTCTATTTTGACTCATAAGACTCCTTTTTCTGAGCTGACTTGGTTGGACTGACTGACTGGACTTGTCAAGATAATCTAAAACAAATGCATATGGCCACACACTATCAACCCACTTGTTTAGCTAGAATATTTCTGAGAGTGATACCAAGATGATAGAGGCTTGGTTCATCTCACATAGAATTCACCTCTCTGTCTCCTATTGAAGTTCTTCTGGCAGCAGGTCTTAAAAAATGGAAAAATAAGAGAGAATTATGGCTTGGAAAGTGATGTAGGGCTGTTTGCTTGACTGTGGGTTTGCATTATTCTGAAATTATTTTTAATGCCCTTCTAGAAAAGTCTACAACTTAGGGAAATTCAAGGCTAGAGATGGTAAATGCTAACTTCTAGGGCTCTTGTATGACCAATAATAGAAATACAGTCTCCTACTGATGTTAATTCCTGAGGTCCCCAGGAAACATGCCTTATCTGGGGAGTCTTGGCCCAGAAACCCCATAACTGTGGAAGATAAACAGCCAGTTCCCCTTGAAGTTTGTCCAGAAATAAAGACCTCAGAAGGCTGTTTCTTTCTGCTGGCTTGTGGGAGGCGCCCCGTCTAAGCAGATGAACTTTGTTCATCTTCTGTTTCATTGCTTTAGTTCCTCTTGTAGTTGACTGAGAGCGCAGTGACCTCCTCCTGTGCAGAACTGACTCTCGGAAGTGCTGTTTCTCCATCAGGGCACCATGGGGGTAAATAACCGATCACGTGCACAGACAGAAACTCCTACATTTAAGCTTTTGTAATTTAAAGTTGCATTCGTTTTTGGCTATTGTGGTTATTAAGCAACATGTGGAACAAAATATTCATTACGCTTTTATCCTGTGTGCACATGACAGGAGGTGCTGAGGATTCAGGGGTAAGTCTGGTCCTCAGGAAGCTTCAGACCAGCGGAGCATGCTGTCTGCATAAATTGAGCCCAGTGTTCACGCACACCCAGAGACTATCACCAGTGGAGCTTTTCCTGCCCAGGAGGAAGGTTTCTTTTAACTCAAATATGAAGCTTTACATTTTCCAGTTAAACATCTGTAATTGCGTTAGTTTGTTCATTTGTTTACATAGTAGCTTTTGTAAAAAAAAAAAAAAACTAATTTGCATACGATAAAATTCACGCTTTTAAAGTATACAGTTCTCCCCATTGCTTTTGGCTCCTAACTTTAACTTTCAGGATCATTGTGAATCTCGCTTCTTTCTTTAGTTTACCTCCCTCAGTATTTTGTCACCCACTGATTGATCTTCTGGGTTTTATTCCAAGAGGATGATACAGACTTGAATGGATATAGTCCCAAGGACAGAACCTTGCAATATTCAATGTCTTTCTAGAAAACCTCTGATCAGTCCTCTTTGGGGAAGATACTATCTCTCAATCCATCTGTCTGTATAATCCTAATTTAGCCCACACTTCACCTTGTTAATCTTGACAGTATGTAAAAGGATAATCTCTGAAAAGTACCCCATTACTGAGCATGACTGAACCATCCTTTTCAGTGATCTGAGTGCATCAGACAGAACCCCATCCCTGTGCCCTGAGCTGTTTCCTGCATGACACACAGGACCCTCTTCCCAAGGAGAGCTGAGTCACTGATGCTACACCGTCTTCTCCAAGCAGAGATCAACTCTTTTTCCCGCTTTGCTCAAATGTAGCTTTGAAGTCCCTTTTCAATACTGAATTTAAGGACTTTTTGGTTTTATGATCTTTCAGATCTTTTACTTTTCTATTTCCCCATGTTTTAAATTATTCGCTTGAATAAAGGAAACCTTTCAACTTTTTTTCCAGTGATGAGTCCGTCCTCAGTTATGATGATAAGATAGTAATATTTACTATTAATGGCAGAGGATGAGATGGTTAGAACCATTACTGACTCAAGGGACATGAATTTGAGCAAACCCCAAGAGGTAGGGGAGAACAGAGGGGTCTAACGTGCTGCAATTGATGGGCGTCAGAGAGAGCTGGACACAGCTGAGCAACTGAAAAGCAACAATGATAAAATGTAGAATCCTGCTGTTGGGAGGGGTTCTGTTTGTCTGTCTGTTAGTATTCAGCACTTCAGCCAGTGGGAGTGCTCCCAGCTAGCTTTCATGACAATTTCAGAATACCCTCATGGCCGCCATTGGCTCCAAAAAGATATCACAGCCACCCAGGTTTCCTGCTTTGGGCAGTTTATCTGATGATTTTCCTCCCTGTCCCTTCCACATTTGAGTTAAACTCCTCTTATCTAAATAATTTATACTTTTCTTCCCAGATTTTTGCCTGTATTGTATTTCGAGCCAGAAACCCATCCTTTGTTTAATGTCAGCATCCAGTGAACTGTTTGCTTCTTCCTGACTCTTTTTCTTGGTATAATTTTCTCTCCGTGAGGGCAGCATCATTAAAGTAACACAGTGTCTATAACAGCATGGATCCTGTCATATTCCCTTGCTCTTACATTAAGGAAATACATCTCACAGTTGGCGAGCAGTTCTTCCTGGGACCTCTTGGCAAACTGGTAACTGTCTTCTGGGGACTTTTCCTAAGCATTTAACAATCTTTAGGCAGAAAGACAATAAATGCTAATGCCTTTATTTGATTAGGGATTTTTGAGGAGCTCAGGCAGTGACGTGAGTACTATTATGGTGCGGTGTAAATAGTTTCCCACTCTAATTTTCTCCCTTGCCTCAGCTCCTGAAATTCGAAGGGAGTTCCTTTCCTTATAATTTGTGTTAACAACCCCTTGTTCCTCCTGCTGTTGGGATCTTTCCTATCCACTGTAAATTGATTCCAGTGGGAGGGAAGGCAAGATAGTAAATCAGGAAGTCGATGCTCTCATTTCCCCTTTTGTTTTATTCAACTCTAATTACACATTATTTTCCTATAGTAGCAGATTTTCAAAGTTACATCTTATGAATTTCAATATTTATACATGTAAACAATAGGGAAAAAGACTTAACTGCTCTCCCCCCTTCATTTCACACCTATAATCTAATATTTGCCATAATGAGATAAAGATAAATCCTTTTCTCAAAAAGATGACTGTGATTACCAAGTAACACCATTCATAAATTTTCCATTTTAGAAATGAGTAGGTGCGTATCACAGAGAAAGGAAAAATGAGGTTTTTTTCCTATTCTTTTCTAAGACCAATGTGACCAGGTAAAGGCCTCTGGCTGCCTCCTGGTCCAAGAAAAATGCCCTCCTTGCCTTTAAAGCCCCAGCAGGCCATAGCTCCCAGCAGAAATAATTATTTAAGCATCACTATTCTGACCTCTCTGGGCACATTCACTTAATCAAAATGTATTAGTACACTCCATGTTATACCATGGCTTTGGGTGCTAGAAGAAGAATACACAACATTTATTGAGCTCTTATTCATGTGCCAAGAAATGAGCAGAAGTCTGGGTCTTTCGGGGTATTTTTTTCTGTCTACTCCTATTATTTCAGAGGGAAAAGGCAAGGATGGATCTTGGGATGGGTCAGGTAATTTCAAGAACAGTAACACCACCTACTTCGTCTGTTTGTTACAAGGATTGTGTGAGTTAATTTAGCTACAGCTAAAGCCAGTTCACAGCTCAGTAATGCTGAACTATTTTTAAAGTTAAGAAATCAAGAAGACGAGTTTCTTCCAGAGGTCAGCCACAATAGTAGGCACTGAGAATACACATTGTTTTGGGGGGAAAAGTCATTGGTGATCTTCGTACAGTTTCAGTGAAGTAACAAGTGGAACCTCCATTGCATCTGGGTGTGAAATGAATGGAAACTGAAGAACAGATAAGGAATCCCAGTGTCTGTTCTCCAATGTGCTTGAGAGAGACAGATGGAGAGCTGCAAGGGCTTGGAGTCAGAGAGGGAGTGGCAGAGTTTCAGATGGTAGAGCCTTGGACACATCTTGGTGATCATAGTAAGAAGGGAAGAGATGGGAAGAATATGAAGAAATGAGAACGTGCTCAGTAATCAGTAGGTCAGAGTGTGAGCTGGTTGGAGACAGTGGGATCCAGAGCATCAGACAGAAGAAATGTTTCCTTCTCTATGGTAACTAGGGGAAGGGAGAAATTAACTGACTCAATGAAACTATAGCTTTGGGAGTGAATGCTGAGAAGATGCTGAGGCAGTTCTTCTTGGGCTCGTTTCCCTAAGAAATTGAAATAGAATCATATCCTCAGAGTGGATAATACAAGGGATAGTGTAGAAGGTTCTGAGTGTGTGGAAGTTTTTTAAATAGTAGTTATCAATTAAAAATGATTGACCGAGAAAAGAAAGAAAGATTGCCTCAACAGAGGACCTAGCAGAAGTTGAGTGCTTTCTCTTTGTCTTAGTCTCACTGTGGAAATAAATGAATGCCATCCAAATGAGAACAAGAGTGACTACTTATTTATAGTCACTTGCAGAGTGGCCCAAAGGCAGGCTGAGGAGTAGGGAAGCTTTATAGTGGGAAGTGGAAGACTTGAAGTCACCCTGATTAGAGTCTTGGCCTGAAGAAGCTGCAGGTCAGGCTAGCTAGAAGTGGACTCTCCTATGTAATTGGTTAGAGGAGCATGTTTGATGTACAACTGTTAACATAACTGACACTATCTTGGGCCCAGACAGTTCCTCCTGTCCTTCCACTGACCCTGCCTAGGACTGTGTGATAAATCATGTCTCTGTTGTCACGGGCTTTGTAGTTAATAGATATTGTTTAACAGTTACTAAGTCCAGGTGGCCTGTATGCTTTGCTGGCCTGCAGACAGTGGCAAAAACCTTTGCTGAAATACTTCCAGTGCCTACAGGACTGGTGACCCGTTCATAAACCTTGACCTAGAAATGCGCTTCCTGTTTCCAAGCACATACCCCTAGACCCTAACCATGAAATTGTCCCCATGGCCCCTTGGTGGTTACAGAGCGCAGCTTCGGATGCTTCTGCACATTGCCTGCCCCATCTTAGCCTCTAAGTCACCCTACAGTAAACTGATCCATCAATTATATGGAGCGTCCTGCCTCATGTTTTTGGTCTCAAGTTACCTTCTCAGTGTGGTGAGCACTTCTCATTCCCCTCCATCCTCCAATATTTGAATTTCTTTGGCTGGTCTAAAAGTTGAAAACAGGGACAAAAATTGGGTAATTTGTCAGTTATTGATCAAGTTTTAACTACCTGGGTTCAGTTGTTATGAAATTATTGTTTGGCTTCCTGGATTATTAATAGATACAGCAGTCTGACTTCCTGGACCGGTTACTATAGATAGGAAGTTGGCTTCTTGGGCAAGTTTTTGCAGGTTGTAGGTCAGAGATTCTGTTTACATGTCGTCTTTCCATTGTCTGTCTGTACACTCAGTCTCTCACCACTTAATCATTCTGAAACTTAAAAGGTCCTGCTGCTTAGAATCTGTCATTCCTTTCTGTGTGTGTTAGTTGCTCAGTCATGTCCAACTCTTTGTGACCCCATGGACTGTAGCCCACCAGGCTCCTCCGTCCATGGAATTTTCCAGGCAAGAGTACTGGAGTGGGTTGCCATTCCCTTCTCCAGGGGATCTTCCCAAACCAGGTATCGAAACTGGGTCTAGTGCATTGCAGACGGATGCTTTACCATCTGAGAAGATAGAACTCAAGAGACAGAAGAGACCCGGAAAATAGTAATGGTATAAGCATAAGGAAATCTATAGGAATACAGTTTAGGAACTAATGGAAATTCAAGCTGCACTGTAAAGGAAAAGGTTTTTTTGTTTTTTTTTTAACCACATCATTTCCCGCCTTGCATAAGGTGAACCTAGGCCGTGTAAGTGGAAGAGCAGGCCTGATGTCTCAGGACATAGAGACTTAGGAGCTCACCTAGCAAGACTGAAGCTGAGACCCCAGGGAGGATGAGGGCTGTCTCCGCTACCTGAGACTTGACTTCCAGTCCAGGCTTCTCATCTTCACTGACCTAAGACCTCCCCATCATCAAGCATGTTGCAGATTTCTCCTTCAAATCTAGAATCACAGAGTTCAAATAATGCAGGATATTAACCCAGACCCTCCATTAATGACTCCACAGAGCTGTATAAAACCATGGTAAACCTATTGTGAAAACTTACTATTCATACTGACTATTCGGGCTTACAAGAGTTTAAGGGGAATTTAAACTTACAGATCTATAACCATATCGCATGATAAATGTTATGATTAATGTTATATCAGAATATGCATACTTTCAGGATTACTGTTGAAGAAATTCCCTTGTTCCCTTAAGACATGTGAGGAGCAGTTTCTCTGATAGGAGAAACAAGCGTGTATTACCACTGATTGATTAGATAGTAAACCTTTACCTTGCCTCTCTTCACATAATGAATCTCTCTTCTCCTTACTGCCTGATGGGAAAATTTAATGGGATGTTTCCTCCAGTAGTAAAACCACTGAGCCATAGAGAAAGTGCTTTTTACATCTAGTGAGGGAAACACCTTGATACCAGCTAGGAAGAGCCACGACTTCTACATAAACGTTGTGCTAAATTGAAAAGCTTAACACAACACTTCGCTTATCAGAAACACATTTCTTAAAGTTTTGTCCGTGGATCTGTGGTATTTTATGACATGAACTCAAAGGCTGGAAAGGGAAATAACGGGAACAGGGTTCTGGCCATGTTCCCCTCTAGTGCTTCTGGACTCACCTTTCAGGTGGCCGAGAAGCAATATTAAATAAGTTCTGGAACACCTGGGGTTGGCATGCTTCAGTTGTCATAACCATGTAAGGAAGTGCTGAGTTCTAGGAAAAGAAGTCAGTAAAAGACCCTCAGGATGGATCAGTACCAAAGGAGTGTGGGCTGGTCTGTGTCTTGGCTGTCTGGATGTATTACCTGATACTTAGACCCTGGGACCTGAGTGGATGTTGGTAGAACAGACACCAAATTCCCAGTCAACAGTCATTCTGGATCAGTACCGAAGTCACTCTCAGTCTTTATGTTGATTGTTGTATTCAGATACTCATTTATTCATTCAATAAATATTCATTTATTCACTCAATAAATATTTATAATAAGTCCACCTTAGACCCAGTACTCTGCTAACTATGCAGTACAATGGAGAGCAAAACAAACCTCGTCTCTCCTGGGCTTCCATGATTCTGAGTAATGAGCAAACTTTAGAATTAATATTTTTAAGATAAGTATTCTTGCATGATGTAAACAATTAGGGATTCCTGGTTTTCACTGGAATTTGTCAAATTGGCAGACTAACTTCTACAAATTGAGAACAGCTCTACGCATAATTATAAAATAGCATCCCTCACCTCATTTTCATACAGTTTTTTTGTTCATGGCACCAAGGCTTTAAATCTGCACATAACACTGCACCCTTAATTCCAGCCAGGCCTCCTGCCAGCATGTGCTATGATGTCAGTCTCCTACCACGGAGCACAGCAAGTCCATGACCACAACGAATAATGGTCCGGGCAACCCTCTTTCCAGCATTCTTACTGAATGCCTGCTTAGTCCAGTGTTTCTTACCGTTGTAAAGCTCATGACTCATTTTAATAAACATGAAAAGATCACTCTTAATGTCTGATTTCACAATAAATTTTATACTTAACACAAGTGCAATTCTAAGAATTTTTTTTCAAACTCTACATATAGCTCCCTACTCTGCCCCTAAGAATTTAGTCTTTTGCATCACAAAGCATATGAATGTCTATGTAGATGACAGTAATTGGCCTTTGTCATATATTTTTTAAATGTTTAAAAAAAAAATCACAAGTGTACAAAGAGATATTTCAGGTATCCTAAAATGGCAATCAAATCAACACAACAGAAATTTACTATACTCTTTTTTTAAAAGGGCTTTAAGGGACAGTTTTTCCCCCACTGTAATTATATTATCTCTTTAACTCCAAATGTCATGAATTAGCTGAACGGGAGAAGCTCAGAAGACAGTGTAGTGTTTTGTTTCCTGCAGTGATCTCCTGACTGTTGCTGAGACTGTGTAAATCTCTTTGCAGACTGGGTTTTGGCTAAATCAGAACAGAAAGTAGATCTTTTTATCTTAGTATTTTAGAAACCAGTAACATATATCACATACCAGGAGCATGGCTTTTGCAATTTTTCACAAGCGTCATGTTTGAAGGTGGAACTACATGCAGTCAATTGCACTGTTAAAAATTTAATGTCTCTGCCTGCAGAATGTACCAGTATATTAATTTAGTGGTGCATTACAACTCTGCATTTGAGGGCCATGAGCTTATATCACCAACTCTGGTAGGTATCTTCTAATAAGGTTCAATATGATTACTATATGAGCCTTTTATTTTAGAGTAAAGATATCTTTTTAATTAGATTTTACATATTTTTCCATGTTGTATAAAATCATTTACATGCGGATTCTTTACCAACTGAGCTGTCAGGGAAGCCCCATAAGCTATCTTAAATAGTCCTAAATAAACACATCACCATTCTTGCATTGCACATTATAAGAGCCATACTAGACTAATTACTGCTTAAAAAAGCATTTTGCATTTGTGCAAAACTTTTAAAAATCTGTCCCTTTTTTATTTAAAATATTAGAGCAGCATAAAAAGATCTACCAAAATAGCAGCCATAGAAAACAAAGTAGCATTTATTTAGAACACTGAAGCACATTTAAATCCTGAATCAAGAAGAGATCGATCACTCTTTTGAGAAAAATGCCCAGGAGGGTGCCAGGAAGAAGTCCACCTGGGCATCCATCAGAGACAGATGTGTGTCCAGATGCCTGACTTCATGCCTGGATCTAGAGGATGCTCATCCCTGGTCCCAGCTGAAAGTTTACACATCTTTTGTAAGATGTTTCGAAGGAAAGACGGTCTACCAAGATGGCTTCTTCATTCCTTGACAGGGAAACAGGGACTGAGTTAGCTTGTCTGTATCTCTGGGCTTATTTGGAAAAATAAGACTTCTATGGAATGAGGGCCAGAAGAGACAGAGTTTATCAGTTCAGATTAATGCCTTCAGCAACTCGGAACCAGTCCACAGTCCTGCAGTGCATTCTGTAGGAAATGCCCCCTTTGATTCAAAGAAAGGAAACTGCCATGTCCGTCAGGAAATAGAAAGTGGGACATTCTAGCACTAATGGAATGTGACTGTGACACAGGAGGCTTGCTGGCCACTGCTCAGAAGTGAAGCCACCCTAAAGCCAGTATCAGAGACAAACATGATTCCAGATCCATCAGGCAGCCACCATGCCCAAGGAGAAGCCACTCTGTAGTCACTCCTTGGAAAAGCTCAACTAAGTGAAGAGAACAGAGGCCTCACGATCATGTCCGTCATCTCTGCAGCCGGGGATCTGCCCGTAGTCAGAGGGCATCACAGGCATCCTAGTGAGCGTTCGTGAGTGAGGACCACAGGAGCTCAGATCAGACACGTTTTTCGAGATGATTGAGATGTTCTAGGAAGAATATGGGGAGAGATAGTTACTGCCCCGGATTGCTTCTCGGGAAAAAAAATGTCTGATCAAGAGCAGAAAATTGAGAAGTCACAGTTGTAACCATCAAGAGGGTGGTTTGGGATGCTCCGTCTACTATTGATGGGACCAAAGTGAGGAGCTTAGATCTGCTCATCAGCAAGGCACAACCAGGACCAGAATCAGAGGGGCCTACTGGTGAGGCCTCTTACCAACTAGATGCCACATGGCATCAGAGGAACCAGGCATGTATCTTTCTGTCAGGGAAAGATGCTAGCAGGGAATATATGGGATTGTTTGTTTATTTCTTAATTACTAATATAGAAAAGATATTCTCAAGCTGCTTCTATATGTATATACTTATGGTTTAACAGTTTTTAAAAATAATTCAGTTTTTTAGCAATGATTGTTTTTACTAAATAGATTGTTGTAAATTTGGCTGTTATCATGCCAAATAAATATCACTTCTTAACCTGCAGCTTTGATATAACTTTAGCTTATAAGAATTATATAACTCAGGTTTTGAGGAATGATTTTTTTAATATAACCAAAAATCATCATTCTCCATCCCTTTTTACAGAAAAATGTTATAGTCATCTGATTTGGGTATACCTGATGTCAGATATTTTGAAACATTAATTTTCATTCTGATAGCTGAAAATACAGCCACTCTTTACAAATTAATTTTTTCCATTTTCTCTAATGATAGAGATCACTTTTTTTTAGAATTACAGATAAAAGCCCTGGCATTTAAGCCTTCTTCTATACCATGAAATAACTTTCCCATATTAAAAGTGAATGTAGATTAGCTGCCTTTCAACTTAATTTTTACCTAATGCATTTCCTATAGATATAGCACAGCTTAGCGACTAAGCAACAACAGAGCCAAATGGACAAAGCTCTGAGCCTAGGATCCTAACTGGTCAAAGTGCGAGCAGCTTCATTTTTATCTGTGTTAAACCACTGAACTAGATCATAGACATGGGCCCTTCCAGATTAGAAATTCTGTGATAAAAGAAGTCAGCCCAAGTCATATACCTGATGGGGAGAAAAAGACATTTGAACATTTAACATGTGAGGATATACATGCCACTATTCCACTGATACAGTAAATGCTAACTAGAAAGTCTTAAATTTGAGCCTGGGATAATATAATACACAGCCTTTGTATGCAAATAGTTAATGCAAAGCAAGTTCATCAAGAAAGGAAAGTTCATGCTGCCAGCAGGAAGGGATCCATGGTATGAATATTGAAAAGTGGATTGATTATTACAACTAGAGCCGGAGGGAATATATTACTTGTGCATTAAAGTAGCTTGCTTTTAAGAATGGATAATATTTTCAGACTCATTATAATATTCATATAGTAAGATGCCAGCTATTTCTAATGTGAAATATTATCACTGTGTATCAGTGAGAGGAAATTAAAAATGGAAATAGGTTATGATGAAATTTATTAGAAAAGCTGTATACATTTGTACACTTATGGACAAAGAAGACACTGTTTTACTACCCTCACCATAACAAATCCTTTCTGTTAGTAATAAAACATTTGACATAAGTGTGGTTTTTCCTAAAAGACAGTGGGCAGACTCTCACTAACTGAAATTCTGTTCTAAAAATAGCCACATAATCTAATGAACTCTGCTTTGATCATAAACACCTATCTACTGTTTCTGTCAATATTTTTCTACAAGGCAGTGAAAAGCCACTGTGACCATTGGGATTTCGTTTTCAAGTCTTACAAGAGGTTCAAACTGAGAGGTATCGGAAGGATCATCTCTCATTAGAGTTGATGTGGAATGTACTGATGCCCTGGAGGGAAGAGCACTGGAGGTAGTGGGAGGCGGTCCCAGGGAACCCAGTTGACTTGGAATCTAGAGAGGGCAGGGCCCGAGAGGACGCAGGGGGCAGGCACCAAGGAGATGCTTTCCTGTGGGAAGCAGACGTTTCATCAGCAGGGGGCCCCGGGGAGCAGTCTATCTAGCAGAGTTATCCAGACTGAGCCAGTCTCAGAGAGATTTACGTGGTTCATCAGAACTTCAACACCGTTTGCAAACTCAAGGACTCAGAGTCCTCGGATTAATTTAACTAAGTGTTGCCAGCCACAGAGGGAGAATCCACTTCTGACGGCAGCCGCCCTTCACTACTAAGATTTATCAGTGAATACATGCAGAGGTTTTTCTAATTCTTAGGTGGTGAAAATAATAGCAAGTTTTCTTTTCACATATTGGTGTGTGTATTGGGGGAGATAGGAATATGTGTAAATATGTACACTGTTACAGGTATTAAAAAAAAAAAAAACCCTCATTGTAACCTAATAGGGGTACCTTGTGTTCAGAATTTGTAAACCATTCTCCAAAGCGGTCCTGTTTTTCCCTTTAGGGAGAGGTTCCTTCTACACATGGGTTATTTTGAAAATCCATACCATTTTGTTTGGGGTTTTCAAGTAACAAGAAAACAAATATATATGCTGATGTGTGTGCTCAGTAGCTCAATGGTTTCCGACTCTCTGCGACCCCATGGACTGTAACCCACCAGGCTCCTCTACCAGGCCTTCGTCTCCTTTTGGGGTCACCTGGCTTTATTTGCATGGATACCCCTGACCTTGTTCTTTCCAGTGTCACAAGCCAAAACGTGTCTCTGTCTTTATGATTTCCACACTTTCACCACTTTCATCTACACCCAAGGTGACAGCTTTAATCTACCTCTTGCCATCACATACTGTCTCCAGTTGAAATCTATACGGTTATCAATAAGGTTAATAGGTCCCTTCACCAATTAGAACAACATATATCCTAGTTCTTACCAATGTCATTATGCATGAAGCATGAATAGACTGGGGTTCCCAGGTGGCGCAGTGGTGAAGAATCCGCCTGCCATCGCAGGAAACTTAAGAGACTCAGGTTTGATCCCCATGTGGGGAAGATTCCCCTGAAGTAGGAAATGACAACCCATTTCAGTATTCTTGCCTGGAAAATTCCATGGACAGAAGAGCCTGGCGGCTACAGCCCATGGGGCTGCAAAGAGTCAGATGCAGCCGAGCACAGAGCACATAAATAGGCTGGTTTATAGACTGGTTTAATCAATTCTTATTCAAGTGAGTTATGTCCTTCAGAGCAGTTTTTGGGGGCTGCCCCTGTCTTCTTCCAACCCCACACGTCATTCTTCTCATCTCGTCCCTCACAGCACCCTGTAACAGTCCTCGCAGAATGTTTATGCCTTTTTCTAAGCCTAATGTTTATATGTTTTTTATTTGTCAGTCTGCTAAGGGTTATCTGATTTGACTGGTAAATTCTAAAACAGCATAGATTGTGTGGATGTCACCTGCAGGTTTGAGATTGATGTTAAGTAATTATCCTTTGCTACCTCACATATTCTTTTCTTTCTTCACTTTTCTATGCCATTTCCATCTGTTTGATGGACTTAGAATAATCTCTGTTGACATTTGAAGGATAGAAGCAAATGCCACTTTAAAGCTGCTTCCGTGCAGATGAAATGATGATAATACAACAAATTTTCAATACTTTATGGAGAAGTCAAAGCTCTTCATGGACATTAACCCTTTCATCTTCACAACAGCTGTGGTAGAGGTAATCAGGGACAGCTATTACTGGCATTTTGCACATAGATGCTGAGGTCGCCTGAGGAACTTTTAGAAAAAGCCCTAGAATATTACAGTGGGAAGTTCAACCCTATTTTCTTGGTTGGTACTTGAGGCCATGAGCACAGAATGACTTGTCCAGTGTTCTACAGCCGATCAGCAACAAATTGGGATGACCTTTGCTGTATATAGCCAACGTTCTCCCCCTTGTGTGAATGTTTTGGGGGCACACCAGCATCCACAGGTGGCAGGGCAGGGCCCCAGAAGGTGAAGGAAAACGGAGCAAAGTAAATCAGCTCAGAGCAGCCTTTGGACAGACAAATGTCCGCCTCTTTGCATGCACATTTAAATCTGATATGGACTCTTCACACTGAAAAATTTTGGGCCAGTTCTACACAGATCATTCATTTTGCCACCAATAATGAATGTAAACAGGTCACATTTTATGGATTTGGGAGGGCCCTTTTTCTTTCATAAACCCAGAAAGTATTTTTTTTTTTTTTCTAAAAATAGCTATATTTGGCTCTTTAACTGCAATCTGGGGCCTTTGAGAAGAATTTAGTGCATTTAATGAGCTAACACGTTTTCTTTTTAACAAAGAAAAACGATAACTTTTGTTTATTTTGGAGAAGCCTGAGCATTTGAAAGTCCTAATTCTGGGAGGCATTTTTCTAGCTGGCCTAATCAGCCTTGATTCCCCCAAGCAGCAGCATTTCCTTGATCTGTCTTTCGGACAGCCGGCTGTGGAGACAGGACACAGGAAATGTGGGAGATGGGAGAAAAATTGAACATCAGGAGCCTTCTAATGAAGGCTCTAATCCAAGGGCAAGGAGAATGTGTGACTTCTGAGAGATGAAGATAAATGCAGCCACTTTCAAAGAGAATTATAATAGCCCTTCCTTAGTCATTTGAGTTCAAGGAAGGATTAGTTGTCAGGATAGAGAGGTGACCAGTGCTCACCTTGGGAGGAGTCTTACAGATGAGGATTTTGAGAGATAACATCCTGAAAGAAAGGACTTATTATCAGAGCCCTGCATAACAATGAGTAGTAAGTCTCCTCTTATCACTGCCCAGGCGCTGAAAAGTTCTGGGACTGATTCAGGTTAATTTTCAGGTCCCCCTGCATCAATAAGTAAAGGTTGTCCTTGCTGAGCTTCAATAGGTTGACAAAGGAAGGACTCCTTCCCACATAGCAGGCTGATCGCTCTGCATCTCTCTTGCATGCGTGTGTGCTGATTGGCTTCAGTCGTGTCCGACTCTGTGACCACATGGGCTGTAGCCCCCCAGGCCCCTCTGTCCATGGGGATTTTCCTGGCAAGAATACTGGAGCGGGTTGCCATCCCCTCCTCCAGGGGATCTTCCTTACCCAGGGTTTGAACCCGCCTTTTTTATGGCTCTTCCAAGAAGCTGTGATGCAGGTGTCAAAGGCCAGCTGACTTCTTCCTCAATCTGGCATTCATTGTCTTCCATTCAGACTTATTTTAAAGCCCTTCAAATCAGTGAGCATCTGTCTCTTGCTTTGATTCTTATAATGGCATCACTTCAGCTTTGGGGGAATCAAGAGGAACAAGATGAAAACACTTTCCCTCCACAAGTTCTTAGCCTGTTTCCAAAATTTTTGTCCAAATTTTAATATTGGAATTTTAATTTTGAAACATTTCAAACCTAAAGAAAAAATTTAATACCAGCAAAATCTATACTCGTTTTACCCGTATTTACCAGCTGTTAACATTCTCCTGTATTTCCATTTCTGTGTGTGTGTACTTTCTTTCTGAACCAATTCAGATTATGCTGAATACATGATATTTGATCCTTGAAATTCTTCAGCTTGTATATCATAAGATCAAGGATATTTTTTCCTATGAAACAGCAGTGCTTATTATTATCTATTCCAAAAAAATACAGCATTGATAGAATAGTGTTATGCACTCTATACTCATAGACTATAATGTACTCTATAATACACTCTTAATTTTCCCTGTAATGTACTCTTTGTTACTTAGGGGGGAAAAAAACATGCATTGTGTCTAATTGTCATGTCAGTTTAGTCTCTCTTAAAAGTCCAGAAAAATCTCTTTTCCATCTTTCCTGACATGACCGGCTAGCTTGTCAAATGCTTCACAGTCTGCATTACTCTGACACTTTCCCCGTATTTATGTTCAGCTGAAGCCTCTTTGGCAAAAATTATTACAATAAGTGATGTTTTCACCCCAGCATTGTATCGGTAGGCACATAATGTCAGTTTGTCTTTCTACTGGTGATGCTGCGCTTGATTGCTGGTTAAGATGATGTTCACAGGATCTGTCTGCTACCTCCTCTTTTTTTTCAATTAAAAGTACTGCATGGAGTATTACTTGGAGACTGTAAATATCTTGCTCCCCAACATTTTACTCAGTGGTTTTAGCATCCAGTGGCGGTCGTCACCTGAACCGGTTATTACATTGGAAGGTACAAAATGATGCTTTGCTAATAGTCTGCTTCTGTTGGTAACTCCTTTAGTAGTTGACGGTCTTCAGTAAAGAAGAGGTTTTCCTCTCTCCACGTGCCTTTGGAGATTCTTTTTATTACTGAATATATTACTTGTGTTACTCTCAGTATTCTCTGTCTCAGCAGTGTAGGAATGTTCCCTTTGCTCCACACACTGTCTAGCATTTACTGATTGTAGACATTCTGATGATCATTCTGACTTGTATGAGGTGATATCTCATTGTAATTTTGATTTGCATTTCACTAATAATTAGTCATGTGGAGCATCTTTTCATGTGCTTTTTGGCTGTTTGTCTTTGGAGAAATGTCTAATCAGATCCGCTAGCCATTTTTGATTGGGCTGTTTTGTTTTTTTTTAATATTGAGACATTTGGAGATTAATCCCTTGTTAGTCACTTTGTTTGCAAATGTTTTCTGCCATTCTGTGGGTTGTCTTTTTGTTTTGTTTATGGTTTCCTTTGCTGTGCCCAAGTTTTTAGGTTTAATTAGGTCCTGTTTGTAGAATTTTTTTTTTAATTTTTATTAGGAGGTGGATCTAGAGATATTGCTGTGATTTATGTCAGAGAGTGCTCTGCCTATGTTCTCCTCTAAGAATTTATTAGTATCTAGTCTTACATTTAGGTTTATTAAGGGAAAAGCAAGTAGCATGGGGGCTGCTGGCAAGCAGGTTATAGGAGAGGAATTAGACAATGAAGGCCATTGTCAGGCATTGAAGACAACTGTCAGGCCATTACGTGTAGGGTCGGGGGCAGGAAGGTTAAAGGCAACTGGAGCCCCTCAGTATTCTTTCACCAGAGAGAGCTGTGATCAGACAAGGCATTTAGAGGAGTGGGAAGGAGAGGTGATGATTTGGAGTAAGTGGTACAATTAGAGGACTATCTGCCACATGTCCAAGAAGGAGTCACAATATTCCTTACGGGATGTGGTTTATATTCTACTAGGGCATCCCAGGTGGCACTAGCGGTAAAGAATCCTCTGGTCACACCTCCCAGAAAATTGGAAATAAAAGCAAAAATAAACAAATGGGGCCTAATGAAACTTAAAAGCTTTTGCACAACAAAGGAAACTATAAGCAAGGTGAAAAGACAGCCCTCAGAATGGGAGAAAATAGTAGCAAACGAAGCAACAGACAAAGGATTAATCTCAAAAATACACAAGCAACTCCTGCAGCTCAAATCCAGAAAAATAAATGACCCAATCAAAAAATGGGCCAAAGAACTAAACAGACAGTTCTCCAAAGAAGACATACAGATGGCTAACAAACACATGAAAAGATGCTCAACATCACTCATTATCAGAGAAATGCAAATCAAAACCACAACGAGGTACCATTACACGCCAGTCAGGATGGCTGCTATCCAAAAGTCTACAAGCAATAAATGCTGGAGAGGGTGTGGAGAAAAGGGAACCCTCTTACACTGTTGCTGGGAATGCAAACTAGTACAGCCACTATGGAAAACAGTGTGGAGATTCCTTAAAAAGCTGGAAATAGAACTGCCATATGACCCAGCAATCCCACTTCTGGGCATACACACCAAGGAAACCAGATCTGAAAGGGACACGTGCACCCCAATGTTCATCGCAGCACTGTTTATAATAACCAGGACATGGAAGCAACCTAGATGCCCATCAGCAGATGAATGGATAAGGAAGCTATGGTACATATACACCCTGGAATATTACTCAGCCGTTAAAAAGAATTCATTTGAATCAGTTCTAATGAGGTGGATGAAACTGGAGCCCATTATACAGAGTGAAGTAAACCAGAAAGATAAACACCAATACAGTATACTAATGCATATATATGGAATTTAAAAAGATGGTAATGATAACCCTATATGCAA
Organism: Muntiacus reevesi; assembly: GCF_963930625.1. NCBI lineage: Eukaryota > Metazoa > Chordata > Mammalia > Artiodactyla > Cervidae > Muntiacus > Muntiacus reevesi. Next base: position 101,855,426 of record NC_089254.1, on the reverse strand, counting down.
GACAGAAAAAGAGACACAGATGTACAGAACAGACTTTTGGACTCTGTGGGAGAAGGCGAGAGTGGGATGTTCTGAGAGAATAGCATTGAAACAAGTATACTTTCAAGGGTGAATCAGATCACCAGCCCAGGTTGGATGCAAGAGACAAGTGCTCAGGGCTGGTGCACTGGGAAGACCCAGAGGGATGGGATGGGGAGGGAGGCAGGAGTGGGGATCGGGATGGGGAACACATGTAAATCCATGGCTGATTCATGTCAATGTATGGCAAAAACCACTACAATACTGTAAAGTAATTAGCCTCCAACTAATAAAAATAAATGAAAAAGAAAAAGAATCCTCGGGTCAGTACAGGAGATGCAGGTTTGATCCCTGGGTCTGGAAGATCCACTGGAGTTCAAAATGGCAACCCATTCTAGTGTTCTTGCCTGGAAAATTCCATGGGTAGAGGAGCCTGGTGGGCTATAGTCCATGGGGCCACAAAGAGTTGGACACAACCGAGTGACTACACACACACACATACACATACATTCTGCTGCTGATTTTAAGTTAGGCTTGCATTTTCAGTTTGTTTTTCATTTCTGCTACATATTTTTAAACCTTCATCCCGAAGGGCAGAAGACTCAGTCTTTCTCACTGCTGAGCATATGCCAAGTATCTGAGTATTTCTTGATTCATTCCTATAATAAGAGGAAGTCATTTCAAATGGATTTGATATGCTTACTTTGAATGTAAAAGTCCCTTTATGCAGGTGAAATGAAAATCAGTATTCGTATAATTAATCCAAAAGACAATGTTCCTCTGGAAAAACAGATAATTTAATCTTAAGTATGGTTTCTGTTTAAATAACCTAGAGCTGTACTGTCTAATCAATATGGTAACCACTAGCTACCTTTGGCTCTTGAACACTTCAAATGTGACTTGTCCAAATTAAGATATGCTGTAAGTGTAAATATAATACATACCAGATTTCAGAGACTTAATATGATAAAGTAAAAAATCTCAATAATTATTTTTTATGTTGGTGACGTATTAAAATGATAATTTGTTTGTATATTGAATTAAATGCATGTAAAATAGCCAACTTTCACCACTTTTATCAACATAGTATTGGAAGTCCTAGCCAGAACAATTAGGCAAGAAAAAGAAATAAAAGGCATCTAAATTGGAAAAGAAAAAGTGAAATTGTTACTATTTGCAAATTACATGACATTGCATAGAGAAAACCCTAACAACTTCACCAAAAACCTGTTAGAACCAATAAGTGAATTCAGTGAAGTTGTAGGATACAAAAAAATCAATACAAACATTTGTTGTACTTCAATATACTAATAATGAATTATCAGAAAGAGGAACTAAAAAAATTTCATTTACAATTTCATCGAAAATAATACCTACATATTAAATGCCTAAATAAATTTAACCCAGGAGGTGAAGGATCTCCACACTGAAAACTGTAAGACATAGTTAGAAGAAATTGAATAAGACTAAAATAAATGGAAGGTCACGACAGAGGAGGAGATGGTTGGATGGCATCACCAACCCAATAGACATGAGTTTGAGCTAGCTCCGGGAGATGGTGAAGGACAGGGAAGCCTGGCGTGCTGCAGTCCATGGGGCTCACAAAGAGTCAGACAGGACTGAGTGATGAACAACAGCAACAAAATAAATGGAAAGACGTCCCATTACTAGAATTATTATTGTTAAAATGTCGATACTACTCAGAATAATCTGCAGATTCATTGCAGTCCCTATCAAAATTCCAGGGGCATTTTTCACAGCCATAGAACAAACAATTGTATAATTTCTATGGAACCACAAAAGACCACCAATTGCCAGAGCAGTCTTAACATAGCCAGGGCATCATGTTTCCTGATCTATATAACAAAGCTATAATAATCGAACAGTATGATACTAGCATAAAAGAAGACACACAGATCAGTGGACCCAAACAGCCCCAGAAATAAACCCATGCAAATATGGTCAACTAATTTTTGACAATAAAGCCAAGAATACAATGGAGAAAGAAATGCTATAGGGAAAAGTAGATGGCCACATGTAAAAGAATGAAACTGGACCTCTCTCTTACACCATACATAAAAATGAACTGAAAATGGATTAAAGGTTTTAACATAAGACCTGAACCCATAAAACTCCAAGACAAAAATATACAGAAAAAGTGCCTTGTCATTTACTTGGCAGTGATTTTTTTGGGATTTGACACCAGAAGCAAAGATAACAGAAGCAAAAAATAACAAATAAATGGGACTATACTAAACTATGAAAAGCCTCTGTGCAGGAAAGGAAGCCATCTTCTGCAGAGGAAACCATTAACAAAATGAAAACTCAACCTACTAAAAGGGAGAAAATATTTGCCAATCATAGATACGGTACTAATGTCTAAAATATATAAAGAACTCATACAACTCAATAGTAAAAATCCAAGCAATCCAATTAAAAAATGGGCAGGAGATCTGAAAAGCTTTTTTTCCATAGGAGACATACATACAGGTGGCCAACTGGTACATGAGAATGTTCTCAGCCTCACTAATCATCAGGGAAATGCAAATCAAAGCCACAGTCAGTTATATTCACCTCACACCTGTTGGACTTCTCTTCTTATCAAAAAAGATAGCAAGTGTTGCTGAGGCTGTAGAGAAAAGGGAACCCTTATGCGTTGTGGTGAAAATGTAAATTGGTGCAGCCACTATGGGAAAGAGTATTGAGGTTCCTCAAAAGATTGAGAAGAGAACTTTTATCTAACCCAGCAGTCCCATTTCTGGGTATTTAATCCAAAGAAAAGGAAAACACCAACTTGAAAGGCTGTCTTTGCCCTCATGTTCACTGCAACATTATTTGCAATAGTCAAGGCATGGAAACAACTTTAAGGACTTTGTGTCTGTCAATGGATAAATGGAGAAAGAAAATGTGAGATTTTATACACACACAGAGGAATATTATTCAGCTATAAAAAGAAGGAAATCTTGCCATTTGTAGCAACATGGATGGACCTTGAGGGCATTATGCTAAGTGAAATACATCAGACAGAGAAAGAAATACAGGGTGATCTGATTTATGTGTGGAATCTAAAATATTCAATAAAAACCAGTCTTATAGATACAAAGAACACACTAGTGATTGCCAGAAGTGGTGGGGGGGGGGGGGTGAAAGGATGGGAGAAGTGTGTGAAAGTGATCGTAAGTCATGGGGATGTGATAATATAGCATAGTGACTACAGTTAATAATGCATAGTGAGTTGAATATTTGAAACTTGCTAAGAGAGTAGAAGTTTCATGTACTCTACACATCAAAACTAGAAACAGTCTGACTTTCTGCCTTCAAAAAAATGAAAAAGCAATATATCAATTTTTGAAAATTTCAAGAACCACCATAATATAAATGCTATTTTATAACAGCAAAATATAAATGCTGTTTTAATAATAATACTCCTACTCAGAGTTCCTATTATAAAATGTAAATTAGCAATTTTAAAGAGAGTCTGTCTCACCTATATACATAAAGACATTTTTAAAATCTGTAGTTCAAAAAATTAAAAGTGTAAAGACCAATCACAGAGAATTGGTTTTAGAGGCAGATGGTTTGCTTTTCTGCTAACGAAACCTGAGTGACATTTTCTTAATGTACAGCCATTACTCTAAATAGGCTGAGCATCTTCAGAGAATAATTGATGGATATAGAGCATACAGTGGTTCCATTATGTCTGAAATAGTTAATGATGTCCAGTAAGTCTAATTAACTCCTAGCTAGAACTTAACCTAATATTCCAGAATGGTAGGGAACCTAGAGATTCATCATAATAGGTTCATTAAACATGTGTCTGTATGGAAGAGACAATATTCCTTTAAGTCTTGAAAGTGGTTTTATGGGTCTCACTAAGTCATCCACTTACCCTGCTTTGTCAGCCTGCTGACAGTTCTGCAGTTCAGGAAAACAGACCAGCATCACTTCTTTTTTTAAGAGCTCTTCAAAGTATTGCTTTAACCTCCCTTAGTAACATGTGTCTAACAACTTTTATGATCATCACAGCCTGTGGATTTAACCTCTTGAGCTTCATTCTCCTCATCTGTAAATTGCAGATAAAAACCTGCTATACCTTGAACACAGTAAGTGGTCCAATAACGTCCTGAATGAAGGAGAATTACTCCATCCGAAATACCACTTCTTTGCCAAGCATCTCCCAGACAACACTTGTTCACTTCCTTTTCTTTTACTCCCTCAGTTTTATTGGATTTTAGATATGTTTGCATTACTTTTTTAATAATTTCTTAAACTTACAGATTTTGGGGAAGTCAGGCTTCTGGGGGATGGGAGTCTGTGGCCTCCCATTAGAATATATAACCCATTTTGGCTCCAACCTCATTAGCTCCTGCCTCACGCTTCCACCCCATCTCCTGAATCAGACTATATACACATCTTTACCTTTTACTAAAATGTAAAGTACTTGAAGGCATATGCATTCACGTCTGTATCCTTAGTGCGAGCACAGGGTCTATAACCTTCATAATTACAAGTCAAACACATAAGTTTATACATGTATGTAGATGACACCTGAAACTATTTTAAGTACCACACATAACCTAGCATGGCAGAATTTATCTCATTCTGTCTATCAGCTGGCTATAAAATAGTAACTGAATTAAGGCATTTGCTAAATGTTCAAATTATGACATCTCTCTCTCTTTTTTTTTTTTTCATTTTAAGAGACTGTTAAGGTAGGAGAGGAAATTCTGATCTTATTGGCAGAGTAACAGGAGAAAGCAAAAGGGATGAAAATTTCTTGAATATTTATTATGTGTTAGAATTTTGACTATAATCTATACAGCTTCTCTATGAGGTAGACATGATTATCCACACTTTGCATATGAGGAAACTGAAGTTGGAAAGTTAAATAACCAAGTTCATAGAACTAGAGAGTGGGAGAGCCAAGGTTTAATCCTAGGTCTGACCTACTAACATTATGAAGGGGCTCATACGTTTTGACAGCGAGATGCCTCCCTGGTGGCATCTAAGCAGAACAGTCACACAGATGCAGAGGGATCAAGTGCTTCCTGTTCTTGCTTTCCTATGCTTGAGTGCATCAGAGGCCTCCAAAGGACTCCTTTACACACTGTCACCCACTTCAGAGGGGCTTCCCCAAGTGGCTCAGCGGTAAAGAATCAGCCTACAATGCAAGAGATGCGGGTTTGATCCCTGGGGCAACCCACTCCAGTATTCTGGCCTGGAGAATCCAATGGACAGAGGAACCTGACGGGCTACAGTCCATAGGGTTGCAAAGAGTTGGACGTGATTAAAGTGACTAGCACACACTTACTCACCCACTTCAGAAGAACACAGCCTCACTCTGTTACTTATAGAAGTAAGGTGGGCTGGAATCCAGGGCAAATGGCCCTCCTTCCCTCCAGCTGACAGGAAGAGAGCTGAATATTTGAATTCTGCCAATGTGCCAACCTCGGCTTTGCAGTCTTTAGTCTTTCCAGCTTTGGAGAAAAGCTGTGGGACATCACTGAGAGCAAAAGAATATTAAGTGCCTAGTTCTCATCCTTTGCTCTGGGAGAGAAAAGTTTGAGATAATGGATGAAAATTTTAATGTTTCTCATATTTTTAAGTTCTATTTCTCTAAAACATGAAAGTCTCAAAAAGTCAGACTATGAAAACCTCAAAGTCAGACTATGCCTCTGTTTTCCATAATATAATTCACATTAAATTTCATTGGGAGAGGAATTTAACCAGTCCTCACAAGCCAATATTCTTATTATCATTAGACTACGGTTTTTCCTTAAAACAATTGACAGTGATGTCTTTGAAGCAAATAGATAAGACACAACTTTTATATTCAAACAAAGCAAGCAATTTTAGGTTATGTTTATCACACATTATGTTGTTGCTTATGGTTTCAAATATAGCTATCACTTTTATTTTTTGTCTACAGTTAAAAACAGACTGACTGGTTGTCTTAGAACAACTATGTTTAGGTCCTCTATGCTCTGTACAAACAAAAATGGGAAAAATTTTGAATTTGAATGTTTTAAATGTTGAATTGAAATTAAATGTTCAGCCAGCCAGTCTTCTGGGGTAGAAATGAAAAAGTAGCCTGTGAAGGAGTGACGTCATGAGGATGGAAACATAGGTCATTCCCCACTTTGGTCGCCTTCACAGGAAGCCCTAACAACGGTCCACAGACAGGACACTGTTGTGACAATCCTAGAATGCAGGGTCAGGCTGAACCATCCTCTCGCACATGGGAAACTGTGGCGCCCGTCCTGCAGCCCCACATACAGTGGTACTTGAGCAGAGAACAGAACCCGTGGGTCTCACCACCTGCCCTGCAAAACCAGCAACTGTGTCTGGCCGGAGAATCTGGTGCACAATTTAGGTCCTTAAACAGTGGGCTGTGCTGACTCCGGGGTCCATTCGGCTGTCCTGGTCAAGCAGGCAAGCTAATTCATAACCATAGCTGCTAACAAGTACAGTACCTAGTCCTGACCATCCAGGCAGCCCGACCAGAGAACCCAGGCAACCACAGAACCCCCTCCAAAAGCCTTAGCAAGAGAACCAAGCCAGCAGTCCTGTCCAGCCATCATATACACCCTGCAACTTCAGAGCTCAGGCAGTGGCCTTGCCCACAAAGACCACCCTGATGGCAAGCCCCACCTGCCCAAGGGGTCTACCAGCTCACATCTCCACAATCCCAAGCTGAGCTGACTGGAAGGACTGTCTCTGCCAAATGTAACCTGTTAAGTCTAGAAGAGACTGTTTGCTCACATGTGCAGATACCAATGTAAGAAATCAGGGATCAGGAAAAATCAGGTGAACATAATAGTACCAGTGGAATCTATTATAATAAAATGCCAATAAAGGACCCTGAAGAAATGGAAATCCACAAAATTCAAAGAATTCAGAATGATCCTCTTTAGTGAACTATAAGAAGACAGATAACTTAATGAAATCAGGGGGGAAAAAAACTGCATGAACAAAATGAGAGCAACAAAAAATAGGAACCATCAAAAATAAACCATACAGAAGTCCTCGATCTAAAGAATATAATGACTGAGCTCGAAAAATTCAGTAGAGAGCTTTAAAAGCAGAACTGACCATGCAGTAGAAAGAAGCAATGACAGGGCATTTGAAATTATCCCCTCAGAGGAAAAGAGCTGAAGAAAGCCTGGGTGACTGACAGGACACTGTCAGGAGAAATGACGTCTGTGTTACGTGCACCCAGGAGGATACAGGGGCGGAAAATACACAAAAGCTGTGTGTGTTGTGCTCAGCTGCTCAGTCAAGTCCGGCTGTTTGCACACCCACGGACTGTAGCCCACCAGGCTCCTCTGTCCATGGGGGTTCTCCAGGCCGGAATACCGAAGTGAGTTGCCATGCCCTCCTCCAGGGGATATCCCAACCCAGGGATCACACCCAGGTCTCCCACACTGCACGCAGATTCTTTACCATCTGAGCCACCAGGGAAGCCCATAGAAAGCAATACTTGCTGAAAAAGAAGGAAAGAAATGGACATTTAGATTCATGAGGCCCAAAGGACACCAAATATCAGCAGAGTGACCCAAATAAGCCTTTTCTGTTGTTGACCTTTAGAACTTTCAAAGCTGCATGAGAAAGCAACACATTACATTTAAGGGAATTCCCATAACAGGCAGATTTCTCAAAAGAAATTTTTCAGGCCAGGAGAGAATGGGATAATATATTCAAAATATTGGAAGAAAAAAATCTGTCAACAATTCTATACCTGGCAAAGCTGTCCTTCAGAAATGAAGGCATAATTGCCTGAACAAACAGAAGCTGAATGAGTTTATCACCACTAGGCCTGCCTTACAAGAAATGCTAAAGGGAGTTCTTCACACAGAAATAAAATAATGCTCATTTACATCATAAAATCAGATGAACACAGGTATATAACTTCCCGGTATTGGTAAATAATCAAAGTCAGATTATTTAATATGGTAATAGTGGCACATAATTCTCTTACAGCTCTGGTTTAAAAGTTTTTTAAAAATGTTAAGCCATAACTTCTATAGTTGTTACTGTATACACAATACAAAAATGTAGATTGTAACAGAGGAAGAAGTAAATTGTAATTGCAGAAATGCTATTGAAGTTAAGTTGTCATCAGCTTAAAATAGGATATCATAATTGTAAGATGGTTTATATAAGGCTCATGGTAACCACAGAGGAAAAACTTGTTATACAAAAGATCATGAAAAAGTGAAAGTACACCAGTACAGTAAGTCATCATCACAAAAAAAGGCAGCAGGATAAGCAGCAAGGAACATTGGAGCTACAAAACAGCAAAATAACAAAATGGCAGTGGTAAGTCCTCCAGCAATAATTACTTTAACCATAAGGGATAAAATTCTTCAAAGACACAGAATTGGCTGACTGACTTAAAAAGCAAAATAAAAAAAATATACTGCCTGCAAAAAGGTTCACTTTAAAGACACAGACTGAGACTGAAAGGATGGAAAAAGGTATTTCAAGCAAATGATAACCAAGAAAAGAAAGGTAGCATTGCTGCCCCCAAATTTGGCTTTTTCTACCCACTGAAGGCAAATAAACAATACGGAGACAGGTGTCTTTAATTCTCAGCAGGCGGAGAGGGGAACACAGTAGGCTTTTCCCTCAAGAAATGTGCTTCCCGCTCCATGAGGAATCTAGGGGCTTACATAAGATGAAGGCTTGCCGTCAGGAGTCGGTGATGAGGAACAAAGGTACTTGGATCTTGTCTTCTTCCTCTTGCATTGTTTCAAAACCAGTCATAGACCGGTGTCAGTAACCCAGTAACTGAGTCTGACGATTCTGTGGCTCTGCAGCCTTCTTTCTGATGGGTAACTACAAGACAAGAGACTGCTCTGAAGATGAACACCAGTTACAGGCTGTATTTGGCATATAGGTGTGAAATGTACAGCTCATACAGAGTCAGGGGACAGAAAAGCAAACTTAGTCATAGACATTCAGAGTTAGGAGCAGTTAAAGTGAAAACAAAAAACTACGAATGTTCAGGCCTTGCTCACTGTTCTGTTTATCTTCTTTGTTCTCAAGAAAGGGAAAGAATAAAACTTAATTCCTCTTTTTTCCTTTCCACTGCAACAGTAGCCATACTCATATCAGGAAAAACAGACACTAAGCTAATTCCCTTTGAGCTATTTAAAATCCTAAAAGATGATGTTGTACAAGTGCTGCACTCAATATGCCAGCAAATTTGGACAATTCAGCAGGGGCCACAGGACTGGAAAAGATCAGTTTTCATTCCAGTCCCAAAGAAAGGCAATACCAAAGAATGCTCAAACAACCGCACAATTGCACACATCTCACATGCTGGCAAACTAATGCTCAAAATTCTCCAAGCCAGGCTTCAATAGTACATGAACCGTGAACTTCCAGATGTTCAAGCTGGATTTAGAAAAAGCAGAGGAACTAGAGATCAATTGCCAACATCCATTGGATCATTGAAAAAGCAAGAGAGTTCCAGAAAAACTTCTGCTTTATTGACTACGCCAAAGCCTTTAACTGTGTGGATCACAACAAACTGTGGAAAATTCTTCAAGAGATGGGAATACCAGACCACCTGACCGGCCTCTTGAGAAATCTGTATGCAGGTCAAGAAACTACAGTTAGAACTAGACAGACTGGTTCCAAATCAGGAAAGGAGTACATCAAGGCTGTATATTGTCACTTGATTATTTAACTCATATGCAGAGTTCAGTTCGGTCGCTCAGTCGTGTCCGACTCTTTGCGACCCCATGAACTGCAGCATGCCAGGCCTCCCTGTCCATCATCAACTCCCGGAGTTCACCCAAACCCATGTCCATTGAGCCAGTGATGCCATCCAACTGTCTCATCCTCTGTCGTCCCCTTCTCCTCCTGCCCTCAATCTTTCCCAGCATCAGGGTCTTTTCAAATGAGTCAGCACTTCTCATCAGGTGGCCAAAGTACTGGAGTTTCAGCTTCAACATCAGTCCTTCCAATGAATATTCAGGACTGATTTCCTTTAGGATGGACTGATTGCATCTCCTTGCAGTCCAAGGGACTCTCAAGAGTCTTCTCCAACACCATAGTTCAAAAGCATCAATTTTTCAGTGCTCAGCTTTCTTCACAGTCCAACTCTCACATCCATGCATGGCCACTGGAAAAACCATAGCCTTGACCAAACGGACCTTTGCTGGCAAAGTAATGTCTCTGCTTTTTAATATGCTATCTAGGTTGGTCATAACTGTCCTTCCAAGGAGTAAGCATCTTTTAATTTCATGGGTGCAGTCACCATCTGCAGTGATTTTGGAGCCCAAAAAAATAAAGTCTGACACTGTTTCCACTGTCTCCCCATGTATTTCCCATGAAGTGATGGGACCAGATGCCATGATCTTAGTTTTCTGAATGTTGAGCTTTAAACCAACTTTTTCACTCTCCTCTTTCACTTTCATCAAGAGGCTCTTTAGTTCTTCTTCACTTTCTGCCATAAGGGTGGTGTCATCTGCATTCTGAGGTTATTGATATTTCTCCCGGCAATCTTGATTCCAGCTTGTGCTTCACCCCGCCCAGCATTTCTCATGATGTCCTCTGCATATAAGTTAAATAAGCAGGGTGACAATATACAGCCTTGATGTACTGCTTTTCCTATTTGGAACCAGTCTGTTGGTCCATGTCCAGTTCTAACTGTTGCTTCCTGACCTGCAAACAGGTTTCTCAAGAGGCAGGTCAGGTGGTCTGGTATGCCCATCTCTCTCAGAATTTCCCACAGTGTATTACCGGAGAGGCAAGAGCACTGACTTGCCTCTCAGGGCCGCAGTCACAGGAGGCTGACTCTGCACTCCTGCAGTTTCCCTTTCTAACTTCCTGTTTGCATAGTAAACGTGTTGACAGCTATGAAAAAGAAATAGTTTGACTTTTAATAAGTAAACTGTGTGAACGGGTAATACTGATGATATATTATCCTATAATACTGTTTCTGAATTTTTAAATCGCCTTTTCAAGATTTCCTCAGAAAGATAACAGGCTCCCTCTAGCGGGCAGTGACCATTATAATTGAATTATTTTATTTACTTCAAAGCTGTGTAACTTCATAGTTGCACTATGTTGAAAGGAAAAGAGGCCTTTTCTAGCTCCGGACATTTGTTTATTTCTCTGCGTAACATTTATTTTTCCCTTTCTGATTTCTTCTGATGATATCAGGGCATGGTGATAGGACAGTCATGATTTAAAGTCATGTCGATAATGTGAATTGCTCTTTTATAAGCAAAGAGAAATGAGGTTACCAATGGATTCCTACATGTTAACTTCAGCAAACTTTTGTTAGGAAATATATATATATACTTGTGTACAGATTTATGTAATTTATAAATATATACATTTTAATAATACAACTTAAGTACAAAACCTTTATTTTGACAATTAAGTAATGACCTGAAAGTCTGCTTTTTGACCTCTGAGTTCCGAGTAATTTTACAGAAAGTGAGCCTTGTTCACACTGGCTTCTCTTTTTTTATGAGGAAAAAATGACCAAAATCCTATAGTGTTTTTTTTTAAGTAATTAGCTTTCTGTCCAATATCATTTATACTCTTAACTAAAACTGCCTTTTTATAGACCTTAATTAAATATTAAAATGTTAATTCTGAATTATCAAAAAAATTAAAATTGCACCCAGGCAAGGAAGTAAGTAACCTATTACAGAAATGGATGTTGGTTTTACAATTGGTAAAGAAGAAAAAGAAAACACTTAACTGAAATTTAGTGTTGAGACTGACAAATACCCCAAACGGATAAATAACCTGTAGCCAACTCTAGGAGGAGTGGTCACAGCAAGTTACAGAAACTTTCAGCTTTAGAGTCTCACTTATAGATCATCTGTTAATTCCAAGTGTGTGCTTAATTGCGTTTTGGTAATTCTCAACAAAGTCATTCTACACTGGAGGGATGTTGGCTGTCACCAAACCTTTGTTTTCTTATGTTCTCACAGCACATCAGATGCTTGGTTTTGGAACACTAGTGAGCACTTCCAACACCTACGACGGATCCGGTGTTGTGACTGTGGAGACCGACCGTCCCCTGCTGTGGACCATGGCCATCAGAAACTGACCAGTCCCGACCTCCGTCGCTGTGCCTCTGACATACCTCGTTTGCCAACAACATCATGCTCAAGAAGAACTGTCCACCTTGGCTGGCAGGACTCGAAACCTGTCCCCTGGGAAGCCCGCTAGTTTTAAAGACTGTCATGTTTTGATCATTCAGGTAACACTATAAATGACAAATTTCAGTTTTACTGTGACAGGGGTGGGGGGGAATCATTATTTGTTAAAGTAAATATGCTCTATTAGATTCAGTTGGAAAGTTAACGTGGATCATCTCACTCTAAAATTCAGTCCTGATTACTCATTAATCATGCCATGTACCCCCAGAAAACAGTTTGTAATTTTGAAGCTGAGGAAGCTCTGAAGTTCCGTAGTGTCCGGCACATGGGCCTCCTCCTGTCGATCCTTAGATGCTTGCTTCTGTCTAATAATAACATTAGCTTTCTCAGTCATGTGGATTCCCTCTCACTGAAAAAATAACTCCTTCTAGCTTGGGATGCTAGAACCGCACCATTTGATTCTGACCTTAACAGTTTGGGGTATTATCTTTTAATGATAAATAAAAAATCACTAACCTGATTAATACAATTTAAAACAAGTAGAACCTACCCAGCTGCTTTATGTAATGCAAACTCAGTGTTGCTGTAAAGAAAGAGACCAGCCTCTCTCTCCTCTCTGGTGCTACGACAGAGTGAGGGTTGTGTTGTGAGTGGAGAATGAAAGTGGGACCCCTTGAACTAGCATGCAGTTGTGCATAGTTAATCATTAGAGATCATTTTTAAATTATTTATGCAAATACATGTGAAACTGAATCCAGATGTGAAATAAAAATATTTAGTTACCAACGTGCCTGTCTGTGGTCAATTTTTCAAGACGATAGTCCATTTTCTCACCTGTATTTTAAGATGACCAAGCTTTCTTAATCAATGTTACATACCGCTCCTCCCCCCCCCCCCCAAAAAAAAAACTGCTCAAAGGTTGATTCACAGCTGCAGTCCTTCACACACCTGATTTTCGAAGGTAACCCGGGGTGGTGGTGAATTCTTTCTCTAGCCGCCACGGAAGTTACTTTCTAGCGCCCCCGTGCTACGTGTTCACACTTAAATCTCTCTGGACCGGTTGCCCCATCTATAACGTGAGGATTCTAGGTAGCACCTGTCTACCTTGCCAGACTTGGGGAAGAAGGGACAGGTTAAACTGCTTTCAAAGATCGTTGCACATGCTAGAGAAAAAAGAAGCAGCAGAGGAAAGGAACTAGTTCCACGGTAGAGAAAGTGCAGAAAACTGGCGAGGAAGCCCTCTAGGGAAGCAGAAGGGACCAGAGCACGGGCGTGAGCGCTCGCACAGGTGGGGCCGCGGTGGGAGAGCCGGTTCCCAACCTTCTGCCTCCTCTCCGCACAAAGGCAGAGCCCAGGGCTCCGGCCTCTGTACAGACCCCCGCCCACCGCAGAGGCAGCGAGGGCATGGGATACAAAGCAAACCTACCAGAAGGGAGGGAGTCGGGGTGGGGGGGATAAACTGGGAGTTGGGGATTAACAGATGCACGGTGCTATATACTTATAAAATAACAAGGACCTACTTTAGAGCCCAGGGAACTGTATTTCAATATCCTGTAATGACCTATAACGGACAAGAATCTAGAAAAGAAATACACATGAAACTGAAGCAGGATGCCTGAAACACGGAATCCGCTACTCAGCTATACCCTGTCCCGTGCGTGCACGCTCAGTCGTGTCCGACTCTCACGACCCTATGAACTGTGTAGCCCGCCAGGCTCCTCCGTTCGTGGGACTCTCCAGGCAAGAGGACCGGAGTAGGTTGCCATTTCCTTCTCTAGGGGATCTGCCTGACCCAGAGATCGAACCCACGTCTTTTGCATCTCCAGGTGGATTCTGTACCACTGAGCCACCAGGCAAGCCCATACTTCCTACTTCAATTTAAAAAGCTTAAAAAAAAAGAAAGCTCAGTCAAGCACCAACTCCTTCGTTGACTCATGTAACTGAGAGCCACCACCAGGAAGGTGGAGGAGGAAATGGCAACCCACTCAGCACTCTGCCTGAAGAATCCATGGACCGAGGAGCCTGGCCGGCTGTAGTCCATGGGATCGCAGAGTCGGACACGACTGAGTGAAAACGCAAGACCCGCCGACCACTGCGCTAGACGGTGCCTGCCCGAAAGGACGACACCAAAAGCGGGGAGGAGCAGTGGGACAGGGCCTGAGCTTCCCAGCACTGGTTACTGATTTCTGGTTCACTGGCCGTTCCAGGCTCAGCTGTCATCTACTCATTACTAAAGATGTATTCACAGCCTATGAAATATGAACGTATGTCCACTGTTCCAAGATTTTCCTGCAAGAGACTCGTGCCCTATGTACCCTGAAAATCTTGCCAGTGATAGTAAGTGGACGCTTGGCAAGAAGAATATAGTTGGCTGAAGTGAGGGGGAACAAAAGCACTGAGATTTATCCCAGCCTCCCCACAGGACAGGGCTCCTCTCCGGATCCTGCCAGGCTACAGGAGAGCTAGGCATCTGACCCCTCTTGCTTGGAAAATTTCCATGGAGTGAGGAGCCTGGTAGGCTAGAGTCCATGGCGTCACAAAGAGTCTGACATGACTGAGCGGCTTCACTTCACTCATCCCTTAAAACTCCCAAAGTGCAATCTCCTCTCTATGTGCTTCCTCACCACATCATTGCTTCCCTGGTGGCTCAGTGGCAAAGGATCCGCCTGCCAATGCAGGAGACGCGGGTTCGATCCTTGGCTCGGGAAGATCCCCTGGAGGAGGAGGAAATGATAACCCACTCCAGTATTCCTGCCTGGGAAATCCCGTGGACAGAGAGGAGCCTGATGGGCTACAGTCCATGGGGTCACAGAGAGTCAGGCTGGACTTGAGCACATCACATCATTCAAACAAGAACTCACTCACTGTTCTTACGCTGACAGAGGGAGACTGATGACAGACCTCAGGGGCCCCCTCTGAACTTTCCGAGCCTCCCCAGGCAGCCCCTCCTGCCACCCCCTTATTAATCCAGATCCTGACCTCCCGCTTGCAGCCAGAAGAGAAACAAGAAGCCAGGCTCTGCCAGCAAAGTGGCCTGTGCTCCTTGGCCCTTTTGACTTCACTGCTGCTCCTCTACACGAGTCAGATTGGGAGGTTTGTTACTCGGGATGATCACCCCAAAATGCCCTCTGGCTGCCTGGGTCTGAGTAGTGAAAACCCTAGGATCACTCCTCTTCGGGTGGCTGGGAACCTCTGAAGATGGCTGTGGCTGTGGGAACCCTGGAGTCACAAGTGACTATGAAATGTAAGTTTTAAAAATTGTTAATGTTTTTTATTGTAGTAAAGGTCACATAATATAAAACATCTCCTGAATTTTTCACCTTCCTAATCTGAAACTCTGCCCCCCGGAAACACTAATAGCCCCACCCAGCAACCTTCAGCAGCTGGCATCTGCCAGTGTACACCGACTCTGTGAGTTTGTCTACTCTAGGTAGCCTGTACAAGTGGGATCAAATAGTATATGTCTGCACCTAGGTCCTCTTGCCTGGAATATCCCATGGACGGAGGAGCCTGGTGGGCTGCAGTCCATGGGGTCGCCAAGAGTCGGACATGACTGAGCGACTTGACTTTCACTTTCCACTTTCATGCATTGGAGAAGGCAATGGCAACCCACTCCAGTGTTCTTGCCTGGAGAATCCCAGGGACGGGGGAGCCTGGTGGGCTGCCGTCTACCGGGTCTCACGGAGTCGAACACGACTGAAGTGACTTAGCAGCAGCATTGTATACTGGAGTGTAAAATGTAGTTTTCTTTGCGGTTCAAGGAACTGGGGATGGACCACACCCCTGGACACAGGTCAGGCAGAATAACATGTGTTCATGCCTTAACTTTTGCTAAGGAAACAGAGCAGTTTTCTCCAGGGCGGGGCACTAAGGCCATTTCACTTGTTCCAGGGGATTGGTCCATGATCGCCTGGGCCTTCGTGAAGGTAACTGCTCAAGGTTTCATATCTTGTATGTGTGGAATGCATTTTAAACAGACCTGGCTTAACCACTCCTGTCCAAACTCATGCCTCCAGAGCTTTGGAACAACCAAAATAAAGCCATGCATGGATTTGATGTGACTGAGACATATGCTATCTGCCCAGTCCATAAAGCAGCAAGAAACCACTCCTCTCCCCTAAGGCTCTGTGATTATAAAGTAAATAAAGTCTGAATTGTGACTTTCAAATTGTTTTGATCATGATCCACAAGAAATACAATCTGTCTTGTAACCTAGTCTATACACACTCATGCCCTCTGATAATTTTATTCTAGACTGAAAAACACCTAGAAATCTCTTTAGATTGAAAAAAATAACAGTAAAGGGTAAAGTAAAATGCATACAGGGACATTTTTTAAAAGAGCGAGAGAATGTGTGTGTGTAAGAGTTCTGCATTAGGCATACCTGTCTTTCCTAAATTTAGGAAATGTGAATATAATTTACCACTTTATCTTCACCACCTAATAATAGTTTTTATTCTCAAATGTGGGCTAAGAAGAATAACCCACCAATGACAACAGGCTAAATGTGATCTTATTGGGGAGTAATAAAATCAATTTAACTTCATTAGGAATGGTGAGGACAGCTAGATTATTTAAGTTGTGTCTAAAGCATTCCACTTATAATAAATGATCGCCATAGCTGGGGAAGATTGAAGCCGCAAGGTCAAGCCATTCCCTTGGAGTCAATATATACGGAATGGAAACTTCCTGGCTCATTCAGTAGGGTTTACCCTTCCCTGCCACAGCAGACTGCACTTATCAATCATAGTTTTCTTCTGTGACGAGCCCCAGTCTGAGTCATTTGAAAACAGTGCTGCAGGCAGCCCTGATCAGTTATTCAGCATTGGCCTGGCACCCCTGGGGCTCAGAGCTAATGTGCCAACTCACCACCGTGCACAAAACAGCTACAGTTACAACCCGGGAGAGAGGTCAAGGCAACAGCATTCTTCTTCCCAGGTAATGGAGAAGTAAACAGATCCAAGGACTTGTTCCCTGTGTCCTTAATTCTGTCACTGAAAGCAAGGTCTTTGTACCATACACAGCAAACAAAAACAGTAAGACCATCCCTGCAAACACCTTGAAAAATATCCACAAGCACTGAGATCACCCGCAGCTAAGAAATCAGAAGTTTCTCGTAATTTCTCATATAGCTAGTCCCTGAGAACCAAGACATCTCCCATAATACTGTTAGTCCAAAGGTTGAAAAGGGTTTTAACTCACAGTGAAAGGAACTGATCAGAGTAAGATTACAACTTATAACAGAATTATTTCTTTTAAAAATACCTTTAGGGCTTCCCTGGTGGCTCAGTTCAGTTCAGTCGCTCAGTCGTATCCGACTCTTTGCGACCCCATGGACTGCAGCACTCAAGACTTCTCTGTCCATCACCAACTCCTGGAGCTTACTCAAACTCATGTCCTTTGAGTCCGTAATGCCATCCAACCATCTCATCCTCTGTCCTCCCCTTCTCCTGCCTTCAATCTTTCCCAACACCAGGGTCTTTTCAAATGAGTCAGTTCTTCCCATCAGGCTGCCAAAGTATTGGAGCTTCACCTTCAGCATCAGTCCTTCCAATGAATAGTCAGGACTGATTTCCATTAGGATGGATGGGTTGCATTTCCTTGTAGGTTCAAGGGACTCTCAAGAGTCTTCTCCAACACAAAAGTTCAAAAGCACAAATTCTTTGGCACTCAGTTTTCTTTATAGTCCAACTCTCACATCTATACATGACCACTGGAAAAACCATAACTTTGACTAGACAGACCTTTGTTGGCAAAGTAATGTCTCTGCTTTTTAATATGCTGTCTAGGTTGGTCAAAACTTTTCTTCCAAGGAGCAAGTGTCTTTTAATTTCATGGCTGCAGTCACCATCTTGAGTGATTTTGGAGCCCAAAAACAAAATCTGTCACTGTTTCCATTGTTTCCCCATCCATTTGCCATGAAGTGATGGGTGATCTTAGTTTTCTAAATGTTGAGTCAACTTTTTCTCTCTTCTCTTTCATGATCTTAGTTTTCTAAATGTTGAGTCAACTTTTTCTCTCTTCTCTTTCACTTTAATAAAGAGGCTCTTTAGTTCTTCTTCACTTTCTGCCATAAGGGTGGTGTCATCTGCATTCTGAGGTTATTGATATTTCTCCTGGCAATCTAGATTCCAGCTTGGCTTCATCCAGTCCAGCATTTCTCATGATGTCCTCTACATATAAATTAAATAAGCAGGGTGACAATATATAGCCTTGATGTACTCCTTTTCCTATTTGAAACCAGTCTGTTGTTCCATGTCCAGTTCTAACTGTTGTTTCTTGACCTACATACAGATTTCTTAGGAGGCAGATCAGGTGGTCTGGTATTCCCATCTCTTGAAGAATTTTCCACAGTTTGTTGTGATCCACACAGTCAAAGGCTTTGGCATAGTCAATAAAGCATAAGTAGATGTTTTTCTGTAACTCTTATGCTTTTCTGATGATCCAATAAATGTTGGCAATTTGATCTCTGGTTCCTCTGCCTTTTCTAAATTCAGCTTGAACAGCTGGATGTTCACAGTTCATGTACTGTTGAAGCCTGGCTTGGAGAATTTTTAGCATTACTCTGCTAGCTTGTGAGATGAGTGCAACTGTGCAGTAATTTGAACATTCTTTGGCATTGCCTTTATTTGGGATTGGAATGAAAACTGACCTTTTCCAGTCCTGTGGCCACTGCTGAGATTTCCAAATTTGCTGGCATATTGAGTGCAGCACTTTCACAGCATCATCTTTTAGGATTTGAAAACTCTGAATGGTCTAGTGGTTTTTCCTACTTACTTAAATTTAAGTCTGAATTTGTCAATAAGGAGTTCATAATCTGAGCCACAGTCAGCTCCTGGTCTTGTTTTTGCTGACTGTATAGAGCTTCTCCATCTTTGGCTGAAAAGAATATAATCAATCTGATTTCGGTATTGACCATCTGGTGATGTCCATGTGTAGAGTCTTCTCTTGTGTTGTTGGAAGAGGGTGTTTGCTGTGACGAGTGCATTCTCTTGGCAAAATTCTGTTAACCTTTGACTTGCTTCATTTTGTACTTCAAGGCCAAATTTGACTGTTATTCCAGGTATCTCTTGACTTCCTACTTTTGCATTCCAGTCTCCTATAATGAAAAGGACATCTTTTGGGGTGTTAGTTCTAGCAGGTCTTGTAGGTCTTCATAGAACCATTCAACTTCAGCTTCTTCAGCATTACTGGTTAGGGTATAGACTTGGATTATCATGATATTGAATGGTTTGCCTTGGAAATGAACAGATTATTCTGTCGTTTTTGAGATTGCATCCAAGTACTGTATTTTGGACTCTTGTGTTGAGTATGATGGCTACTCCACTTCTTCTAAGGGATTCTTGCCCACAGTAGTAGATATAATGGTCATCTGAGTTACATTTACCCATTCCAGTCCATTTTAGTTCGCTGATTCCTAAAATGTCAATGTTCACTCTTGCCATCTCCTGTTTGACCACTTCCAATTTGCCTTGATTCATGGACCTAACATTCCAGGTTCCTATGCAATCTTGCTGTTTACAGCATCGGACTTTACTTCCATTACCCATCACATCCACAACTGGGTGTTGATTTTGCTGTGGCTCCATCCCTTCATTCTTTCTGGAGTTATTTCTTCACTGATCTCCAGTAGCATATTGGGCACCTACCGACCTGGGGAGTTCCTCTTTCAATGTCCTATCTTTTTGCCTTTTCATACTGCTCATGGGGTTCTCAAGGCAAGAATACTGACATGGTTTGCCATTCCCTTCTTCTATGGACCCTGTTTCGTCAGAACTCTCTCTGGTGGTTCAGTGGATAGGAATCCACCTGCCAATGCAGGAGACAATGAGTTCGATCCCTAGTCCAGGAAGATCAGGGATCCACATGCCGCAGAGCAACTGAGCCTGTGCTCTAGATCCTGGGAGCCACAACTCCCGAAGCCCAAAGCCCTAGAGCCTGTGCTCTGCAAGAGGAGAAGCCACTGCAATGAGAAGCCCGGACTCTGCAGCTAGAGAGTAGCCCGTGCAGCAACGAAGACTCAGCACAGCCAAAATTAAATAAATAAAAATTTTAAAAAATCTTTAAACCCTAAAGACTAGTGAATATTTAATAGCCAGTTTTGCTTCTGAACAATCAACATGGACAATTAGGAATATACAGCTCTTCAGGAACTGAGCAGAGTCCCATCTGAATGGCATAATTAATTTTGTGCTTGGTTGTTTAGCATTATGAATCCTCTGTTAGAATATAAAGCCCTTGAGAGTTTGTGTTTGGACTTTGCATTCCTCGTTATCTGCGGTACCTTCAGTCTCAGAAAAGGGCCTTGTCTGCAGCGAAGAACATTTGAGCAGTACCACGTACATTAACTAACCTCCTTACTTGGACCCAGGCCCTAGGAAAATACTGCAGCTTCCCAAGCCCCTGAAAAATATTATTCTTTTCCTTCCTTGATCCCTAACTCTACCCAAGATTTAAGTAGATGCTAACATTTCTCTTGAATAGGTTCCTCAGTCCTAAAGATAAGTGTCCTAATTCCAGATTGGACAGCCCTGGTTATAAACTTGCTTAGTCATGTATCTGAAGAAGGAAGTAATGTTCACAGCACCAAAGCTTGGCTCCAAGACATCTTCCAAGGCAAAACACAGCCAGTAAACAAAGGGAAATCAAAAGGCAAGGAATTTGAAGTTGCTTAAAATGAATAGATAAAGGAAAATGAAAGTCATGGGTAAGTTATAATAGAGGTTTGGAAGAATGGTCTGGATTAAAACAATCACCATCAAAATAAACGTGAAGAGCGCTTTTAATTGGACTGACCTGCCAGGAAAAAAATGGAAAAATAAGAAGGAACAAAGAAAATGTTTGGAGTGGTAAATCTTATAGCTGGAGCTATTTCTAGCATTGGCGAGTCCAGGAATGATTGACTGTCATGAGTTGAAATAGATTACAGATAAGAAGTCACGTTATTTGCAAATACTTGCAGACCATGGCATTAGTTCTGCTGTTTTCTTCGATTATATTTACATCTACTTGTTTCACAAGTTAAAACTGTAACATGGGTATGAAATTAGCCTGGGTAATCTAAAATCATTTTTTAAAATGGTATGTTATCTCCAACAGCATTACTCACACAAAATCTCCTTATTTTGTGAGTCTGTTTCAGACTTATACTGTTAACTTACAAAAATTATTAATACACAAAAGAATTAGCTTTTTTTAATCAAGAAACCTCAACCTTATCCAAAAAACTTATCTTTATGTTACTTTTATTAATACAAGCAATTACTCAGAATATATTTGTATAATGCATGAACAAGCATTCTATGTAATATAACATTAAGACATTCTGCTCACCTGTCCCTTCTAGAAATCCCCATGCTTTGTCCCACTACACCCTGCTAGGTAATCCCAGTAAGTTTAGTATCAGTTATAAAAATCAGTTATTAAAAATAATTATCTCAAAAACAGTAAGGCTCTCAATACTACGGCTATGGAACCAAATATGTGAAGGCCATAGAGTAAGAGATTTTTTTTATAATAATGGAGAGGTTTTACTCTTTTGAACTATAGGAAATATTAAGTGTTCATCATTTCTCTCTCAACTGTATCGACTTCATTAATTTAAGAAATACTTTTCAATCTGCATTTCATTCCCTATTCATGAAAAAAATTTTCTAGGCCCCAATGGTCTACACATTCTGCTCTTTTATTTGCACTCCTTAACATTCAGGGACGCCTACATGAATAATGAGATTGGAAGAAATGGTGCAGAAAGTTGTTGGGATAGCTTTTACTCAGTGAATTTATTATGCATAGTTTAAAGTTGACCTTTTAATCCAAGTTTTTATTCAATTCCATTGCAAGGAATTGAGCAGCATGGTCAGTTTGAATATTTGTATGTCACTGGCACTAACAATGAGTTTCATGAGAAAAAGTCATATATTAAAACCGTGAAGAAGGCAATGCATTCTTTTTAAGGCCAAATGGAGGAAGGATAGAAATGTTTTCAGAAATAAGTAAGTTTTCCACAAAAATAAAAATTTACCCTAAATTACAAGACATGGCAATGCAAGTTATTTTCATAATTTATTCTCAAGATTAGATGTTGCTAAGTAACTGTGTATCCATATAAATTTATCAATGGTTTAGTCACATTGATGCTATGGTTATTCATTTCAATTTTCAGGAACAAATATTAGCTTTCCACATGTTGCTCGAAGGCTTTTTCACCTTTCTCTTGGGTAGATGCGTAATTTATAGGAGCTGAAGCTCCACAACACAAAAACCAAGTCAATAATATCAGATTCAAGAAGACAGGATGAATGGACTGACTACAAAGAGGAGTTACAGGAGCCCCCAGGTACTTAAGTTTCCCCTTACTCATATTCCACACACCAGGACCTTTCGTAGATTTTAGGGGAGGCACATTTCATCTTAGGGCTTCCCTGGTGACTCAGGAGATAAAGAATTTATCTGCAATGCAGGAGACCTGACCCCTGGGTCGGGAAGATGCCCTGGAGAAGGGAATGGCTACCCTCTCCTGTCTTCTTGCCTGGGAAATCCCATGGACAGAGGACCCTGGTGAGCTAGAGTCCATAGGGTTGCATAAAGTTGGACATGACTGAGCGACTAACAATTTCACTTTCACTTTCTCTTTACATTTAATCTTAATTTTTAAAAAATCCCCTAACAATTCTGCCCTCCAGCAACCACAGAATGGACTCACTCCCTCTTGACATGGCAAGTCCCTGGTGTTCAATCCAAGGTCGGACTAACACTTGCAGTATCTGGCCTTTAAATTAATTTCTAAGATTCTACACTGAATAACTCCCCCAGAATCCAAGATTTTATATCTGTATGAAGCTTGAGGGCAAGGATGTGCTACATTCTAGATGTGTGCTGCTTACCTAACAGCATCAGAAGCAATTTTAACTTTGTATTTTTAACAAATGCATTCTTATGGTCTCATTGAAAATTTACTGCTGCTGCATCTGGTAGTCAGATTTTTAGGTTGGATATTTATGGCTGGTAAAGTCTTTGACCTCTTTAAGAATGCATATCAAAGACTATAGGTGAAAATGAGTTTCCCTGGTTCAATGAGAATTCCAAAGTCCTAGGGAGGAGACTAACCCTGTGCCATTTCATTTTAATAATGAGTTAACTTTCCATAAAGCAGAAAATCCAGTTAGATGAACATTTCCAAACAGACATACTGCCATCCTTAAACACAAATTTGAATATCTACTGCAAGGCAGACAAGTACAATGATGCCGTAAGAGTTATACATTATAATTAAATGAATAGATGATGGGGAGGAAGGGAGGGTGGGAGGGACAGAGAAAGAAGGCCAAGAGGAAGAGAGATGAGAAAGAGAAGAAAGAAAAGAAATATTCATGGGAATGGACACAAGAAAGACTGGAAAAAGAGGGGGAAAGTGGTACACTCACCTCGGATGAAAGAAATGGGGGAAGAAAGAGAGGGAAGTTTGCTTCTCTTTCTAATCCACGTGTAATGCTAGTGAGCATTACCTTTAAATATTAACACAATAGTTAATGTAGCAGAAGACGAATGTTTATGTATCCAGTAAAGAAAAATATGTTTGTGAGAAGTTTATGATAATAGGTTAATGTCAAGAGCAAAAAGGACACATGCATATGAACATTTTGATCATACTTACGTAAATATTAGGCAATACTTGAAGAGGAATATTTAAATTTTTACCTTGGTTAGCTTTGAATAATGAAACTGTAGGTAACTTTTTATTATACTTCTGTCTTTTTCTATATTTCTTATGAAAATAAGTAGCACAGTAACCATAAACCAAAAATCTATAATAGATACACATACAAAAAAGAAAAAGGAGCCCAAACATAATACTAAAAATCAACCTCATATCACAAAAGAGCAAAAGAAGAAAAAAGGAATAAAAAAGGGCCACAAAAAAACCCCCAAATAACTTACCAAATGTTAAGTACATACCTATCAATAATTTCTTTAAGTAAACTAAATGCTCCCATCAAGAAACATACTGTGCCTGAATAGATACAAAAATAAGATCCACATATATGCTACCTACAAGAGGCTCATTTCAGACCTGAAGACACACAGACTGAAAGTAAGAAGTTGGAAAAAGATATTCTATGAATATGGACATGAAAAGAGCTGGAATAGCAATATTTATTTCAGACAAAATAGACTTTAAACTAAAGACTGTAATAAGAGACAAAGAAAAATATTTCATAATGATAAAGGGATAAATCCAAGAAGATATAACAATTATAAGTATACATGCACCCAGTATATGAGCACCTAAATACATAAAACAAATATTAACAGATACAAAGGGAGAAATTGACAGTAACACAATATTGGTAAGAGACTTTAATATCTACATTAAGGGGCAGGTCATCCACAAAATAAATAAGGAAACACTGGCATTATATGAAACATTAGAGAAGACAGACTTAATAGGTGTACATAGAACATTCCATCCAAAAGCACCAAAATACACATTCTTTTCAAGTATACACAAAATATTCTCGAGGACAGATCATAAGCTAGGACACAAAACAATTCTAAACAAAATTCACAAATTTCTAAACAAAATTCACAAAACTTTCTAAAAAACTGAAATCACTTCAAGCATCTTTTCTGACCACAGTGCTATTAGACTAGAAATCAACTATAAGAAAAAAAAAACAGCAAAAATACAAACAAGTGGAGAATAAACAATATGCTACTAAACAATCAGTGGGTCACTGAAGAAATCAAAGAGGAAATCAAAAGATTCCTAGAGACAAATCAAAAACACAACAGTCCAAAATCTATGTAATGCCACAAAAGCATATCTAAAAGGAAATTTTTTGGTGATAGAAGCCTACCTTAGGAAATAAGAAAAAAATATCAAATAAAAACTAAATTCATACCTAAAAGAACTATTTTATAGTTTCTAGAACAAATAAGACCGAAAATTAGAAGAAAAAATAAAGATCAGAACAGAAATTAATGAAGGATGAAATATAGAAAAGATCAATAAAACTAAAAACCAGTTAATTGAAAATATAACCAAAACTGAATAACCTTTAGCCAGATTCATCAAGAAAAAAAGGGCCTTCTAGGCCCAAATCGATGAAATCAGAAATGAAAAAGGACAAGTTATAACCAGGACCACAGGAATACAAAGGATCAAAGAGATTACTATTTTTTTCACCATGTCTGTTCATTTTTAATGATCTCATTTAGTACTTATGACTTCAGAAAATATCTACATGGAAATTCACCTATCAAATTGTCTTCCTGACACCTCCACTCTGATATCTAACAGACTTCTCACACTCAACACATCCACCACTGGACTTGCGCTGTTTTTCCAAAAGTCTGCTCCACAGACTACCTTCTCATTTTAGTGACAGCAACCCCATCCTTCCCATTTTTCAAGCCTAGACCACCAATAAGAATTGCAACAGCCACTTTTAAAGCATGTTAAATGCTCTAATGAAACCATCAGACTCTGATGGCTGATACAGACATGAAAACGATATGCTTTGGGTTTCTCCATATTCTCTTACAATTTCTAGCTCTACTTTCAAAATGCCATTTAGAGTCTGACCGCTTCTCACCTCCTCTGCTGCAATCACCGTGGTCCGAGTCACTATTACCTCTCTCGTCTGAATCACTGCATTCCCCCGACAACGGTCCCGATTTCTACTTTTCTTTCCCCTTGTCCCAACATTCTCAGCACAGCCGCCATGCCTAATCAGGGGCGTTTCTCTCCCCAAAACCCCGCAGCAGCTTAAGAGAAGTGTTAAGCCCCATACTCATTCTGTTCAAGCTTTACGAGCCTCCTTGCTATTCCTGAAACACACTCACTTGTATTCCTTCTTCAGAGCATTTGCTCTCTCTCTTCTCTCTGGAATGCTCCTCCCCAGATATCCACAAGGCTACTGTCCTCGGTGTTTTCAAATCATTTCTCAAATCTCATCTGCTCAACAAGGCCTACCTGGAGCATGTTCTTAATAAAGAAACATGCCCAACTATCCCAGCTCCACATCACCTCATCTCAGGGGTTCAATCCCGTGTGTGTGTGTGCGCGCACACACACACACGCACGTTCAATTGTGTCTGACTCTTTGCAACTCCATGCACCGTTACCCACCAGGCTCCTCTGTCCATGGGATTTTCCAGGCAAGAATATTGGGGGGGGGGGGCTGCCATTTCCTATCCCAGGGGATCTCCCAGACCCAGGGATCGAACCCTCTTCTCTTCTATCTCCTGCATTAGCAGGTGGATTCTTCATCACTGCTGCCACCAGGCAAGCCCTCCAATCCCCTTACTTTGCTTTATTTTTTCCCAAAGAATTTATCACTTCCTAACATGCCATGTAAGGTACTTATTTATGATATTACTTCTTCTTCATGGTAGAATGTAACCTCCAAAAGAGCAAGGATTTTTCCTTTATTCACTGATGCATCCCAAGCCCCGAGAGCAACACCTGGCACATTATGGATTCCTGCATTTAACCAGTGCTTATTGACAATTCGCCATATGACACGCCCTGGAAATTAAGCACAGAATAAGACAATCACGGTGCTTGTCCCCTTGGAGCTCACAGTAAAATTCTTCTGCTGATTTCCTGGACATGACTATTTGTATAACCTTCAAAAGAAAGTGGAAAGGCATCAAGAAGTTCACCAGCCAATAGCGTGTGAAATGCTAAATGTTAAATGCTCTAACGAAAACATCAGACCCTGATGACGGATACAGAAATGATAACTATGTACTTTGGGTTTCAGGCTTCAGTGCCATTCCCTACAATCCAGACTAGAAAGCAGAACCCCAAGGCCTTTCAGTGAGTATGTGAGAAAAGTCTGCCCTAATGACTGGGACTTGTGGTGCTCAGACGTGACTCTTTGTGACCCCATGGACTAGAGCCCACCAGGCTCCTCTGTCCATGGAATTTCCCAGGCAAGAATGCTGGAGTGGGTTGCCATTTCCTTCTCCAGGGGATCTTCTTGATCGAGGGAGTAAACCCATTTCTTGTGTCTCCTGCATTGGTAGGTGGATTCAAAATATAAAATACATAATGATGAATAAGGCAAGAATACCCAGGGACTGAACCTGGGTTTCGTGCATTGTAAACAAATTCTTTACTGTCTGAGCCACTAGGGAAGCCCAAAATAAGTCATATGCGATTCTATACATCATTCTAGGCTTTTGATAACTCTTCCCCTAAATAAAAAGACATGTTTCAAATAAAAGTATCCCCATTTAAAAAACTCCCCTGACAGGGTAATCAAGTCTTATGCCTTATTCAATAATTAGCTGGACTGAAACTCTTCCATGTCCATTTTGTTTCTGGCACGCTGGCAGCAAATTGATAACCTCGGGCAATTTTTAATTAGCACCCTTAAAATTGGTTTGCTAAATTAGCCAGCTATGAAATAACCTCACCCAAATGATTAAGTTCAACCTGCATTTCAAATCCATCACCTGGTTTTTACTGCAGGAACACATCATCGCTCGAGGGTTGTGTTCACCAGCCCGTGTTTCAGTCCATGCCCCACACAGCGAGTGGCAAATGCCAGCTGGCACGTCTCTATGCGGCTGTTTCAAGTGGCCTGCCAGCCATTTGGGGTTGACATTTCTATTACCAGAAGTAGCTCGGCCTCCATCCTTCACCCGGTGCAGGTGGTACTTAAAGATGAGCCTCTGTATGTTCAGGGAAGTCACCTGTGTTGCCCAACGGGAGGAAAGCCAGGATTTGCCTTGGTGAGGCCGTGGGGGTGGCCAAGATTAACTGGCAGGACCGCCGTGCTCATCAAGGGAGGTCACCCTTCCTCATACCTCACACCCAAATGGGACTTCTGAAGCAACTATTATTTAGCAAGGATGTTCATATGACCTTATTTCATTTCAGAATAAGACCAGGAAGCAGGCAACTTGAACCCCAGCATGTGGATAAGAACATCAGAAGATTGAAATAATTCACCCAGATCGAGAGGCAGAGTCAGGAGAGCATCTCTGGTCACCTGTCTGCCAGTCATCTGCCACCACCTGCCAGCATCAGCACTGGCCTCTGCTCCCCCAAACTCCTCACTGGTCTCCCCTTTCCCAAGTTTTATCTCCCTCCAACCAACTCTCTACGCCTCAGCCAGAGCGATCTTCTTCAAAGGCAACCCCGCTGGTATAACTCTTCAATATGTGGCCTGGCTTTTCCTGGTGGCTCAGTGGCAAAGAACCCACCTGCCAATGCAAGAAAGGCAGGGTCGGTCCCTGGGTCAGGAAGATCCCCTGGAGGAGGAAATGGCAACCCATTCCAGTATCCTTGCCTGGAGAATCCTGGACAGAGGAGCCTGGCGGGCTACAGTTAGTGCGGTCACCAAGAGTCAGACAGAACTTGGCGGTTGAACAACAGCAATACCAGGCTCACCTCTGCACGTGGGTGAAGGTCCCAGATCGTCCCACAAAGCCCCCTGTCATCTGTCCTCTGCCTTTCTTTCCTGCCTACTTGCCACATTCCGGCCACCTTTCCTTCTCCCAGGTCTCCGAACTCTGTTCGCTCTCTCAAGGCTTCTGCACAAGCTATGTCCTCTGCCCACAGCTCAGTCCCTGCCCCTTGCACCTCCACCAGATTCGCTGCCAGACTTTCCAAGCAGCCACCAGGGAAGCCGAATTCCAGGCACTCCAGTGGCCTGCCGTGGCCTCTCCCAGGATGGGGGCACCATAGGTGTCCATATGTGACTTGACTAGACCCCTAGTCACCCTGGGGGGAACAAGGTGGACAGTGGTGTTAGCGAGGGGAGAGCAGTGGTGGGACTCTCACGGACTCAACATCTAGAGGCCTGGAGAAAAAGGAGCCAAGGGAATCTGGGAAGGGGCCTAAATTTGATGCAATATACTATAGTAAGTCATTATACAATATAAAGACGTCTCTTCTATCCTCAATGGTTCCAGAATGCAAAGGCAGATAGATCATTCTCCCTTGGCCTGTGCGGTCCTTTGAGACACTTAAAAGGAAGAAGTCAACTTAAGGAAGGTCTATCGGGTATCTAGCATTGTTAAAACGGACTCCGACTTCCTTAGTGGCCCAGTTGTTAGGACTCTGCCTGCCAACGCAGGGGTCATGGGTTCGATCCCTCATCTAGGAAGAGCCCACATGCCGAGGGGCGCTAAACTGGCATATCACAACTACTGAAGCCCGAGCGCCCTGGAAGTCACGCTCCGCAGCAGGGGAGCCACTGCAGGGAGAAGCCTGCGCCCCACAACTGGAAAGCAGCCCCCACCCGCAACTAGACACAGCCCGGGCACAGCAACCAAGACCTCGCTCACCCCCGCAAAAATCAACCTTGACTGACTTTCCATTCTACCTTTTCCACATTCTCTGCTTACAGGGCAGTCATCTGATAGCGGGAGATGGGGATTCCTTCCTGCTGGAATTCGTTCCTTGTGATCTGTTCTACGAGGGGGTGGTTTCCAGGAGTTTTCACACCTGGGCTGGAATCATTAGGGTTCCATTCTAGCTCCATCTGGAAGGAAGAATCCTAATAACTCTGGCCTCAAAATGGTTCTGCAGAGCTAGGTATTCACTTGCACAAGCTCAGAGCTGGGAATAGAAGGCACTGACCCTGCTGTTGGAGCCTTATTTGATTAATGAGTAATCCTATTTGCAGAGAGACAGGACTCCACATACATGCCATAAACACAGTTATATTCACACTGCCTGGTGACTCAGCGGCAAAGAATCTTCCTGCCAATGGAGGAAAGTGGGGCTCGATCCCTGGGTTGTAAACATCCCCTGGAGAAGGAAATGGTAACCCACTCCAATATTCGTGCCTGGAGAATCCCATGGACAGAGGAACCTGACAGAGGAACCTGTCCATGGGGTCGCAAAGAGCCGGACACAATTGAGCGACTAAACAACTACGGTCCTTAATTCCCCTCGGGCAACCAAACCATTTCAGAATATCTTTTCCAGGCATCCAAGCGTACCAGTGCCCAATGGCACAGGCATCTTCCTGCTCTCTTCAACACTGAAATGTGCCTGTTGGAGAATGCCGTCCACCAGGTGGCAGCCAAGCCCTAACTAAAATGTATGTCAACACTCGGGCCCTGGATTCACACACAGGAAGTAGCTTCAAGATCAAACGGCGCATGGACATGCTTGGATCTGCTCTCCTGGGCTGGTCTTCTCTACAGGATGTTCAAGATCGACAGCGTTAATGATACAGTTTCTGACGGCTGCTCCCAAAGGTAGGAGTGACAGTGTCCCCTGGACAAAGCAAGGCTGAAAGAAGAGGATTTACAGCGGCCTCTCCACGGGGGATGCTCCACTGTCAGCGCAAGACGGCCTGTCCTCTCGGCCCTTGGTGACCATCGGCTCTGCCACTCAGGTGTTACCCCTGAAAGGCTCCACGTGCTCAAGGGCAACTTTCCTTTTGCGGACACTGAAGCTGGCTGCTTCCAAGCAGAGCTGGGACGGAGCTCCGCCTCACTCTGAGCATTTCCTCGTGCTTCGTGCGGGCAGTCCATTTCCTTACCAAGCCGTAAAGGCCTTCCGGGGCACGGCCTTCATATTCATCTGTTTCCTCTCCTACACCCCAAGGATGGAACGCTCACTGGCTGAGATTGCCTCCCCTGTTCTCAAGGAAAGGAAAACTAACATGTGGGCTGCTAACCGCTCAGTTTAAGGACAAGGCTGGAGGAAATCCCCTGGTGGTCCAGTGGTTAGGACTCCATGCTCTCACTGCAAGGGCCCGGCTTCAGTCCCTGGCTGGGAAACTAAGATTGTGCCAGCCATACAGTGCACCCCCAAAAAACATGGTAAAAAAAAAAACCCACCCCCTCCACCAGGTTTGAAGGGGAAAGTGGAGGGGGTCAGAAAAGCAGATGAGCAGAAAGGCCTTCCTCTGTGACAGAAAGGGCCGGACCAAGGGGAAGACTATGTGAGGCGAAAGCAGTGAGGTCTCGGAGAGGAGAGAGGACAGGATCCCCGGTCCACCCTGCCAGCGACTCCCTCCCCCCGCGCCGAGCGCTCTCGGCCCAGAGGAGACGCTGTGGACAGGACAAGAGATGCTCCAGCGATGACCTAAGGGACAGATGACCAAAGTCAGGGGGTCCCTTCTGCATATAAGGCCCAGAACCCGGGAGGAGCCTGCAGAAAGACACGTCAAATTTCTCGGCAGCCTGAAGAGACATTTATCATCAAGATGAGAATGATTGGAGAGCATAAGAAACATGGTATTTCTTACAGCGCAGTGTGAAGCTCAGTTTGTACATGCCACAGTGACGAGGTCAACTGGAAATGCTCTAAGCTTCTGTATTTATTCAGCTGTGCGCTCAGTGGCTGGGGGCACCGCCAGGCTCCCGATCTGATCCGGAGGCGCAGGGTTTTCCTCCCGCCTGGGAACAAGGACCTGCTCCTGTACAGGTCCCCTCCTTGCTCAAGGTCAGGAACAGACACCGTGCTGGCTTCTCTCCTGGTGTTTCGCATTCTTGTGAGTCTAAGGTCAAGCTATGATGGAGAGCCCGCCCGGAATAAATGGGACTTTCTCCCCTCTTTGCCTCCAATGATTTACTACGACCATCTTCTAATCCAGAGGTCAAAGCATCAAGGAAAGGAGACCTCCCTCTTCAACTTTTAAATTAAAATCTACCAAAAATATGTCAAGGTGATGAAAGACATAAAACCACATCAATATATAAAGTACAAGACAAAAGAAAATTGTTTAATAAAAAACTGTCCGTGCAGAGGGAGGCAGCCTCTTTGTTCTAACTCCTTGCTGACCGGAAAGAGGGGAGGTGAGACTGTACTACTGGCGGCAGAGCAGTGAAAAGGGAAAAAAAAATCCTCAGAATAATTTCCTGCGAATAGCATTGTGGCAGGAGAAAGAGAAAGTTTTGAATTCAGCATGAAGTTTGGAAAGGAGGGTGTCTAAAGGAATTCATCAGGGCGTGTGCTAAAGTCCTCATCAAAGGGAATGGCTTCTACTGCAGGTCACGTTTAACAAGCAACTTGCAGAACATCTCCTGACAACTCACCTGACTTGTGGCGTGACTGCGCAGATGGGCCTCCGTGAAGGCCTGTGGGGCTGCAGAACCAGAAGCCCAATCAGAGAGTTACGTACTACTTATGACGATCAGGATTCAGGTCAGGTTTGCATCAGGTCCCCACTGTTTACAGTCAGCATCTGTTCCAATTGGTCCATACCTGTGCCTTTCTGGGTAACCTCTATTGTATCACCCAGAGCAGGCACACAGAACCCCACTTCTGGGCGAACAGTCAAATCTCCAGGGCAGTGGAAAATGGAAGGCAGTCTCCCTCTACCTGCCTGGTGACCCCCAAGCTGCCGACGAGAGGTTCTACACCAATGACGGTAACACACACAGATAATGAACCCAGTAATGGAGAAGCATGGTCCTGAAAACAGCATGCACAATATGGAAGGTATACAGCTTTGAGGAAAAGAAAGATTTGAGAGAGATGGCCAGGAAAAATGTTAGCCAGAGTTTATAACAGATGAGAACCCTGCTTCTCAAAAAGAAGATCCATCACAAGTAGCAAAACCGCCTGGACCACCTGACAAAACCTGAAGCAGGGACGCTGCTCCAGAAGCAAACTTCAGGATGGTGGGGGAGGGGGTGAATCAAGGAAATCTGCGTTTTTAACTAGTTTCCCCGGTGATTCTTGAAGGAACACACAGGATGAGAAGGGGAAAGAGATGGCGTGCTCAGTCTTTCTAAGTCTGGAGGACCTCGGAACAATCAAGAGGAAGGCTCTGAAGGGAACTGTAAAGACAGGAGACAAAGGAGGCAGGAGGGCCGGAGAACAGATCTAGGATGAGCCTGAATTTCCTGATAGAACAGAGGCAGGAAATAACACTCAGAAGGCAAGTTTGTTTATAGATTCAGCCTCCAGACAGCTTCCTATTTTGGAAGAACCCTTACTGTGTGGATTCTGGTGGGAGGAGGCCTCTACTTCTCACCATCAGAACCTAGAAACCAGCTATTCCTGCCTCTACCCTTTAGTGGCTAGAGGGTTAGGAAGTATCAAGACCACGTTAATTAGGTGCTGCCACCCAGGACGTTGGGTCTTAAAGGACAGTCTCAAAGACTCAAGAGAGAGTGAAGAAATGGAATTCACAGCACTGACCTCCCTAGTGTCAAGATGCTTGTGGGGACGCCCAACCCAGACTCTGACTTGGGTGGGAACTTGACTTCTGCGGAGTCACTTTTCCATATATGACATTCTCAGCCTTCCCCATCCCTGAAGTTCTGAATTACTCATATATTTTTCAATAAATTCCTTTTCTGCCTATGCTTATAAGACTTGGAGAACACCAGAGGCCAAAATTAGAACCCATAATAATTTCCTCCAGATACTGAAGAGAAAGAAATAGAAAGATGCAAGAGAATGCATGCTCAGAGAGCAAAGGGTCAAAGGATTGCTGAAGGATTGAGGGGACCTCCCAGGTGGTCCAGTGGTTAAGACTTTGCCTTCCAATGCAGGGCGTGCAAGTTTGATCCCTGGTCAGGGAGCCCACATGCCTCGTGTCAGAAAAAACCAAAACATAAAACGTATTGTAGCAAATTCAGTAAGGACTTTAAAAATGGTCCATGTCAAAAAAAAAATCTTTAAAAAACAAAAAAAAAAGGACTGAGAATGAATAATACCACAGAAATTAAGAGAGTTTACTGGTGAAAGCATTTGAGAGGATCAACACTAATTTTGCAAGTTCTACCGTGGCTAAAATGCTACCACACAGTATTTCACGCTACAGAGAAATCATTCATGAAAGGAAGAGTCAATTGATGTGGCAAACATCATTGCTGTCGTATTTTAAAGAATGGCCCCGGCCGTCCCAATCTTCAACCACCACCACTCTAATCAGCCAGCAGTCATCAACACTGAGGCAAGACCCTCCACCAGCAAAAAGATTACAACTTCCTGAAGCCATGCTTAGCATTTTTAACCAATAAAATGCTTTTAAATTAAGGCACATACATTTTAAAAATACATAATGCTATTGCACACTTAAACTTTACAGTATAGTATAAACATAACTTTTAGATGTACTGGGAAACCCAGAAATGCATGTGACTCACTTTATTCTGATATTCACTTTACTGCAATGGTCTAGAACCCAGCCTGTAATATTACCAAGACATACCTGTGCAAATTAGTATCTCAAAACGTTCTCTTACCAGGGACTTCCCTGGTGGCCCAGTAGTTAAGAATTCGCTTGCCAATCAGAGGACGTGGGTTTGACCGCTGGTCTGGGAAGATCGCACATGCCTCAGAGTAACTAAGCCCACACACCACAACCCCTGAAGCCTGGGTGCCTAGAGTCCATGCTCGACAAGAGAAGGCACCAAAATGAAGAGTAGCCCCCACTCACCACAGCGCAGCAGTGAAGACCCAGAGTAACCCAAAATTAACTTTGAAAAAGTTATCAGGCCATCTCTCTCTCCTACCTATTTCCATGAGATTATGAGCACCACTGAGGATCAAGAGTCTTCTGCATCGATGTTATTCTATAACCTAGGCATCCTGCTTTGCACACAGAATGCTTCATACATATATCGATGAAATTCATTCAAGGAGAGGGGATGAAATCCATGGGGGGTTGCGGAGAGACTTAACAATGCAAATAGCTGGGGAGAAGTTCCCAAAGAAACCGAAAGAAATGGGCTAATTATGTAGTGGGAGAGCTTGTATTTAAAAACGTGAGACTCCCCTCAGACAGCAGAGAAAGGCCAGAAAGTGGAAGAAAAGGTTCCTCTTTCTCGTGAGAGGATGCCATAAAGAAGAGTAAATGGACAGAACTTCCATCCCCGACCTTACGGAATGTGAGTGTTTACTGCAGCTAACGTCTTCTCATTCTACCTTCATGTAATAGTTTGTGGGCAGCAGGTAACTTGTCTTCTTGCCTGATATCTTCAAACGCGGAACTGGAATATTTTCTGCCACACCAGCAAGGGACGTCAGTCATCAGCGGTTGCAGCCACATCCTCCACTGAGCTGGTGAGCCCTGAAGAAACTCAGATGTGCAAACATAGGATATTGGCCCCAATAGCTGAGGTGCATATCAAAGGAATGATTTCAGTGAGCCCAGACTCTTGCATCTTTCCATACATAGAAAAGCACTACATTCCTTAATTTGAGATATCTGATTTTCTTTCATTAACAATAATCATTGTGACATGTGCTTTGTTGCAAAACTTCAATATAACCTGGCTCTTCTCCTCCTCAGAGCGGTTCTCTCAGGGTTACTTGAGATGCTGCCACCCAGGCTTGAAGTTCTAAAAATTTCTACCAAAGAAAACGTAACTCTCAACTTTTAGGTTGTGAATATGTTCTTTAGTCGGCAAGATCAAGAGGAGCCAGGACCCTGTGGGGCTGCTGGGCACCAAAGCCTTTCTGTGTCCCCCATTTCTTGATTATAGGAAATGGGATTAATTCAGCCTCCATTACCTTTCCTGAGTTCCTACAGCAGGTTCAATCAGCTGTCAATTAGGGAAGGGCGGGGTGTGAGATAGGCAAGAAATAGTCAGAAGGAGCAGCAGGGCAGCCTTGGAGCAGAGTCATGATTCCCCCTCAGGATACACACGACAGAGTCTCTGAGCTGTTGTGCAGATACTGAAACCCCTATCTGGCGGGAGAAGCTAACAGTATGCTGCCCAGCAGCTTGTAGATCCCAGGCCCTTTGGAACCAGAAGGTTGACGATGCTGACCTCCACTGACTTCACTGCCAGCCAATCAGAAGAATGGCCATGAGCTGATCATGCCCTCTTTGAACCATTTACTATGAAACTTCTCTCTGCCTGCTCCAGGTTAGAACACACAGTTCTGAGGACATTATTAGCTCATTGTAGCTCCCTCTGCCTGGCAAAGCAATAAAGCTATTCTTTTCTGTGTGTGTGTGGTCACTTCAGTCATGTCTGCAACTCTATGGACTGTAGCCCGCCAGGCTCCTATGACCATGGGGATTCCCCAGGCAAGAATAATGGAGTGGGTTGCCATGTCCTCCTCCAGGAGATCTTCCCCACCCAGGGATCAAACCCATGTCTCCTGTGGCTCCTGCATTGCAGGTAGATTCTTTACCACTGAGCCACCCTAAACTCTCTGAGATTTAACTCAGCGTCAGTCTACAGAATCCAGATCCGGCTTCAAGATTCACACTGCACACATCTTTCATGGATGGCCCTTTATGTACAGTCAACATCAGAATCTCAAACTTGCCTAAAGGAGTTGCAAAGCAACACGGTGATCATTCTGCATCACTCACTCACTACCTACCATGCATTTGTGTCACTCCTTTAGAAAACTTCTTCCAATTAACAAAGGGAAAGCTTCAAACTAGCTTTTGAACTGTGGTGTTGAAGACTCATGAGAGTCCCTTGGACTGCTAGGAGAGCCAACCAGTCCATCCTTAAGGAAATCAGTCCTAAATATTCACTGGAAGGACTGATGCTGAAGCTGAAACTCCAATACTTTGGCCACCTGATGTGAAGAACTGACTCCTTGGAAAAGATCCTGATGCTGGGAAAGATTGAAGGCAGGAGGAGAAGGGGACAACAGAGGATGAGATGGCTGAATGGCATCACTGACTCAATGAACATGAGTTTGAGTAAACTCCGGGAGTTGGCGATGGACAGGGAAGCCTGGTGTGCTGCAGTCCATGGGGTCACAAAGAGTTGGACACAAGTAAACAACTGAACTGAACTTAAGACAATGGTGGGAAAAGTTGAGAATTCCCCTCAGGTTTTAGGGCCAGTAATCAGGAGTCTCATAAATTTTCAAAGTCATATCATTTCTTCTGCTATAATAAGGTACCCAGTTCTCCACTTATTCTGCAGGAACTTGGGCCTCTGTTAGGTCATAATTCCACTAACTTTTCTGTCTCCGAGAATCCCAATTTCTTTTGTGATCATAGAGAATGACAGACTACCCAGCCTTGCTCAATAGTTCCAGGCCAGTCACAGAAGGTTTCTGCTGCTTGAGGAAAATCAGGATGATGCTATAGGGCTCTGCATTTGGGATGAGGGATAAAGGGAGACATACTTACTGGTTCTGGGCATCGATGATGCTGATTCTCTGATGTTTCCAAATATAAAACTCCTTAATAGTTGCATTTGATTATTTACCTTCCTCAAAGAAGCTCAATTTCCAACATTAAGCATTTATAACCTTATAACAAAGAGGAATTCTGTACTGAAGTTGTAACTAACTTAGTATTGAAAAATATGAATAAAGGTCTGTATGCAGGACAAGAAGCAACTGTTAGAACTAGAGATGGAACAAGGGACTGGTTCAACATTGAGAAAGGAGAACATCAAGGCCGTATATTGTCACCCAGCTTACTTAACTTATATGCAGAACACATTATGCAAAATGTTGGGCTGGATGAATCACAAGCTGGAATCAAAGTTGCTGGGAGAAATATCAACAACCTCAGATGATACCACTTTAATGACAGAAAGTGAAGAGGAACTAAAAAGCCTCTTGATGGAGGTGAAAATGGAGAGTGAAAAAGATGGCTTAAAACTCAACATTCAAAAAGCAAAGATCATGGTATCTGGTCCTATCACTTCATGGCAAATAGATGAGGAAAATGCAGAAATAGTGTCAGATTTTATTTTCTTAGGCTTCAAAATCAATGCAGACAGTGACCACAACCATGAAATTAAAAGGCGCTTACTCCTTGGAAGAATAGCTATGACAAATCTAGATAGCATATTAAAAATGAGAGACATCACTTTGCTGACAAAGGTCCATATAGTCAAGTTACAGTTTGGCTAGTAATCATGTATGGATGTGAGAGTTGGACCATAAAGAAGGCTGGTCACCAAAGAATTGATGCTTTTGAACCGTGGTGCTGGAGAAGATTCTTGAGAGTCCCTTGGACAGCAAGCAGATCAAACCAGTCAGTCCTAAAGGAAATCAACCCTGAATATTCACTGGAAGGACTGATGCTGAAACTGAAGCTCCAATACTATGGCCACTTGATGTGAGGAGCCAACTCCTGGAAAAGACCCTGATGCTGGGAATGACTGAGGGCAAGAGAAGGGGGAGGCAAAAGAGGATGAGATGGTTGGATGGCATCACTGACTCATTGGACACGAGCCTGAGCAAATTCAGGGAAGTAGTGAAGGGCAGGGAAGCCTGGCATGCTGCAGTTCATGGGGTCGCAAAGAGTTGGATACGACTTAGCGACTGAACAACAATAATATCTTTTGGACCTACAAATAGTATCTTGAGTACTGAAAGGAGAAGGGAGAAATAAAAGGGGATAAACAGGGAAAGGTGGGGAAAGAATGGGAGGGGAATGCTGAGAAGGAGACCAGGAGTCCAGAGGGGATGGAGGAAAAGCTGAGGTGTTCACTTATATAGGGGTGCATGTGGATGGGGGTTTGCAGGCCAGGAAAGCCATCAGCTATTCATTGTTTATCATGTAAGGAGCAGGTAGACCACTGTAGGACTTGGTTTACATACATTATCTCACTTAATCCTCCCATCAACTGAAATGAGATTGATACTGTTATGTCTGCTTTACATGAAAAAAAACTGAGACATAGGTAAATTTGTCAAGCTAACAGGTGGCTAAATCGCAAAGCAAAACTAACCTTTACTTTCTCCAGAGTCCAACTTCTTTTCTTAAGCATTTGATAGTTTGTTAGGAGTCCTAGGTGTGTGACATCAATTAACTTTCTCCTACCAATACAAAGCCCACGCCATACCCTTCTCTACATGAACTTGGGTGTGTTCCTCCACATTTCGTCATGGGAAAAATCACACAATCACCCCAATAAAAGAAAACCTTCCACTTACAGCTACATATGACTAGGAGAGATCAAAATCAAAGCTAGGGTTTATCGAAACTGTTTCCAACCAGGTGATATCATTAAACAATTGCAAACTTTCAGCAAATCATTCAAACCAAGCTGCTCAAGGACTTAGAATTTTGAGTAATCTGTCAGACCCTTACAGGATCGAGTTATAGACACTTTTCTGATGAATGGACTTGTTTTAATAAATCATATATAGACATATGGAGTATCCTGGGCCATTCAGACAGGAAGGAGTTTTCAATCACTGCTCAGCATAACCATTATGAAGCCTTCATTCTAGCAGATAAAGTCCCTCGATCCATGCTCCCACCATCCCCAAGTCATTCAGTGAGTTTCTTCGGTTCTCCATCTTCTCTTGTCTGGCAAGCAAGTAAATAAACTGAGGATTTTTTTCTGTACATTTTAGGTGGGTTTTGCTTTATTTGGTGACACAGCTGATTACCCTTTCCCATCTTGGTTATGGAGTCAGGCTTCCAAAATGTTTGCTCTTTTCTAAATTGTCAGCTTTCGAGAACAATCAAGCATTGAAACATATATATTACCATATGTAAAATAAATAGCCAGTGGGAATTTGCTATATGATGCAAGGAACCCAAATCTGATGCTCTGTGACAACCTAAAGGAGTGGGATGGGGTGGGAGATAGGAGGGAGGTTCAAAAGGGAGGGGATATATGTAAACTTGTGGCTGATTCATGTTGATATATGGCAGAAACCATCATAATATTGTAAAGCAATTATCCTCCAATTAAAAATAAAATTAAAAAGTAAAAGTATTATGATAAGTGGGGAAAAAAAAGAACAATCAAGAAGCTTGAATTTCCAATACACATTATCCTAATTGTACATGTCTAAGGCAATTCAGGGATATCTCAGTTCTAAGTCTCTAAGATCCCGGCTTTCAATCATGTCAGAATTATATCCTGATGACAACCATCTCTCAGAGTTGAAGCTGATGGTTTAATAAGGGTTACATTAACTCAAAGCAACTCCCAAGGAATAACTTTTCCTGTGCTTACTTCTTACAGAAATCACAGAAGTATACCATCTGTGAAAGAGAGAAATAACTACTGGTTATAAATTGCTTTAACAGTGGGATAAAGTCCTGGAAGAAAGCCGCACCTGCTCAGCACCCCCACTGATAACCATCATTAGAACACCTGCGACACGATGGCAGCTCTTCTAATGCAAGTCATATTTTGGTTTTCTTATTTATAATTTCCAAGTTCCACGAATGGGCAAGCCAATACTATCTGCACTGAGACAGGATGTTCATTCCTTAAGCAAACACTTGCTGAGAATCTACTACAAGTCGGGTCCTGGGCTAGGCTGAGGGATGAAAATGTGCCTAAGGCGTAGAAGTTCTTACCCTCAAGAAGACTAGGAGACCTCAGCCAGGTGTAGAAGCCTAAGGATCTCTATAAAAGTGTCCTGCATCCATGGCAGAGGTATGCCCTCAGTGTTGAGAGAACACGCAGCAGCAGCTAACACTGAGGTCTGGAAAGGTTTAAGAGAGGAAATAAAATTGAGCTGGGTCTTAAAGAACAAGTAGAATTTGACTAGATGGGGGATACACTGGAAGAAGGTCTTCCTCGGTGGAGAGATGGGCATGTGCAATGCATTGATTGAAGGGAGGAAGAGAAGAGCGTGGCAGAGGATGATTGAATGGTTGAATGGCATCATCGACTCAAAGGACATGAGTTGAGCAAACTCTGGGAGATGGCGAAGGATAGGGAAGCCTGGCATGTTGCAGTCCATGGGGTCACAAAGAGTTGGACATGACTTAGAGATTACAAACAACAACAATGCACTGAGGCTGAAAAAGTTTGGATGCGAACAAGATTTGGCAAGTTGTTTTGATTTACTGAAAATGGGTAGGGTGAGGGTGGGGGTCGTCATGAGGTCAGCTTGTAAAGGACTGGGTATACTAAACTAAGGGATCTGACCTTGACTTTGTAGGCAGGAGAGAACTAACTGAAATTTAAGAGGCAGTTTGTGAGTACTTCCAGCCAATATGGAGTAACAGACAGCATCAGATTTACCCTACCATCTTAAGCAAGTAAAACTATACAAACAAGTAAAAACTATACAAAATCTATGAGACAATGACTTTCAGGCACTGAACAACAGCCGATGCAGAACAGTCATTCCTGAGAAATGAGAAATCAATGAACTGAGCCCTACAATTACCCCAGTTATTGCTAGGAGGAAATTCTAGGGCAGGGTTGAGGATACAGGACCGAGAATTCAGGGAATTCACAGGATGGAGTTGTGGAAAGGAAGCCCTACACGGAGTGGATAGAGCTGCATTGAGAGGAGAATATACAGAAAAGATGTAGAGATCTCCAGGGGGTTCCCCGTCAAATCCCCACTTGAGTACTGATCACTTCATGTGCATGGGGAAATTACCTTGGCTGGGAAAAGAACCAGTGAAAAGGCAAAACAATCTTGGCGGTCACACAGTGCCAGGGATAGACTGCAGTCCTGTAAGCCAGAGTGGACAAACCCTTCCAGTCAAGTGCTCAGAAGGTACTGCCTTTGAAGTAGGGAGAGTCAGTCTTAGACTGAAGGCTTCTCAGGTTCTATGTAACAGAACTTAGAAGTGAGTCCTGAAAAGATTAAAGTGTTTGCAAATAACATAACACAGAGCAAACCTCAAGAATAAACTAATATATATGTGTGTGTTTGTGTGTGTATGTATACACACACAGATCTTGTTGTATAATAGGAGATATAGATATAAATGTGTTTACATACACATCTCCTATATATACAACTAGGTAAAATGTATGACATCTAATACATTTCCAGATATTCAAAGAAGCAAGAAAATATGACTCATCATTAGGACAAAAGCATATTGATAGAAACAGATTCAATAAGAGTAGACAAGAACATTCAGTGATTACATTCATAATTACATTCCATACAAGATAATTACATAATTACATTCCATTTAAGAATGCAAAGGACAATGTGTGTATGTTAAGTAGAAACATGGAGGACGTGAGACCCAAATCAAACTTCTAGAGATGGAAAAAAAAAAAAATCAATGTCTTAGATGAGAAGTAAACTGAATGGAATTAATTATAGATACTGAACATTAGAAAACTTTGAGGCATAGAAATAGAAACTCACCAAAATGATACACAGAGAAGAAATGGACTACTAAAAGAGAAAAGCAGAATATAAAGCATCAGTGAACCATAAGACAATTTCAAAAGGCTAAAGTATAATTTGTGTCCCCAAAGAAGGGAAGAGAAGAAGAGACAGAAAAAATATTTCAAGAACTAATGGATGAAAAACCCCCCAATTTGCTGGAAACTAAGAATGCACAAACTCCAAGAAGTGATACGAACCCTTAGCACAAGACACGTTAAAAAATATACACTAAGGTGTGTGATAATCAATCTGCAAAGCCAGTAATCAAGAGAAAAATCTTAAAATCCACTAAAGGCATAGAAACAGAGGAACAAATTTAAAAATGATAGCAGGCTTCTCTTTAGGAACAATACAAGGCAAAAGACAGTGGACCCATATCTTTACAGTACCAAAAAGTCTCCAAAGAAGACATACAGATGGCCAATAAATACATGAGAAGATGCCCAATATCGCTCATTATTAGAGAAATGCTCACACCAGTCAGAATGGTCATCATTAAAATATCTACAAACAATAAATGCTGGAAAGGATGTGGAGAAAAGGGAACCCTCCTGCACTGTTGATGGAAATGGAAATTGGTACAACTGTGTGGAGAACAGTATGGTGATTTCTTAAAAAACTAGGAATAAATCTACCATATACCCAGCAATCCCCCTACTGGGCGTATATCCTGAGAGAACCACAACTGTAAAAGATACATGTACCCCAGTGTTCATTGCAGCAATATTTACAATAGCCAGGACATGGAAGCAGCCTAGTTGTCCAATGACAGATGAATGGATAAAGCAGCTGTGGTACATTTTACAATGGGATAT
Organism: Muntiacus reevesi; assembly: GCF_963930625.1. Taxonomy (NCBI): domain Eukaryota; kingdom Metazoa; phylum Chordata; class Mammalia; order Artiodactyla; family Cervidae; genus Muntiacus; species Muntiacus reevesi. The sequence goes on along the minus strand of NC_089254.1, from coordinate 101,812,476 downwards.
TACTCAGCCATAAAAAGGAACAAATCTGAGTCAGTTGTAGTGAACTGGATGAACCTAAAGCCTCTTATACAGAGTAAAGCAAGTCAGAAAGAGAAAAAAGTCATAAAGAGAAAAACAGGCATATATACATGGAATCGAGAAAAATGGTCCTGATGAACCTGAGAACAGACTTGTGGACACAGTTGGGGAAGGTGAGGGTGGGATGAGTTGAGAAAGTGGCATTGGTATATACACCCTATCACGTGGAAAATAGGGGGAAGTTGCTAAATAACCCAGGAAGCGCACATGGCACTCTGTGATGACATGGAGGAGTGGGAAGGAGGGAGGGGAGGGAGACTCGGGAGAAGGAACTATATATGTGTGTGTGTGCATATATAATTGTGACTGGTTTGTATTGTTGTATGGCAGAAACCAACTCAAAATTGTAAAGCAATTTTCCACCAATTAAATTTTTAAAATAAAAATTAAAAAAACCATAAAGTGCCAAAAGGAAGAACAACTGTCAGCCTAAAACTCTACACCCAGTTTTCAAAAATAAAGGTAAAATAAGGACTATTCAGACATATAAATGCTGAAAAATCCATCATCAGATTTACACCACTAAGAAATGGTAAGAATTTACCATTGAAATGGTCTTACCAGAAATGGTAAAGGAATTTCTTTAACATGGAAAATGATACTAGATGGAAATCTGTTCTTTCCAAAGGAATAAATGTTTACTCATGGTAAACACCAAAGTAAATATAAAATGGTATTTTTTCTTTTTTTTAAATTTATTTTTTAATTGAAGGATAATTGCTTTACAGAATTTTGTTGTTTTCTGCCAAATATTAACATGAATCAGCCATAGGTATATACATAAGCCCCTCCCTCTTGAACCGCCCTCCCACCTCCCTCCCCATCCCACCCCTCTAAGTTGTTACAGAGCCCCTGTTTGAGTTCCCTGAGTCATTTGGCAAATTCTCATGGGCTATCTATTTTACATTTGGCAATGTAACTATCCATGTTATTCTCTCCATACATCTCACCTTCCCCTTCCTCTCCCACCCCGTGTCCGTAAGTCTGTTCTCTATGTCTGTTTCTAAATAAATTCATCTATCCAGAGGAATCGGGTGGAGAGGGAGGTGGGATGGGAGACCGGGATGGGGAATTTGTGTAACTCTATGGCTGATTCATATCAATGTATGACAAAACCCACTGAAAAATAAAAATAAATAAATAAATAAATAAAAATAATAATAAATAGTTGTATGTTTATATATATATACAACTTTGTGTGATACTTTTATTAAAATATTTATCTGAAAAAAAATAATAAATAAATAAATAAATTCATCTAGATTCTGTATATATGTGTTACTGTATGGTATTTTCTTTTTAAAGCATTTTAAAAAATCACTGACTGTTGAAAGCAAAGACAGTAACAATGTATTATGTGTTTTATAACATGTAGAAGAGAAAGGTTTTACAATAGTAGAAAGGGACAGAAAACAGAAATACACTGTTGCAAGGCTCTCATATTTTTTGTGAAATGGTATAATTTCACCTGAAGGTAAGTTTCAGTGATAGTTAGACATGTACCCACAAAGTCCTAAAGCCATCACTAAGATAGTCAATAAATGTCATAAATCAATGTTATTATTCATAAGCCAACAAATGAGATAAAACTGAATCATATAACCACTTAATTACTCAAAAGTGACACTTATTTACTCCCTCCTGAGAAATCTGTAGGCAGGTCAAGAAGCAATGGTTAAAACCAGACATGGAACAACAGACTGGTTCCAAATTGGGAAAGGAGTATGTCAAGGCTGTATACTGTCATGCTGTTTATTTAACGTATATGCAGAGTACATCATGCGAAATGCCAGGCTGGATGAAGCACAAGCTGGAATCAAGATTGCTGGAAGAAATATCCATAACCTCATATATGCAGATGGCACCATCCTTATGGCAGAAAGCGAAGAGGAATTGAGAAGCCTCTTGATGGAAGTGAAAGAGGAGAGTGAAAAAGTTGGTTTAAAACTCAACATTCAAAAAACTAAGATCATGGCATCCAGTCCCATAACTTCATGGCAAATAGATGGTGAAACAATGGAAACAGTGACAAACTTTATTTTCTTGGGCTCCAAAATCACTGTGGACCCTCACTACAGTCATGAAATTAAAAGACGCTTGCTCCTTAGAAGAAAAGCTATGACCAACCTAGACAGCATTTTAAAAAGCAGAAACATTACTTTGCCAACAAAAGTCTGTCTAGTCAACGCTATGGTTTTTCCAGTGGTCATGTATGGATGTGAGAGTTGGACCATAAAGAAAGCTGAGTGCCAAAGAATTGATGCTTTTGAACTGTGGTGTTGGAGAAGACTCTTGAGAGTACTTTGGACTGCAAGGAGATCAAACCAACCAATCCTAAAGGAAATCAGTCCTGAATAGTCATAGGAAGGGCTGAAGCTGAAGCTGAAGCTCCAATACTTTGGCCACCTGATACAAAGTACTGACTCACTGGAAAAGACCCTGACGCTGAGAAAGACTGAAGGCGGGAGGAGGAGGGGATGACAGAGGATGAGATGGTTGGTTGGCATCACCGACTCGATGGATATGACTTTGAGAAAGCTACAGGATTTGGTGATGGACAGGAAAGCCTGGTGTGCTGCAGTCCATGGGGTCACAAAGAGTTGGACATTGAGAGACTGAACTCAAAAATAAGGCATAAAAAGATATGATAATAGAAAACAACAGCAAGAGGGTAGATCTAAATCCAACCATATTAATAATCAGTATTTGTGAATGTGTAATTGTGTAAGTGAACTAAACATCTTAAAAATTAAGGCAGAGGGTTTCATATTGGAAAAAAAAACAAGACCCACCTATACGTGGTCTATAAAAAACCCATTCTAAATATAAAGCTGCTTGTGTCTTTTTCTGAAGACTGAACAAGCTCTAACAAGCTGTAACTCTGGCTTTTGCTCTTTCTCTGAAAAGCCATGGCCTCTGATGAATATGGACTTTACCACAGAGGCCTGCCAAGTCTCACCGTGTCCCATACAACAAGCACTAAAATGCCACATTTTACCCCTGGGTTCTGGTTTCCTCAGTTCTCAAAATGACCCACACTTTCAGGAAGCATTCCAACTTAATGGCCTTATCAAATCCTCTTACATATCAGTTTATGAATTACCAGAAACTGCAATTTGTACCATGAATCTGATAATCTTTTTCTCCCTTCCAACTGAAAAAAAAAACCCCGAAAACTTGTATTTTTATTCATCCATTCATCTGTCTTCCCAGGTGGTGCGAGTGGTAAAGAATCCGCCTGCCAATGCAGGAGACTTGACTTGGGTTTGATTGCTGAGTCGGCAAGATCCCCTGGAGGAGAAAATAGCAACTCATTCCAGCATTTTTGCCTGAAAATTTCCATGGACATAGGAACGTGGTGGGCTACAGTCCATGGGGCTGCAAAAGAGTTGGACACGACTGAGCATGTGAGTGCATACACACACACACATTCATTAGCCAAATAGCTAACATGTATAAGTCAGCCACTATGCCAGAGCTGCTGTTTACATAGATTTATACTGGTGAAACAAACCAGTAGTTTCAGTACCCAGGGAGCTCAAGATACTGTAGAGGAGACAGTCTGTAAACTAAAGTATAATTACATGTTGTGTTAAGAATAGTAATAAAAACAGAGAAAATATTAGGAAGTAGGTGTTAGGTAGATAATGCAGCCAAAGGACGCTGCATGCAGAAATAACACTTAAGCCAAGACCTGGGTAGAAATCAGCCATAAAAACCACCAAGAGGGTTTGCAGGCATGTGAACAGGATATGTAAAGACCTTGAGACAGAAGAATGTAGTATGTCTAAGGTGTTTGAACAACCAGAACAGTCACCTGAGATGAAGCGGGAGCCAGATGTGCAGGGCTTTGGTAAGATGTTTTTATTTTGCTCCCAGTACAATGGGAAGTCATTAAAGCAGATAAACAGCAGAGTCACATATGGCAATTTCCATGTTAAGACTGTCTCCCTAGCCAGTCTGTGGAGAATGGATTACAGTGGGATAGGACTGGAAACAGGAGATGTGTTTAGGAAGCTGTCACTAAAGAACAGACCCGAGAGGAGAGGGGCTTGGATCAGTGATGATGGAGAGAAGCTAAAAGCTTTGAGATGGTGCAAAGTTAAAGGCTCTGAAGGTTGAACTGGCTGAAATGTTCTAGCAGCTCATACCTAAGCTGTGAGGAAGAGCACAGAATCAAGGATGATTCCAACTGGGTGACTGATACAAAAAGGGTGAGACTTGGGGGTGTTACAGGTTTTCGGGCAGGAACAGAAGTTCCGTTTGAAAATAAGGTTAAGCTTGAGAAGTCTGAAAGCCAACAGTGAGCCTTGCTGGTGAGCCCAAACCCAACGGGCCTTGGAGCAGCAGATCTGAGAGTTCAGACCAGAAATTTTACGTCCAAACTAAAGAAGATGGATCTAACACCGTCTTCTTGTTTTTGTTCAGCTGCTCAGTCGTGTCCGACTCTTTCCAACCCCATGAACTGCAGCAACCCGGCTCCTCTGTCCTCCACTATCTCCCAGAGTTTGCTCACATTCATGTCTATATTGTCTGGTGCATCTCTGACTCCAAATATGTCTTTCCCCATCTCTGTAGCTTTTTGCTCCCTCTCTTTGGAACTCTGCATGACACAGCCTAACTGAACATCAGGTGGTCCAGGCAAGGCCCAAGTTCCCCTGTATCAATTTAACAACACACACAGTGCCTCAGTTACAAGATAGAAAAGATCGGAAGTCTTTTTTGCAAGCTTAAAACGGGGTCTAGCAGCGCGTCCGGTTCTACCGCCCACTTGTCATTCCAACAAACTTTGTGACAGGTTTTGCAGGCCTAATTATTTCTCGGATAATCAATCTAGTCTTCTATCACTTCATCTCTCTGTCCCACTTAAACGTACGCCTAATATTTCACCATCCCCTCCAGAGGCAAGGGAAGTTGCTGGTAGCTTCTAACCTACACGAGTGATCTTGCTCTTGATTGATAAAAAGCAAAAAGAGACATTTAAAGACAAGGGCAGCTCATCTTCAATTCCAAAGAGCTGGAACTGTCACTCTAATGTTAGTGGACCCTAAAGCTTGGTGCCCTAAAGCACAGAGGAACCTGCTGACCATGATGTGACCTCACCTTTCACACGACTCACTGGCTCTGAGGGGGGTGAGTAACCAGGTCATAGGAGACCATGAAGGCATCAAAGCCCAGGACACAAGTCCATGTCCCGAAAGCAAGAGAAGAACAGTAACAAACTCACTCTGGCCAGAAGGCAGAGTTCTCTTTCTGCACCCTGAGGGCTCCTGGCAGAGCAACTTCTCCTGGGGGCCATGACCCTACCCCTGGACATCAGAGAAATATTGTAGTTTCACAGGAAGTGTTAGAAATCATACAGAGTGATCCCATATTCCTTTGCCCCAGTGGTAACATCTTACATAACTACAATATAAAATCACACCAGGAAACTGATATTGGTACAATCCACAGACCTTACTCAGATTTTACCAGTTTTACACACACTCATTTACATGTATATGTATATATACTTGGGGCTTCCCTCGTAGCTCAGTCGGTAAAGAATCTGCCTGAAATGTAGGAGACCTGGGTTGGATTCCTGGGTTGGGAAGATCCCTTGGAGAGGGAAATGGCAACCCTCTCCAGTATTCTTGCCTGGACTTGGCTTCCCCGGTGGCTCAGAGAGTAAAGAATCTACCTGCAAAGTGGGAGACCTGAGTTCAATCCCTGAATTGGGAAGATTCCCTGGAGAAGGAAATAGCAACCTATTCCAGTATTCTTGTCTGGAGAGTCCCATATATATATTTGACCCCTGAACAACACAGAGGTCAGTCAAAATCCTCTGCACGGTCAAAAATCCACGCACCACTTATAATCGGCCTCTGTATCTGCGGCTTTTCCCTATGTGAGGTTCCACATCTGTAATACACTGTGGATCATGTAATTATTCAGTATTTTTTTTTTAATCTGCACACTTATGAACTTGTGCAGTTGAAACTCATGCTGTTCCAGGGTCAACTCCGTTTTAGGGTGTGACAGCCACTCAGTCGTGTCCGACTCTTTGTGACCCCATGGATGGTAGCCTGTAGGTCTCCTCTGTCCATAGGATTCTCCAGGTAAGAACACTGGAGTGGGTTGCCATTCCCTTTTCCAAGGGGATCTTCCCGACCCAGGGATCAAACCCGGGTCTCCTGCATTGCAGGCAGATCCTTTACCACCTGAGCCACAAGGGAAGCCCCCGACTCTGTTTAGTTCTATGCCATTTTATCTCAGTGTAGACTCATGCAACCACCGCCACGGTCAAGATTCAGAACAGCTCCATCAGTGCTGCCCGCCCCGCCCAAGTACAGCCACCTCCCGCCCCCGTCTACTCTCTAACTCCTATGGTGCTCAATTTCTGGCCAACGAACAATTATTGATCCCCGTGTGCAAGCTGCCATGCCAAGCCTGGGAGGATCTTGACACAGATTATAAATGAAATAAACAGGAAAGCCGGTGGTTACGAGTACAGGCGGGAACCAGACTAACCGGGTTCAGCTCTTGGGTGTGCCGCTTACAAGTTCTGTGACCTTTGGCAAAGCACATAAGCTCCCTATGTCACAGTTTCTTCTTGATAAAATGGGGCTAACGACAGAACCTTCTGGGGTTGTGGAAATTCAGGGAGCTGACATTTGTAGAGCAGGTAGGAAGCGCCTGGTGTGAACAGATGTTTATTAAGGCGTAAGAACTCACCAGCTGGTGCAGAGTTCACAGAATTCTCCTCTGGTCAGCCTGGGTTAGGTGATGTAATACATCGTTGTGAACACAGCACAGTGGGAGCCGGCAGGAAGCGGCAGTTTCTTCTGGCGCTGGAAAGCCAAAATAGGCTTCCCAGGAAAGAGAATATGCTGGCTGGGCTTTGAAGTGTGAGTAAGACTTTGCCAGAAGTAAAAGGGACTGGACCATGTTTCAGGCCTATAAACAATGTGATCTGTGGCCCTGAGGCATGAGAAGGCGAGGGCCATTCAGGGCGAGGTTGAGAGGGTCAGAAGGAGAGGAGACTGTGAGGAGATAGGAGTGGGGGTGTGGGTCGGCGGAGACAGGAGAAGGAAGACACAGATGAAGCCTGGGCCAGGTTTTGAGGCGAGTTCCAATGCCAGGCTCTAGTGAGCACCCAGCTTTGCAATCCTGGAAAAGAGCAGAAAGGAGACCGTCTGCTATGAAACAGAGGTGCATCGGGAGGGGATTAGTGTGGAAGGGAAAGTGCTTTGCAAATTACAAAAACACAAGTCATGGTGATATATTGAGTTGTCGTTCAGTCACGAAGTCACATCTGACTCTTTGCAACCCCATAAACTGTAGCCTACCAGGCTCCTCTGTCCATGGAATTCCCAGGCAAGAATACTGGAGTGGGTTGCCATTTCCTTCTCCAGGGGAACCCCCCCGACCCAGGGATCGAACCCGCATCTCCTGCACTGGCAGGTGGGTTGTTGTTTGTTTGTTTTTTGCTTTTTTTTTTTTTTTTTTTTTTACCATCTGAGCCACCTGGGAAGCCCCTTATTATGAGCACGGCTTAGTTAAAAACTAGCAGCAGCAACCACACTGCTTAGACAGGCTCACTATTCTTGTTAGATGCAGAAAACCTTGAGAGTCTGGGGCACGGGGATTAGAAGTGATCAGGCGCATTCATGCCAGAACCTGTTTTCTCACTGCCGGGGCGGGTTCTGCTCTAAGCCAGGTGTTCTCAATGCCCACCACCAGCAACCTCCAAGCAGCCTTTCCTGGGGTTTCCCAAGCAAAGCAGCTCCGCAGAGACTCCAGTAAGCCCCCAGGGTCTCCCCCGTAGCAGCCACCCTCGGCTTTGTCGCACGGAGCCCACGGCACTCATCTGATCGTCCAGCCACGTGCCTTCCTCAGGCTCAGGACATCCTGCTCCCCTTTGCCCTCCTCTGCCTTGGGCCCTGCTGTCCTCCTGGTTGTTTCCTGGGGCCCTGACCTCCCGTGTTTGCGGGGACTGTGAGCTTCTGACCCAGGGCCTGTTCAGATTTCAGCCTTTCACAACCGTATTTTTGCCTGTGGTCCCAGGACTTCCAATGACCTGTTGCCCTGTACTCCCGTGGAGGCATGGAGGCCAAGAATGAATTACCCGTGTTTCTGCTTTGAAAACTTTTCTCAGTCAACTGCCTTCTATTGGTTATTTTCCTCATTATAGAGAAGGAGGGAGGAAGGACAGATAATGCTTATTTCACGTGTTTAAACTAACTGTATGGTGAACTCCACATAAACTAAAAAAAAAAAAAAAGATTAATTATATTCTTTACTAGCATCAGACCTCTTCCTTTTTGTTGTCATTCTCCTATCAAGGAGAAGAAAAGATGTTGGAATAAATGGTTCTTCCTAAAAGGGGACAGGAGGTGGTTTACAGTTTGGCTCTGAGAACCAAGGACAACCCCCTCCCCTACCCCAAAAGAAAAACCTTCCCTCTAAACGAGGTTACATACATGAACTTGCCTAAAGATCATGAAGATGCCTTATATCAAGACTTAGAAATAAATATTTACAAGTACCCCAAAATAGAAATTTTTTATCCTCCCAATAAAGAGCAGTCCCCCTTCTCTGCCTTCTTCCCTTGAAGCTTCTCTGTGAAAGATGGAACTCTTCACAGCATATATTATAGACACTCCCTTCTCAACCTAGACACTCCCTTCTCAACCTAACACATCAAGACACACTCCCAAGCTTTCTTAGACTAAATTCACTTACAGCAACTAAATCAAATATTCATGTAAATTAACAAACAAAACCATACCATTTTTGAAAAGCCATAAACAGCAAGGCGAGAATATTATTGAAGGAAAAATGGAAAGAAGAAGAAAGAAAAAGAAAGAGAACTTCAATTTCCTGAATGTCATAGCTGAAGCCTAACAAATTCAATCATTTATGTGTTTAGAAAATGCCAACATCTTCTTCCTTCAGTGTGTATTTTCACTTTTAGCCAAAGAATTATTAATAAAATCACAAACTCTAAAAAGAGAAAATGCCAACATCTTCAATTCCTTAAGCCTCAGAGCAAACCCTTTAATACAATTAGACCTCATATTTTTCAAAGTTCTGTGCAAGGGTGGCAGCCAGTCTATGGGTAACTGAGTCTTTGCTTTTCTGACCTTCACCCAGGCAGAGGGTCACCAGAGAGAATATACAACATAAATGATGGCAGGGAAGGATGATTTATTCTTAATTTAATGAGATAGGATAACCTAATATTAAGAGATTAATTCTGCACTACAGCAGATACCTCAGTAAAGGACAAAAGGTCCTTCCCCGACAAAGACCCCCACCACCCACTTTCCCCACTCCTATCCCCAGGATGGTTTCAGGACTTTGTTTTTGCAGATCTACCGAGTGTCTCAAACTCTGATGTGAATAAGAATCACCTGAGGGGCTTGTTACACTTTCTAGACGCCTCTCTGGACCGACCAATTAAAATGTGCGGGAATGGGGCCTGGAAGCTACACTTTAAACAAATTCCCAAAGAAATTCTCATCCAAGGGGTTTCAGCAACGGCTCCTTGAAAAACACAAGGTCAAAAGAGACAAAAAGTTGGAACACGTGGGTGTGGGCAGCAGGCGAGCTGAGGCTTCAGCGAAAAGGACCAGACCTCAGAAGTCTCCTCTCCTGTCAGGGAGCTTGGTTTTTATCACACAGGCAGGCAGGGCTCATTGCAGAGTTTAAGCAGGGCTGTGACACAGTAGCAACGCCTCTCCCTTTAACCTGCAGCTCACAGATCTGTGTCACCCCCTCCATGAAGGCCTTTCCTGGCCCCAACCCCAATCCGAGTCCAGCAGAACTTCCGGCTCCTCTGTGCATCCTTCTAACCCACCACCGACCTCTCTGTTGAATGGACACTGTTCCTTCTCTCCTGTCATCGTTCTAATCCCCTCTCTGCCAGTAAGTTTCTGCACCGGGCCTGGCAGACAGTGTCCTATAAATCTTTAATCAAGCAGACTACTGTATTCGTTACCACCATGTCACCAAATGGTGACTTTTCACAAACAGCCACTTTGCTGCCCTCTCTTTCTTGCTCACATGGCCCGGATTTCTAGCTGAAACTGGCCCCAATTTCTAAACCGCTCATTTACCTGAGGATATTCGTCTTGACGGAGTCAGAATGAAACACCAGAGGGCCTGGAATTATGATCATGTTATCACAAAATTAACTCGCTCATATGTTTATATTTTAGAACTGCCAGCTTTCCAAAGTTCACATGTGTAGGTCAAACACCTCAAAAGAATTTCAGGCGCAGAAAAAAATATACCAACAGGTGATTACAGCCTGAAAGCACGCGCTGTCCAGAGTCTTTGCAATCCTAAAAGCAAAACACCTGGATTCGGTCCTGGACAGCCCCCCACCCCCACCCCCAGCGCCAAGCACCTGTTTCAATTTGGCCATCACCTCCCACTCAAGGGCAGATGGGAGGACGACGCCATGAGAATTTTAAATTCTTAAATTCTTTTATAAAGAAGGCAAGAAACGTTCCGTGAACGGAGAGTCACAAAGATCACGCCTGCAGGATCTCTCTTCTGTGCCCCACCCATTTTCGGGGAGTAAAAGTGGTCTCAAGCGGGTGAAAACAGACCAAAACTCTGGGCAGCACGCATGGCCTCCCCGCCCTCCGCCCGCTTACCTGTGGCCTCCGGGGCTCCTGCAACTGTGTCCATCCGAGGCATGTAGACTTCGCCCCGTGGCCTGGCTGCTTCTAGCTCGGGGCTCTAGTGAACCTTCCAATCCGCACGGGGTCTTGGGGGCTTAGGCTTGGGGGAACCTCAGTGGAGCAGTGGTTTGGAGCTCACAGAATAAGTGACTCCCTAAGTCGCCTCCCCGGGTTCCCAAGGAAGGACTCCGTCTCACCGGAGCCCAGTGCCAAGGCCGGCCTTGGAGATGGTGGGCGCTGATGACCGCAGCAGCCTCCCGGACGCGGGCCCTGGAGGCGGGCCGTCGCCCACGCCCCGCGTGCATCGGCCCCCACCCCGGGGAGCGGCGGGGGCGCGCAGCTGCGTGGCCCCGGGCCTCGCGCCTGCAGCTGCCCCGCGCGCCGCCCTCCCGGGCGGGCCTCGCGGACGCACACCTGCCCGCGCCGAGGCTTCTTTAGGCGGCGGGCGGCCCGTGCGGGAGTCCAGGCCATGGAGCCTACCGGGGAGCTCGGCCGGGAGTTGCGGGGTGAGTGCGCGGGAGCCCGGGGGCCCAGCGGCCAGGCCTCTAGAGCTCGGGAGGGTCGGGGCTGGGCGCTGAGGGGGATTCGAGGGGGTGTCACGGGCCAGGGAGCACCCTTCCTTTTTGGGGTTCGGATCTCTCTACGCGCAGAGAAGGAAAGAGGGTTGAGGCTCTGCTGTTCTAGGTCCCAAGACCCATCACCTTTCTTACCAGGGCCTATCACCCTCATTTGTTGTTCTTCCGTCGCTCAGCCGTGTCCGACTCTGCGACCCCATGAACTGTAGCCCACCAGGCTCCTCTGTCCATGGACTTCTCCAGGGAAGGACACTCTAGGCAAAGCGGTGCCATGCCCTTCTCCAGCGGGCCTTCCTGACTCGGGGCTGGAACCGGGTCTCTTGCATTGGCAGGCGGATTCCTCACCGCTGAGCCACTTTAGGAAAGCTATCCCCCTGATCCGCTGGCGTTAGTGACCACCTACTGTGTACCAGGCTTGCTAGGCTCCAGTGCGCCAAAAATACTGTAAAACCAGTCTGTCCCTTCTTCCGCATTTCGCTATCCAGCCTCGGCTTAGTCATGGAGTAGAAGCCTGCAAACCCTGTCATTGCACACTAGGAAACAGTCTGACAAAGCACCTTAGCCCGTGACCTACATCTTTCTTTACACACTGTTAGAAAGCCGTTCCTTAAGCTAGTCAATCTCACACAACTTTCATTTAAAAAAACAAAAAAACTCGGTCTTGGAAACTTCCCTGATGAAGACTTGGGCTTCCAATGCAGGGGGCCTGGGTAGACCCCCTAGTGGAGGAACTAGATCCCACATGCAGTGGGGGCCAAAACAAAGCACCAGTGAGCATCCACTTAAAAATATTCCAGTTTATTAAGAAATAATACAGCAGCTCCTTGACCTGAGAGAGTTCTGGAGGTTATGAATAAGCTGGTAGAGAAATGAGGGGCAGGTTGGTGACCCTCGGGTGGGCTCCATCTAGTGAACAAGAGCCCTGCGCTGTGAGTTTGGGCAAGTCACTCAACTCTGCCATCCGCATTTCTTCATCTGTTAAAGGGAGAGATGCCTATGCCTTCCTCACAGGGATTAAATGCAGACCAGACTGATCTCTGAAAGGTGCTTAGCACCATGCCCAGGACCTGGTAAACTCCTGATGAATCCGTCATAGCTCAGAAAAGGACAGACAAGCTGGAGGCTGAGTGATGGGAACGTTCAGTGCCCGTCAGGTCACCCAGACCTGTAAAAGGGGGGCTGACCTGGGCCCCAGGCCCTTGGCTGAGGTCCTGCTTTGCAGGGAGGAGATGAGGGTGTGTATAGGGGTGAGGAGGGCCGGTGAGGAGAGAGCCAGTTCTGTGGGAGATGAGGGTAGACATTCCTGTTGGCTCCCCCCTGATGCCCTTGTCCGGGCCCCCGGACACCACTCAGTCCTGCCGTGTGCCTGCTCTGAGCCCTGACACTGTCCAGAGCAGGACTGGGATCCAGTTTGATCAGCTGCAGAGTCTCCATCTCAAACTCACAATCCAGGTGTCTGGGAGAAACCTGGGAACTCCTGGGGAGTAAGTTCCCCCCAAATTAGGATCGCTCCGCCACCATCTAGGTTCACGAGCTCAGAACCCTCATGGTTGCATCTGTGTGCTTTCTCTTTTCCAAGCTAGGTGTGTGCGTATGTGTTAGCAGCTCAGCTGTGTCTGACTCTTTGTGACCCCCTGGACTGTAGCCTGCCAGGCTTCTCTGTCCATGGAATTCTCCGGGCAAGAAGGATTCCCTCATTTGATCCTCACAGTAGCCGAGTTAGGAAGGTACACCGGGAACTGTTACCGCGTTTGCTAAGTAGAGAAGCGAAAGCTTAAGGTCAAACAGGACACCAGTTGCAGACCAGGAAGCAGCACGTCCTCCTGGGCCAGGCTCTTCTTTCTCCTGGGCTGAAGTCGGGGTGCTGGCTCTCCGCAGGCCCAGAGGGTGCAGGCAAGTCCCCCGCTGCCAGGCTGGAGGAGGAGGAAGCCCTGCAGAGGTCAGGCCCCCACACTCAGGACGCCCCAGGCAAGGACGTGCCCCTTTCCTGCAGCATCTCCGGGGAGAAGCGGCCGTCAGAGGCCCCTGGGGAAGGGGCTGGGGCTGGGAGAGCCTGCCAGCGCCCCGGCCCAGGGGCTCTCCGCGAAGCCAGAACCCTGGCCTCGCCTAGACCCCAGCCTCAGGGGCAAGGGCCTCCCTTCCCGGGGACAGAGGGGAGGCCGGGGAAGAGGCCCTACTCTCCAGCCGCCGGCGAGCAGAAACCTAGTACTGTGGGTCCGGCCTCGAAGGCATCTCCCAGCAGAACTAACCCAGCTCGGGCCGCGTACAACCCCGTGCCTTGTGGGTTAGGCCGGGGGTCCTGCCACATGGCCAACCTCCTCAACACACTGGCCCAGAACAACCAAAACATGGAGCAGGGAAAGAGGTCCCCGGAAGTGACCTGCCAGGTCCGGAAGAAGACCCGCACCCTGTACCGCTCGGGTGAGTCCTGAGGTGAAGGGAGACCAGAGGGGCCCTGGGCGAAGGTGGACCCGACAGAGAACGTGGCCCCAGGAGACGGGAGAGCAGTTAGCTTATGCGTCACCTTGGCTGGAACTTCTCTTGACCTCTGCAGGGCCATGACTTCTGACCCTCAGAGGGAAAGGTTGCGTTTTCTTATGGGAACATGGAAGAAACAGGAAAGTAACCACCACAAGCTCCCTGCCACAAAGCCCGAGCCAGAGGAGGCCCCAGCCCACGGGGGGAGCTTAGCCACCAGGCTGTGGGAAGCCCTTGGGTTGGGGACAGTGGTCCCTCCTGGAAGGCGTGTGTTTCTCCTCTGCTTCCCCATCACTGGTGTTCATCCTCAAAGCCAGTGATTTCTTCTTCCAGACCAGCTGGAGGAGCTAGAAAGGCTCTTCCAAGACGACCACTATCCAGACAGCGATAAGCGCCGGGAGATCGCCCAGACGGTGGGGGTCACTCCCCAGCGCATCATGGTAAAGGGTGCTGACTCCCCTGGTCTGGGGGTGGAGGGGAGCCCACGTGCCAGGACTCTGGGGGAGCTTAGCAAGTACTCAGCATCTCCCCAACAGGGGCTGGAGCGAGGCCTCAGCCAGGGCTGTGTTCTTGCCTGTTTCCACCCGGCTGTGGCCTTAGATGATGCAGGGAGGTGACTCAGACCCCACCTAGATGAACGCTTCATACCAGTCTGAGTGGTGGGGGGACCTCTTCAGTCACAGCCATCATGGGCCAGCGGGCCCGAGCCTCAGGCTCTGCCCTGCTCCTCAAGCTCTTCAGGTGTCTTTCCCCCTACAGGTGTGGTTCCAGAACCGCCGGGCCAAGTGGCGAAAAATGAATGGGAAGGAGAGTAAGGATATACCTGCCGGTCCCGCCCCTGCCCCCGCCAGCAACCAGTGCAGGTAAGACTTTCTCCTCTTCCTGGCCCCTCCCCATGGGCAGGAGGTGGGGTCTAAGCCGGGATCCTGGGGTTAGAAGGGGGAAGATGTCGGAAGGCTGGGCATATGATGGGGTGCGTGTGTGTGAGTCGCTTAGCCATTCACCTCTCTGCAACCCCATGGACTGTAACCCGCCAGGTAACCCGCCAGGCTCCTCTGTCCGTGGGATGTCCCAGGAAAGAATACTGGAGCCGGAGGCCATTCCCTTCTCAGGGGCTCTTCCCGACCCAGGGATCGAACCCGGGTCTCCCACATCTCAGGTGGCTTCTTTACCATCTGAGCCAGAGTTGTCAGCTGATATTTAGAGGATTTGGACCAGGTGGGGTTGGGAGTTGCCAGTGCCTCGTAGGGAGACAGACCTTGGATGTGTGGGTGCCTTTCCCTACCTGGAAGCCCCGGTCAGAGTCCAGGAACCCCTTGACCTGCAGCCTCTGATCCGTCTGCCTCTAGCTCTGTGGCCGAGCTGCCACCTACCGAGTCCGCGAACCTGGAGCCTGGGACCCTCCCTCAGGATTCCCTTCCAGGTGAGCCGACCCCCTTCTGAGGGTTGTCTGGGGAAGACGGCAAAGTCAAAGGGCTCGTTCTTGGAAGACCTGGGAGCGGCCAGAGCTCTCCAAGGTTTTTGTTCAGTGGGGCCTCTTCAGGGGGGCCCAGGCCTCTTGCACTCTGACCCCCTCCAGCGCTGCCAAGGTTGTGCCCCCTCCCCATTTTCATACTTTCACAACCTCCCGTGGACTTCTGTTTCCAGAGCCGTCCATGCTGCTGACATCTGACCAGACGCTGGGCTCAAACCTGCAGCATGAGGGCCCCCAGAGACGGCCTGTGACCCCACCACTCTTCAGCCCCCCACCTGTCCGAAGAGCCAACCTTCCCTTTCCCCTCGGCCCTGTCCACGCCCCCCAGCTGATGCTGCCGCTGCTGGATACCCTAGGCAGCGACAGCAGCCACAAGGATGGCCCTTGTGGGTTGTGGGGAGCAAGGTACCTGTCTGCCACTTCACGGGGGGCCATACTGAGCTTCCTGGGGGAGGCACAGAAGGAGAAAAGATGGATGGAGCTTGGGAGGGGAGAGGGTGACTGAGAGATGGGGTTCCCTGCCAGATGGGGTGTCCCACCAGACAGGAATACTGGAGTGGGTAGCCATTCCATCCTTCAGGGGATCTTCCTGACCCAGGGATCGAACCCGGGTCTCCTGCATTGCAGGCAGATTCTTTACCATCTGAGCCACCAGGGAAGCCCCAAGAGAAGCAAGGAGTTAGCAGACGTAGTGAGAGTTAAGGGTGAGGGGGTGGGGAGGGGAAGGATCAGGACATCACAGCCATAGAGGAGGGAGGGTGAGAGAGCTGGAGCAGGAAGAGGAGGAGGCATCAGGCCTAGGGTTCGTGGAGAGGCAGGTTGGGGGGAAGGGCTCCGAATGAAACCGTCGGAGCCTCAGGAAGTTCTCCTCTGTCCCCACAGCATCACTCCACCCCCTGCCTGCTCATACTTAGAGGACCTGGAGCCCCAGGAGTACCAGCCCAGCAGCCAGCCAGGGCTGTGCCCCTTCTCCCAGACCCCACAGACCCAGTTCTTCCAACACCCCCAGCCCCAGTTTCCATACCTGCACCCCTTTCCCTTGCCCAGCTCACTGACTCCACCGCTGCCCGAAGACCCTCTTTTCGCCTTGTCCTGTGGCCCCGGTGGGGGCTCATCCCAGGGCTATTGCCCAGGCCCTCCGTCGGGGCCCGTCCTGCTGCAGCCGCCGGCCGGGAACATGGGTGAGTCGGGGCTGGAAGAGAAGCCCCCCAGTGTTTGAGGAGGGTGACGGGGAGAGAGCCCCAAGAAGGGCTCTTGGTGAAGCTCTTTGTTTCCTGGAGGTTTCAGAGCAGAGTAAGAGAGAGCTTTGTATATGTGTTAGTCGCTTAGTCGTGTCCGACTCTTTGCGAGCCCATGGAGTGTAGCCTACCAGGCTCCTCCATCCATGGGATTCTCCAGGCAGGAGTACCAGAGTGGGTTGCTATTTCCTTCTCTGAGAGAGAGAGCTTTGGAGGGAGGCAAAGCCAAGCATGGAGTCCAGCTCAGCCATCACTAGTTCTCCTGAGCTTCCTGGATTCTGAAGTGGGAATACCATTCCCGTCTCTTTGAGGGCTTGGTGAGGACTAGGAATGAGGGGCGTGAAACACTCGGTGCAGAGTAGATGGCAGCTGATGGGAGTGTCCCCGAGGGGCCACCTGGCCTCTGGGTATCCTGGAGTCACCGCCCGAGGAGACTCAAAAGAAGAAGCGGGGAGAAAGCCTCTGGTTCCGGGGCTCCTCCCGCCCGTGGCCCCACCCCAGGCCCTGGGGACGTGGAGGCGGGGAGTGTGCCTGGCCCGAGGGGAGACCCCCCTGGGTCCTGGCCCGGGTCTCTGTGCGGCAGGGAGGGCCCTTCATGCCGCGCGCTGTGCTCTGCCCCACAGGTCCGGTACCCTGGGCCGACGCCTGCCTGCCAGACTTGCCGTTCCCCGGCGCCTTCTGTCCGCCCGCTCTGGGGGGCCCCCCGGGAGCCGACGGCTGCTTCCTGGACCTGTTCGCCGCCCCCTACGCGCAGGCTTCCAGTAGGCCGCCTTCCCCGGGCCTCGCCCAGGTGCCCGAGAGCACCCCGCCTGCAGCGGGACGCGCCCCGCTCGGCCAGGCCCGGGAGGAACCACCGGCCGCCGCAGGGGAGCGGCCCCCGGCCCCCGAGGAAGAAAACGAGAGTAGCCATGGCCCCTAGTCGTGGAGCCGAAGAACCGAGAGGCCGTCCTGCCGGAGACGGCTGGTGCGCCCCCGAGGAGACGGGGCTCGAAACTGAGGAGAGCCTGGACTCGGGGCTCGTTTTGCCAGACGCTGATTTGAGAAGGAAGGGGCCCGGCCCCATCCGTCCTTCCCCCTCACCTCCGCATGGTGGCCCTGAAGAGATGGAGCGGGGGGCCTGAAGGTTGTATCCGTTTATGTTGTTTCCTTTCCTTGCTTCCCAGATGAGCCCGTGGCCACCGTGAGCAGTAAACCGTCTCCTCTCGGGTTTCTCTCTCTGTAGTTCTGTGTGTCCCTTCTCACGCCGGTGAAGACCACCGCGCCCTGCACTGCCGCCCACTCAGCTGGGCAGTGTGCCCTGGGCGCCCAGGAGGGACTGACCCCCCGGGGCAGGATCGCGAGGAGCCCGCCTCTCCTGCGGGGCGGGGGATGGGGCCTCTTGGGCCTTGTCTTTGGTCCTATCTTTAAGCCATGTTCTCGTCTCAAACCCAGAAGTGAGCCTGAACAAACCTGAGCCTGGGACTTTTTCTGGAATTTGGGCCCTACAGGGATGGTAGATCAGCCTGTAAAGAATCTGCTTGCAAGGCAGAAGACCAGGGTTCGTTCCCTGGGTCGGGAAGATCCCCTGGAGAAGGGCATGGCAACCCACTCCAGTGTTCTTGCCTGGAGAATCCCATGGACAGAGGAGCCTGGCGGGCTACAGTCTATGGGGTCGCAAAGAGTCAGACATGACTGACAGAGTTAACACTTAACTAGGGATAGGATGACGAGAGAAGCTCGAGGCTATTTAGGCCAAGTCTCTAGAATTGTGAACCATGACTTGTTTTCCCAAAGCTGTTTGTGTTTTTTTTTTTTTCCGAGTGGAGAAGGGGTGGGGTAGATGGGTGGGAAGACCAAGAAGAGGATGCTCTTATATATATATTTATGTATATATATTTAGTACCCACATAATGATGACCCTGCAGGCTTCCCTAGTGGCTCAGACAATAAAGAATCTGCCTGCAATGCAGGAGATGCAGGTTCGATCCCTGGGTCAGAAAGATCCCCTGGAGAAGGGAATGGCAACCCACTCTAGTGTTCTTGCCTGGAGAATCCCATGGACAGAGGAGCCTGGTGGGCTACAGCCTATGGCGTTGCAAAGAGTGGGACATAACTGAGCAACTAACACACACACTTCTGATGACCCTGTAGTGTCCAAATAACTAGAATTTCAGAGCTATTGACTCAAACCACTTCACTGTGCACTTGAGTGTACACAGGGGTGCTATTCTGGACCTCCAATGATATGACTATTGGAAAACACAATTTGTTTCAAAAACATGTATTAACATATCCACCATACTAGTTCTAGGGTCATGGACCCTAAGAACTTAAAAGGGAAACTATTGGGAAATGGAGAGGAATCACCTTAGCAACACAAACACATGTCTGGGTATCTGTGGGGTTTTAAAGAAATTTCATGGACAGAGGACCCTGGCGGACTATAGTCCTCGTGGTTACAAGAGAGTCAGACACAACTTGGCAACTAAACAACAACAACAATTATGATGTAACTGGGTCTTTTGAAATATACCGCTCTCTTTTGCTTTCACATTTTGTCTCATGACACCCATGAAATGAGCAGGCTAAAAACAGTATAAGGGAAAAAATCCTTCTACATAAGGGGTAGAAGACAGTAACTGTTCAATTCCATGCTATTTTTCCTCTCTTGCCATCAGTTACCACAGCATACTGCTGCTTTCAAAGCCTGCAAAGAGGCTGGACATTTTCTCATTCAGATCTTTACTGATTTAGGCTCCTGCCGCTAAGATAAGTAAGGGCTTCCCTGGTGGCTCAGTGATAAAGAACCCACATGGCAATGCAGGAGATATAGGTTCCATTCCTGGGTCTGGAAGACCCCCTGAAGAAGGAAATGGCAACCTACTCCAGTATTCTTGCCTGGGAAATCCCATGGACAGAGGAACCCGGTGGACTATAGTCCATGGGTTCATGAAAGAATTGGTCACAACTTAGCGACTAAACAATGAAAACACAACTTGGATAAGTAACGCCCTGTATTTTTAGCAAACAGTAGATATCCAAAGCCAAGAACTGGAGGGTAGTGGGCTTTAAGATCTGTGCTTATATACAATTAAAGTCTTAGGCAGTCTCTAACAGTATACTGAAAACAAAATGTGAGAATTGAGAATGAATGAAAGATCAAACCAAGGGAAAACAGTGAAAACATTTTAGAAGCACAGAATCCTGGGCTGACAAGTCCAGCCAGCTGGCAGATGCAGGAATGATCTCTACACCACCACTGATGGAGCATCATTAATTCTTAACTTTCCAGTGGGGGCTGCAGGGTTGAGGGGGAGCTGACTCCTTTACATAAGAGCCTATAGAATTTGGAAAGCTATAATTATAATGAAGTTCTTTCTTCTGCTAGTAGGAAGTCAGTATTGTTTAACTGATCTGAGGTTTGTTTTGCATTGTGCTACAAAGAATAAACCTGATATCACAAGATCTGAGGGCTATATGTCACTCAGAGCCCTGGCCTCTAGGGGCCTGGTCTCACTCTCCCCACCTTAAATGCCTCTTTTCCAGAGAATAGAAGCTTGCACATGCTCCTTATAAGAGTGGTGCCCATGGAACAGGATAAAACATCCAGAAATAAATTCATGTATGACAAAGGAGGTGAGGATATACAATGGAGAAAAGACAGTCTCTTCAATAAGTGGCTCCTATAAAACTGAACAGCTACATTAAAATGAATGACATTAAAACATTCTCTAACAACGTACACAAAAATAAAATGGATTAAAGACCCAAATGTAAGGACAGACATTATAAAACTCTTGGAGGGAAACAGGCAGAACACTCTAAATCACAGCAGTATTTTTTGAGTCCATCTTCTAGAGTAATGAAAATAAAAACAACAAACAAATGGAACCTAATTAAACTCAAAAACTTTTGCACAGAAAAACTAACCATAAATAAAATGAAAAAAAAAAAAAAACCCACAGAATGGGAGAAAATATTTGCAACTGAAGTCACTGACAAGGAATTAATCTCCAAAATATACAAACAGCTCACACAGTTTATAAAAAATATTAAAAAAAAAAAACCAATTAGAAAATGAGAAGAAGATCTAAGTAGACAGTTTTCAAAAAAACATATACAGATGGCCAACAGGTATAAGAAAAGATGGTCAACACTGTTAATTGTTAGAGAAATGCAAATTGAAACTACAATGAGATATCACTCACACCAGCCAGAATGTCTATCATCAAAAAATCCACAAACACAGTAAATGCGAAGAGGGTGTGGAGAAAAGGGAACTCTCCTATACTGTTTGGTAAGAATGTAAATTGGACAGCCACTATGGAGTACAGTATGGAGGTTCCTGAAAAACTAAACCCAGAACTACCATATGATCCAGCAATCCCAGTCCTGGGCACATATCCGGAGAAAACCATAATGTGAAGAGAGAGATGCATCCCAATAATCATTGTAGCACTGTTAACAACAGCAGAGATGTGGAAGCAACCTAAATGTCCATTATTGAGCTTGTTAAGGTAGTTTGGAGTCCTTACATAAATTAGCCATATTTTTGCAGTTTGGTTCTCTCTGTTCAGAATGCTTTATGAGTTTTACAATCAAGTCATTTATTATTAGTAAACAAGATAAAAATAAATATGGAACATTTTGACCTAACTCTTTGAAAATACTAATAAGCATTTTTTTTTTAAGTACAGAGCTAAACTATTTAAAATCTTCCTTAACTCTGTTCCTATCCAGGGCTATCCTTTGCTATATCTAGGATTTTGGGAAAAAAACCTTTGCTGTATGACTCACTAAAAAAAAAAAAAATTCTCTTTATAGCACCCTAATAATTTAACATTCTTGGAAACCTAACAACATAAATTAGTTTGGCATGAGTCATTCATAAGGAACACCTATTGTCTTTTATGATTATTTTTAATCTAAATGTTCACAAACAATGTTCCAATAATCTCTTCTAGCAATTTATGAAAATATTGGATTAAGTTAATTCTTTAGTTTCTACAAATAATCTCTTTGAAAATTAGGATGATTGCTTCTATTAAATTTTAGGCACCCTCTCCTGTTCTGCTCTGAAAGAAATATAGAATTGTTTAAGTCAGCTGTAAGCATCCTGTTTGGGTTTTAAGACAACCTTGTGTTTTTTGTCCAATCCTTTTCATTTCTAGAGTGTTATCCTTTCTGGGGAAGACAGGCTAAAGTGAGAGTCAGTTGTTTTTGCTTTCTCTGAATTCCATGTTTACCTTATAATGTCTGCCTCGAGAAGCATATTTATTTTTTTCCTTTCTCCCTGTTCCAAGTTTGGTTTTATTATTATTATCATTGTTGGTCTTAATGTTAGTATTGATTTTTAGCATGTTTTGCAGCAATAAGTTTCTTCTGAACTCTTTGAACACTTTGAGATAATATCCTTAAAATTCCAGGATGTGCCTCCTTTTACATCTTTTCAGCTCTTTCCTTTTAGATGACTTCTTTCATTCTTTGTTATAATTATCTGTGATTACACAGAACATCATGGTTCCACACTCTTCTGAGCCATCCCACTTGGAAGGCTCTTGAGCAAGCTGTCTAGCTTTTGTTTCGGATTTGGTGAGAGTGAGTGAGCTGACACTGTATGCTGGCGCTCTAGGGTCAGGCTACTCCTTCTCCTTAGATTGCAGGGCACGAGCATGTTAGTCACGTGGGGGCTTCCCTGGTGCCTTAATGGAAAAGGATCTGCCTGCCCCTGCAGGAGAGGAGAGTTCTATCCCTGGGCCAGGAAAATCCCCTGGAGAAGGAAATGGCAACCCACTCAGGTATTCAGTTCAGTTCAGTCACTCCGTCTTGTCTGACTCTTTGCGACCCCATGGACTGCAGCATACCAGGCTTCCCTGTCCATCACCAACTCTCAGAGCTTGCTCAAACTGTCGTCAGTGATGCCATCCAACCATCTCATCCTCTGGCGCCCCCTTCTCCTCCCGCCTTCAATCTTGCCCAGCATCAGGGTCTTTTCCAGTGAGTCAGTTCTTGGCATCAGGTGGCCAAAGTATTGGAGCTTCAGCTTCAGCATCAGTCCTTCCAATGAATATTTAGGACTGATTTCCTTTAGGATTGACTGGTTGGATCTCCTTGCAGTCCAAGGAACTCTCAAGAATCTTCTCCAACACCATACAGTTCAAAAGCATCAATTCTTCAGTGCTCAGCTTTCTTTATGTTCCAACTCTCACATCCATACATGAGTAATGAAATACTCCACTATTCTTGCCTCGGAAATCCCATGGACAGAGTCGAGTCTGATGGGCCTTAGGGGTTGCAAAGAGTCGGATACGACTTAGCCACTAAACAACCACCACCCCCATCACCAACCCTCCCCCCAACCCCCTATTCTCTGGGTCTGATTACCCTCCAACAGTGCAATCTCAGAGCGTGCAGCTGGCTGGAACAGAATCCTTCCTTGCAGACTCCAGGATAGAACTCTTCTATGCCTCAAGCCTGCATACTCACAATGTTTCCACTAGATGGCGATCCACCACCACTGTAACCACGGCCCTAGGTCTCCTGGTTGTAAGCAGTAACAAAGCCCATGATAACTCTTTCTCTGAAATGCCCTAGAGCCACTGAGAAATTAAAGATACTCAGGTCATCTGGGTTGCAACTTAGTGTGCCAGATAAATATAGAGTGTTCAGTTCAGTTTGAATTGCAGATAAACAACACCTTTTTTTCGTATACTTCCTGCAAGAGGGGCCTGTATTTTCATTTGCTAAATCTGGCAACCCTAGTTGTAGCACTTTCCTAGGGATGGCTACATCCACCATAGCTTCACAACTGAGACTGTCCAGGAGCCAAGAGCCGGGAGGTGGCCTCTGTATCTCTACTCAGCTTTCTTGCATTTCAAGCTCTGAACAGTCCTGTTCACTTAGTATTTTCCTTCCTCCTGCCATCATAACCCTAAATACAGGCTCTGCACATGTCTGAAAAAATGCTCTAAAATCTTTTGGAATCCTACTCTATTTTCTGTTCCTGCTAGTCACATTATTAATTATTCATTTATATATTTCTGTGATAGTCCATTTGAATGTATTTTGAAATGCATATTTTAACATCACTTGCACCAACAGAAGACAGGAAAATAAGCTGTAAAAGACAATTTGGCTTTGTTGATTTCAAGTCATAAATGGTCTTGACTAGTTAAGAGTAAGTCTTAGAGGTGAAGAATTGCCTTCATTCACCTAGAAGTGGTATCGTTTTAGGTCAGAGAGAAAATCTGGGATAGTTAGCATTCTTATACTTGCAGTTTAGTGTATAATGTTCTTTCAAAAATACCCTCTCACTTGAATTTCATAACCAAGTCCTGAGAAATGAAGGCAGATGTTCATTCCATCATTCAGTGGGGATTTACAGGCAGCAATAGCACTGGGTGAACAAACACAAGATTAATAAACTGTCTTTCCAAGTTTCAGGGAACTCACAGTCTCGCTGGGGAGTCAGACAACACAAATGACCAGTTACACTATAGGCGGGCGATGCAGTGCGGGAACTCAGCCATGAGAATGAGGTCAGATATAGGTCCAGAAGGTGCAGCACCCATGTCCACTGTGGCTCAGAAAGCTTCCCAGTCCAGGGCGTTTCTCTTAAAGGAGAGCAGAAGTGGGATAAGCAGAGAAGGAAGGGCACTTCAGGCAGAAGGGAGACTGGGAAGACGATGAGGGAGGAGGTTGCAGGGGCTGGATTTGTATGTAGAAGAGGCCAATGGAGGGACTGTGGCAGAGGAGGCTGGTAAGAGAGAGTGAGACTGTGAAAGTGAAAGTCAGTCATGTCCAACTCTTGCGACCCCATGGACTGTAGCCCGCCAGACTCCTCTGTCCATGGAATTCTGTCCAGGCAAGAATACTGGTTGGATCTCCTTGCAGTTCAAGGAACTCTCAAGAATCTTCTCCAACACCATACAGTTCAAAAGCATCAATTCTTACCATTTCCTACTCCAGGGTGAAAGGCCCAAATTCAATGCTGGGATGCTTGCGCTGTTTTATCCGGGCCATGAGAGAGGCAGTGGCATTTTTCACTCACTGCCCAAATTTGGGTTTTAGAAAGACAAAGGGAGCCCAAGATTGGAGAGCTTAGAGAGGAGAGGCAGAGACACCAGACCAGGCTACTTATGGAGTGAGTCTAAGTGACAGATGACGAGAGGCTAGAGAAAGCTAAAGAAAGAAGAGGGTCAAGTCTGAGAAATATTTCAGAATCAGAAGCATTGTAATATGACATGATAAGAAATGAGTTGAAAGGACTCAAGGAGTAAGAGAAGAGGACAAAGACTTTGGTAATTAAGAAATGCTACTGATTGTGAAGAAAATAATGGGGTTGGAGCAAACACCAGGACAGGAAGGCCGTTTAGTTTGTGCACGTTGAGGCTTTCGTTCCTGTGGTTGTCGGGGTGGACGTGTCTAGGGAGGAAAATGGGGAGCTAGGCTCCGTGAGAAAGACCAGAGGTTGCTTTTGAGCTTCTTCAGCATAGAAAACGCTAGTTGAGGTCCATGGTCCATGAGGACCATGCAGAATGGCTCAGACAGAACATAGCACGAAAGAAAGAGGTCTTAGGATGGACTCGGGGCAATGCCAGTGAAAGGAAAAGTACAAGAAAAGGTGGCACTGAGACTGGCGAGGAATGGGCAAGGGTAAAGAATCTGCCTGCAGTGCGGGAGGGTTAGGGTGAAGGTGGAAAGAGCTGGAAGAGGTGCTGGTGAGGAAAGATGCAAAGCCCACGTGGATCTGGAGAGGAGGTTGGACAAATAATTGTGCAAGTCAGATCACTTTACCCCAATCTACAGAGGAGGACACTGATATTTCAATGATTTCCTAAGAATGCCCTGACCGAGAAGTCTTTTGAGTTTTTTATTTTCCACCTCACTAAATGCAGGTAGAGATTCTTGCTTCCTGAATGCCAATATATCATCTAAAAGCTGAAAACTCTGAATAGGAAAGATGCTATCATGATGGACAGTTTTGTGTATATTTTATGAAACCACAGGAAGAAGTGAACTAGCTCACTAACTCAGAAATTGGTCCTCAGACAAAATATTAATGACGGTGGTAGCCATTTATTTAGCATTTATTGTGTAGCTGACTCATTTGAAAAGACCCTGATGCTGGGAAAGATTGATGGCAGGAACAGAAGGGGACGACAGAGGATGAGATGGTTGGATGCTCAATGGATATGAGTTTGAGTAAACTCCAGGAGTTGGTGATGGACAGGGAAGCCTGGCGTGCTGCAGTCCACGGGGTCGCAAAGAGTCGGACAAGACTGAGTGACTGAACTGAACTGAACTGAGTTCTTTAATAGGGAATTTCATTTCGCAACAACTCCAGAACGTACGTATTATTCATTTGACAGACGAAAATCAGAGACACAGAGAGGTTTGTGTATTTGTCCAAAGTTGCAAAATAAGTAAATTTTGGATGGGATGTCAACTATGTCAAGAGGCACCAACTTGAAGAAGCAGAGTATTTTGATAGCTGTGTGTGTGTGCTCAGTTGTGTCTGACTCTTTGTGACCCCCGTGGGCTATAACCCACCAGGCTCCTTTGTCCAGGGGATTTTTCCAGGCAAGAAGACTGGAGTTGGGGGAGATAAACTTAAAAAAGGAGGGCAGAAGGTGGGGATGAGTGTAAGAAAACAATGGGTGTGATCTAGATTAGATTTAGAATCAAATCCCTCCATAGACCCTTGGTCTGTACGTAAGTAATCGACTCAGTACTGTCTGATTTAAAAAGAAGTAGGGACATTGTTATGAAGGAAAGTTATGACCAACCTAGGTAGCATATTAAAAAGCAGAGACATTACTTTGCCAACAAAGGTCCGTCTGGTCAAGGCTATGGTTTTCCAGTGGTCATGTATGGATGTGAGAGTTGGACTGTGAAGAAAGCTGAGCGCCAAAAAATTGATGCTTTTGAACTGTGGTGTTGGAGAAGACTCTTGAGAGTCCCTTGGACTGCAAGGAGATCCAACCAGTCCATCCTAGGGGAGATCAGTCCTGGGTGTTCATTGGAAGGACTGATGCTGAAGCTGAAACTCCAATACTTTGGCCACCTCATGGGAAGAGTCGACTCATTGGAAAAGACCCTGATGCTGGGAAAGACTGAGGGCAGGAGGAGAAGGGGACGACCGAGGATGAGATGGCTGGATGGCATCACTGACTCAATGGACATGAGTTTGAGTAAACTCCAGGAGTTGGTGATGGACAGGGAGGCCTGGTGTGCTGCGGTTCATGGGGTGGCAAAGAGTCGGACACGACTGAACGACTGGACTGAACTGAGGGACATTGTCCTGAGACATAGAGAAGAAAGAGCTGTAAAAAGGGAAGAGGAAGCTTCATATTCCAAAGCTAGAGAGGGACAGGCCTGGAGGGGAGTGAATTGTAGATAAGCGACCATGTGAGAGGAGGGAGGTGGGGCTGGATGGCTGGGGTGGATCCAGACTTGTTACCTGGTAGCTAATCAGAGGGGTAAAGACGATACAGTCAAACCTGAAATCACTATAAGGCACTCTTCCACAAAGATTGAGGGTGAAAAGACTGGGAGTAGATAGATCAGTGGGGACAGCATGCCAGTGTCCAGAGATGAGGTATTGAGATTAAAATAGTGGTAGGAGAACAAGGGGCTTTCCCTAGTGGCTCAGCTGGTAAAGAATCTGCCTGCAATGGGGGAGACCTGGGTTTGATCCCTGGATTGGGAAGATCCCCTGGAGGAGGGCATGGCAACCACTCCAGTATTCTTGCCTGGAGGATCCCATGGACTGTAGCCTGCCAGGCTCCTCTGTCCATGGGGTCACAAAGAGTTGGACATGACTGAGCAACTAAACCCAGCACAGCACAGGAGAACAGGGGCTTTCCCGGTGGCTTAGTGGTAAAGAACCTGCCTGCAATGCAGGAGCTGCAGGAGACATAGGTCTGACCCCTTGGCTGGGAAGATCCCCTGGAGGAGGGCATGGCAACCCACTGCTGCATTCTTGCCTGGAGAATCCCAGGGACAGAGGAGCCTGGTGGGCTACAGCCCATGGGGTTGCAAAGAGTCGGACACAACTGAGCGACAGAGAAACAATAACAAGGAGAACAAGAGGGAAGCAATCAGTGGGAGTGATGCGGGGAAGAAATCAACAGAACTTGACTGTTTGGATAGGGGGGAGAGATGGTCAAACTGACCTCAGGTTATGGTGCCCAGGCATCTAAGAGGAGAATGATTCATAAAATAGGCAACTCCAGAGGAGCTGGCTTCTGCCTCAGCCTTCGCGCTTCTGTGTCTTTGTGTCACCTTCACATTCTGGTTCTTGGCCTCATTGCTCTGGTCAAGTTGCCTCAAGTACATCCCTTCCTGTGCAGTGTATTGTCTGAGAACGGAATTTCCACCCACAGAGATTCCACCCATCCTTCCTGGGTGGAATCTCTCACCCTGCTGTTGCTTACATCATCCTTTCCATCCAGTTCTGCCCAGTGTGTAGACACCCTTGTCCCAATCTGTGTCCCTGCAAGCCGCCAAGAGTGCAATCTGTTATTCAGAAGTCCCCTCTGAGCCACCATCAACAACAAGCACGGAATCTTCCCAAGCGCTCCAGTTCACCCACTTTGTTATTTTGCCTTCTTGTCCATTATTCATTTTGATTTGGCTTTTATTTCCTATGGTGCTCAAGCTCAATCACTCAGTTGTGTCTGACTCTCTGCGACCCCATGGACTGTAGCCTGCCAGGCTCCTCCATCCATGGACTTCTCCAGGCAAGGATACTGGAGTGGGTTGCCATGCCCTCCTCCAGGGGATCTTTCCCACAGAGACTGAACTCACGTCTCTGGCACCTCCTGAACTGGTAGGTGGGTTCTTTACCACTAAGCCTCCAGGGAAGCCCTGTTATTTCCTATAACTCTTCATTATTTGAACCAGTGAAATCAGGTACATTTTCATACCCAGGAACTAAAATGTGTCCCCAGAACTTATTTAAAGGACTATTGTCAAATGTTTGGAAAAAAATAATAATTTACCCATTCATTTTCTTTGATTTTCAACTGGAAAACTCCTCCTTCATCTTTTTTTTCCCATTTATTTCCTAATGCCAGTATCACTCATTTCAAGGAGGAAGTCCAGCGTCTCTGCACACATTCCGTCTTCTATCAAGGATCCTCCTGTCCTCTCCTCCCATAAAGCTGAGGACACACACACACACACACACACAGACACACACACCGCACTCAGGAAACTCTCCAGTTCACACACACACCGCACTCAGGAAACTCTCCAGTTCTTAAGGCCCTGCTGTGCAAGGATGATGAATGCCTGCAAAAGCCACACCTTATCTTTCTTTCCAGTCTGTTGCCTGGCCAAGCTTAATCCAGGCACTAAAACCTGTTTATTAACCATTCCACGAGTCTGACCGCCAGCTCCTCTCACTTTTTCAAAACTTATCTGCCTTTCCATTACTCAACCTTTGCACTTTACATCAAGTCACCTTCAACCTCTTGTGAGGCACACAAATGCCGCAGATCACGTGCTAAAACCCTAGAGGTAAACAGCAGGCTTACAACTCTCTGGCTGTGTGGTATTAAGCCAATTGTCCCCCTTCCCCAAGGTCCTGTGTGACCAGGAGGGGGATGGACACAAAGACCTTTGGGGTCGTTTCCACTGCAACAGTGGGGTATTTTCTCAACCCCCACGGTGGATCTCAGAAAGAAAACCCTCTACAACTGGCAGGATGCCTCCCTTCCACAGGGCCCTCCCGGCATTTTCCTTTTCTTCCCGAGGCTGCCTCTGTGATGGCTGGAATCTCTTGCCAGACTTGTGGTCCCTTACAGACTCAACCAGGGTCTCCCCTGGTCTGTGGCCCTCAGCCACTTTCCCCAGCAGAGTCTGAACTCTCTCCCTGGCGTTCTGGGACCCTGAGGCCTATGGGCAGATTCGGAAGCTCCAGGTCTTTCAGTGCAAACTAAGGCGGCTCCTGCTGTCCTTCGGGCTTTCAGTCGGCATTGTTCAGAGGTAACTGCTCAGGTAAAACGCCAGGAAAATATCTATCTGCCCGTTGGAGCTTCTGGGGAGCTCCTGGGCCACTCAGGCCCCTCCCTGCAGCAGGCTCTGCCCTCAGGGCGGTGACTCATTCACCAAGCAGCTGGGATCAGTAGTCACTCCCTCCCAGCTCCCTCACCAGCTAGGGGAAAAAAAAGTTTACAGCTCACACCAACCCAACCCCTTTGCTTCCCCAGTTCCCGGGGCCCAGCCTTTCTGGAAAGAAGAGACGAGACACCCTCTTTCACTTACCTACACGCCCCGAGGTATCTTCCTCCGGCCGTCGTCTGGCTCTGGGGATGTTTTCCTGGAAATTCTGCCAACTGAAGGGATGCTGCGCTTCACCCTCTTCCCAGGAAGAGGCTGGAGAAATTTCCACTCCGTTAATTGGCATTGGAAACGGGTGGGTTGGGAGAAATGGGTCTAAAGCCATTAGGGATAGAGAATGTTTTCAGTCTACCTGAAACATGACTAAGTCTGGAGTCTGTCTCCCTTCAGCTCATTTGCTTGTAACCTTTGGCCCCTTGGCACACCTGATTTCAGAATCAGGAGATTACGTTAAACAGCAGGCTCTGAGCCGCTGCAATCACGCAGCTCCTGAGTCATATTTATAGCAGATGCAGCTCTAAGGTAACTGAGCTGTGTGAGTGATAGGGTCAAGTCACCACCGGCAGGAGGATATTTACCTAGAGGTGTGGAAAACCAAGTGCAGACACGCCCAGGGCTCAGTGACGTGTCTCCGGGTGGGCGGGTGAGGTTCAGTTTTGTCTATAAACGGCTGCTGCACCAAAATACCGCATTTCTAACCTGACTTCATGAACCAGAAGTTATGATAAGGAGAGCATCACTAAATAGAGACAATTATGGGTAGATCGACATGGGGTCCAAGAGGAAACTGGGTTTATTTCAGGGGGATAAATATGTGTGTGAATGGAGAGCCAGGGAATGTAATTTCTTTACATTTTCAAAGACTTTTAAACAACTATCCCAAAGACTAATAAAAACAAAACAGGGACTTCCCTGGAGGTCTAGAGGTTAAGATTTTGCCTTCCACTGCTGGAGGTGCAGGTTCAATCCCTAGTTGGGGAGCTAAGATGCCATGTGCTTCATGCCCAAAAAACCAAAACATAAAACAGAAGCGATATTGTGAAAAGTTCAATAAAAGACTTTAAAAAATGGGCCACATAAAAAAAAAAAAATCAATCATCCTAGCACCAAAATCCATTTTACTTTGTGTTGTGGATATAGAAGTTGTTTAAGAGAAAATGAAATCAGGGGAAATAAACACATCTCCAACTGTGAGCCTTCCAGACACTGACATGTAAGCTGATCTTATTAAAGTCATTATAAATGACTGTGACAGTGTAAGTGCCGAACGCTAAGAATCATAACATCACAGTTAACTCTAAATGAAAAGCTGATGGTGAAAATAACCTTTACAAAACAGCTTTCTAAGTCATGTGAGTGGATAAAATTGACAGATGGAAATTTAAAGGAAGTGACTCAGCATATACCTACAGGATTTTAAGCGCCAAGCTTGTTACAGTTCAGCAAAGGAGCAATGAATAGGACTCCTAAAGACACTGTGCACGGTTTTCCTCAAAAAGATGCCAACAAAATACCGTCCATAGTCACATACGCCTCAAATGCAGTCTGTCCAGAAAGTGTTGGCTAATAGTTGTTTTCACAGTAGCTCATAAGAAATTGCTAAGTTTCTAATGCACTGATGCCAATGAGGATTAAAGAATAAATTGAGTTAAATTCTGAAAATCTGAAGAAGGAAGGGACAATAACAAGAACTGTGCCCAATTTTTTGAAACCCAAAGTATGAAAATGTAGTAATTCAATTCAGGAAACATTATTCATATCTAAGCTTTTTTGTTGTTGTCGCTTGTTTTTCGTCTTTAAAACGAAGGATCTAAAGACAAGTAGAAGCCAATTGTCTCTTAATTTCCCAGATTAGGTGAGAATAACCTGATTAAACAAATATATGTTAGATACCTCAAGACATTTTCAGCCTTAACAGAAGTCGTTACAGGTGCTCAGAAAACCTTAGCAACTTCAAGCAAAGAAGCAGTCATTTAACTAAAAACATTTTTTTTAACATGTATATCATTCAGAAGTTAATATTTTATCTCCCTGGGAGAGTAAGGGAGAGTTTGCCTAGAAAATATAAGGTTGGATATGGCTTTCTTTGAGTCATATGGCCAGTGTTCAAATACTGGTGTGAACAAAAGATCTGGATCAAAATTACTGTTATTGCTTTTAAGAAGAATCAGTTGTTAGTTTACTTATAATATATACATTTAACATATATTAATACTTAAAAGCTAGCTTTATGAAAAGATGTAAAATCTCAATCGAACTTCTCTACAGTCATCTCTATTTTAGACTTTTTTAGCACTGTCAGCCTGTTCAGGATACATTAGTATTATTCTGAACTTAATTAACTTAATAGTGATAACTTTTCTAAAGATTAAGTAAGCTAACTTACATTTTAGGATGGACTGTAAACAAATGTTTTATCAAAAGTGATACTGTCATGTCATATCACAGTTAATTGGGTATGAGACCAAATTTATAGTATTATTCTTACCTTTGTACAAAGCTGCAGCGCAATTCTACCCTGAGGCCCTCTAAAGATAAAGCATGGCAAAGCAAGAGGCAACCCGACCCAGTATCCT
Organism: Muntiacus reevesi; assembly: GCF_963930625.1. Classification (NCBI taxonomy): domain Eukaryota; kingdom Metazoa; phylum Chordata; class Mammalia; order Artiodactyla; family Cervidae; genus Muntiacus; species Muntiacus reevesi. The sequence goes on along the minus strand of NC_089254.1, from coordinate 101,780,277 downwards.
GCCTGGGAAACCTCATGGACAGAGGAGCCTGGGGGCTACAGCCCACGGGGTCGCAAGAGTCGGACATGACTGAGCCAGTGAACCATCACCACCAAAGATAAAGCAGAGGGGTGGAATGTCCAGGGATGGACCAGTGTGCCCACTTAAAAGATGAAGGTACCGTTGCTGTGCGACGGCTCGATATGAGAAAAAAATGTAAGCGGAGATGTTCTCCAACTGAGAAAGGCAACCTGGTGGGAGACAGAGAATCATACATCACAGAGCTGGATGGGAGTCTGGAGGTTACGTGGCTTGATTCTGCATTTTACGTGTAAGGAAACCGAGAAGTAGACAGGCAGTAGCTGGAGGTTAGGTCTCGTGACCTGGACTCTAGGATTCTGCACCGTGCTCTTTCTCACACAGAGGATGAAGCAGCGGTGACGACACCCTTACAGCATCTAGAGTCAAAATATGAAATCATGACTAGCCTGAGTAGCAGTTCCAAATCCACCTAAACGAGCTTAGACCTTAACTTGTGGGTTCAGTAAAAAAAGGTTTGGAGTTTTCATCAACCATCAACGCATTCTATTTCCTGATACAAACGCTGAGGCCGTACAAGCAGAAAAAATTGCCCAAGCTCTCCAGAGTCAAAGAAAGAATCGGCCACTGCTATAGCCCAGTCAGCATCGTGGGCTTTCATGACATCTGAACCATGGGATCCCACGTTCTGGACCTCGCTCAGTGCTCAGGAGTCTGGGGAGAAAACACTCAGAGAAGTGCCACCTTTATTAGAGTGAGAGCGTGTCACCTCACATAGCCGCCAACAGACCCCAGAGACCCAGGCGCTGACCTTGCCCTGTAATTACGGGTCATCTCCAGGGTTGGGAGATACCTTAAAAGGTCACCGAGTTAACTCTCCCATCGGATTCGTCCATCCTCCTTAAACGTCTCCCTCCAGTGGACGGGGGTCAGATTCTGTTTAACACACGGCCATGATGGAAACTCTGGTCAGCTCCGAATCTGCACTCTGAAAGCGTTTAGCTGCGGGGTAAGAGAAGTCAAGTTCCTTGGCGTAGGCCCCGTGGATCCCTTTTTCTATGAGAAAAGGTTCTCAGAGTCCAGTGCAAAGTCCCTCAAAATCCCCGCACCAAGTACAAAGCACAAAAAAAGAGGAGGCCTGGGACTAGCTCCTGGCAGCTGGGTGTTGTTCTTGGGCTTCAGAAGGTCTAGTTCCTGATGCGTGGAAGGCCTCCACCACCACGTTCCGGGCCAGCCCTGTCCAGGAACATTTCATCCTTAAGCGCGGGGGTTTCCTCCCAGAAAACAGCTAGGTCTGCTGCTCCACCAGCTGCAGCTTGGCAGTCTTGACCCGGTGGGCTTCCTTTAGGTTCCGCGCGCGGACCTCTGGGTTGGAGATAAACTCCACTTGCTGTAGAGGGAACCAGCCTCGCTCCCCATCAGACAGTCTCACGCCCTCCAGCCAGCCTACGGGCACAGGGTGGGTGGGAAGAAGAATTACCTGGAAAAGACTCACAATAATTTCCCCCGGACCTCCTTCCTGGACGCACTTGTGAATTGAAGGCTAAAGGAACTGGAGAGTCCCCAGCATGGGGAATTCAGCCTCCCCATGCACTCACCCTGGCTGCTCTAGGTCTGATACAGTCTGAAGGTGCCCAATTCTGAGCCTTCTCTACTCTTATGGGTGAGCTGTATTCCCTCAAAATATATGTTGAAGTGCTAAGCTCAAAAGCCTCAGAATGCGGTCTTATTTGGGAGCAGAGTTGTTGCAGGTGTTATTAGTGAGGGTAAGATGAGGTCATACCTGAGCGGAGTGTGCCATTCATTCAGTATAACTGATTGTTGTTGTTTAGTTGTTAGTTGTGTCCGACTCGTTTATGACCTCATGGACTGTAGCCTGCCAGGTTCCTCTGTCCATGAGGATTCTCCAGGCAAGAATACTGGAGTGGGTTGCCATTTCCTCCTCCAGGGGATCTTCCCGACCCAGGGATCAAACCCAGGTGTCCTGCATTGGCAGGTGGATTCTTTACCACTGAGCCACCTGGGAAGCCCAATATAATTGGTATCTTTATTAAAAGAGGGAAATGTGAACACCTATACACACAGAGAATTCAGATAGAGCTTGGAGTGATACTGCCAAATGCCAAGGCAGCTGGGGCCATCAAATCTGGAAGAACCAAGGAAAGACCTTTTCCTAGAGTCTTCAGAATGGACTTCTTGCCTCCAGAACCATGAGAGGATACATTTCTACCCATTTAAGGCACCCAACTTGTGGCGCTTTGTTAGAGCAGCCCTAGGAAATGAGGACATCCACCCACACCGTCCCACCGTCCAGCCTGTCCCCTGTGGATTCCCCTCTTACCATCGCTGCTCTGCTGGGTCACCATCACCACGTCTGCCTTCTCGAGCGCCAACTCATCATTCTCTCGGGGTTTGTAGGCTCGAAGGCACTGCACTTGTGGGGAGTCTTGGAAGAGAAGAGCATGAGATGGGTGAGGAAAGGCAGGCACTAGAACATGAAGGACTTGCAGGGGTGGTAGCTTGAGAGGACTTGGAGGAGAGAAGAGTTTAAACTGTTGAAAGTTACACACAAGAGAGACAATTGGAAAAGCCCCCATCTTCTCCCAGGGACCATGATGGTTGATTAGGAGATAGAAATGCCATCATTGAAAAGAATCAAAGATTCTCTCTCTCTAGTGAAGATGAATTGAGAAACAGGTTGTGACCACATTTTAGTGACCACTGTTACAAAGAATTGAGATTCTGCTAAGCACTGAAATCTTCCCTGTGTCTTTCATCCTCATTGGATTCTGAACTCCTATAAAACTGTCTACGACAAACCATTTATCTTTTACCTAATTGTTCCAAGTTTATGTTCTGCCTCTCCAACTCCATTGTAAACTCTGAGACTCATTCTTCCTTCTCTCCATGGTACATGTGGGACTAAATGAGACTTATCCAGTGGGCTTCCTGGTATAATCTAAGCACTAAATGCCCTTTCGTTTCGGTTTCCTTTTCTATGAATTACTGAGCTGATCAAGATGGCTCAAGGACATTCTGGATTTTCTGTGGTTTTGTGACCCAGGGGAAATTTCCAAAGTTTTGAAGTTCAAAATTAAGAAGCCCCAGAGTATGCCTGACCCACAGTCTTCTATCTTACATGGGATTATGGTTCTTTATGCTTTACCACACTGCACTGGTTCTCTTAGAGAATAAATAGACCATGCACTGTTACCTGTACTTAGCTTGTCTGAATCTCCCATTCACAAGACCACAGCGATGGAGCAAGAATTTTCTTGCTTTCTTTCTCTTCTGAGAAAGTGAAGTGCAGCAGATGGATTGCACAGTGAACAGGACTCCATCTATATCCTAGTTTTCCTACGTCCTTTTCCAAAGTGCCCTGTATTTGTTCTTTTGAGTCACTAAAAGTTCAATGTTCCTTTGAGTTCAGTTCCTCTCTGGATGTAAATTAGAGAGTCCTTGCTGGAGGACAGCTATGAGACTCAATACAGACACTTCCTAATGTGTGTCTGTGACTGCCTGTGGCTGCCTGGAAGCCTGGGGTAGAGGCAGGGTCTCAGGTCATCCTGTACAGGGGGGTGGTGGTCAGGACAAATCTACTGTATTGCTACCCCCAAACTCCACTCCACATGGACTTTCTCCCCTTATTTCCCCAAGCCTTTAAGTTGGTAAAATTTAGGCAAACACGCAGCAGGATAGATTTAAAAGGATGAATATTCAAAATGAGTGAACTACTGCCCAAGGCAAGGAGTGTATGGAGGGGTGGCATTGCCAAGGTGATGAGCAGTTTTAAGCAGATGCATCTCGGTACCACCCACCCTCCTAAACTGCATCCAAAGCAGACTTCTGACCACTTCGTACTCCCTCTGGGACTTTCACCCACCATAACACTCCAGAAGGTCCAACTCCTCCCTCGGCATGGCCAAGGCTGAGATCCAGCGAAGCTTTTCACTTCTGAAAAAACAGAGCAGGGTCATGCTTCAGCAGCAGCTCTGGGGGTACAGGACAGGGGCAGGTGGGGAAGCGGGGGGACCCTGGGAAAGACTTGTCTAGTTCAGTGATATCTAGGACAAAAGTCAATGGGACTCTGCTTGGGTGGAAATTTGATCGGATCATGAATTACATGTTCATATGTCTTGCCACCATTTATCTTTCCCTTTCTCTTTCCAAGCTTACCCTCTTAAGGGCATCTCGTGTCTTTCAAGTAGAGGCATAAAGTCAACTGTCAATTGTGCACACATAGACTTTCCATTTGGGGAAGTCTACTGAGTGAAATGTTCAGCTCAGTTGAGATTCCCTCTATCACTCTGCATACTTTTTGACACCCTGCCCACCTTCCTTCAGTCAAATATCTCAGAGACGAAATTATTTTGTAATCATAACTGGGTCAGGTAGCTGCATCTACCTTTTTTTTTTTTTTTTTGGTTATGTAATACTGGGTTGGCCAAAAAGATTGTTCCAGTTTTTCTGTAAGATGTTATAGAAAACTCCAAATGAATTTTCTGACCAACCCAATATGATCCAAGCCTAATTCTGTAATTATCTGAAGGTTTTTCTATTATCTGAGCCTCTGCCTCCAACCACGCTGGAGTAACTGAGAGCTGACACTATCACTGTTCCAGGAAGATACTACCCAAAGCACTAGACAAAGAATGTGAGTCTGTATCTGATGACCTGACGTTGGTGACATTTTCCACCTGTACAGCTCCTCTGTCCTATAAGTGAGGACAGGCATTACTGATCCTACCCTGAAGTGTCTTCCAGTGGGACAAAACCGTAAAGTGTCTACGTGAGGACGCTTAGACCATTAGGTGTCAGGTCAAACTGTTCAAAGAAGAGGTTTCTTATATCTTCTGTAACAGCTGTAATAGATACAACTGTTCATTATAGCAGGTACTGTATACCAGACTTTTAGACATTATTTTGAATACTCTGCACTGTATGCATGTGTGAATATATTTTACTAATATTATTATTATTGAAGAGATGAAACAATCAAAGTTCTCAATACTATGGATTTCTGTTCAACAGAGGACTGGGTGGGAAGATGGGAGCAAAGAAAGCTAAAGGCACCCAGTGCTTATCCAGTTCATGACTTATTCATGCATACACCCTCCAGCCTTGGGCACTGAGGAATTTCTGGCTCATACACATTCAGCCATGGATGTCAGTAAACCAATTACACACTTTGTCCTTAGCATAACAGATGCTAACCCTTGGTGGTAACAGCGACTTTTCACCTCCTCCCACCCCCAGGCTCCTCAAAGTCATCTGTCAGCCCTAGGAGTTTGGCTGTAGGCTGGTCTGGGGATGCTCCCTGGTCCAGAATGGACTGACTGGTGCTGTAGCTGTTTTCTGCCCTGGTCCCTCTTCCTTGCCCGGCTGTCTTCCCTCCCTCCCCGCAATCCCCCAAGCAGCCCCATCTCACTGGGTCTCCGTGCGGAGGAGGAACTCGGCCTGGGAGCCCTGAGCGTTGTGCCGCAGGAAGAGTCGGAAGAGGTTTTTGTGAGCTCCGTGCAGCTTCATCTCACACTTTTCCCCACGGACGGCAGAGAAGGGAGCATGATCGAATACCAGGAATCGGCTACCCCTGCAAAACACGAGGCTTTTCAGTCTGACGCTGGGGTGGTCGGACTTCATCCATCTGCTTATCTTTACAATTCAGAATCCCTGTCTTTAGCATGTTCAGCCTGTAAATTCTCATGAAAAACCATAAGAGGGTGTCAGCGTGCCCCTGGAAGGGATCTGTCAATGGCTTGGCCAACCACATATCCAGGGCAATGGATGCTCACCACTTTAACGAGTTGAAGAAACAGAACCAGTATAAAGTTTCTAATGACCAAAGAGTTAGGATCTGGAACTGGCTAAGTATCACTAGGCTAGAAGGCTGAGCCCAGCCCAGAATGTGTGTTAGTTGCTCAGTTGTGTCTGACTCTTTGCGACCCTGTGGACTGTAGCCCACCAGACTCCTCTGTCCATGAGGATTTTCCAGGCAAGAATACTGAAGTGGGTTGCCATTTCCTCCTCCAGGGGATCTTCCGAACCCAGGGATCAAACCCAGGTCTCCTGCATTGCAGGAAGATTTTTTACCATCCAAGCCACCAGGGAAGTCCAGAGACAACACACTTATTCGAAAACGTGATATAGGCTAATATGCTGCATTTTGCCCTGTCTGTAACATGGTCGAGGTCCTGCCGGGTGATCTCAGGATGTAATTCAGTGGGATCCCCTCTTTGGCTTTGGATCTTTTCTCCTCTTCTCCAGGTCATGACCTGGGCTCCATGGGGCAAGCCGTTGAGAAGGTTCCTCTACAGGACAGGACCCTTCTCTGTCCCCTCTAGTCCTTCCCTCTTGCCTCATCCCACGTCCCCCTCGCGTTCCGGCCTCCCGTTCCAGTCACTGACTCTCGGGGCCGAGACAGCAGCAGACAGTCGTTGAAGAGGTGCAGGTGCACGGGGCGAGTGTTCAGCTTCCTCCGCAGCGCCTGGGAGACGCTGAACTCCAGGGCCGTGAGCTCTCCACTCTTCACCAGCCAGCGTGACTGTGAAATGAGCGGGAATATCTGTACGGAGCAGGGAAGAGAAAGAAGGTGGCGTCACACACGGGACACGCGTGAGGCTTTCTCCCAGGCGGGCCCCTCCTCACCAGGCCTTTTCCTCTGACATCCCTCCACCAACGATGATCCCTTCACATCTTCCTTCTTGCTCACAGCCCATCCACTTAAACTCTGCTTCTCTCTGAAGCATCTGACTACTGCTGTCTCCTGACTACTGCTGGCTGGCTCCCATGTCCCCAGCTCACACAAATGGAAGATGCCCTAAGGTTCAACCCAGGACAGTGACTCCATGAGAACGCTCAGCTTTAGACACTAGAACTGAAGAAAGAGATGGGATAATCTGACTGGGGCGGGTGGACGATGCCCCAGAGCTGAGACCAGTATATGATGTGTCTCATAGAAGTTCAAGGTTTAGGGTGCTTCTGACGTCTCTTCTTTCTTTGATTATAACCTGAGACGTGAGAGGGGCAGTCAGAAACAGATGTGGATGAGAATACAGAGAGCTCAGTGGGGTCTGCCTGGAGTTTGCATGATGCTAAGGGTGCTGGACACTGATTAACATGTAGAGGAGGGATTTTCCCTCTCCTCAGGGGAGGTAAGGATAGTATCTGCTCTGAATCAAAATTTGAACGTGGAATGTCGATTTTAAATCTGGATTTGGATGCCAGATTTTGGCCCTCTATCTGGATTCAATTTTATATTGCCTTGGTGACTAGATAGAGACTAAAATATTGAATAATTCAACTACCAAAAGTGTATCTTTATAAAGGTGTACATTGATAAGTTCTCTCTCACTGCCCAGGTCTCAAAGCACTCTCTCCCCATCAAGTAACCACTGTCCTTTATTTCTTAGGTATCTTTCCAGAGTTACTTTATGAATACACAAGCAAATACATATAGATTTTTATTCTATTTTTTCGCTAAAAATAAGATACTGCAATACATATACAGCTGCATCTTCCATTTTCCCCTTAACACTATCACAGAGATTGAGTTTGCTGTGTGACTGAGGAAACTCAAACCAGGGCTCTATAAAAACCTAGAAGCGGGGATGGGGACGGAGGACGAAGGGAGAGGGGACATATGTTTACCTATGGCTGATTCATGCTGATGTTTGGAAGAAACTAACACAATGTTATAAAGCAATTATCCTTCAATTAAAAATAAGTACATTTAATTACATTAAACAACAAGAGGTAGTAGGCATGTGGGTATTCCAGAAATAGGGCAGAAGAGAAGGTGTGCAGCAAGGAGCTTAGAGGCTGGGATACTGTGAGCGAGACTGTTCTATGTTGGAAGGTGACCCATGGGGACCCGAGGGACGAACTTACTTTGCACTCAAACTCAATCTTCTGGCTCAGGTAGATCAGCTCCTCCGTCCGTCGCATCCTCTGGACATTGTTATTGCAGTCTCGGATCAGCTATGTGTTCAGCAGGGAGAGGAGAGAGGAAGAGAACCTGGTTAAGAGGTCTAGGCTTTGAGTCCCCTGCAAGAAATCTGGAAACTGGCTGTGATAGCTCTCCTCGTTCTGTCGGCCTGGAACTGAGCAAGGACAGCGCAAGGATGAGGGTCTACTTTGTGGAGACCTGCTAGAACATTCCTGGCTGCATCAAAGGAAGACGTAACCTGGGACTGTCCCTTGGTGTGGAGTGTCCTTGTGGCTGAGCGGCGTGAATGCTTGGAGGTTTGGTGGGTGCAGTGAGGCAGCTGAGCCATTGCACTGGCCAGGACTTGTGCCTCCTGGAGTCCTGGGCTGGGGCAGGGGCAGACTTCTCTGTGAAGGACAATCAGGGGGTCCGAGCAGGGATGGTGGCCGCTTACCTCCTCCAGGGCGTGGTGTGCTTTCGTGGCCTCTGCTTCCTCTGCAGAGCCAGGCTGTGTTCTCTTCAGAATGTTCTATAGAACAAGGCATAGGCAGGAGCCAGGTGGAAAGAAGGGATGGGCAAAGAGGAGGCAGAGGTCAATGGAGAGGGTCAGGAACCAAACTGTAGCAGCCAACCATTCTGAGAAAGGAGGGTGGGGGCCGTGGGGAGACAGCTCACTGTCCACCGGGCGTGGGAGCATCGTACAAGGATGGACCAGCCTTTGGGTTCAGGGGAGCAGGCTGAGGGGGGATTTGTAGTACCTGGAGCAGGAGCTTGAGACGGGTGATGCGCTGGAAAGGCAGAATCAGGAAGGACTTGAGGGAAAGGCGCTGGCAGATGGGGGCACTCTCCAGCTTCTCCAGGACCTCTCGGAAACTGCTGTTGCTATTCCTACAGGGCAGGGAACCTCGGGTGAGGAGGGGTGCAGGGCGTATGGGGGACACAGTGAAGGCGCGGGGTGTGGGGGCTCAATGGAACATCTATAGGTTGAGAAAGAACGGTGGGGACCCGATGCAGAGGAGCCCCAGGGAGCATGGCTGAGGGTGTCCTGGAAGTGGGGTGGGGGTGGCAATCGCAGGCCAGGCACGAGAGCATGTGCTCTCGGGGGCGGGGGGCGGCACACTGGGCTGGCTATTGGGGGTCACTGCAGGGCCCAAGTGAGGACCAAATGGGGGATGAGGTCTCACAGCAGGCTTTGGAAGGTGCGTTCCTGGTAGGTCTGGTTGGTGACATAAGGTAGGTAGACCCGGCGGAAGTTGGGGGCGTGGTTCAGGACCACATCACACACTTGGAAGGTGAAGATGTTGTTCTCGAAGTTCTCTTCCAGGTCAGAAAGGAACCTGCACAGAGTTGAAACAAGTCTCGTGAGACTTGTGGGTCTCAAGTGAGGAGTCGGCTGACCCCTGCTGTAGCTTGAGCTTGGAATTCTTCTCTCCATTAGTCAGTAACATCTACAGACTGTTCTTCGCTGTAGAGTCCTTGTCACGCACCAGGGCTCCCTCTGCCGCTACTTTGCCCCTGATCTAAGTCTCTAGTTCTAATATTCCATGTCTTGTCCTTCTTTTCATCTTGTTCTGGTTTTCTGATCGTCAGCTGTTTCCCACCTCATCTCTTGGAGAAGGGAATGGTTACCCACTCCAGTATTCTTGCCTGGGAAATCCCATGGACAGAGGAGCCTGGCAGGCTATGATCCAAGGGGTCGCAGAGTTGGACATGACTGAACACACATGCGCCTCATCTCCAACGCTGTGCATGCCCCCAGGACAGCCAAAACCTCCATCCAGGAAGCATTTCTTACTTATTTATCCATTACTGTTCCCATCCACCTGCACTTCTTCTCCTCTCCTTGCTCTCCCTATCCCTACGGCCTCTGGGAATCATGCAGGGAGCAATGAGAGGGCTCTGAAAATGGAAAAACCCAACGAGAGGTTTACAGGCCAAGAGCATGAGGCTGAGTGAGTGGTCTATGGGAGAAGGGAATGCTCACATGGTGCTGACGTCACGCACATCCTGCAAACGAGAGAAGAGCCATTGGTGATCCTGGTTGGAAAGGGTGGCCCGGAGCTGCTCTGAATGTTGGAAGTGATCCACAGCTATATGCAAGCTGCGCAGGTAGGAAGCCTCTGACACAATCAGCTCAAATTTGGCCTAAGAGATTAGGGAGGAGGAAGACTAATTAGAAACATTTATTGAATCCCTAGCGCATGTTAGCCACTGTGTAATATTTTAGGGATACAGTGGTATGCCTGACACATCCTATTAGAGCTCATAGTCAATATCAGAGTCCAACCTGATCTCAGGAGACAGAACATTTGAGGCTGAGTGAAAGACATGTGCAAACTCTCAGAGGTGGAAGAGAAAATGAGGCTTTCAGGAAACTCAGATACACTGAGTATCATTGAAAGCAAGGGTATCAAAGGAGAGGAAGCTGGAGAGGCAAACAGTGAGGAGGTCTGAGGATTGTCTTAACAAGGTAAAACATGACAATGGGGAAATGAGAAGAGCCTTTATGTAGGGGGATAACTTGGTCTAATTTGTTTTATATAAAGATATATCTGAGCACACCATGGAGAAAATATTAAAAGGGGCAAGAAAGACACATGAGGAAACCATGATAATAATTCCAGAGGAGAGATAAAGGCCTAAATAGCCATGAGGATGGAGAGATACAAGTCAATTTCATAGTGATATAGGAGGGAGATTTGGAAGCACTTGGTTATCTGCTAGAAATAGAAGCTTAAAGAACAAGAAGAGTCACAGCTAATGCCTGTTTTTCAGTTTGGTAACTGGGGCTTCCCTGGTGGCTCAGAGGGTAAAGATCTGCCTTCACTGCAGGAGACCTGGGTTTGAGCCCTGGGTCGGGAAGATCCCCTGGAGAAGGAAAGGGCTACCCACTCCAGTATTCTTGTCTGGGAAGTCCCATGGACGGAGGAGCCTGGTGGGCTGTAGTCCATGGGGTTGCCAAGAGTAGGACACGACTGGGAGACTAACACCCTTTAACTGGGTGAGTGATAGAGCTCCTAAATGAACTAGAGATCTCTGGAAGAGGAAGGTAAGTTGGGGTTTGAGGAGCAATGGAAGGAAGCAGGATATTTGAGGTTTAGATGGTGCAATTGTGGTTTAATGGAAATAGCCCAATTGTTGGGAAGTTCCAGCAGGAGGCACAGTGACTCACAGCCCTGTTCTCTAGCTGGGCTGGTCAAGTTCATCACCCAGGCATGCAGCTTCAAGACAGATGCACGGACAGAAAAGAGAAAGAGCACACACCTGGGAGATGACGTGGATAACTAACGACACGGCTGGAGGCCACTCACACGCAACCCTGAACCAGGACACTGAGGCTTCACATGCATCCTGGCTCAAATATTCACTCCTTATGTGACTTTGGGTGGCTCATTTAACCTCTCTGAACCTCAGGTTTCTTGTCTGGGTTGATACAGTGACCCCCCTCCTCACAAAAAAAAAGAAAAAAAAAAACGTGATAGGCAAAAGAAATGGAGTTGGTGAAAGCACCTTTTCCCAGAAGTGCTAATTCAGGAAAGGAATATATCTGTATAAGCACAGAGGCTTTTCTTCTCAGAAACGTGAGACCAGCGCTGGCCCAGGAATGCTGGCAGACTTCCTTGAATTCTGGTGTTGGTGAAACAGCTATAGGGTTCATATCACCTGCCCACTCATTGGTCCATAAATATGGGCAGACCAGTGATTTTCTAAATATCACCCACATGCTTTAAAAGTTGAGGTCAGCACCAGGCCCTCAGGTGTGAGCTTCAAAAAACCTAAAAATTTATAACTCTTTAACTCGGTAAAGCACTGTTTATTTATACATCCTTACAGCCAAAATTTTACTCCTTCCCACTTCTGAAAGGAGGGAAGAGTATGGTACTAACATGTATCAACCTATGTACCAGATGGGCTTCTTTGGTGCATCAGGGGTTAAGAACCCGCCTGCCAATGCAGGAGATGTGGGTTTCAATCCCTGGGTTGGGAAGATCCCCTGGAGAAGGAACACTCCAGTATTCTTGCCTGGGAAATCCCATGGACAGAGGAGCCTGGCAGGCTACAGTCCACGGACTTGCAAAGAGTTGGATACAACTTAGTGACTAAACAATAACAATGTACCAGACACCATGCTCAAAGTTATATGAGAGTTGTTTCATTTAAACCACACAGCAACTCTGAAAAGTAGTCATTACCATCCTTGATTTTTAGATGAGGAAAGAGATTTAGTCAAGTTATATAACTTAAGGTTACGCTGCTAATAAATGATAAATACAGGATTCAAACTCAGGTCTGACTTGAAACTAAAGAGTAAATATTTTGTATATAGTGTCAGGAAATGGCCTAACCTCATTATTTTACATGGAACTGTCCAGTTTTCCTAGCACCACTTATGAAGACACCACTTATGTCTTTACTCCATTACCTAGACTTGCCTCCTTTGTCATAGATTAATAGACCATAAAATAAAGGAAAACAGTGACAGACTTTATTTTCTTGGGCTCCAAAATCACTGCAGATGATGAATGCAGTCATAAAATTAAAAGGTGCTTGTTCCATGGAAGAAAAGCTATGACAAAGGTAGACAGCAAATTAAAAAGCAGAGACGTCACTTTGCTGACAAAGGTCCGTCTAGTCAAAGGTATGGTTTCTCCAACAGTCATGTATGGATGTGAGAGTTGGACCATAAAGAAAGTTAAGCACTAAGGAATTGATGCTTTTGAACTGTGGTATTAGAGAAGACTCTTGAGAGTCCCTTAGACAGCAAGAAGGTCAAACCAGTCAATCCTAAAGGGAAACAGTCCTGAATATTCATTGAAAGGACTGATGCTGAAGCTGAAGATCCAATACTTTGACTACCTGATGCAAAGAGCCGACTCTTAGCATCCGAGCCGACTCTTTGGAAAAGACCCTGATGCTGCGACCCTGATGCTGGGATCATAAAGAAGGTTGAGCACTGAGGAATTGATGCTTTTGAACTGTGGTGTTGGAGAAGACTCTTGAGAGTCCCTTAGACAGCAAGAAGGTCAAACCAGTCAATCCTAAAGGGAAACAGTCCTGAATATTCATTGGAAGGACCGATGCTGAAGCTGAAGATCCAATACTTTGACTACCTGATGCAAAAAGCCGACTCTTTGCATCAGAGCCGACTCTTTGGAAAAGACCCTGATGCTAGGAAAGATTGAGGGCAGGAGGAGAAGGGGAAAACAGGATGAGATGGTTGGATGGCATCACTGACTCAATGGCCATGAGTTTGAGTAAACTCCGGGGGATAGCGAAGGACAGGGAAGCCTGGCAGGCTGCAGTCCATGGGGTCACAAAGAGTCCAACACAACTGAGCAACTGAACAGCAACAACAAATAGACCACAAGTGGATGCATTCATTTCTGGGCTCTCTGCTCTGCTACACTGATCTATGTATCTGTTTCAATGCCAGTATAATACTGATTATTGAAACTTTGTACTATAGTCTGAAATCAAGGAGCATGACACCTCTAGCTTATTCTTTTTTCCTCAAAATTCCTTTGCAGTTTGGGGTCTTTTATGGTTCCACATAAATTTTAGGGTTATTTATTTTAGTTTGGTGAAAAATGTCATGGGTCTCTTGATAGGGATTACATTATATACCAGCTCAAAATGAATTAAAGACCTAAGTGTAAGACCAGAAACCATAAAATGCCTAAAAAACATAGGCAGAACACTCTTTGACAAAAATTGTAGCAATATGTTTTTGGATCTATCACCTAAGGCAAAATAAATAAAAGCAAAGATAAACAAACGAGGCCTAATTAAACCTAAAAGCTTTTGCATAGCAAAGGAAACCACTAACAAACAAAAAGACAACCTATTGCAAATTATGTGATTGATAATGGCTTAACACCCAAAGTACATAAATAGCTCATAAGACTCAATACCAAAAGAGCAAACAACCTGACTAAAAAATAGACAGATGACCTGAATAGACATTTCTCCAAAGAAGATATACAGATAGCCAACAGGCACATGAAGAAATGCTCAACACTACTAATCATCAGAGAAGTGGAAATCAAACTTAGAAGAAATCACCTCACACCTGTCAAATGGCCATCATCTAAAGGTCTACAAATAACAATTATCGGCAAAGACTTGAAGAAAAGAGAATCCTAGTACACTATTGGTGAGATTGTAATTAGGTGCCGTCACTATGGAAAACAGTATGGTAGTATCTCAAAAAACTAAAAATAGAACTAACATATGATTCAGGAATTCCACTGTTGGGTATATATCAAAGAAAATGAAAACACTAATTCAAAAAGATTAATGTACCCCAATGTTCATCCCAGCTCTATTTACAAGAGCCAAGATACTGAAGCAACCTAAGTGTCTATCAACAGATGAATGGATAAAGAAGACATGGTATACATACATACATACAAATACACACACACACACACACACACACACAATGGAATACTACTTGGCCATAAAAATAATGAAATCATGCCATTTCCAACAACATGGATGGAACTAGAGAGTATTATGCTGAGTGAAATAAGTTAGAAAGAGAAAAACAAATAGTCCATGTTCTGTAGACTACTGTATGTGGAACTTAAAAATAAAACAAGCAAATGTATATAATAAAAACAGAAACACACTCGCATATATGAGAACACCTAGGGTTACCAGTGGGGATAAGGAAGAAGAGAAGGGCAAGATAAGGGTTTCAGATGAAGAGGTAAACACTATTATGTATAAAATAAATAAGCAACAGGATATATTTCACAACACAAGGAAATATAGCCATTATTTTCTAATAACTTTAAACAAAAAATAACCGATAAAAATGCTGAACCACTAATATAATACTGTAAATCAACTATACTTCAATAAAAAAATAAGTGATAAACATTTTTTGACTGATTACTATGCACTAGGAACTTTTAAAAAATTATTTTTCAATTGAAGTATAGTTGATTTACAATGTTTCAAGTGTACAGCAGAGTACAGAATTCAGTTACACACACACATATACACATGCAAAATACATACATATATACATACATATTTCTGCTTTATTGACTATGCCAAAACCTTTGACTGTGTGGATCACAATAAACTGTGGAAAATTCTGAAAGATATGGGAATACCAGACCACCTGACCTGCCTCTTGATAAACCTGTATGCAGGTCAGGAAGCAACAGTTAGAACTGGACATGGAACAACAGACTGGTTCCAAATAGGAAGAGGAGTATGTCAAGGCTGTATATTGTCACCCTGCTTATTTAACTTCTATGCAGAGTACATCATGAGAAATGCTGGGCTGGAAGAAGC
Source organism: Muntiacus reevesi (assembly GCF_963930625.1). Classification (NCBI taxonomy): domain Eukaryota; kingdom Metazoa; phylum Chordata; class Mammalia; order Artiodactyla; family Cervidae; genus Muntiacus; species Muntiacus reevesi. The sequence goes on along the minus strand of NC_089254.1, from coordinate 101,765,027 downwards.
ACAAGCTGGAGTCAAGGTTGCTGGGAAAAATATCAATAACCTCAGATATGCAGATGACACCACCCTTATGGCAGAAAGTGAAGAAGAACTAAAAAGCTTCTTGATGAAAGTGAAAGAGGAGAGTGAAAAAGGTGGCTTAAAGCTCAACATTCAGAAAACTAAGATCATGGCATCCGGTCCCATCACTTCAAGGCAAATAGATGGGGAAACAGTGGAAACAATGGCTGACTTTACTTTTCTGGGCTCCAAAATCACTGCAGATGGTGATTGCAGCCATGAAATTAAAAGACGCGTACTCCTTGGAAGGAAAGTTATGACCAACCTAGACAGCATATTGAAAAGCAGAGACATTACTTTGCCAACAAAGGTCTGTCTAGTCAAGGTTTTTCCAGTAGTCATGTATGGATGTGAGAGTTGAACTATAAAGAAAGCTGAGCACTGAAGAATTGAGGCTTTTGAACTGTGGTGTTGGAGGACTCTTGAGAGTCCCTTGGACTGCAAGGAGATCCAACCAGTCCATCCTAAAGGACATCAGTCCTGGGTGTTCATTGGAAGGACTGATGTTGAAGCTGAAACTCCAATACTTTGACCACCTGATGCGAAGAGCTGACTCATTTGAAAAGACCCTGATGCTGGGAAAGATTTAGGGCAGAAGGAGAAGGGGGTGACAGAGGATGAGATGATTGGATGGCATCACCGACTCAATGGACATGAGTCTGGATAAACTCCAGCAGTTGGTGATGGACAGGGAGGCCTGGCGTGCTGCAGTCCATGGGGTAGCAAAGAGTCGGACACGACTGAGTGACTGAACTGAACTGACTGATACAAACATATTCATACACATATATATATTCTTTTACAGATTCTTTTCCATTATAGGTTATTACAAAATATTGAATATAGTCCCTGATACACAGTTAGTCCTTGTTGTTTATCAATTTTATATATAGTAGTGTGCATCTACGAAACCCAAGTTCCTAATTTTATATATAGTAGTGTGCATCTACGAAACCCAAGTTCCTAATTTATACTCATTCTTGGTAACCATAAATTTGTTTTCTACGTCTGTGAGTCTGTTTGTATACACACCACATCTTCTTTAACTCTTCAGTTATTAATGGACATACAGGTTGCTTCCATGTCTTAGCCATTGTAAATAGCACTACTATAAATACTGTAAATAGCATTTATCTTTTTTTGGTTCTCCCAGGAATTCTTTGCAACCAAGTTTTACAAATGAGGAAACAGAAGCTTGGAAAGATCAAGTATTGGGCTAGCCAAAAAGTTTATTTAGATTTTTCCATAACATCTTATGGAAAATCCTGAATGAACTTTTTGGCCAACTCAATAATTTGGCCCAAGTTAAATAGCTAGCAAATATTAAAGTGGGTCTAGGTCATTTACGCCAGAACCTAAATGCTTAAACATTGTTCCGTAATGCCTTTCCATTGTGCCATATCATCTTCCCAGGAAGGAAGGTTTAACCCATATTTTAGATTGATTATTAAGATAAGCTCTCCATGTAAAACATATTAATGATAGTAACTTAACATGAGACCAACAGCCTTTACTGTAGTCTTGCTATTGGAAGGAAGGACCAAGCAGAGCCTGATGGTCATTCAAAAGCCACTATGAGACCCATGAACCACAGGACAGCTACAAGGGCCACTCAGCAAGGGAATAGCAAAAAGCCCCTGCATGCGTCTTGGTTGAAGAGGAAAACATCAGTGTAGGCTGAACCTTTGTTTGAAGAGGGAAATGTAAGTCTAGCCTGAAGCTAGACTAACTAGATTGAGCATATACTCCTCCCATTGAATTCAGGGGCACGGTCAATTTATATGAGCTCAAACCAGTAATACAGAGCAGTAAATGGTCAATGGAGTGAGAAGCAGGTAGATGGGGGGAGAGTGGTGATGTTCACAAAGCAATTCGAACCAGCAAGCTGGGGATGACCCGGCGTCTGGTGGTGAGGGTGGTAGGGACAGCCCGCTCGTGGGGGTGGCGGCGGCGGTGATGGCGGTGAGCAGGAGACGCGGACGTGAACAGAGGAGACCCTGCTTGCCCTTCTGCAGCCCCCGCCCCAGCCCGCCCCGGTGGTACCTCCTGAAGCTTCTGGTCTTCGTGGGTCATGGAGAGCAGCACGGTGCTGTTACGCACCACGGGGATCTCCTGCCACAGCGAGCCGCTGGAGGCCATGGAGAGGCGACGCAGGTAGGACTCGGAGGAGACCAGGGCCTTTCGGGGCTGCCGGGGCGACATGGGCCCCGGTGCCTCCGTCAGGCTGTCCAGCCGCTGCTGGCTCTGAATCTCCTTGTTCAGAAACACATCACTGTATTCCTGATAAAGCAGCTGAGCTACAGGGGTGAAGAGGTGCGGGAGAGGGAGAGAGTTAAGGAGACGGGGAGTTGAGGCTCTGAAACACAAGCTCACCAAGCCCCGTGGCTCTCCCAGCATCTCTCCCTACAGACGGCCAAGTCCCACCGCTGATGGCCACGAAACCCTCTCTGGCTCAGGCCAAACACTCACGCAGTCCACAGTCCATAGGTACTTACAGGAGTTGATGAGCTTGGAGCACCGTCTTGAAAAGCTTCCCATCACCTCCTTTGGCTTTTTCTCCCTGTGGGATAAAGAAGGGCTCCATGGTGCTTGCTGGCCATCAGACATGGAGAAGCCCCAGGCGACGAGAAATAAGACAACCTCTGATGACTGGGGCACGTGCTAGAATATCACGGCCAAAGCCTCTGAAGAGGCAAGCTGTAGCCTGACGCACTTTGGCATAGTTCGAAGCTCTTATGGATGTCACGCTGAACTTTTACGGCAGGGTTTAGTTCATGGCCAAAGGGTCTAGAGGGATGGGAGATTGGGATTCAGGTGCAAGAACCATGTAGACGAAAGATCTCCCTACCCTGGAATCCTGGTGTATGTCCCTTCCCCTCCCCACCCCTGGAAAAGACATGGTCCCAGCACCTGTGTCAGCTAATGAAAATCTCAGTATCCTAGGAAAGAGAGAAAACTGTACCCACTGGGAGAGAGGGTGACTCACCGGAAAACAATGGCATCCGACAGGCCAGGAGATCCTTCTATGGTGGGACCTCTTGTGTCTGAAACTGGAAAATGGGTAAAGTAACAGATTTCGAGGGGGCGTTCAGACAAAGTCAAGGAACCTAAGACCTAGAGTGGGAGATGTAGGCATGGGGGCGCAGGCTAAAGGTTCAACTGGGAGTCTATGAGAAAGGGAAGAGCCCGAGTCGAAAGCATTTAAGGACACTGGTGCCAGGTCCGTCCCCGTCCACTGCATCAGAACGTGAACCGGACAAGGAGGAGATGCCTTCTCTGCTAGTGGAAGGGCATCGAGCAAGTGTTTGTAACTGGAAAGTACTCAGGGGTGGCGGTGGCAGGCGCAAGGCAGGGGGGCCTGCAGAACAACGTTGGTAAAAAGAGATGCACCATCAAAGTGCACACCACAGTAAAGTGAGAGAGATGGAAGGGGAGAAGAAAGTCTTGCCATGAGCTCAGAGACGTCCTAGAGGACTTTCCCCTGCTTGGGGCTGGGCACGTGGGTGGGGGAAGCTAGCAGGGGGATCAGCAGGAGCCTGGAGGACAGAAGACAGATGAGGAGGGGAGAGCCGGACAGAGTCTGCCCTGAGGCGAGGTCCCTGGGGTCCCGGCTCCGCACTCACCTTCAGGGCTCTCGGGGAGGATGGAGGGTCTTCGCAGGCCCTGCCGATGCCAGTCCTTGTGCTTATTCGACCCCTCACCAGGGACCACCGCCGCCTCACTGCCGTCCTCCGCCGGCCTTCTTGGGTCCCGTCGATGGGGCCAGCTCGACGCCTTCTCCAGGAGGACGTGGCCCGGTCTCTCCGGCTGCCTCGCCGGGCCTACCTCTGACCTCCTCAGGCCATTGCTTCCTTCCTGCGGGGTTGTTCTTCTCCACGACCCTCTGGCAGGGGCTTCGGACTCTTCTGAGAGCCCGGGTTCAAAGGTGGGTCGCTGGACCTCTGGAGTCCATGGGGTGGTCGGGGAAGAGGGGTGTAGAAGGGCCGTCATGTTACTGAAAGCCAGGCCTGGGGGCACGTCACTCTTACACCTGCCGACGGCAGCCAAAGGGTCGGTTGCCCGGCCTGTGGCTGGAGGCCAGGAGACCCGGCCTGCAGAAGGCGGGGTGGACACGGTCCGCTCTTCACCAACAGGCCTCGGCCTGCCTTGATCCCCTGAGTTCACGCGTCCTCCCTGCGAGCTCCTGCTCCTCCCCTTGGACTTTGGGGGCAGAGGGGGCGGTTCAGTGGGAGGATCCAGGATAGGGACAGGAGGGAGAGGCTTGTAGATCCTTGAGATGCTACAGGAGACAAGAGGGTGGTGGGGCTGGGGGGCGTGGGGGGTGGGGGGTAACGGCTTGTTGTATCTCTGCCTGGGGGAGACAGAGTGCTGAGAGTGGGCTGGCGCGTCCGGCGTGGAGGGCAGCGGCCGGTGCTCCCTTGCCACCAAGGGGTTGGGAACGTGGGCTGGGGGGCCGTGGAGCCCCGGACCCAGGGTGAGTGGTGGAGGATGGCTGTACCGCTTCAGCGTGGGGACCCCCGCAGGGAGATGGCCGTCTCGCTCCACCGTGGAGGGCTGGATGGGCCTCCTCTCCGGGGGAGGCAGGGGTGGAGGTTCATGGATCCTCAGGTCTACGGGGGTGACAGGGGTTGGGGAGGAGCCACAGGCAGGAAACCCGGGGGCAAAGGCCCAGTGCTTCTCGGGGCCCCACGGCTGACTGCTGGGGGCGCTGCCGGCCGTGGCTGGATTTGAGGCCGGTTCTCCAAAGTCCTGCCCCGGAGCGGGTGGTGAACTCGAGGCTTCCGGAATAATGGTGCAGTCCCTTATGCTTCTCCTGCCTCTTCTTGGGAGCACAGAGCCATAGATGACAGGTTTGGGGGGCCTCTGTGGCAACTCTGAGTGGGAGGAGGACAGGGATATTCCCACCAGGTGTGGGGCTGCCTCTGTCCCGTGAGACCCAGGGAAGGAGTTGCTCCTCATGGGCTGGACCGTTCCGGTGGGGCTGCCCAGGGACCCCGGGGGGCTGGCCCGGCCCGCCAAGGGGAAGCCATAGTGGGCCGCTGGGGGGGTCTCAGGAGCCCCATGGGGAGATGGACTATCGGGCGGGTGAGAGGCTCTGGAGGTTTCTGGAGAACAGGCAAGGACAGAAGGCTCCCTCCTGGGACAGGCAGCCAGGGGATGAGCTGGTGCTGTGGCAGTCGTGCCAGGGGGCCCTTCAGGAGGACTGGGCGCAGCTGCCTCTGGGCTCCTTGAAGGGGTTGCAGAGGGACTGTAGGCAGAGACCACCTCAGCACCCCCGCTGCATGCGGTCTCCTGCCTCAGCTCAGAGCCCTCTTTCTGGTGGTGATGAGCAGTTTCTGGGTCCAGGGACTCCTCGGCAGGACAGGAACCAGGTAAAGAAAAGGGCTGGTGGGAGCATCCTGTGGGTTCTGGCGCAGGACTCGGAGCTACGGGGGACAGAACCTCAGTTCCAGGCTCTGTCTGAGTCCCCGGGATCCTGGTTGGGGGAGAAGAGGCCTCTAGAGGCAGGTCACAGGGAGGAGAGACCTCGGGGGCGACCAGAGCCAGCGCAGTGGGACCCTCACGCTCTCCTGGTTCTATGCAGCTCTCTTCTCCTCCTCCCCCGGGTGTGTCCTCCCCCTCCCCGCCCCCTGGTTCCTCCTCTGATGACCCCACCTCCTCCTCCTGCCCTTCTGGGGCCTTGGCTTCCCGCTGTACACCCGGATCGTCCGGCTTTCCACTTCTTTTCTCTGACTTACTTGCTGAGCTTTGATTCTCCCCATCCTGAGCATCCACCTCATTCTCCTCTGGCCCTGTTGACTCCCTCCCCTTCTGCTCCCCTTGTTCTAGATCCCTGTGGCTCTGAGTCCTCCAGTCCCCCTCCCTATAACTCAGACTCCCCAACTCCTCCCCACGGCACCGCCCCTCTCTTTCTCCTTGACCTGCGAGCACGACATCATTTTGCATCTGCTGCTGTTTCTGTCTCCCTTCTTCCTCTGCACCTTTAACCTGCTCTCCCATCTGCTCTGGAGCCCCAGAAAGCCCAGCAGAGCCAGCAGCCTCTCCCTGAAGTCCCCCTTCTTCCAGCCCCTCAGTTCCCTGGAGACACCAGGGGCCTGGACTTTGCTGCCTGGCAGGTCCACACTCCGAGTCCGCCAGGGGCCGACAGGGCTCGGCCGGGTGCTCGTCGTCACAGGAAGGCCCGCGTCTGGTCCGGGCACAGGCGTCGGGGGACGTTTCCTCCTTCCCTTCTGCTTGTCCCGTTTCCAATATCAAAGACGTGAGTCCTGGTCTCAAGTCCACCTCCATGCTGCCGCCCAGGCCCCTGGATACCCAGGCTGTGTCTGGACTGTCACCCTGGTCAGGGCAGGCCCGGAGCTCCAGGGAAGCTGGCGTCCTTGCCTGTCCATCTGCCAGGCTCTGGGGCCTGGCCTCCCGGCATGAGGGGGTGTCGTCACAGGCCTCAGCCGTCAGGGTTTCCTGGTCGGTCTCCACCTCTGCAGAGGCTTCATTGAGGAGAGAGCTCATGCTCTCAGCTGCACGGTCATTCACATCCCTCACGTGTCTCTGCTGGGTATCCAAGAGTGTGTGGCCCTTGGCCCACTGACACCACTGGTCCTCGCCCTCTTCGACTGAAGGCTCCAAGGCAGGGGTCTGGCTGCTCCTCATGGGAGCTGCCTGGATAACTGGGAATTCTGCTCCGGCAAGGATGGGAGTTGAGGCTCCATGCTGGGGCTCCTCCGCTTCCATCAGCGCTGAATCCTAAAGGTGAATAAGAGACCAAGTTTCCACCCCCTCTTCTGCTTTATTTGTTATTTATCCAGAGGGACAGACCATAAAGAACAAGCATGGGGCATTTCTTTGGTTCCATTTGCACTCATTCTTTGAGACAAAGGAGAAGGCAATGGCACCCCCCTCCAGTACTCTTGCCTGGAAAATCCCATGGATGGACGAGCATGGTAGGCTGCAGTCCATGGGGTCGCTAAGAGTCGAACACGACTAAGTGATTTCACTCACTTTGAGACAAAAAGCCTTTCACAAAGTAAGCAATGGCTTCTACAAAATTTATCATTGATGTGTTCATTTAATAAACATTTGCCAAGTCACTCTATGAAGGGTGGGGTATTCGGTAGCAAACCAGGCAAACAAAAAACGTGTCCTCATGGAGCCTGCAGTCTTGTGAAGGAGACAGATGAAAAACAATTACGTTAGGGCACCAGACCGCTGTCAGAGAGCTCCCAGCATTCCCCAGTGGCCATTAAGCTCTAGCTGGTATGACGTCACGGTGTCTCCCCGTCCACTCTCTGGACACCTAGAGTGACTCAGGCCCCTGTAACTCCCAGACACTGTGAGTGACACACCCTAGATCTTACAGCCCAGAGGAGCAGTGTCTGGAGGGGAATCCTCCTTCTAAACTCCTGACAGGATTAAAACAGGTCTGGTCATTATGGCCCGTGTCTGAGATACCACAGGACTGGATAATCTCCTTCATAGAGGGTCTGAATTTCACTCATCTTATTTTCCAGAGTGTCTAGTAAAGCCTGTGACTAATTTACAACAACAACAAAAATTGTGTTTCAATTACAGAACGGCTGTAGTAAAGTGGAATGATAACCAGACTTAGATGAGAACCAGATGAGATTAGACGAGAGTAGATACAAAGGGTTCCCACTTCAGTGAGGTCCATCAAACTGGGGACCCCTCACCATCTTACTCTCCCCTTCTCTCTAACATGAGCTCATCTCGTCCCTGGTCACTTTTGACCTTCCCATCTTTCTTTGCAAAGAATTTACAAACCAATTGGTTTTGTTCTTAGGAATTGCTTCATTTTTTTGCAGTTCAAAGCAACCCACACTTCACTCTGTCCATCTTCGCCCTCTGACTATGCCAGAGTATCCTCATCCCTAAGTGCCATCTTCTGTAGCCTGTCTTCTCAGGCCCTGATGCAGTGGGTTAGCTCGTTCTCTAGCACCTTCACCTTCTTTGTCAGAGCCATCCCCCCAGACTTTAAGCATGTTCGTGCCTTTCTTCTCTTTACAGCATACACGTGGAACTCTTCACACCTGCTCTCCTCATATCCTTGCATCTCACCTGCCTCCAACCAAGCTTTAACAGCACCACTTTGCTCACCTCCCCTACAACCTTCAACTTGTTAACTCTAAACAAGACTCTGTGGATGCTTGTTTTTGGTGGTTCTTGCCAGCATTTGACATTTGACACTTCAGTGGACACTAATTGGACATTACACATACCCTTTCTTGTTATTTGTGAGACTACATTTTTTCCTCTTAAGTTTTCCCCAACCCTCTAACTGACTCATTGGAACTGACTCATTGGAAAGGACCCTGATACTTGGAAAGGCTGAAGGCGGGAGGAGAAGGGAACGACAGAGGATGACATACTTGGATGGCATCAACGACTCGATGAACATGAGTTTGAGTAAGTTCTGGGAGCTGGTGATGGACAGGGAAGCCTGGCATGCTGCAGTCCACGGGGTCACAAAGAGTCAGACACGACTGAGTGACTGAACTGACTGACTGACTGACCGAACCCTCTAACTGGGTCACTGTGCTCCTCTTTGTAGCACCTATCAACTAGAGTTCACTTTACTTCTCCTTTGTAGCATTTATGCAATTATGTAGTTATGTGTGTATTTTAGTTTATCATCGATCTCAAACAATGAGCTTCACAAGATCAAGAACAACATCTGTTTTGCTCAATTGTCTATACCTCAGACAGCCGACTCACTGGAAAAGACCCTGATGCTGGGAAAGATTGAAGGCAAAAGGAGAGTAGGCCATCAGAGGATGAGATGGTTGGATGGCATCACCAACTCAATGGAAATGAACTTGAGCAAACTCCAGGAGATAGCGAGCGGCAGGGAGGCCTGGCGAGCTGCAGTCCACGATGAGGTTGCAAGGAGTCAGACACGACTTAGCAACTGAATAACAGGACATAATACCTGGCCCATACAAAGCGCTCAGTAAATATTTTTCCATGATAGAATAAAATTCTTGTTTCGCTCCTAGCCGACATTTCCCATATTTAATCTAGCACTAACTCCTCTGGATTCTTTCTCCTAAATCTCACTCAAGTCTGTGCACTTTACTCCATCTCCACTGCTAGAGTCTGATCCATGCAGCTGCCCTCTCATACCCAGGGCACTGCAGCTGGCCGCTGGCCTCCACACAGCTTCTCCCGCCCTCTTTCTGAGGCATTTTCTCCTTAGTGCCTGAGTGATCAAAAGCCCCACTTCTGGTTAAATTTCTTCAGCAGTCTCTAACTATTGGGGTGAAACCCAAATATACATCGTGGGTAACATGCCCTCCACAGCCTGGCCTCTGTCTTCCCTCCAGCAGCATCCTCGTCGGTCACCACCTCCCCCATCCCACTGGCTTCCCAAGCCTTCAGCTCTGCTTCCTGTCACCTGTAGGCCTTCACAGGTATGGCTCTGCTACCTGGAGTCCTCTTTTCCTGCCCAGAGGACACTTGACTACTTCTTTGACACTTGGAGTTATGCATGTAGTGTCCATTTTCTGGGCCAGACCATGAGCTTCATGAAAACACAGATGTCGCTATGCTAACTGTTCAATTCCTTCTTCCCGCAGCTTAGCTGGCCCTCAACAAAGATTGATTGCACGGATAAAGGAAGGAAGAACACAGCCTTACAAGAATGTTATCCAACTTTTAGTTTTGCCTTTTTCGTATCTTGCTAATTTTAACATAATTGTAGAAATCATGTAGTTGAACTTTTTTTTCCTTATTTTCAGAAAGGGGATAATATATACCGTTTGCAAAAAGTTCGAATAAAGATTAAAGAAAGCAACATAAAAAATGAAGGAAAAAAAAGGATTGGTAACACTGATGGTAGCAGAAATGTCAGGAATTGTATGTATTTTGGGAGAAAGAAAGTGTAAGAGACAAATATAGGATTTATGAGACCGATGGACTTTTGGAGACACACAGAAAATTTTGCCTAATCTACAGATGAGGAAACTGAAAGTCAGCTAACCTTCAAGCTTCCTGAGTACAGGTGAACTCAAAACATGGTCTCCTGACTTCAGTCTACCATGAGCAACCAGAAGTCCAGCTGTAAGAAAGCTGGCCGGTCACTAGTCTAGAGGAGACCCTGGGGCCATATAGAACTCACAGCTCCACCTGGACTCACCCTTCCCTGGCTGGCCTAAGCTTAGAGAGGAAACCCACTACCCCCAGTGCTGGCTGTCTTGCTGAGATATTGCACGTGCACAGACACTCACATAAGCACACACATGCACGCACACACACACACACACACAAAACACTAAACCACCCTTGTAGATTCTATGGGGGACAGCCTGACATAACCAAACATGTCCCTAGCCACCCTGCAGCTGTGGCATGTGACAAGCTCCTGGTCACTTCACACAGATACCATCTCTATGGGCTAAAGGGCCATGTCTAACACAAGCATACTGTGTAAAAGGGCTTTTATGTCCTTTTCCAGTTAATTGACACAGTGCGTGATTTGCCCCCGACACTCAGCCTAAGTACAAAATACTATAATCACTACGGATGATCCTGCTGTGACGTGACCCTCTTCTTCCAACCGCACATTAAATAATACACTTGCTCACCATAAACATGTTCTAAAACTTGGCTCCTACCTGCCTAAGGAGACCCTGTGATTAAATCTGTAGTCTCGCCTCTCTGACATGGGTATTGTCCCGGTCCTATATCCATACACAGGCTTCCCTGATGGCTCCATGGTCAAGAATCAGTCTGCCAGTACAGGAGACATGGGTTCGATCCCTGGGTGGGGAAGATCGCCTGGACAACCCATTCCAGTATTCTTGCCTGGGAAATCCCATGGAGAGAGGAGCCTGCTGAGCTACAGTCCATGGTGCTGCGTAAGAGTCTTAGCGACTAAACAACAGCAGACCCAAACACTGTCATGTCCTCAAAACAAGCAGCCTCTAAATACATAAACGTGTTTCTGCTACATTCAGGTTGTATCTACGGACAGTATGTGCTGGACGAACATCTTCAGTTCCACTCCGGTCACGTAGTGCATGTCGGTCTCCCACTGACACTATTGCTAACACTATTGCTAATATCCCATTGGCATTACTGGTGGTCAGCGGCTCAGCCCGCATATGCCTATTCTTGGTTCTGTGCTATAATCCTATGGGAATCAGGCTTTACAAACCAAGAATGTGACAGAGCTAAAGGAAATCTGTAAAACGTGGTTTCATTCACATAAAGGCATCAAGAGAGAGATTTTTTTTGCACTTCCCATTATCTTAGAGCCACTGCCTCATGGCTTTCTGCACAGGGGGTGAATGATCATTTTTATCCCAGCCAGGCAAAGACAAGAGCATAGCACCACAGTGACCTGGTCTTCCTCCAGGCCAGGGTCATTGTTGCATCTGCTGCCCCTGTTCACATGTGACTTCTTTCAGGACAAAACTCCTAGTCACCCCAATGACAGTGTGCAACGGAACTCAGGCTCCTCTGTAGAGCCCCCAACACCTTAGCTCTGGTCTATTTCAACTCACCAGATGTGAATTTGTATTTCAAAGACATCCCTCCTCCTCACCTGCACCCCTCATCACACGACTGCTTCTTCAGTCCAACGCCAAGTGCCAAGTGTACTTTTGAAGACCATGCTTTCTGGATTTTCCAGCAGTTTCAAATATCCTGACTTACACCACAAATCACTCAAGTACTCTCGCAATTACAGTACTTCTGCATTTACACTGTGTCATCTATATTCTATTTTAGGAAAATACCCACCAAATCAAAAGATATGTTCTCATTTGGCTTTCAAAAATAAGACCCATACATGGATGCCTTTATTCACTGTTTGACATTACTGCCCTCGATGCTACATCAAAATAAGAATAGCTTTCTGGACCACTAACTGCTAAGACCTGTGTCCTATCTATTTGAAGAAGGTAGAACCCCATCATCGAAATGAAAAACTGTAATAAACACCTCTATTTCCTAATGTTTAAAAATATCACATCATCCACTGCTTTGTAGCATTTACACTGTGTCATCTATATTCTATTTTAGGAAAATACCCACCAAATCAAAAGGTATGTTCTCATTTTGCTTTCCAAAATAAGATCCATAGATGGATGCCTTTATTCACTGTTTGACATTACTGCTCTCGATGCTACATCAAAATAAGAGTAGCTTTCTGGACCACTAACTGCTAAGACCTGTGTTCTACGTATTTGAGGAAAGCCCCACCAACCAAGTGAAAGCTGTAATAAACACCTCCATCTATTCCCTAATGTCTGAAAATACCACATCATTCACTGCTTTGTAGCCCCAGGGGGCTTACACAGACCATCACTAGTGGTAATGCTAACACGAAGCCCACAAACCCACCAGTGGCCCTGGTGCCATCCACACAGAAGTGTGAGTGACCTGTTTGTGTCCTTAACATAGACCCTGACGATCACGTTGCTGACACTGTACGTGACCAGTTCCAGTTCACTCCACAGACGTGGTGAGTGACTCACCGCTGTCTGCACCAGATGCTGTAAATCATCTGCTTGGGTCTACACCACTTGAGTAACCCCGATCCCGTCCTTGTCCACACCACATTGCGACTGACCGCTCCAGACACCACGAATGACATATTCCTTGTCTATCCCACAAACACTATGCTTAATGAGGCCGCAGACAACCCCAGACAGACCACACTGTGGGCAGCCATACACTCCAGGAACCCCGAAATGATAAAGACTCTTGACTAAGAACCACTGTATCCTTCTGATAAGAGATTCCTCCTCCCACCTCCTGCCTTCTCTTTCTGCCCCACCAGGACAATGACCTACATTCCTCCTTCGGGACACTCTCATTTGATTGATGCCCCACATCCCTTACCCTCCCCAGCCCCCCAAGAACCGTCTCCCTGGACCTGGTTCCAGTTTCAGGCCCACAGACTGGCGAACAAATGATCCCCATTTTGCCAGGGCCCGGGGTTGGGGGGTAGGGGCGGTGGGGAGCTAAACCAGGAAGTCTGAACAAGAAGCCACATCAGGAGCTCTTTAGTCAGGGGCTGGGAATTCTGGAGCCGCCAAGGATGCAAGACCCTGGGCAGCAGTAGGGGAACAGAAGGGGACTAACGATAGAAAAGTCACCCTCCCTCCCTTGTCTGTCGGACACACCCTTTCCCTCAATCTGACAAGAGTCCTGGCCAGAGTTCACGTCCAGGCAGACAGGAGGGCAAATCTGGCTTGGGAACCCCAGATTCAGGAAGGCGAGCAGGGGCTTAGACCTGAGAATCGAGGTACGGAGTTGGGAGCGATGCTCAGAATCGGGGCTCAGAAGGGTGTTCTAGCACCCCCGCCCCCACCCCAGCTCTGAACAGCTCCCTTCCTACCTCGCCCGGCTCTGAAGGCAGTGCTGGGATCCGCAAGAAGCTCTGGGAGCCCTCCCCGGGTGTGGGGAAGCAGGAGAGGGGGGCAGGGCGCGAGCCCTTGTTTATAGGTTGAGGCACCTCCTCGGCTCCCAGCGAAGAGCTTAGACACACACACCATAGGCGAGTCCACATGCAGATAAGCGAAGGAAGGCCCGGCCCGAGTGGGGAAAAGGAGCCAGCAAAACACCTCCAGGGACGGCGTCCGTCCACAAAGGGAATCTCGGCTACACCTTATTACAGGAGCGGGCTTTCCCCAGGGCCTGGACTTGGAAGAAAGAGCCCTGATTACCGGCCCGCGCAACATCTTAGGGGCAGGGTGCCCATTTCCGAGGCGGGGACCAGGCCGGAAGCAAAGTTTTCCAGGCAGGAGCCCTTCCTCCCGCTTCTCTCCCCTCTCGCAGGTCCAGGTGCTCGGGCCCCGCGCCCCATCCCCGCCACCTGCCCGGCGCGCTCCCCCCCCCCCCCCCCCCCGCTTTCTGGAGCCCGCGCCCCGGGAGCCCGCGGGGGCTGCTCCCAAGGTGAAGGCCTCGATTCCGGGGCTTCCCGCCCCCTCCCTCCCCCTCCGCCGGGGCGCCACAGCCGCCCGCCCGCAGCCGCGCACCGGGCACCCACCTGGGTCAGTGTCACATGCTGTCCGGGCGCCCCCCGCGTCCCCTCGGGTCCCCCGCCGGCCGGCCGTCCCCAGCGCAGGCCCCGGCCGCCCCGCCCGGCCGGGAGGGAGGGATCTGGTTCTCCTCGGAAGTTTCAGGTGAGGAAACCAGGGACACACCTTCCTGGGGGAGGGCCGGGGCCGGTCCGCGCCGCGGCCTCATTGGTGTGCAGGCAGCGCCCGCGTCAGAGCTGGGAAGTGCCGGCCGGGCCGGGACGGGAGCCCGGGGCCCGCGGGCCGCCCGAGGGCGTGGGAGCGGAGAGCGGACCGCGGGGCCTCCCCTGGGCCGGCTAGGTCTCTCAGATCTGCCTGGTGTTTCTCCTCCCGGTGTTTCTCCAGGTCTTTACCTGAGCTGGCCCCAGACCACCCCCGCCCCCTACTTCGGTGATCTTCTTTCTGCTGATGCTCACCTCTTGGCCCGTCTGTCTCTTGTTTTTCTGTGTTCGTCTGTATTTGAGTCTTCATCATCAGGCCTCAATGTTAATTTCTCTTCCTTGATGGCTACCACTCTTGCTACATGAGGAAGGGTGTATCAGGCTCCTTTTTCACTTTTCTGCCTGCACTCCCGCCCCCCCAGCCCTCAATCCCCCAGTGCCCCGTCTTTCCCTTTCCTCCTGGCTCTTGACTCCCTAGGAGGCCACCTCTCCCAATGCCAGGCCTCTCCAAAATAGCTTGTCCAGGTCTTTCCTCTTTGTATGATCTGAGTTCACATCTCCCAGGACGTGGGCTCCTTCTGGCTTCTTCCCAGGCCAAGTATGTGTGTTGGTATGTAAGTATCTAAGCCTATATCTCAGGCCTGTGCATTTTCTCCTGCCTATATTTTTTTCCTCTGATATTTTCATGGACACTTTGTGTTTTCTTGGTCTCTGAGACCAAGGTTGAGTGGGTCTATCTTTATGCATCTTCACAGACTTCAGGGAGGGCTTCCTTGGTAGCTAGCTCAGCTGGTCTGTCTGAAATACAGGAGACCTAGGTTCAGTCCTTGGGTTGGGAAGATCCCCTGGAGAAGGGAACTACTACCCACTCCAATATTCTGGCCTGGAGAATTCCATCGACTCTATAGTTCATGGGGTCACAAAGAATCAGACTCAACTGAATGACTTTCACTTTGCAGGCTTCAGGGAACCCATAACATTCTATGGTGTAGTCCCCTATGCACCTGGTAAGAATCCCTCATGTAGGGGACGGAGATTTTTGGTATGTTCATTTCAATTAGATCATCCCTAACCTCACTCATTACTCCAGGGGTTTCCACGATGAAATAAGTCATGCATGTTAATTCAGTCGTGTCTGACTCTGTGTGACCCCATGGACTGTAGCCCACCGGGCCCCTCTGTCCATGGAATTCTCCAGGCAAGAACACTGGAGTGGGTTGCCATGCCCTCCTCCAGGGGATCTTCCCCACCCAGGGATCGAACCTGCGTCTCCCATGGCTCCTGCACTGGCAGGTGGATTCTTTACCACTAGCATCACTCGAGAAGATAAGTAGAATCTTAATGGGCTTTCAGACTGTTTTGTTCTTAGGACTGCCATGGTCTATAAGCCCAACAGCTAGTTGGTTAGACCATTTCCAGATTACTGTGCCCACTGACTACTGCCCTGATCCCAGCTGACCAGGCCGACCAGCATTGGAACAGGCTTTAGGACAGAATGTCACTTGGTCTCTTCTCCAGTAGGGTCCTGATACCTCTCTGTATTTAAAGAATGTGCTGCTTTGGCTGTATTACTCTGAGAAGTTAAGCCCTCAGTAGTCCAGAAAGAAGTCTTTAACCTACTCTGAGCTGCTGTGTAAGGTGTGGGTGGACATGGGGAAAACCAGGACCTAGAGTTAAGGTAAGCACAGGCCTCTCACTTGCCATAAGCTCAGCAAGAGGATAAGATTGGGGAGTGCAGTTAGTCAAAAAGTTTAAGCTGGAACTGTCTATTTCTCAATTAGGAGAGAGAATTGAGTCCAAAGTGTGAGCTAGCCCTTGATTTCTAATGGCTGAGCCGAGCCAGTTGGATCCTGGGCAGAAGTGACTGATCTCTGCTGTTTCGTCCTATCTCCTAGGAGTGAGTAGTATGGTCAGAGGTGCTGGGACTGCCTTCTTCTTTTCTTCTTTTTTAATCTTTTGGCTGCGCCATGTGGCACGTGGGATGTAGGATCTTATTTCCCCAGCTAGAGATCAAACTCACGCTCCCTGCACTGGAAGCACAGAGTCTTATCACTGGACCATCATGGAAGTTCCTGTCACTGCCTTCTAAACCAGCCTGATTATCCTTCCTGCTCCCCTCTGGCTTCCCTTGGTTCCCCTTCTAGCCCTTCATCTTCTCTTAGTCTTCTTACCCCTTCATCTTCTCAAGCCTCAGAGACTTGACCTTCTCTTAATCTGCCAACTTTGACCTATTGGCGTTTTTGGTTTTTTTTCTTAAGTCACTACCCTTGAGTCAGTGATCTTGAGGTCATTGAGAGTTAGGCATACAAGGCTTGGCCTGACTTTTCAACTAGTAGTTAAGATATAGGAAAGCTGAAAATTACCACTTAGGGAGTTGATTCTCCCCATGGAGCAACCCTGTCTGCAGGGTGTTTGCAATGTGGGAATCATCCAGCACTCCAGTTTTCTCTTCCCTTCACTTTGCATAGCATTCTTCTTCTTTTTTTTTTTTTTCTTTTCCATGTTCTTGGTGAGTGGGCTTCTTAATAAGGCCTGTCATCCTATTCCAAGATCTTGATATTTTGCTTGGGCCGTTTCCTCTACAAAGGACCAGAGAGGAGAGAGAATGATACAGTAGAAAGAGGATGGAATTTAGATTCAGATACGGGTGGATTTGAATCCCACCCTCACCACTTTCCAGTGGTTCAGCAGGTAAAGAATCCACCAGCAAAGCAGGAGACACAAGAGACACCGGTTCAGTCTCTGGGCCAAGGAAGATCCCCTGGAGAAGGAAATGGCCAGTATTCTTGCCTGAAAAGTTCCATGGACAGAAGAGCCTGGTGGGCTACAGTCCAGTGGGTCGTAAAGACTCAGACATGACCGAGAACACACAGCAGAGCTCACCACTTACTTAATGCAAAAATTTGGCATTATTAACCTTCCTGTGCTTCCACTTTGTCTTTCTAGGCTCCGTTTTACTACTGTCTTATGTGGGGAAAGTAATATTTAATAATACCTGCCTCCCTAGGTTGTTGTGGTGATTCACTAAGCTAATATATAGAATCACCTTAGTACAAGGGTAGAAGGTGATTGACATGGGCTGGTTTCCTTTCCTAACAGTGCCTGACAGTTATGCACGTTGAATGAATACATTTACAATGAGAAAGCGAAAGATCTCGGAAAGGTAAACTAATTCAAAAGTAAAGTTATTTAAAAAGGAGAGATGTATTCAATGGGGGAAAAAAAGGTTCTGGATTTGGGGAAGGTGGTGCATTTTAACTGGAGTCAGTGCCTTTGAGATCCAGCACTGTGTGGGAAGGACAGAGAATTGTCCTGTGTGGTTCTAGGTTTTGAGAGCAAAGGGATTATTATAGTGACCTTTTGAAGCAGGAACTCGTCGGATTTCTCCCCCGGGCTGTCTCTGACCTGACCAGATGTCCTCTGGGTCCCACGTTCTGTGGCCCCACGCTCTGTGGCCCCCCACTTAAATGACCCTCCACTCATCCAGGATCCGTTCTTCCTATACCTCTCTGGCCTTTTTGATTCTGCTTTTTACAGGATCCCCGACCCACCTTAGAATGATTTTGAACTCAGTTCTTTTCTTAATTTGAGCAACGGTGGTCTCTCCATCTTTCTCCTTTAAATCCACCCTGACTTGACCAGCGTGGTTCTTAACTATCCTGTTCTATTCTGATGAACATGTTTTTCTTTCTCTCCCTTGGTTTCCCTTTATTTCTTTTCTGAAACTTTGCACATTGGCTGTAGCCTTAATGTAATGCTATTCAAGGTATAAATAGTGATTGCCTATACTTTTTTTCCCCTTCATTTACTTAATATGCATTTTTTTTTAAGAACTCAATATACAAAAACCAACTCTGCCCCCAGAAGAACTCTCAATCTAATTGAGGAGAAACAAGTAGCAAATAAGGATGACAGAGTGTAAGGAGTATTATGTTGGGATCTCCACAAAGTGTGATGCAGGCATAAAGGAGAGAGTACTGCTTGGAGAGCAGGAAAAAGCTTCATGGATAAGATGATGTTTGAGTTGACTTGTCTTTAAAAAGTATTCTGTTTCATGGTGGAGAGGAGGAAAGGCATACCAATAGCGGGAATGGAATATGCCAAAATAGAAGCATTAGCCCCAGGGAAGTCCCTCTCACCATGAAGTGTGGTAAAGAAGTAGCAGAGAAGAAAAAGAAAAAAGAAGTGGTAACTATGTAAGGTGATGAACGTTAATAAGCTGCATTGTGGTGATCATTTCATAATGTGTATGTATATTGAAACATCAAGTTGTGTACCTCAAACATATACAACTTTAATTGGTCCATTATCCTCAATAAAACTGAACAAAACCCTTTAGAGGAGCCCCATCTCTGGAAGCATAAAGTCCAAATTCAATAGCCTGTATGACCTTCAAGATCCTTCATGGCTTGACCTCACACTCTCCCCAGGTCTGTAGAGGTTCACAGTTCTTGAAATTTTACCTATAGGTATTTTTAGCTTGGGCACATATATCTCAGGATAATATTAATATATAGGCCTCTGCATCTTATTTGGGCTCCCTCAATGGCTCAGCAGTAAAGAATCCACCTGCAATGCAGGAGACACAGGAGATACAGGTTTGATCTCTGAGTTGGGAAGATCCCCTGAAGGAGGGGGATAGCAGAGACATTACTTTGTCAACAAAGGTCCGTCTAGTCAAGGCTATGGTTTTTCCAGTGGTCATGTATGGATGTGAGAGTTGGACTATAAAGAAAACTGAGCGCCGAAGAATTGATGCTTTTAAACTGTGGTGGTGGAGAAGACTCTTGAGAGCCCCTTGGACTGCAAGGAGATCCAACTAGTCCATCCTAAAGGACATCAGTCCTGGGTGTTCATTGGAAGGACTGATGTTGAAGCTGAAACTCCAATACTTTGGCCACCTGATGCGAAGAGCTGACCCATTTGAAAAGACCCTGACACTGAGAAAAATTGAGGGCAGGAAGAGAAGGAGATGACAGAGGATGAGATGGTTGGATGACATCACCGACTCAATAGACATGGGTTTGGGTGAACTCCGGGAGTTGGTGATGGACAGGGAGGCCTGGTGTGCTGTGGTTCATTGGGTCGCAAAGAGTCGGACACGACTGAGCGACTGAACAACACCTGGAGGAGGCAATGGCAACCCACTCCTGTATTCTTGCCTGGGAAATCCCATGGATAAAATACCTGGGAAATAATACCTGAGAATGACCACATCATTCCCTAGAATGGTTACAGTGTGTTTTATTCATTTGTAAATAATATACAAAGTGAAAGTGAAGTCGCTCCATTGTGTCCAACCCTTTGCGACCCTTTGCCCACCAGGCTCCTCTGTCCATGGCATTTTCCAGGCAAGAATACTGGAGTGGGCTGCCATTTCCTTCTCCAGGGGATCTTCCCGACCCAGGGATTAAAGCCAGATCACCCTCATAGTAGGCAGACTGTTTACCATCTGAACCACCTGGGAAGTCAAATAATATACGTGTGCTTTATAATATAGAAAATGAACATTTAAAATAATGAGACAAAAATAAATGTAATGAAAAGTTCTAATATTTTCATCCCATTCTCCCAGTAGATCCACTGAGCATCCTGCTGTGGATATCCTTTCATTCCTTATAGAAAGTATGGGATCAATATTTCCTTGGTTGGACCTCAATTCTTAGATTTTTACCATCTCCAATAGTTAGTCTACAAGCAGAGTCACCCTTTTCAACCCAAGTAGGCACTCTCATTCAATTATTTAATTTCCTCAATTATTCAACATAATATTTGTTGTGTTTCCATTTTGTGCAAGGCATTGAATAAGAGGCTGGGGATATTATGGTCCACATAGTCCTTACCATGTCAGTTTATATTGTTGTTGTTCAGTCGCTAAGTCGTGTCTGAACAGTATGGAAAGGCAAAAAGATATGACACTGGAAGATGAGTCTCCGAGGTTGGTAGGTGTCCAATATGCTACTGGAAAAGAGTTGAGAAATAGCTCCATAAAGAATGAAGAGGCTGGGCCAAAGTGGAAACAACGCTCAGTTGTGGATGTGTCTGCTGGTGAAAGTAACGTCCAACACTATAAACTCCATGAATTAAGGTAAATTGGACGTGTTCAAGCAGGAGACGGCAAGAATGAAGGTCGACATCTTAGGAGTCAGTGAACTAAAATGGACTGGAAGGGGTGAATTTAATTCAGGTGACTATTATATCTACAACTGTGGGCAAGAATCCCTTAGAAGAAATGGAGTAACTCTTGTAGTTAATGAAGGAGTCTGAAATGCAGTACTTGGATGCAATCTCAAAAACAACAGAATGATCTCGGTTTGCTACCAAGGCAAACCATTCAACATTGCCGTAATCCAAGTCTCTGCCCCAACCACTAATGCTGAAGAAGCTGAAGCTGAAGGGTTCTATGAAGACCTACAACACCTTATGGAACTAACACCAAAAAAAAAGTGTCCTTTTCATAATCAGGAATTGGAATGCAAAAGTAGGACGTCAAGACATACCTGGAGTAACAGGCAAATTTGATCAGATTATGTTACGACAGCGCATAAACAGTAAACAAGTGATTACTTAATAGGTATTATAATTTTAGTTGGTGCAGAAAGTTTATATGTTTAACTTAAGGGAATAAGTCTGTGAAGTTGGAGAAATCAATCGTTTGGGAGTAAGATTTCAGCTGACTCTGAAGGATGGATAGAAATGAACTAGGCAAAGAGGATGGGGCAGAGGGTTTCAGGAGGAGGTGAAGGATTTGAAAACCCAAGGCTGGAAGGTCACTGGCTTATTTTAGGAACTGAACAAAAGCTAGAGTGTTTCAGATCTAGAGGATGGGGGGAAGGACACTGGCACATAATGAGACTATGATGTGAGTGGAGACCAGAGATCCTGGGGAGCCTGGCTGGACCACAGTTAGGATATGAGTCTTTATCCTGAGGGCAGGGGAAGCCATTGAAGGATCTAAAGCAGGGATTAAGGGCCAGATTTGCATCTCAACAGGGTCACTCAAGAGTATAACAAATTGCAACTTCCCTGGTGGTCCAGTGGCTAAGACTCTGCACTCCTAATGCAGGGGGCCTGGGTTTGATCCCTGGTCAGGGAACTAGATCCCATATGCCATGACTAGAGATCCCACACCCTACCAACAAGATCAGAGATCTCACGTGACACAACTTGAGCCAGACCTGGCACAGGTAAATATTTTAAAAAAGAGAGTATAACAAATGATCTCTAATCTTCCCTTTCTTATCTTTTGATTGTACTTAGAAACCTGCTTTTCCATTACCCTCAACTTATACTTTCCCTTCTCCTACTTTCAGCAAGCTCTTACGCATCCTTAAGATTCAACCTCAAGGTCACTTTATTTGGTGAAGTTTCCCTCTTCTCTATTCCAAACATCCACACCCTTTGGAGCTAATCTCCATAATGGCACTTCCAAGGTTTTTTACTATCAGTTACCCGTTTAACTTTGATTTGGGGTGGGTAGGTGCAGAAAGTGGATTGATTACAATCTTCACGGCACACTGTCTCCTCTGGCTCCTTTGGTTTCAAGTTTCCTCCATTGTTTTGCTTCTTTACTCTGTTTGTGTTATAAAAAAGAACTCTGTGTTGTTGGACATATTTTTCAGTTCAGTTTAGTCGCTCAGTCATGTCCGACTCTTTGTGACCCCATGAACCACAGCATGCCAGGCCTCCCTGTCCATCAACAAACTCCTGGAGTTTACCCAAACTCATGTCCATTGAGTCGGTGATGGCATCCAACCATCTCATCCTCTGTTGTCCTCTTCTCCTCCTGCCTTCAATCTTTCCCAGCATCAGGGTCTTTTCAAATGAGTCAGCTCTTCGCATCAGGTGGCCAAAGTATTGGAGCTTCAACTTCAACATCAGTCCTTCCAATGAACACCCAGGACTGATTTCCTTTAGGATGGACTGGTTGGATCTCCTTGCAGTCCAAGGGACTCTCAAGAGTCTTCTTCACCACCACAGTTCAAAAGCATCAATTCTGCGGTGCTCAGCTTTCCTTATAGACATATTTTTAGTTTACATAAATGCTATTGTGCTATCAACTCTTATGATTTTCACTTTTCCAAATCAGAATACATTTTGAAGGTCTAGTCATTTTTCTTTGTGAACCTTTATCCCTTCTACTTTTATTTTTCTTTTGCCCTATTTTCTTTTACCCACCTTTAATTTTACCTTATGTGTGAATGTGTATGTGGATGTATATGTTTATGAGCCATATTATATTCTTTTTGTACATGCACACACAAATACATGCTTATATATACAGCTCTTACAGGGGCAGGATGAGGGACTCAGGGTCCCAAGAATTCCTGTGATGTGGGCTTAAAGTCAAATATTTCTTCTATCATTTTGTAGATATATATTTGATTTTTTTTCTTATTTAGGAGAATCTGGGAAATGTGCATTATGTCTTTTTTTGATATTTTATCTTTTTTAGATGAAAATCTCATCATATTATTGAAAGAAAGAGTTGAGTTTTTATGTATCACCTCTCCTTCTGATGGCAAAAACTGATAACCATGTTTTCGGCCTCATTCTTAATCTCAAATCCTTACTGTCTAATTCTTGAAGTATCTTGCTCCAGCTCTCAAAGTCCCCAGGGATTGTTCTTAGGTGTAAGTGTAACTCTTCTACCTTTATTCATATTGTTCCATTCTTCTTCAGAAGGCAGCCAAGACTCCCTCAGCCACACAGCAGGTCTTCTGTCTTACTCCTAAGAGCAGACCCAGAGCATCCTGTTACCTGCCTGTAACTCCCTGGGGGGGCAGAGAGGTTGTGGCAACAAGAGGGAGAGGGAGTGACCAGCCGTGTATTGCTGTGTCCCAGTTTTGATTGCCAAGGCACGGAATGGGAGACAGAAAAATGGAGATGAGAATAAAGATGGAGAGAGAGAGATGCCATTCACTTTAGCAGAAAAGTCCTAATTCCCTTATGATACAGATAGTCCTGCTCCCGTGGCTCCCTTAAGACAGAGATACTGAAGTCATTAAAGATACAAAAGTAAAACATTTGAGAGTTAGGTGGAGAGTTCAATCCTATCCTTTTGGTGATGATCAAAGAGGTCCAGAGAGGCTGTGGCTTAAGACATCACACCCCTAGCTCCTAGGTAGTGGCCAGTTGGTTAGCATCCGCCTGATCACTCAGGCTACCAAGGCAACTGGGCACTTTATTTGGATGGTCTGCATTCGTGATATCATGACTGTGCATGAATTCAAGGTAAGGTGCTCGTTGTGGGATAGGCAAAGGGCAATTATGACATGGACTCTGTCCCAGAAGAACTTGGAGAATTTAGATGCAAATGATAATATTCTAAAGCAGCCTCTGATAAGCCCAAAGAGAGATTAAAAATTCCAACCCAGGGAAACTTAAAGGAAAGTATGAGTAAAGTGGTAAGGAAAGGCTGAGTCTTGAGCTGCCCCTGGATAGAAAGTGTGGATGGGTGTGGGAGATACGTTCCCATGATCGCTGACACTCTACACCACTCCTTAATATGCAGGTTCCATTCCCGATACGGGCTTGATGGGGGTTAGAGCAGCATTTTGGAAAGGTGTGGGCAGCAGGTGAGCGCGAAGCGTTGAGACACTGACCCAGGTATGTGTGGGGGTGGTGGAACCATTATCATCTGAAACAACCTTCACCCTCATAGCCCACGTCAAGCTCCGCCAGAATGTCTTTGTACCAAGTGCTTCTTTGAAAGACTCATCAAACAATTTGGTCCCCAATCCTAGCATACTTAGGATTCCTCCTTCCTGAAGGAAATCTGAATCTTCTGCTTGGCAGAAGCTATAGCACCATCTGGTGGAAATAAATGCTTTAGATCACAAACCTCTCTGGTCACAGAAGCTGTCTTTGCACATATCAATCTTGAAATGCTATCTTGGCTCTAAATCATGCTGGGAACACACCATTTTCAAGTAACAGAAGGTTTTTTGTATATTTTAGATTTTGGTCTCATATATTCTAATGGTTAAATTAGCAGCTTTCGATCAGTGGCAGCTTTCTCATTTTCAGAATAATTCCATATACTTAGGGTCCACTATTCTCTTATCTCAGAATTGTTTCCTTTAGGCTCTGCATCCTCAGATGTGGGTTTTAAACATGTCCCAAGGGATCCTTTTCATTGTGTTCATGGGAAAGATTGAGGGCAAGAGGAGAAGGAAGTGACAGAGGATGAGATGGTCGGATGGCATCACCAACTCAATAGACGTAAGTTTGAGTAAACTCAGGAGATGGTGAAGGACATGGAAGCCTGGAATGCTGCAGTTCGTGGAGTCGCAGAATCAGAGATAACTCAGCCACCGAACAACGAACAACAGGGATCCTGTCCTCTCTGAATTTAGCAAAGCAACTCTAAATCCCCAAAGAAAATAAAAGGAAGAAACACCGACTGAATGGCTCGGACTATGTTTTAATTAAAATAATGAATGCATTGCATCATTGAATAACTACTGAGACTTTTGAAAGTGAGCAGTCTGCTTCTCAATTTCTCTTTACTCTGGTTTGGTCTACATCAAATATGGAATTGATTCTCCCTGTGAAGGTTTGGGACTTCAACAGGCTGCCCTCTAAACAGTTTCAGGCTGCTTTAGAGTTTTAGGTTAGTTAGTGTGAGTTTTGTGTAAAAATCTGTCTGAACTTTCTCAAAATATGATTTTTAAAAAAATCATGTTTTACACATTGACATGGTTTGAAATGTGAAGATATAAAGCTTTTCCTTTGATATGCTTTGTGTGCTTAGTCGCTTCAGTCAAGTCTGACTTTGTGCGACCCCGTGGACTGCAGCCCGCCAGGCTCCTCTGTCCATGGGACTCTCCAGGCAAGAACACTGGAGTGGGTTGCCACGCCCTTCTCCAGGGGATCTTCCCAGCCCAGGGATCGAACCTGCGTCTTTCATGTCTTTATGTCATTGGCAGGCAGGTTCTTCACCACTAGTACCACCTGGAAGCCCCTCCTTTTATATAAGTCCTGGTTAAATGCCCAGGAGTGGGATTGCTAGATTATATGGTAGCTCTATTTTTAGTTTTTTAAGGAAACTCTATATTCCTATAATCCACAGTGGTTACACCAGTTTACATTTTCACCAACAGTGGAGGAGAGTTCCCTTTTCTCCATGCCCTCTCCAGCATCTATTATTTGTAGACTTTTAGATGATAGCAAGTCTGATTGGTGAGGTGATACATCATTGTAATTTTGATTTAATGAAAAGAAAACATCTTTTCATGTGCTCTTTGGCCATCTGTATATCTTCTTTGGAGAAATGCCTGTTTAGGTCTTCTACTCGCTTTTTGATGGGTTGTTTGTTTTTTCTTGATATTGAGCTGCTGGAGCTATTTATATATTGTGGGTGTTAACCACTTGGTTTAATTTTTTGCAAATATTTTCTCCCATTCTGTAGGTTGTCTTTTAATTTCGTTGATGGTTTCCTGTGCTGTGCAAAAGCTTATAAGTTGATTTGGTCCCATTTGTTTATTTTACTTTTAATTCTTTTGCCTCGGGAGACTGATCTGAGGAAATATTGCTACAATTTATAGATGTTTTGTTAATTTAGCTTTTCAGTAGGTAAAAGTGGCTCAAATGGCAAACAGCTTTCAAAAAGTTTTTCTTGACATTCTGTTTCCTTTACTTGTTCTAAGAGGTAGATTTATTGTGATGCTGGTGAAACTTAAGATTCAGCATCCCTACCAAGGGCCCCTTTCAAGGCCAGAAGTAATTTTATAGTCATAAATGTATGTTCTTTTTCTTAAAGAAGTTGAAGTTTTATAAACTTCAGCCTAGTTATGCTGCTGCTTGTCACCATCATTCCAGTTTCCAGCCTCTCTCTTTGGTTTCTTATGTATCCCTCCAGAGTTATTTTATGTACATATAAGCATATATGGCTATAGATTATCCACACCTCCTATCATACTTGTTTTTCTTACTGTAGCTTGGAGATTTTATATAAGATACAGAAGAGCATCTACATTGTTTTATTCTTGGCCATGCCAGGTCTTAGCTGTGGCATGTGGAATCCAGTTCCCTGACCAGGGATTGAACCTGGGGCCCCTGCATTGGGAGTGCAGAGTCTTAGCCACTGGACCACCAAGCAAGTTCCTCCACATTGTTTTTTGTTTCCTGCTAACTGCATGGCCTTCCATTGTATGGGGGGGGGGGCGGGGGGAGTGGTTACTGCTTTTTACGCAATCGGCCCCCACTTGTGAAACTTAGTGGATATTTGTTTTGCTTGGTTTTATTTTTGCCATTTTCTTGTCTTCTGGCAGGTTTCAGAGACTTTAGAGACTTCAGTTCAGTTCAGTCTCTCAGTCGTGTCCGACTCTTTGTGACCCCATGGACTGAAGCACACCAGGCTGCCCTGTCCATTACCAACTCCCAGAGCTTGCTCAAACTCATGTCCATCGAGTCAGTGATGCCATCCGACCATCTCATCGTCTGTTGACCCTGTTTCCCAGCATCAGGCTCTTTTCCAATGAGTCAGTTCTTCGCATCAGGTGGCCAAAGTATTGGAGTTTCGGCTTCAGCATTAGTCCTTCCAATGATTACTCAGGACTGATTTCCTTTAGGAAATGGTTGGATCTCCTTGCAGTCCAAAGGACTCTCAAGAGTCTTGTCCAACACCACAGTTCGAAAGCATCAATTTTTCAGCACTCAACGTTCTTTATAGTCCAACTCTAACATCCATTAGGGACTACTGGAAAAACCATAGTTTTGACTAGATAGACCTTTGTTGGCAAAGTAACATCTCTGCTTTTTAATATACTGTCTAGGTTGGACTTAGATGGTAGCTAAAAATCTCCTGTGGCCACTGGTTTCAGAAGAGGTGAGGATTAAAATAGGTGAAATTGGCAAGAGGAGTGTCAGTCTGTAGGTATCTAGGACTGTAACTCTTATCAAAACAGGTTCCCTAGTACCTACGATTTACAACCTAGCATAAATATGTGCATCTGCATGCTTATTTGTCATTGTGAAACAGAGGACTGTCTTGGTAAAGAAATCCTGGGTATCTGAAGGCAAGAGGAAGATATCACTGTAAGCCTAGGGTGCCTCTAAAATCCTACTGGGTAGGCCTTGGCTTCATAAAAGGAAAAATAGCTCAGGAAGTCCATATTACTCTATCAGTAGCATTGCTGCAGCCCACAGAAAGATTCCCACTGCACACACCCCAACAATTTGTTCTGCTGAATTCCATGGAGAAGGATCCAGGCATGGAGTACTGGATGACTTACTGCATACTAGAAGATTCAATCATTTTAGCATCCTGACTTTTTACCAACTTCACCCACTACTTCCTTTCTGCTCTTCCAGCTCAATACAAACAACATGGGAAAAACATTTTGGATAACTGGAAATGCAGACTTTTCCATTCTCTCCACCATCTTCAAGCATGAGTGTCCAATCTCCTATTATATCCTGCCTTCTTGGAAGAAAGGATTATTTATCTGTCTAATGGGTTATCTCAAATCTAACCCTTTGCCCAGATGTAACTTTTGTTCAGACAATCTTCTTCCAATCTTCCCCGAAGTATTATCTTCTAAAGAATTGAATTGTAGAGGGTTCTAGTTAAAAAGAGCACATCTTAAATCCTGTCTGTTTTATCAGGGGCCATGTAAAAAGTACTGATGCCTAAAGCAGAGACATTACTTTGCCAACAAAGGTCCATCTGGTCAAAGCTATGGTTTTTCCAGTAGTCATGTATGGATGTGAGAGTTGGACTATAAAGAAAACTAAGTGTCAAAGAACTGATGCTTTTGAACTGTGGTGTTGGACAAGACTCTTAAGAGTCCCTTGGACTGCAAGGATATCAAACCAGTAAATCCTAGAGGAAATCAGTCCTGAATATTCATTGGAAGGACTGATGCTGAAGCTGAAGCTCCAATACTTTGGCCACCTGATGCAAAGAACTGACCCCTTGGAAAAGACCCTGATGCTGGGAAAGACTGAAGGCAGGAGGAGAAAGGGATGACAGAGGATGAGAAGGTTGGAGGGCATCACTGACTCGATGGACATGAGTTTGAGCAAGCTCCAGGAGTTGGTGATGGACAGGGAGGCCTGATGTGCTGCAGTCCATGGGGTCGCAAAGAGTCAGACATGACTGAGCGACTGAAATGAACTGAAAAAGTACATAGAGAAAGTAGGGAAGGAGAAAAGAAATAAAGTGAGAGGAGAGAACCGATGAATCTCTATTTTATAGGTCTAAAAATGTTTAGTACTTTTCAGCTTAAAAATTGTTGATGTGTAATATTACCATTTTGAAATTCCCAGCTCCTCTTTGGAACAGACAGGGTGAGTGGCATCTTATTAATACTTCAAAGATGGGGCAAAAAAAACCCCAAAACTGATCATGGCACACCTGAACTCAGGTCCATGGGATTTCCTACTATCTAAAGACTTGATGATCAGGGCTGACACCAGCTGGGTCCCTCAGGAAGTGATCTGGGGAGTATTAGCAATTCAGAATGTCTGCTGTCCTGGGGCCTGGGGGCTTTGCCTTGAAGCTTTATTTAGATTGTGTGTCACAGAACATCAAACACAAATCGATCTGTATCACTGGGAGTGCTGCTGCTGAGGATCTGGAGGAGGCTCAAGTCTTTCTTCTCCGGCCTTTAGTACCACCAGGTTTCTCAAGTTTCCCTGATGTCCTCAAGGGCCAGAGCTAGGAACTCAGAGCCTCCGATTACTTGTGGCAGAGACTGCTAGATGATTAACAAAACCGTTTCCTATTATTCCTGGGAAATAACGTATGCTGGCCACATATCCCAGACTTCTTTGTGTTTTTTTATGGCCAAGTACTATATCAACATGACTTTTTTTCTTACTTATGAGAATCTTCCAAATACTATTTTATTTACCCATACTAAATTACTAAAACTTGTTTATTATAATAGTTATAAAAGATTCCAAAATATAGGCTTATA
This sequence comes from Muntiacus reevesi, assembly GCF_963930625.1. Classification (NCBI taxonomy): domain Eukaryota; kingdom Metazoa; phylum Chordata; class Mammalia; order Artiodactyla; family Cervidae; genus Muntiacus; species Muntiacus reevesi. The sequence goes on along the minus strand of NC_089254.1, from coordinate 101,735,843 downwards.
TAATGTTTTATTTAACAACCCCACTGTTGAAGATATAAGGTTATTTGTGGCATTTGGATATTAAATTTAAAATAAATTTACACATACATATTTTTTAACATGTATATGTGAATATTTCTATAGGATATGTTCCTCGAATTGGAATTGCTGTATCCCAGGTGTGCAAATTTTAATTTTGGAAGACATATTCCCAAATAACCATGAAATCAATTTATACTTCCACCAGACTATGGGGAAATTCCTAATTGCCCATATGCTCAGCCACACTAAAAAGTATCAATCTTTTTCTTTTTGTCCAGCTGATGGGCAAACAAATGGTATCCCATGCTTTAAAGTAATTTCTCTAGTCACTAGAGAGTCTGTACATCTCTCATCATGTTCATTAGTGGTTTTCACTTGTTCAAACTGTGTGTGGTTCATTTGTCTCTACTGTATCCAGGAATTTTTGCTCAGTTAAACAATTTGTTTGTATATTACTACTTTGTTCATTATATTTATTTTGAAACTCTGTTAGCTATATTTTAATTTTTTTCTTAAAATGGAACTTCAGAATATTCAGGGTGATTTTCTTGAGTCTTACTTTACTGTAGGCAGAAAAAGATTCCAGAAGTCCAGGCTACGGGAGGCAGTAGGCTTAGTGATTATGGGTGCGGTTGTGGTGTCAGGCTGACCTAGATTAGAACTCAGGTTGTGTCATATACTTTCCTGTAACTCTTACCATCCCTGTGCCTCCATTTCTTCTTTTTAAAAATGAGCGTAATAAAAGTACTAAACTCGGAACTGTTACGAAGGTTAGACAAGATGCACATATTTCTGTTGATGCTTGGCAGAAAGCAACACAATTCTGTAAAGAAATTATCCTTCAGTTAAAAAATAAATAAACAAACAATGCTGTGATGTTTCAGGTGGACAGCAAAGGCGCTCAGCCATAAAAAAGCATAATGCATGTATCTTACCACAATACCTGAAACTTAATAATGCTCAATAAATACTATATATTAAATTATTATTTTAGAGATACAAAGTTAGACATTATTTAAGTTTATTCCAGGTCCCAGAACCTATCCAGTGAAATTACTCTTAACAACATCTGAGAAGGCCACTAAAATTTAACTTTTCTTAGAGTGGGCATTTCACCTTATGTTTCAGCCAGCCTTATACAATTCCTATTTCCTGGAACACTAAAATGTTCAACTCATTTATTAATTCAGCCATTACTATTGTGTTCCTACTATGTTTAGAGCCCAGGATATTCAATTATCTTAAGAATCCATTTCATTTTCTCTGCATGGAATTCATTCTATATTCCTTTGGAAAAATTCAACATCCAGATTCCAATGAAACATGAGGAAATTAACAGAGAGACAGAAAGTAGGAAATAAGAAAAACCCACAAAGATTGTCTAGCTCAACTTCTCATTTTATAGATGAGGAAACTACAGGCCAGAGGAGTAAAAAGGTTCTCTAAGGTCACACAGTGAGTCAGTGGGGAACTGGGGTGTCCTGAATCTAAGCCAACACTCTGTTGACTGAATCACACTGTGTTCAAGGATCCAGCTCTACTATTGGTCCAACACAACTTCAAAAATTAGAAACAAAGAGAAGCACAGGTTAAAGATCAAAATGAGCCAATGCTATTCAAAGTTTGTCAAGAAAGTAAGAAGTATAAGACACTCCCCTTGCTGATTGGGAAAACATAGCCGACAGCATTCCAGCTCTCCGTTCATTTGTTTTTGCCCCCTCTCAACAGCCCCTATTAACAACGATAATCTACACTTACAGTAAGTGGTAAACAGAAATCCTACGGGTCTGTGGTTGGCAATCCCCAGTCCACACGCCAAATATGCTGCAGGTGCCAATTTCAGGCTGCAAGTGAGCCTGCCGCCACACATGAGTTCCTGCTCCTATCATTATTGCAACTATTACTGATAACAGTCTCCACCCTCTTGCCTGGGTTTTTTAAGGACAGCACCTCCCATGACTTTCCATCTAGCACCAGTCCCACCCTGGCCTTCCAGAATCACAGGTTCAGCAGGTGGACATGCTCCTCTGCAAAGCGAACGACCACTGTTCCCTGTGACAGAAATGAATCAACAGTCCTAGCAGTGTTTTACAGTAAATGCTAAATTTCTACCCAAATGTGATTCATTTCCTCTCTGTGATCCTAAACCAATACTATATTCTTGATTATTAATATTCATCAAATAAGAATACACTAAAAACAAGAACTGGATAAATCTAAGGGATAGTAAGATCTTTGACTTAAACGGATACAAGGTAACACATTCCCAGGCCTGTAAGTTATGGGTAGAAATTTGGACACAGGGACTGTGATTTGTTCATTCAGTTTACTGAGGGTCTACTATGAACAGTACTGATGCCAGCCATTAAGTTTATGAATATCAGCAGATCCTCTACAAAAGAGTGGTGTAGAGTCACTTTAAAGCCAAACTGTCTGACTTTGAATTTATTTTATTTTATTTTATTTATTGTGTCCTTGGTTAAATCAATTCACTTTCCTAAAGTTCATTTTCCTCATCATTATATAAGGATAACAATTGTACCCACTCCACCGATTTGATACAAAGATTATTTGAAAGTATTTTATATAGTTCTTACCATAGAGTAAGCACTTCATAATTACCAGCTATGATTAAACTTTGTAAATATAACTCACAATTAGAGGGACTTGAAGATTAGCAATCAGAAGATAGCTCCACTGAAAATTTGGAAATGTGGCTGATAGTTAAAGCATCCTTTATTTAAGGAGTGTTTGCTGAGTGCTTATTCTGTGTTAGGAGTGTTAAGACATGAAGGATAAAGAGAGAAACTGATACTTGTCCTTCCCCACATGAAGAGATTATACATAATTGAGAAATGTTCTGTAGATCCCAGGTGAAAGATCAGAAAATGTTGGAAATAAAAAAACAAAATGTGAATGTCTCTGCCCAAGGGAAGGTCTCACGTGTTTTCTTAGTATTTGGTTGTGCAGGAACAGGTTCAGTGGGAGAGATGTCGGTCCCCTGGAGCCTTTGCCAACTGACTCATAAAGAGGCCGCTGAGTCTGAGCTCCGGCTGGGACCCCTTATCAGGTTGTTCCCTCCAAGGCTGAGTGGTCTTCTGTGCTGCTAGAGGAGATATGCTTCTGCACATGGCAACGTGCAACAATCATTTTAAGACTGTGTTAGGAATTATTGGAGTTAAAAATTACATCCATGTTGGACAAATGACAAGCACTCTTTCTAATGCTCTTGAGTTTGGCAAACCATCAATTGAAAGCTTCATCATTACCTCTTTCTGCCCTGTTCTCTGTTTTACTATCCTCCTAGTTGACAGGCTCTTCCTCTACCCTGGACCCTTGGAGTCACAATCCTTTCTTGCTCCCTCATTTTCACACCAGTGTAAAGTGAAAGTGCTTTCTTTAGCAAATTTAAGTACTTTTTCTTCGTGAAGCTCAAGGCCTATCTTTGACTGGATGTTGAAAGTTTTTCTTCTCCTCCACTTCCTTTTTCTCCCAGAACATCACAAGCTTTTTGATTTTTATATATAGGTATGTCTATGGGTTTGGTAATCAGATTGCCTAGGTCTGATTCTAGACTAGGTACTTATTAGCTGTGAGGCTTTAGTTAAGTTACTTAATCTCTTTGTCCCTCTGTTTCCTCGTCTAAAAAGTGGTGAATAGTCTCTATCTCATAGGGCTACTATGAAGATTTAAAAAGATAATACTCATAAGATGCTCAGAATAGAGCCTCACCATAGTGAACACTCAGTAAATATGTGTGCATTCATGCACACACATGTGTATGAACACGTGAGTGGTGTATGTGACACTAGAAATGTCCTAGTTCTGGGTCTTAACACCATGCAGGTCCAAACCAAACCTCTAATCTCGACAGCCTCCATTCCCACCCTCTTTGTGTTGCTACGAAATTCTGAACATCTTTAGCAGCCATGCCCACAGAACTCTCTGACCAGGGCCAGAAGCCTTCAATAAATAATACCTAGCTCTCCGAAATTCACCGTGGAACACATCAGACTGAGAAGAAACACAAAGCCTCCCAACATATCCTATGTTGGGATAGATTCACCTTATTCTTAAATTTTTTTTAATAACTCTGACAGTGAGGTACTACATTGTCCTATTAGTAGAAAAGGCTTGGGAGTCATATTGTTGGGATATGAATCTCACATTTGCCATTGCTTTATTGTTTGCATCTATAAAATGGGATGATAGTGAAAAATGCACTTGTTATGATGATGGAAGGAGATGACCTCTATCAAGTGTCTATCGATGTGAAGCAGGTGGCACAGAGTACTTAATACTACTGTTAAATATTTTTATTGCACTGCTTTTTCCATTCAGTTGCCTCTGTGTAGGGCTCTCCATTCACATCCAGCAATTGAAAGTTGGGCTGCAGCACTTGCTAACTCCTCCTTGGTGAAGAGTGTATGTCTATTCAGAGAGAATCTTAGATATTTTCTTGAGAAGATGAGGAGAGTTTGGAAACAAGTGGCCATCAAAAGACCAGAGCAGACTGGACAATGGGCTTTGTTGGGCAGTTCCCTGGGATGCCAGCGGTATGTGAGACTCACATTCTGATCACAGAAATTGTAAGGCTGATTACAGGATTCAATCAACAAAATCAATTTCCTCTAAGTCTAAGTAGGCATTTAAGTACAGCTTCCCTGGTGGCTCACAGGGTAAAATGTCTGCCTGTAATGCGGGAGAACTGGGTTTGATCCCTGAGTTGGGAAGCTCTCCTGGAGAAGGAAATGGCAACCCACTCCAGTACGCCTGAGACGGAGGAGCCTGGTAGGCTACAGTCCATGGGGTCGCAAAGAGCTGGACATGACTGACAAACTACACTTCACTATTTGTAAGAGAATTTACAAATGAGAGGAAACATCCACATGTGGGATGAAAATGGACAAAGTTATTCATGGATTCTGGGTCTCTTCCTGTAGCGACAGCATTTTTTAAAATTGTTATGAATGTGGTTATATCACTAACGCCTGTTGTTCTGCTATTATTGCACACACCCAGTGAAGTCAGAGGTCGAGTGTCAATTTTAACCTTTTGGGCTCCTTAGCAGTGGACAAAATAATTTTTCCCCCCTCTGGATCGTCTTAATTCACCAAGTAGTTAAATGAGAAAGTAAATATGGTTGATAGAATTAAATATAATGAATGCAGCAAAACCTAAATAATTTATGGGGAGGAAAAGACAGTGCTTTACAGGGTGTCTTGGATGACTTAGTCTTGGAGACACAGAGTGATGAGCTTTGGTAGATACTCAGTACCAAAGTTCCAAGTAAACTCTTGAGGCAGGGGGAGTGATTCAAATGTCACTCCAACAGGAAATGACTCTCCTTGAACAGTGTTCTTCTCAGGGTACCCTTGACCTCTGCATTCCTCAGGCTGTAGATCAGTGGGTTCAGCATGGGGTTGAAGAAACTGTAAAACAGAAAAAGGATCTTCTGCTGCTCCTCAGGGTGGCGGGACTTGGGGGCCATGTACGTGACGATGGCACTGCCAAAGAAGAGTCCGACCACGCAGAGGTGGGAGGAGCAGGTGGAGAAGGCCTTTCCGCGGCCCTCACCTGACTGGATCCTCAGGATGGAGGCCAGGATGCGCACGTAGGAGAGCAGCACCAGGCAGACGGGCCCGACCAAGACCAACACGGAAGCAGCAAAGATGACAGCTTGGTTGAGCCTGGTGTCAGCACAGGCCAGTTTGAGGACAGACAGGATTTCACAGAAGAAGTGGTTGATTTCATGAGGCCCACAGAAGGGCAGCCTTAGGAGGAGACCCACATGGACCAGGGCCAGGAGGGAGCCACATGTCCAGGAAGTCACCACCAGGCTGATGCTGACTCTCCAGTTCACAAGGACAGAATATCGGAGGGGGTGGCAGATGGCCACATACCGATCATAGGACATCACCACCAGGAGAAGACACTCGGTGTGGGCGAAACTCAAGAAGAGAAAGGTCTGTGTGATGCAGCCAGCAAAGGAGATGGGCTTGGCTGGACTCAGGAGGTTGAGCAGCATCTGGGGTACCGTGCTGCAGGCGTAGGCCATGTCAACGATGGCCAGGTGTGAGAGGAAGAAGTACATGGGGGTGTGCAGTCTGGAGTCCAGTGAGATGAGCCCCAGGATGACCCCGTTCCCCAGCAGGGTGAGGAGATAGAACAGGGAGAAGAGCCCAAAGAGGAGCATCTGAGTCCTTGGGCCAAGACAAAGTCCCAGTAGAATGAACTCTGTAACTATTGTCTGATTTTCTCCCATTTCACTATGAAAATGATAAAATGGGATCACTTAGGACAGAATTGTTGAAAACCTCTAGACATTATTTCAAAAAATAGCATTTTTAAAGGACCTGATTTTAAGGTGATGACTAGTTATACATTAAATTAATCATATAACCTGACATACAGTTTTACAGAAAGGGATTGTGTCACCATGATAGGCTACCTAGAGCCACTGACGCATGATGGGAAGAAGGAATGTCCAATCAAAAGAGGAGATAAAGTAACCGTGACATAGGAATCATTCTGGAGATCCACGTGTCAAGTTACTAAGGCACATTACTAAATTACAACAAGTTGCTAAGCTGCACATCTGTTACCAAGAAAATTTCTGGAATGTAGAAGTAATCAGTAAAGGAAGAACACCAAAGATGAGAATTAGAATGGTCCTAGAGAGGAGATGTAATTCCAGTTTCTCAACAGAAATATCCACTGTGCTGCCTTCAGCAAATCAACCTTTGCTCTCTAGATGTAGAGCAGTTTACATGATAACAGGAGGAACAAAAAGATAAAGAGCAACTTTTATGACAATGTGATTGTTTAAGTTGCTAAGAAGGAATCAGTGGATATGCTCCACATGAACTCTAGTGAATACCTTTATGTTACGATGAGTGATGAAATCAAACCAACCATTGGCCGTGAATGTACTGGTGCCATCATAGTTACTAATTTACCAAACAACTGTTTTGAATAACAACCTCTACAATCTGTAGGGGTTGGGTTTGGGAGTGTTGCACGGCATTTGTGTATTGTGAATCTAGACCTTTTGTGCAAGTGTGTAAATGACATAAAGTCAGGCACTCACACGTTTCTTTGAAGGCTGTGGTGGGTGTGTGTGGATGCCAGTGAAACACTTGAAGATGTAGTTTCCCATGAGCCACCTGTAACCCTACCACTCTACGTCTATTAAAAGAGAAAATCTAGGTCATAAAATAAGTGGGAAAGGCCATACCTGGAACAAGTGTGTGGTAGGCTTCAGTATTTGTGTGATGGTTCAGCATTTGCATCGTGTACCATATGTGAAATTCAAAAAGACAAGACATGACAATTCATTAAAAATCAACTTGGTCCTACTTCAGCAACACAAGAATTGATATCTGCTTTACAGATAGCCAATTTTTTTTGAAAAGTAATTTAGTGAATTTGTCATTTTAGAGATGTATATAGCATTCCTTTGGTGGTTCAGTGTTTGATGCTTCTGTGAACTGGTGATGTTTGTTTGTCCTAAGTCTGGATAACAGCTTCTGCAAAATACCATGTACAAATGTAACATCTTTGCTGGTGCAAACATTTACTTAGCACCTTACTGATAGGCAAACACAACCTGAGGCTGATCTATTGAACTTGGGCCTGCTTATTTTGGAAGAAGCAGCTTCTCCAGGATTAATGTACAGAAAGGTGCTTTTGTTGATAATATCCTGGTCTAGTTGTCATTAATATAAATTAATACCAGTCATTAATACCAATGGAGACAATAATGAGATATTCCCTGAGGAACTCGGAAAAAAGAGAAATAAAACTTGTAAAGTCTACTCATCGTGAATGGGAAGAACTGGAGAAGGAAAACAAGAGAACTTTGTAGACATATAACTGGAGAATTCTAAGTGCATCCAAAAAGCTCCACTCAAGAAGCTTTGATGCAGTCTCATGGAGGAAGGGTTTCTCTGGTGGCTGTGTGTGGTAAAGAATCTGCATGCAATGCAAGAGACCTGGGTTCAGTCCCTGGGTCGGGAAGATCCCCTGGAAACAGAAATGGTAACCCACTCCAGTATTCTTGCCTCAGAAATCCCATTTTCAGAGGAAGCTGGTAAGCTACAGTCCATGGGGTGGCAAAGAGTAGGACATGACTGAGCGACTAACACTTTCACTTCACTGTTTTTCATGGAAGAAGGAAGAGAGGATCTAGCTGTGACTCAGGAATCCAAATGTAACAATTGTGTGAGGTCCTTGTCTATGGAAAGACTGAGGAATAAAGCATGAGGTGATCCATGGACCAGTGGTTATCAGCACATCTTCAGCAGTGTCCAGGAGCGTCTGGCCTGATGGGATGAGCATGCTGTCCTGCTGCAGGTCTGTGTCTACAGGTCAGATGGCTTCAGTGATCAGGGATCAATACCCTCACTGGTAAGACCTCCAGTTAAACACCTCGCTACCTCCCACCCTGATTTCCATGCTCACCAACCAACCAGGAGATATTCATTTGCCTTCTTATGCAGACATTTTGACAAAGAGGATGTGCTGATAATCAAAGTTCTTGCCAATTTTTTATAATAAATAATTCCATTCAGGGTTATTTATGGTTATTTATGCCTGAAAAATCCCATGGACGGAGGAGCCTGGTAGGCTATAGTCCATGGGGTCGCAAAGAGTGGGACACGACTGAGCGACTTCACTTTCACTTTTCACTTTCATGCATTGGAGAAGGAAGTGGCAACCCACTCCAGTGTTCTTGCCTGGAGAATCCCAGGGACAAAGGAGCCTGGTGGGCTGCTGTCCATGGGGTCACACAGAGTCGGACACGACTGAAGCGACTTAGCAGCAACAGAAGCAGCAGCATGGTTATTTATGGGCCAGGTCATAGGCAGAGACAATCACATTGAAATACAACCCAGGGAAAGCTTTTCTGAGAAGTTAATTGAACTCCTGAAGGACATCCTCACTAGATCCTTCTCTAGAAACAACAAATGACTGTTTTTTTAATTTTTTAATAAGTATTATCAATAAATTAGGGTCCTTCCCTAGTGGCTCAGACAGTAAAGAATCCACCTGGAATGCAGGAGACCTGGATTTGATCCCTGGGTCAGGAAGATCCTCTGAAGAAGGGAATGGCTACCCATTCCAGTATTCTTGCCTGGAAAATTCCATGAACAGAAGAGCCTGGTGGGCTACAGTCCATGGGGTCGCAGAGAGTCTGATACAACTGACCAACTAACACATCAATAAATTATTAGCAAGACACAATTAAATCAACTGTACTATGAATTTCTAACATATGATGAAGGCTTAATTTTTTCAGGATTACATTAAAAATCATTGTTCTAGAACAACCTTTTAAATTTATTTGGAAAATACATAAAACATATTAAAACATTTAGCTGTGAAAATGCATCTGAATCTACCTCTTATAAAATACTTAATCTCTTTATTAAGTCCTCTTTTATTTCCTTTTGTAATTTCCTAGTTAATTACATAAAGAAAAAAGAAACACTGCTTACAAAGTAGGAATATCTTTGAAACCTGAAGGGAGAGACAGGAGGAAGGAGGGCCTATTGAATATGTTAAAATTCTTTATGAACATTTGTCAACTGGATTGTAACACATCCCATGTGAACAAAGAACAGGTGTATCCATTTTTGTAATTCTGGCACTTAGCAAATGTTTACTGAGTGAACAAATGAATGAATGAGACACTTGAGTGAATGAATGCCTAAATATTGAATGCTTGGACAATCCTTGAACTGGGTCTGGTACTTCAGACTTGCTTAAATTTTTCTGAGCATCAGTTCAGTTTAGTCGCTCAGTTGTGTCCAACTCTGCGATCCTATGGACTGTAGCATGCCAACCTTCCCTGTCCATCACCAACTCCTGTCAACTCATGTCCATAGAGTTGGTGATGCCATCCAACCATCTCATCCTCTGTCATTGAGAATAAACATACCAAATTAAGGACATTCTTCCCAAGGCCAAAAAGAATGCTGTCTGAAGTTTGGTAATAACAACTGTAGAATCTCCAAAATGTTTAAGCATTGAACACCTGAAAAACACTTCTACTTTCTTTCTTTTTTCCCTCATATTTTTATGCTAGTGGTGGTTTAGTCGCTAAGTTGCGCCCGACTCTTTATGACACCGTGGACTTCAGCCTGCCAGTCTTCTCTGTTCATCGGCTATCCAGGCAAGAATACTGAGGTGGGTTGCCATTTCTTTCTCTAGGGGATCTTCAAGATTGAACCTGGGTCTCCTGCATTGCAGGCAGACTCTTTACCAATTGAGCTACCAGGAAAGCCCTATTTTCATTTACATGGTATTAGAAGTCTCTTACCTGAACTCAAATGGATTAATTTACTAAAGACTATAAGAACTGAAAGAAGAGACTAAGAAAGAAATGAAATACATCCCAATTTCAAATACCAACATTCAAGCATCATTTTATGCTATAAATGATGCATCTGATATGTATGTACAAGTTAGCAATTTAAAAATTGGCAAATTGTTTGATGACTAATACATTATCCAGGATCTCTGTGGTTTCAAAGTAAATATCTAAGATTGGAATCATTTTTTTATACATGAACAAACCTGTCAGCACTAGATGGGGCCTCTGTTTCAAAAAGTAAAATTTAAGATCTGATGGGCTGACAAACTCTTTTCTAATGTTGTGGGTGTGAGTCACAGACCATTCCTAAAAACGAAAGCTATTTTTAAACCCTCAGTTCAACTGAAGTGCTGCATGCTTACTTCCAACTTAAAAGAAATATCTGTTACGGTTAATGTACTCAATAGAACCCTTCTTTGATCCCTTTCTAGATCAAAATATTTTAGCATTCCTGTTGATATTTCTTCTTTGACCCATGTGTTATTTAGAAAGTGATTGTGTAATTCCCAAATATTTGGGGGATTTTCCAGCTAAATCTGTTAATGATTTCCATTTTAATTCCATTTTGATCTAAGAACAGACATTGTGGGATTTGTTCAGGTGCATGTTTTGGCCCTTAATATGCTCTATCTTGGTGAATGTTACATGGAGCTTGAGAAGAATGTGTACTTTGCTGTGGATGAAGTAGTCTATAGGTGTCCAGTTGCTGGATGGTGTTCAGCTATATCCTTATAGATTTTCTGTCCTCTAGATTGATCATTTATGATAGAAAGGCAAGATGGAGTAGTAATTAAAGAGCATAAATTTAAGGATCAGACATGCATTTACTACTTGTATGATTCTGAGTTCTTAACCTCTCAAGCCCTAGTATTAAAATTTTTGAAAGGAGAAAAGTGACAGTATCTATTACATGAGGTTGTTATGAAAATTGAGGTAATACAAGTTAAATAGTTAAATGAATTAACTGAGACAAAAATTGAGCATATTTCTACTACACAGTGATTGTTTTACAATATAAGTCAATAATGTACTTTTGTGGATAATATACAGTTGAAGGATCAATAAGGAGGTTTTGGCTTCTGACCTTCAATGTCTTTATTTGGAAAGTGCATGATTAGTTTAAGAGATATTGGGGATTAAAAAGGGCTTAAAGCTGACAATTCTATTAAAAACTAAAGAGATTATCCTTTAAGTAGCAACTCTTTTGCTTTTCTGCACTTTCCTCAACCACACAACCACACACACACATATACACCCACACACACATACATTCACTTTCATTCATGTACACTCTAGATTTGGGAAAGTCTAATATTTAAAGTGTTTTCTGTGTGCCTGACACTGTTCTCCAAGTTACGGGTAATGGATGAGATGTGTATGGCCTTCATAGATTATATATTGTAGTTCTATTGATGAGACATAAACATAAAGACTGAAGTAATATCAGTTTCCCTGAAATGAAAGATCACACCCTAATATATCCCAGAAAAATCTTTCTCAGTTTATGAAAATTATTCCATATATTTAACCTAAATCCAACACCCAGGATTTTCTTATTCTTTTATCTAGCATCTGGGTCCACAAAGTTAGAGCTTTCATACAGCTATTTATACACTGTATAGAATGAAATTAACCAAATTAAAATACATAATAACACTATTTGTGAACAATATATTAAAAAGTTAGCATTAATTTTTCCTCAAACTATCCCCACAGCAGAATAGTTATCAGCCCACATTTATAGAAGACTGAATTTCCTTATGTGTGCTTAAAAAGAATAGCAGTATAAAAGTGAGAGTTAGGAGTTTGGGATTAACATATACACATTACTACATAGAAAACAGATAACCAACAAGGACCTGCTGCATAGCACAGGGAATCCTGCTCAATATTTTGTAATAATATATATGGAAAGAATGGGTACATGTATAACTGAATCTCTTTGCTGTAGATCTGAAACAAACACAAACTGTAAATCAACTATACACTAACATAAAATAAAAACTAAATTAAAAAACAAAGCCAAAAGACCACCTGTTACAACACGTGCAAGAGGAACTGATGGTAAAATAAAATAAGGCAACCAGGTTAGCGCCCCCATTTGGACTCAAGATCTCAGAAGAGGAAAGCATCTGCAGGCTGGATGGGGTCCTGCCCTGGGGAGCTTCTATGGGAGCTGTAGAGCCCTCACCTCTGCTCCAGATTGGAAATGGGACCAGATCCTCAGAAAAGGAGGTTTATTCTCTGATGGGCTCAACCTCGCTGTAGCTCTTGAGGGTTCACTGGAAGGGGTGGCTGTGACATGTAGCGCACGCCCAGCTCCCCTGGGGAGGGGAGACAAAGCAACTCTTCTTTTCTGTTTCCCTTCTCATCCCCACAGACAGCCCCAGGGCACCCCCCTGAGAAAACATCACTCCTTACAGTCCCTGAATACTTGGCATTATTTGGATTTCATGAATCCCAGCACTGCTGCAGTTCTCAAAACTCCAGATGATTCAGCTGAACCGGTAAGGAAACTGAACAAATGTGACATAGACTAAACCCCTGGCATTAAGCTCTGTAGTTCAGCTTCTCCCCATTGTGATCTGGGTCCCTTGTGTTAGCAGAGATGAGCAGAACACACCCTGAAAAAGCAGCTGATTCCAAGTAACAGGTCAAGGTGCACAGATGCTGCAGAGAGCTGGTTATGGAGGCAGGGGATGGACTGGGGAGTCGAAGGAGGCAAGGTGTCCCAGGAGGGCTTATTAGTCACTGCCCAGGGGAAGATTTTCTAAGACACAAACCATCAAAGTAGGTCGACCACTGGAATTACTCTCTAGTCTCTGGCTCTGAAGAGGTGCTGAAGAGTCTACTCCCTCAGGAGAAGGGAGAGGACTTGGGCTTTCTCTAGAAACCCTCACCTCTTCCAGGAGCATGGAGACAACTGTTGCCTAAAGTATCCTCATGTTTATTTGTCCTTTTGTCTTATACTGGACATTCAAGGTTATGAATTTCATATCAAGCAATTGTGCAATTTACAAATGAATGAGTTTTTGTAGTGTGACCCCTGACATGCTGGGAGTGAGGCATAAACTTGAGGTACATCTTTCACAGATTATCACATTTTGAGAACATGCTTACCTGTACTCCACAGGTGTGTGTCCATTATGAGAAGAACCATGTATTTATTTAGGGACATGATAAGTGCTCCTGATTATATAATAAAGTTGGTACATAGCAGGCAACCCATAAATATTAAGACCACTTTCTTCTTGATTTCTCCTTTCATGCCCAGCTGAACTGCAGAACATCTGAAAAATAGAAAAGTAATGTTAACTACAAAAAACCCTGCTGAATTCCATGAAAATATTTCAGGACATGTCTTTCAATATTTAATGTCACATAAACACCAGTTGTAAAAAGCCAACTTAGGATATAAAAACAAAAAGTTTTAAATAATAATTAGAAGTAAAAAATTTTGGAAATACATCACTTCAAAATACAGTATTTTCTTTTACATGTTAAGTTGATACAACTTTTAACCTGTGGACAGCTTCTAAAAGTGGTCAGAGTGAAATGTGAACAAATACAAGACATAAATGAATATGTGCTTAGTTGCTCAGTCATGTCAGACTCTTTGCGACCCCACAGACTGTATGTAGCCCACCAGGCTCCTCTGTTCATGGGGATTCTCCGGGCAAGTTGTGGGTTGCCATGCCCTCCTCCAAGGGATCTTTGCAACCCAGGAATCAAACCCAGGTCTCCTGCATTGCAGGTGGATTCTTTACCGACTGAACTACCAGGGAAGCCCACATAAATGTATACCAAAGAACTTATTAATAATACAGTGAGATTGGTCATATCTTATTTGACATGGATATGCTCTCAAATGTTCACACTATATGCCAGCATGTAGAAATCAGGAAACCACCATTCATGAACAAGTAGCAAACTAGAAACGTGTGTAAAGAACAGTTTAGAGAAATATATCTTAACTTAGAAATATTGGTTATAAATGGATATTTTCATAAAAACGAAAACTTAAAAGTAAGACAATCAGTAATTAAATGTAAGATTTGGGATTTTCACAAAAATTAAAACTTCTAAAAGTCTTTTGGGAACATAAAGATAAATATCTACAGCTCAAAATTGTCTATATTCTGTTAAAATTAAAGTGTAGTAACTATAGTGTTTACTGTTTAAAGAGAGTAAAAATGATATAAGTGTACGATAGAACTCAGTAGACAGACAACACAGTCAGTATTAGGTGAAATGAAAACATTTACGTTATTTGTTAGCATTGGGCATTGATTTCATTAGACATTTATAATTTTATAACTTGATTTATAAAGTTTATAAATTTATAATTTGATGCCTACAATACATATACTGCTAGCATTTGATTTTAGAGTTCACTTGAACACAATACAGATAAAGATCAGCATAAAATGGGTGGATTCCATCACCTTTCAAAGTAAATCTGTAAAAGAGCAGGAAATAAATTGTGAAAACTACCCAAGACACCAGTGAATGTATCTTCGGGACTGCAACAGAAACGGATGGCAAAGAATGAAAATGACAGTGCTCCGAAATGTATTTCTTAGGTAATTATGAATTAAAAGGACAGAATTTGTTTGGGATCCTTAACAACAGAGAAGGAAGAGGCAGAATTTACTAAGACTATAGGTTTCTGGTTTTGTTTTTTATTTTTTTATTTTTTTTTTTTTAGCTTGGTGTGTTTCATTCTTTTTTTTTTTTTTTTTTTAATATTATTTTATTAGTTGGAGGCCAATCACTTTACAACATTTCAGTGGGTTTTGTCATACATTGATATGAATCAGCCATATAGTTACCTGTATTCCCCATCCCGATCCCCCCTCCCACCTCCCTCCCCACCCGACTCCTCAGGGTCCTCCCAGTGCACCAGGCCCGAGCACCTGACTCATGTATCCCACCTGGGCTGGTGGTCCGTTTCACCATAGATAATATACATGCTGTTCTTTCAAAACATCCCACCCTCACGTTCTCCCCCAGAGTTCAAAAGTCTGTTCTGTATTTTAATGTCAGCTGTGTTACCTTAGGCCTTCCCCAATGGCTCAGATGGTAAATAATCCACCTGAAATATGGGAGGCCTGGGTTGGGAAGACCCCCTGGAGGAGGGCATGGCAACCCACTCCAGTATTCTTGCCTGGAGAATCCCCACGGGTAGAGCCTGGTGGGCCGCAGCCCGTGGGGTCGCAGAGAGTCGGACACGACCGGGTGCCTAAGTACAGCCCAGCAGAGCACCCCCTTGAGTAAGACAGCTCCGTAGAAGGCGTGTGAGCCTCTTCCTTGTGCACAATTGTCTCTGGGGTGTACCCGCTAGCACACGGCTGCATCCCCCAGCCTCTTTACAGACACAGACCCTGCCTTTGGAAGATCTGGGTGAGTCCCACTCTGCCACTCACTAACCATGGGATCCCTGAGTGCTGCTTAACTTCTCTGTGCCTTGATTCTTTTCACGTATAAATTGAATGTAGTAGTAAAACCTTTCTCTGGCAATTGTTGTGAAGATTAGACTGATATTAATGGCTGTGTCCTCATAGAACAGTACTTGATATGGAATAAGCACTCAATAAATGCAAGCTATTGATACTTGTGATGCAACATAGCACAGACTGAGAGATCTGGGATGCTTTGCAAATAAATGATACGTTAATCCTTTAGAAACAGACTATCAAAACACTTTTTTTCTTAGGGAGGACAGTTCATTCGGAATATCTTATGTCTTAATTCTCCACACATTATGCCATTCATAGTTCTTAGATATGTATTAGTATTCTTAATTTGGTGGTTACTTTTGAACTTCTATTATGTGCAAGCCTCAGGAATTAAATTTATTCAATTCTCAAGATGATTGCCTTTATTTTTTTTTCATGTAAAAGAAAATAAAACACACCCTACATTCTAGAAAGCTAGCAGAAAGTCATAAAGTTAGAGATCTGGGAGGAATTTATAGATCATCTGGTCCAACATTTCATCTTACAGTGGAAAACCGATGTCCGCAGCAATTAAGTCATTTTCCAAAAGGCACACCGTGACCCAGTAGAATTGGGATGTCCTGGCTCTGAGTCAGGCCTCTGAGGACTAAACCAGACTATGCTCGATGATGCACCTTGTTCCCTGGCCTAAAAGGGTTACTCAAATTAAAAACAAACAACAGAGAACAAGCAAAAAATAAAACAAACGAACTAAACCAAAGTGAGCCAGAGCTCTTGTCAAAGTTCATCAAGAAAGCAAGGCACTGTAATCTGGGATAAAGCATCACAACCATAACATCCTGTGAGACCATATTCTAACTCTTCTTTCACTTTCCTCCCTCTTCCTCCTAAGAACCATAGATTTAACAAAGCTTCTATATATCATAAATATTCAAAGTGTTTTGTAGATCACCACCATCAGCAAGATAAGAGAAGTTGTCAGAAATGCAATCTCTGCCCATCACATTAACACCTGCTGAATCAGAACCAGTATTTATTCAACATCCTCAGAATTCTTGTCAAGGAATATACATCAAGGCTGTATATTTAACTTATATGTAGGGTACATCATTCAAAATGCTGGGCTGGATGAAGTACAAGCTGGAATCAAAATTGCTGGGAGAAATATGAGTAACCTCAGATATGCAGATGGCACCAACCTTATGGCAGAAAGCAAAGAGGAACTAAAGAGCTTCTTGATGAAGGTGAAAGAAGGGAGTGAAAAAGCTGGCTTAAAACTGAGTTTTCAAATAACTAAGTCCATGGCATTCAGTCCCATCACTTCATGCAAATACATGGGGGAACAATGGAAACAGTGACAGACTTTATATTCTTGGGTTCCAAAATCATGGTGTATGATGACTACAGCCATGAAATTAAAAGAGGTTTTCTCCTTGGAAGAAAAGCTATGACAAACCTATACACCATATTAAAAAACAGAGACATTACTTTGCTGGAAGAGGTCTGTCTAGTCAAAGTTATGGTTTTTCCAGTAGTCATGTACAGATGATGTAAGAGTTCAACCGTAAAGAAGGCTGAGCACCGAAGAACTGATGCTTTTGAACTGTGGTGTTGGAGAAGACTCTTGAGAGTCCCTTGGACTGCAAGGAGTTCCAACCAGTCAATTCCAAATGAAATCAACAACCATGGATATTCATTGGAAGGACTGATGTTGAAGCTGAAGCTCCAATACTTTGGCCATCTGATGTGAAGAACTGACTCATTTGAAAAGACGCTGATGCTGGGAAAGACTGAAGGCAGGAGAAGCGGATGACAGAGGATAAGATGGTTGGATGGCATCACTGACTCAATGGACATGAGTTTGAGCAAACTCTGGGAGATGGCGAAGGACAAGGAAGCCTGGTGTGGGTGTGATGTACTCCATGGGGTCACAAAGAGTTGGACATGACTGAGCCACTGAACAACAACAGATGACTTGTATCAACATTGACACCAGAGAAGCACAAGTCTATACCACCTAGCTGTGAACAGTTGTCCTATAGGTCAGTAGTTGGCAGTGCCCATGTGATATGCCAAGGACACTGTGGGATCCAATTTCTAGCGGCTTCTGAACTTGTTTCCACCCCAGCCTCCCATCCCTATCACTTGCAGTAGTTATAGCCCCTAATTCTTCACCATATCACACAAGACACAGAAGGGTTAACACATTCTATGTATCTACTCTGCTAGTACAAGCACCATCCTGGTTTAGCTATTTGGCATGCTCTTTTTGAAAGGCACATAACCTCTGTTCTACATGATAGAAATGAATATACATAGCTCTTTTTAAATTAAGCAATCTTAATATATGGGCAATAGCTCAGAATCACTGGCAAATGGAATATAATTATTAATATTCTTCCCATAAGAAACTTTTGCAAGAACAGAGTGAATATGGGACTAAAATTGTTTAATGGTTAGTAAGATGTCTAACTTTGAAAGATTAATGGTTGCCATATTTAAGTCACATGCTTTATGGAGGTATATACCTTTTTTTGGATAGGAGTTTTGCTAAATGATGATATTTTATTTAGTCATTTACTGAGTGTCTACTATAAAACAGGACTGGTCTAGCCATTGAAGATGTAAATATCAGAAGGTCCTTTTCAGAAGAACGATTTGCAATTAATCTAGATTGTGTGTGCTTACCCAGTTGTGTCCAACTCTTTGCG
Source organism: Muntiacus reevesi (assembly GCF_963930625.1). Taxonomy (NCBI): domain Eukaryota; kingdom Metazoa; phylum Chordata; class Mammalia; order Artiodactyla; family Cervidae; genus Muntiacus; species Muntiacus reevesi. The sequence goes on along the minus strand of NC_089254.1, from coordinate 101,717,274 downwards.
ACCCCCAGCCCTGCCACCAGTCTCATCTGCCCATGGGATTCTCCAGGCAAGAAGACTGGAGTGGGTTGCCATTTCCTTCTCCAGGGGGTCTTCCCAACCCAGGTATTAAACTTTCATCTCCTGCCTTGCCAGGCAGATTCTTTACCACTTTGCCAGTTACTCAAGATTAGATTGACTCAATTTGAATTCTGATTTCACTTTCTTATTTTTAGTGACAATGAGTGTGTTAATTCTCTAAACTTCAATTTTTATAAATGAGAATACTCTTAGTACTTACTTCACAATTTGTTGTGATGATTACAATCTAAAGATTTTAATATAGTGTTTGGTACACAGGCAGTACTAAATACATTTTAGCTATAATCATATTCTACATACTATGTTCTGCAAATGAGAACAATTTTAAAATGGAAAAAAAGATCAGAAGATAGTTTAACATTGAAAATTATGTGTAAGTAGTTAATTGATAAAGGCTCATAAATTCACATGACTGGCGCTTGTTGAGTACTCGCTGTGTGCTAGGGAGTGTGCTAGTGTTGGTGAAAAGTGATAAGCAGGGTCCAGTTCCTGCCCTTGGGGAGCTCTTCATCTTACAGGTGAAACGTGATACTTACCTGAGCAACATTTTATAAATACCACCCTTTTAACCACTGAGAATGCTGCAAAATGAAATCTGAACTCCTTTGTCTTGGAAAAGGGCTCATTTTAGACAAAATACTATCAAGCATCCATTCTCCCTGTTCTCTGCTGGTGAGGAGCCAGTGAGAAACTATGGCATCAGTCTTCTCTTGCCTTGGTTCTCTTTCACTTCTCAGCTCATTTCCAGAGAACTGCCTCCATCTCTTACCCTTGGAGCCACAGTTCTTCCTTGTTACTACACCCACTGTTCATATATCTCTTTGGAGTCAAGCTGCCTTCTTTAGCAAATGCAAGTCCTTTCTTTTGAAAGCCCAATGCCCTCACTGGTCTCAGTCACTTGCTTTGATCCAGCCTCTCGATTTCCCTGATTTTACCCATAGGTCTGCTCTAGAGAGGCCACTACCCAATGGTAATGATTATAGGGTCAAGAATCAGACTGCCTTACTACAATCCTGCACTGGACTGTCATTCGCTGTGAACTGGGTGAGTTACTCAATCCCTCTGCCTCCATTTCCTTATGTGTAAAGTGGGGATTGTCTCTTGCCTCAAAGGGCTATTTTGAGGATGAAATTGAAACAATTCTTGTAAAGTGCAGTGCCTGGCCTGCAGTGAGAGAAACAGAGAGACAAAATCAGAGATGGAGATAGAGAGAGAGAGAAAGACAGAGGGTGTTGATGTCTTTATAATGACGTTTGATCTTAGCTGAACTAAGTGACCAATCTCAGTGAGAGTAGACTTAATTCTCACCTTCTTCGTGGTCTGCATTCCTCTAGAAGTCCAATGACTTTTGCAACTCTGTCCATAGGTTTTACTCTCCAGGACAACTGAACTCTCATAAACAGTCTCTGATCTTCCAGGCCTCTGAGAGCAAAGAGCAGCTCACTTTGCATACATGAGACAGTGCAGAGATACTACTTTAGTTAACATATCCTTGGGATATCTTAGACTTCTTTATTGAATTACAGTGATATTGACCTATGACATTGTTATGGTTAAGTACACAAGGCTTGGGAGTCAGACTGTCTGAGTAAAAGTCTGGCACTACTTTTCTCGTCCATGCATACATACAACAGACTGACAATAGGGCCCTCTTCCGGGATATGTTGTGATGACTGAACAAGATGATCCATGTAAATGATCGATATAAGTATGGAGTCTACAGAACTGAGTGATTAATTCAAACCTTAACTCTTATTATAAAAACCCACTTTCTTTCCACAGTCAGTAAGCGCTGTTGCCCACACACAGTAATTAAGAGCAGGGTTGAGAAGTTATTAAAGCCCAAATGAAGGCCACACCCTTATTCTACTGAACAACCCTTCTGTTCACTGTTACTGTGAAATTGAGGAAGAGTCGGGAGGAAAGTGGCCATCCTTGCCTCAGGGCAAGTTATAAAGTGGATTTAAAAGTTACACCCTGAAAAAATTATATCAAACATATGGGACTCAATTCTGACCATTTGGTTTGTAAAACAGAATTAATTACCACAAGGCAGAAGAGCCAGTCATACCACACTAGCCACTTATAGTATCAGGTAAAATTTTCTATGAAATTACTGTTGAAAACACACTAGAAAATAATATACAGAGACAGTCTGTACATCTACATAACTTACATTCAACACACAGCATTTTCTGGGAATCTAAAAAACAACAGAAATTATTTGTTTGTACCCATTATCCACCTAGTTTTAATCTTTTAGTAGCCACGAGCTAATCAGTTTACCCCCAAAGCTGTAAACAACATACTATTTCCACTCCATCAGCAAGCTTTTCCTTTATCTTTCCTGCTTTCTCTAAATTCAGTTCAGCTCAGTTTAGTCACTCAGTCGTGTTTGGCTCTTTGCAACCCCATGGACTGCCACACATCAGGCTTCCCTGTCCATTACTAACTCACAGAGCTTGCTCAAACTCATGTCCATTGTGTAGGTGATGTGATCCAACCATCTCATCCTCTGTTGTCCCTTTCTCCTGCCTTCAATCTTTCCCAGCATCAAGGTCTTTTCCAAGGAGTCAAATCTTCGCATCAGGTAGCCAAAGTATTGGAGTTTCAGCTTCAGCATCAGTCCTTCCAATGAATATTCAGGACTGATTTCCTTTAGGATTGACCAGTTGGATCTCATTGCAGTACAATTACTTTTGGATTGACTGGTTTGGATCTCCGAAATACCTTGTATTAATTATGTTCCTTCAATCAACCTGCTTGTTAACTCCCTAATATGACTCAACAATTTTCATATGAGATTTTTCAACATTATGGAGCACAACTAGCTAGACATCTCTGACTTACTCTTGAACAGGAGGAGTGCAATTTTTGAGAGTGGACAAGTGTGCTTTCAGGCTTTGAAGATCACTTCCCTTTATAACTTTCTTTTTTCTTCCAAATTTTGTGACCTATACAATTGGAGAGCTAATATAGTTAGGGCAGGAAAGTGGAAAGACTGTATTCAACTTTGTAGACTCAGGAAATCAATTTAAATAAATGTTAACTTCAGAGATATTAAATTCAGAGTGATCAAAGAAAACGATCATAGTATAATCCAAGCTATGGTTTCTGTAGTAGTCATGTACTGATGTGAGAGTTGGACCATAAAGAAGATTGAGTGCCAAAGAACTGATGCTTTTGAAGTGTGTTGCTAGAGAAAACTCTTTTTTTTTCACTTATTTTTATTAGTTGGAGGCTAATTAATTCACAGTATTGTAGTGTTTTTTGTCATACATTGACATGAATCAGCCATGGACTTACATGTTTTCCCCATCCCGATCCCCCCTCCCACCTCCCTCTCCACCCGATTCCTCTGGGTCTTCCCAGTGCACCAGGCCCGAGCACTTGTCTCATGTATCTAGCCTGGGCTGGTGATCTGTTTCACTATAGATAATATACATATTTCGATGCTGTTCTCTTGAAACATCCCACCCTCGCCTTCTCCCACAAATTCCAAAATTCTGTTCTGTACATCTGTGTCTCTTTTTCTGTTTTGCATATAGGGTTATCATTACCATCTTTCTAAATTCCATATATATGTGTTAGTATGCTGTATTGGTCTTTATCTTTCTGGCTTACTTCACTCTGTATAACGGGCTCCAGTTTCATCCATCTCATTAGAACTGATTCAAATACACACTGAGAAATCAGATCTGCAAGAGACACCTGCACCCCAATGTTCATCACAGCAGTGTTTATTATAGCCAGGACATGGAAGCAACCTAGATGCCCATCAGCAGACGAATGGATAAGGAAGCTGTGGTACATATACACCATGGAATATTACTCAGTCATTAAAAAGAATTCATTTGAATCAGTTCTAATGGAAAAAACTCTTGAGAGTCCCTTGGACTGCAAGGAGATCAAACCAGTAAATCCCAAAGGAAATCAACCCTGAATATTCACTGGATGGACTGATGCTAAATTTGAAGCTCCATATTTTGGCCACCTGATGTGAAGAGCTGACTCATTGGAAGACTCTGATGCTGGGAAAGACTGAGGACAGGAGAAGTGGGTGACAGAAGATGAGATGCTGGGATAGCATCACTGACTCAATGGACATGAGTTTGAGCAAACTCTGGGAGATAGTGAAAGACAGGGAAGCCTGGAGTGCAGTTCATGGAATTCATGGGACCTGCTTAGTGACTGAACAGTAACAATAAAGTCACATCTGATAGAAAAATCAATGAATGCCATATAGCTAAAACTTTTCCTTCAAAGGAAGAGGGAAGTCTTATTCTTGTGTCATCAAGGCACACATAAGAGAGCTTTTTGGGATTCAAATGTCACCAGTTAGAAGTGACTCTCCTTGAACAGTGTTCTCCTCAGGGCACCCTTGACCTCTGCATTCCTCAGGCTGTAGATCAGCGGGTTCAGCATGGGGTTGAAAAGACTATAAAACAGAAAAAGGATCTTCTGCTGCTCCTCAGGGTAGCGGGACTTGGGGGCCATGTACATGATGATGGCACTGCCAAAGAAGAGCCCGACCATGCAGAGGTGGGAGGAGCAGGTGGAGAAGGCCTTTCCGCGGCCCTCGCCTGACTGGATCCTCAGGATGGAGGCCAGGATGCGCGCGTAGGAGAGCAGCACCAGGCAGACGGGCCCCAGTAAGATAAACACACAGGCCGAGAAGATAACAGCTTGGTTCAGCCTGGTGTCAGCACAGGCCAGTTTGAGGACAGACAAGATTTCACAGAAGAAGTGGTTGATTTCATGAGGCCCACAGAAGGGCAGCCTCAGGATGAGACCCACATGAACCAGGGCCAGGAGGGAGCCACATGTCCAGGAAGTCACCACCAGGCTGATGCTGACTCTCCAGCTCACAAGGACAGAATATCGGAGGGGGTGGCAGATGGCCACATACCGATCATAGGACATCACCACCAGGAGAAGACACTCGGTGTGGGCGAAACTCAAGAAGAGAAAGGTCTGTGTGATGCAGCCAGCAAAGGAGATGGGCTTGGCTGGACTCAGGAGGTTGAGCAGCATCTGGGGCACCGTGCTGCAGGCGTAGGCCATGTCAACGATGGCCAGGTGTGAGAGGAAGGAGTACATGGGGGTGTGCAGTCTGGAGTCCAGGGAGATGAGCCCCAGGATGACCCCGTTCCCCAGCAGGGTGAGGACATAGAGCAGGGAGAAGAGCCCAAAGAGGAATAAGTGCATCCTTGGACCAAGAGAAAATCCCAAAAGGATGAACTCTGTAACCATCGTCTGATTTTTCTCCATTTCACTATTAAGAGAGAACCAGGCAGCTATGTGACATCTATCTTATTTAATACCTCACGTATTTTTGGTATATGGAAAACTATTAATAAACATCTTTAAGAACTCATTGAATTATAAATAAGGAAAGAATGAAAAGAAAGGTTAGGGAAGGGTGAAAGGAAGGAAGAAGGAAGCAAAAAAGGAAAGAAAGACAGGCTTTCTATCTAAAGTTAAATGTTCAATAGATTAAATTCTCAATCTAAAATTCAATTTTACAGAAGAGAAATATGTATCAATACAGACTTACCTAGAGCCACTGACACTGTCCTGAAATTAAGAAATATCAAACCAGATTACAAGAAAATAATCATGAAATATGGATTGTCTCAGAGCTACTTATGTCCAAATCAGTAGGAGAACTACCGGGTAGTAGAAAGAATCAGAAATAATTGGCATTTAAATCCCATGTTCATTGATTGGAAGAATTAGTACATGTTACCAAAAGCCATAGATGAATTCAGTGTAGCCCTTTTCAAAATTCCAATGGTATTTCTAACAGAACTAGAAAAATAATCCTAGATATTTAAGGAATCGCCAGAATCCCAGAATAGCCAAGGCAATCCTGAGAAAGAAGAACAAAGCTTAAGGCTTTCTACTTCTAGATCTCAAGCTATATTGCAAAGTTACAGTAGTTAAAACAATACTTTACTGGCATAAAGACAGAGACACAGACCGATTAAACAGGATTGAGGGCACAGAAATAAATCCCTGCAAATATATTCAACTAATATTTAACAAGGGAGCCAAAAATACTAGTGTAGAAAAGACAATCTCTTCAGTAAATGTGCAAATTGGAAAGTCATATATAAAAGAATGAAATTAGACTCCTATTTTACACTACTCACAACAATTAGCACACAGTGGATTAAAGTCTTAAACATAAAAACTGAAACTACAAAGAAATAAATAAACCGTAAAATAAAAGATCCTTGACATGGCTCTTGGCAATGAATTTTTGACATGACATCTAAAGCAAAATAAAAAATAAGCAAATGGAACTACCTCAAACTAAAAGGTTCTGCACAGCGAAAAATGAAAAGATGAACAGAATGAAAAGACAACATAAGGCATGGGAAAAGCTACTTTCAAACCATATATATTGAGCAAGGGGTTGATATTCAAAATATATATTAAATAACTCCACACAACTCAGCAGCAAAAAAGCAAATAGTCCAATCTAAATGTGGATAAAGAATCTGAATGGACTTTTTCCCAAAGAATACATACAGATAACCAACAGGTACCTGAAAAGTTATTCAGTATCACTCAATATCAGACAAATGAAATCAATATTACAGTGACATATCACATCATGCCTGTTAGAATGGTTATGATCAAAAAGATGAGATGACAAATGTTGACAAAGATGTGAAGAAAAGGGAACCCTTTTACACTGTTGGTGGAAGTGAAAATTGTTACAGTTACTGTGAAAAACAATAGGAAGTTTTCCCTGAAAATAAAAATGGAATTACCATACAATCTAGCAATTTCTCCTGGGCATTTATCTGAAGGAAAAAAAAAAAAACAGACCACTAACTCAAGAAGTTATCTGTACCCCCATGTTCACATCAGCATTACTCACAATAGTCAAGACATGGAAACAGCCTAAGTTTTCACCAACAGATGAGAGGATAAAGAAGTAGAGAGAGTGTGTCTGTACATATTCAGCCATAGAAAGAAGGGAATCCTGCCATTTGTGACATGAATGGACCTTGAGGGCATTCTGCTTAGGGAAATAAACGAGACAGAGAAAGACAAATACTGTATGATCTCATTTATATGTGGGAGCTAAAAACCAACCACCAAACTGATAGACAAGGGATTACATTTGTGGTTACCAGGATTGAAGGGTAGGTATGGAGGGGAAACTAGATGAACATACTCAATAGGGACAAACTTCTAGCTATAAGATAAATAAGTACTAGTGACTATAGCTAACATAATGAATATAATTAGCATTACTCTACGGTGTATTTAAAAGGTGTAAGAGAGTCAAAACCCTATGACTTCTAACCACAAGAAAAAAACACAGTTTCTCTTTTTTCGGTTATCAACATGTGAGATGGATTTTTAAATTTATTTTTTAGTTTTAAAATTTTAAAAAGTTATTTTATACTAGAGTACCAATTAACTATGCTATGATAGATGTTTACTAGATTTATTGTGGTGATCATTTTACAGCATTTGTAACTCAAATCATTACAGTGTATACCTTAAATTTAGATAATACTGTATGTTAATGATATCTCAATAAAACTGGAAAACATTTTTAAAAGAGAATAAGATTGATCATAGCCTAGAATCAGGAACTAGACCCATCTTGCTATTAATTCAATCCTCCATATGTGGGAAATGTTTTATATCTGAAATCCAAGACATATTACCATGTAAACAAAAAAGCATAGTGACTGAAATCAGCAATAAGGATTAATACATATTTTATAAGTGTCTAACAGAAACAATGATAAAGCTTGCCTCTTGACAAATGGCAGCATCAGTATCTCAGTGGTAAGATATCTAGTCTATGAGTTTGTGATTTGGTAAATTAAACTTTGTTTTCTTACCTTATATCTTGGGTGATAGTTTTCTCAATCAACTATGTCAAAATTCAACATTATTTTTAGTGCAAACATTTGTCAGTGCCATTGCAAAAAAAAGTAACTTGAGGTTTAGCTATTTTTAGGATTAATGTGAAAAAAGGTGCTGTTTTTGGCCACGCCTAATTTAGCTATCCTCAATACCAGTGGCGATATCAACATGGATGTAAGAGATAGAATTGAATTTTGAGAGAGAAATTTGGAAACATATACCGAAGTGATGAGAATAACAACCTATAGGTAAAAACAAGATAATATCAAGAAACACGTGACTGAAGAGTTTGGGGACTCTCCAGAAGTCCACCTAAGGTGCTTTGAAATGGTACTAGGGAGGCGGGACAGAAAGTTGAGATTGACTGCAAATGTAGTCACTTGAGTGAGTTCCTGTTAGAGAAAGACTGTGGGTGAAAGGAAGGAGCTGCTCTGTACAGAGCACAGACAGAAGGTCAGAGAGGCCGCGCTGTCTGTGCGTCTTACAGACCTTCAGGGGAAGGGAAGCCTGACCAGTTGACACAAGGACTCTATGCATCAGGCAATTCTATGTCCACAGTCTAGATGGATGGCTTGGATGACCAGCCTCAGTAATCCTCGTCAGTAAGATCCCTGACTAGTCCCTCCTGCTCTGATTTTGTGTTCACCAATTCACCATTTAACTAAAGACTTAACATTTAAGAGAACGCTCAGTTGTGTCCAACTCTTTGCAACCCCATGGACTATTCATTTCATGGAATTCTCCAGGTCAGAATACTGGAGTGGGTAGCCTTTCCCTTCTCCAGGGAATCTTCCGAAGCCAGGAATTGAATCCAGGTCTCCCACATTGCAGGCAGATTCTTTACCAGCTGAGCCACCAACGAAGAAGAGGAATGCATCAATCAGCAAAGTTGTTTGCTTATTATGCAATTGCAGTGCAAATTCTAAATGAAAACATTTAGATGTTCTGGCTTATGCATTATCCGACTGTGGTTTACATAGTGTGATGTAGTTCCTGAACACTTTCAAAAGCTGGATCTAAAAAGTGAGGACCAGAGTCCGGACCAAGGTAACCTCACTAAAGCAAAACTCAGGGAAAGAAATGGATCCCTTCCTAACAACTACAGATGAGATGTCTCTTTCCTCCTCAGCATTATTCATAAGTTGTCAAATTGCCTGGACACAAAAGTAACCTAACTAATACAATAAAAAGTCCTTATTTATTACCAGGGATTATTTGACTTTACGTTAATATTAAACATTTCTGTGCTTAACAAACTTTCTATATTTTTAAAGCACATACAACATGTAAGAATATTTGACTGTGGAAGATCTACAATATATTTGAATCCATCCCCTCCTAAAACAGCAATTTCCTTTTCCAATTTTCCTTTATAGGAAAATACAAATGGAAAAAGAAATACAGTACAAATCATGATTTTTTTATATTGAAAGTGAAAGACAGATGAAAAAGGTCAGAATGCATGTATATTCTTTTAAGAACAGTAGCCATATTTATTTCAAATTAGATTTATTTTAAAGCACAGGAATACGCTTGTTCATTTTTATACCCCTGGCAGTTAATAAATATTTGTTGAATGACAAAGTAATAAACATAAACAAATGAGTAAACATCTAAATTGTGATGTTCTTATCTCAGGTCTTGTGTCTTTTAAAATATATTCTACTATCACTATTTCAAGTTCAGCTCATTTGTCCCAAAGAAAGTATAGAAATTCAGAAGAATTTCACCCCAATGATTTGGACTAAAATAGGATTTTAAAATTTTAATAAGAATAACTAAAGAATTTATAAATTGTTTTAAATAATTAAATTTTGGATACACTTCTTTAGTTTTCCTTATTTTTATTAGCTATCTACATATCTAATATTAGTTAAAAACAGTCAAATGGGATGCAAACAGATTCAACTTAAACTGCTGATGGGGTTAAAGGGGAAGTATCATAGTTCCAAGCATACCTTATAAGCATAGTGATGTCTATTAATTCATATATGTACAGTTCCAGAGTTAAAAAATGGCAAATTATTATCTGGTTAATAAATAATCAGGCAACTCTACAGTCCTAAGGTAAATATTTAAGAAGGAAATAATTTTATATATAAATAAAACATCAGAACCTGATGAAACCTTAACTTAAAAAGTAAATCTTGAAGCAATAGGGAGTTGGAAGTTTCTTTTCTAAGTAGGCATGTGTGAAGAAGAACTCCTAAGATGATCACCCATGTTTATCCATAGCTCAGCTGAACTGTAAGGGTGTTTACTAGCAAGTAATAAGGAAGAACTGAAAACTAATTCATCTTAGTGCTTACGTAGGGCTAAGCCAAGACTTTGCAAAGTTGTTGTATGAGGTAAGGACTGACAAGTGACTTTTCCCAGATACAAGAACTACTGCTGAGCATAGAGAAGAACTGTCAGTTTCACATAGTGAAAGGCAATTTGAGAATCTGTTAAAGGTTAATGATAATTGATCATACTATTGAGTGCTTCCTATATACCAGGTACTGTGGAAGTACATAGTGAAGCAGGTTGATGGTTCTGGGCTCTGTGAAGACATGACTGTGAAAATGTGCTTCAGGAGAAAGAGTGGGGATATACAGTAAAAATGTGCACATAAAATGGAAACATCCTATAAAAAGAAAATGTAAAGAATTATTGACCATCTCATCCTTCTCCTTCCTTGCTATTCCACTTCTTAACCTCTTGGTCCTTTTCTTTACACTTTCCATCCTCATCACAAAAACTTATCCTCCAACCTACAGAAAATATGTTACTCATACTTACTGAGTACATTCTAGCTGCCTGATAATCTTTAATGCTACATTTAATGAAAGATAAATATAAGACATGGATTTAATGTCCATTTGGCTTCATAACACACTGTAATAAATATGTTCTCATGGATTTAGTATATATTGTGACTATGCCTACCATAATATAAATGCATAATTTATACAATAACCAATATGCTGATAATCCTGAAATGCAACACCTTTCCATAATATACATATAATGGTTTCCTTTGGCTTGGAAAATTTCCAAATGTTCCATTTAAATCCACAATACAGAAACTTCTTTCTTTTTTAGTGTTATCTTTTTCAAGTAAATCTTTATTGCATGGATATTTCTCCACCAATAACACAAAATTAATGAAATCCTAAACACCCTTGAATACTTTGTTTATAAAATGTGCATCTAATTACTCATATAGAATATGAATGATGAGCATGTATTTTTAACATTAACAGAGAATATTTATTTCTCTTTCTGAGACTTCTAGTGGTAACAATAATAGCTAATAATAATAATAAACTACATGCCACATCAGATCTAAGAGAAATAAATGGTAAAATAAAATATGGCAATTGGTTAGCGCCCCCATTTGGACTCAAGATCTCAGAAGAGGAAAGCATCTGCAGGCTGGATGGGGTCCTGCTCTGGGGAGCTTCTATGGGAGCTGTAGAGCCCTCACCTCTGCTCCAGATTGGAAATGGGACCAGATCCTTAGAAAAGGAGGTTTATTCTCTGATGGGCTCAACCTCGCTGTAGCTCTTGAGGGTTCACTGGAAGGGGTGGCTGTGACATGTAGCGCATGCCCAGCTCCCCTGGAGAGGGGAGACAAAGCAACTCTTCTTTTCTGTTTCCCTTCTCATCCCCACAGACAGCCCCAGGGCACCCCCCTGAGAAAACATCACTTACAGTCCCTGAATACTGGGCATTATTTGGATTTCATGAATCCCAGCACTGCTGTGGTTCTTAAGTCTCCAGATGGTTCGGCTGAACTGTAAGAAAGCTGAACCAGTGTGACAAGGAATAAGCTCCCGGCATTAAGCTCTGTCGTTCAGCTTCTCCCCTGTGTGATCTGGGTCCCTTGTGTTGAGCAGAGGTGGGAGGAAAGCATCCTGAAGAAACAGCTGATTCCAAGTAACAACTCACGGTGCGCAGATGCTGCAGAGAGCTGGTTATGGAGGCAGGGGTGGACTGGGGAGTCAAAGGGACGAGGTATCCCAAGGGACTTATTAGACGCCACCTAAGGGAGGATTGTCTGAGAATCTCTAACCTCCATTCCGAGTCCAGTCCCTAAGAGGAGTGGAGGAAAGGACCCTCCCCAAGACAGCTTTCCTTAGCAATCTCCTGCCTCTTCTGGGGATGAGAGAATATTTTGTATCTCGGATGTTGTCATATTTATTTGAATTTTGCTGCATTCTTTTACTGAACATAAAGGAGTTAAATTGCTATTTTGGAAATTTCACATCAATCAATCAGGCTAGTTAAGAACTAATAAGTGCATTATAGTGTGATTCCTGACTTGCTGGGATCATGACATAAACTTGGGGGAAACTGGGCACAGTTACCAAGTTCTGAGAATGTGTCCACCTGTGTTCCTGCTCTATGGACCCACTGTGAGAAGAAACACACATTTGGGGATACCAAAGCTGGCTCCTAATGGTGTGAAATTCCAGGTGCATATTAGGCAATCCATAAACATTGGGACTTTTCTTTCTTTCTTTCAATGTTCTTGGTGACCTGCAAAAATGTGGAAATCAGGAAACCAACATATAAAAGAAAAACCAAAATATTGTGAAAACAATAGATTAGGACTTGGTTTCTATGTTCATTTACCCTGGAGAAATGTGGAAATCAGGAAACTAATACATAAAAGAAAAACTAAAGTACTGTGAAAACAATAGATTAGGACATAGTTTTCTATGTTCTTTTGACCATTAAAAAAGTAAAAAATTTAACTAAGACAATAATAAATATAAATGTTTATGTTACCAAACAATCTGTAGGGAAATGCATCATCCCAAAATTACAATTTTTTTTTTTCTACATATCAAGGTGACATAGCTTTTAACTTGTGGACACCTTCTAAAGGTGATCAGAGTAACCATATACAAAACATAGATGTATACAAAGGAAAATAACATACATAATATAGTCCCCTTTTAATTACAATAAATATGGTTTCAAATATTTTATTATGTCAGCATTGAGCACTTCATATAATCACTGATCTTAGGATCCTGATGCTGGGAAAGACTGAGGGTAGGCGAAGAAGGGGTCGACAGAGGATGAGATGGTTGGATGGCATAATCAACTCAATGGACATGAGTGTGAGCAAACTCTGGGAGATGGTGAAGGACAGGGAAGCCCGGGACAAATGCAGCTCATGGGATTGCAAAGAGTCACACACGACTTAGCAACTGAACAATGACATTAACCATTATGGCTATAGCAAGGTTCGCTAGGATTTGAACATAATTTCCATTTGAAAGTAGAATAAATAAAAATCAATACATTGATAATATAAATACCTCCCAAATTATCTTAATAACTGGCTTGCAAATTAGTGGCTTTTAAAAAACAACTAGTCACTTAATTGATAAAATAAATATCCAAGTCAAGGATGAACCTATCTTCAGGAAGTCATGAAAGTCTTGGGATTGTAACTTATGGAAAATTACAATTGTAAAATATTTTTATTAACAGTATTTCTGGAGTAATTATCTATTGAAAAATCAAAAGTTCAATGTTTCTTTTGGAATACTGAAAAATGGGAAATTAAAGAGGCAGAATTTGCTTACTGAGCACAGCTCAAGAAAGAGAAACTTTAGCTAGTAGTACTGGTTTCTGATTATGAGAATTGTGACCTATTTTGCAAAATTTATTCTAATTTTGGGCTTCCCTGGTAGCTCAGATGGTAAATAAAGAATTTGCCTGCAATGCAGGAGATGAAGGTTCAATCCCTGGGTCGGGAAGATCTCCTGGAGAAGGGAACTGATACCTACTCTAGTATTCTTGCGTGGAGAATTACATCATATATGATAATCATGCCAAAAATACATTACCAGGTGTGACAAGTTCTCAAATGCAAAGTAGACATGTTCAAACTATGATACTATTGTGCTCATTTCACATGCTAGCAAGGTAATGCTCAAAATACTTCAAGCTGGGCTTCAACAGTACGTGAACCGAGAACTTCCAGATGTACAAACTGGATTTAGAAATGGCAGAGGAAGCAGAGATCAAATTGCCAACATCAGTTGGATCACAGAAAAAGGAAGGGAATTCCAGAAAAACATCTACTTCTGCTTTATTGACTACGCCAAAGCCTTTGACTGTGTGGATTACAATAAACTGTGGGAAATTCTTCAAGAGATGTGAGTACCAGACTACTTGACCTGCCTCCTGAGAACCTATAGGCAGGTCAAGAATCAACAGGTAGAACCGATTATGGAAAAATGGACAGGTTCCAAATTGGGAAAGAGGTACATTAAGGCTGTATATTGTCACCCTGCTTATTAAACTTACATGCAGAGTACATCATGAGAAATGCCGGGCTGCATGAAGCACAAGTCAGAATCAAGATTGCTGGGAGAAATATCAGTAACCTCAGATATGCAGAAGGCACCACCCTAATGGCAGAACCAAAGAGAAACTAAAGAGCCTCTTGATGAAAGTGAAAGAAGAGAGTGAGAAAGCTTACTTAAAATTCAACCTTAAAAAAACTAAGATCATGGTATCTGGTCCCATCACTTCACGGCAAATAGATGGGGAAACAATGGAAACAGTGAGACACTTTTTTTTTCTTGGACTCTAAAATCACTGCAGATGGTGAAGGCAGCTCTGAAATTAAAAGAGCCTTTCTCCTTGGAAAAAAAGTTATGACCAACCTAGACAGTGTATTAAAAATCAGAGACATTACTTTGCTAACAAAGTTCTGTGTAGTCAAAGCTGTGGTTTTTCTAGTAGTCATGTATGTATGTGAGAGTTGGTCTATAAAGAAAGCTGAGCACCAAAGAATTGATGCTTTCGAACTGTAGTGTTGGAGACTCTTGAGAGTCCCTGGGACTGAAAGGTGATCAAAGGAGTCAATCCGAAATGAAATCAGTCCTGAATATTCATTGGAAGGACTGACACCGAAACTGAAGCTCCAATACTTTGGACACCTGATTCCAAGAGCTGACTTGTTGAAAAGACCCTGATGCTGGGAAAGATTGAAGGCAGAAGAACTGACGACAGTGGACAAGATGTATGGATGGCATCACTGACTCGGGAGATGGTGAAGGACAGAGAAGCTTGGTGTGTTGCAGTCCACTACATTGCAAAGAGTCAGACACGACTGAGCAACTGAACAACACTCTAATTTTAGAAAATACCCTTCAATGTTATTTAATTGCATTAGCTCTGACTCCAGGCTTTGAAGCATGTTTTTGTTTTTTGTTTTTTTATTCCTCACTTAGATTTTTTTAAGGAAAACTGAAAGATTTTGGATAATGGGTATAGGTAATTCTTTTCCTGAGAAGAAACATCTGTTGTTATAAAGGTTCAAATTGACATCCATGTTAAACATGATTATCTCATGAGTTATGTGAGGGTCAGTAAATTCTTCAGTGACCATAACCTCCCAGTGAAAAAGCCCCACACTGGATAAACACTAATGTTCTAATTATGATTTCACAGTCTAGTTCTAATTATGATCTCACAGTCTAATCATCAAAAATTCCCACAGATAGGGTTAATTAACAGGGTTAGAACACTATTTCCTGATTTAATTAAGTATAAAGTTCATTAAGGACTAAAGATTAACCCCACTAAACAAGAACACTGATCCCCTTATTGAAATGATATTTGTTCGATAACATAAAACACTTTGATACAGTTATTTCTCTTAATCTCCCAAATGCTTAATTGTTCGGCAGAGCTTAACTCTACTAAACTTGACAGAATTTACTTCTTCAATCTACTCTAGAGTTTAACTTATAATCAAAATATTTCTGTAACTGTGCTTAAAAGCCTTTACCTATCTCCAAGCTTTACCATTTTCCAAGTAGTTGGGACTTGAATATATTCCAAAATAACATTTAAAAATATATAATCTGCTCTGGGAGTTGGTGATGTACAGGGAAGCCTGGCGTGTTATAGTCTATGGGTTGCAAAGAGTCGGACATGACTGAGTGACTGAACTGAACAGAATCTGCAAAAGATGCAATTTATTTTATATCCCTTAAAAAGTGTTTTTTTTCCAGCAGTATAAAACTCAGGTTAACAAGCTTCTTAAAGTTTTGTCTGTCTGTGTATTTAGCCACAAAATATTGATATTTAAAAAATTTATTTATCATTTGGAGGAAATTTTTTTAACTGTGTAAATACCTCACTTAATTCTGTCTTTTGAGATTATAGTAATCTATATGGCATTCTACATAGGGTATCAGGAAATTTCTGTTTCTGTTGATATCATTTGAGGTTTTTTCATTTTAAGAATAACCAAAGAGTAATAAATCATGTATTTTCCCTATTTTGTTTTGTTCTTAATCTCCAAAAGATCGACTAGCCTCTTGGGCATTTTATCTTTATTCATTTCCTTTTCATGCATCATATTTACCCTGCACCTGTTCCTATGAATATTCTCTTATAGAACTTCTCCCACGTCTCTATTTTCTAAATACAACAATCAAACTTTTCTACAGCTTGTACACTAGGTAGGTAATCAGCTTTGCAAATTCTTTCAGATTGCTTTGAGAAACTTGGTTTTCTCTTTAAATCCTTGAAAGAGAAAAATAGATTGATTTCATATACTGGGTAAGTAGGAAAATGTATATAGAATAAATTTTTTAATCTCAAATTTAGAAGACTATGAAACTGAATGAGGGCATTCCCTGAGATGTATTTTGGAATACTTGTCCAAGATGAACTAGAGGGTTGGATTTATCATTTCCATATAATAGAGAAGAGCACTGTATATTTAGACCTTATCCTCTTTACAGGATCACTGTGCAGAAACAAAAAATCATTTTGCTAGAGAAGATAGAGGACGTGTTCACAGTGAATCAATCAATATCAAGATTTCTGGTTCTAATAGATGGCTAATTAAATGTTATTTAAAAAATTTCATGTGACCAAGTAAGTTTGGAAAACACTGGCTAACAATTGGAATAGAATTCCTCTGTATTTACCATAGTAATTTTTACAGTTTTTACCATGATAGTATGAATTGTGAGCCCCCTAAAATGAATCATCTTATATGCAATAACTCTCAAGCTCATTTGACCCCAGAATTTATTTTTAAAGCTCTCTTCAAGAGCTAGAGATTCGAGGAAAACATTTTGGCAGATATGCAGCTGGAACATAGCTTGATGAAGAAATTATAAAGACTATTATTCTAGACCTGTGACTTCCAAATATTTGTCTATAACATTCAACAGCATCACAAATTGCTATTGGTAATATGAGGATAATGATAATATTTAAAGGTGCAGTTTTCTAAAATACTTCCCACATCTACTGAATCAGTGATCTAATGGTGGGTAAGGAGATTTACTTTATTTTTAATAAGCATCTCAGATAATCTTATGTAGGGTTGGGCTTGAGAGCTTTTGAAATAATATCCTCTTAGGTCATTGTCAACCCTGATGTGGTCATCTTTTCATAAAACTCTCTTTATTCCCAGCACTCTCTTCATGGCATTCTTTACTTCTGAATTCTTAAGAGTATAGATAAGGGGATTGAGCATGGGATTGAAAAGGCTGTGAAACAGGAGAAGATATTTCTTCTGTTCCTTGGGGTTCCCATACCTGGGTCCAACATACATGATAATGGCTGTGCCATAAAAGAGTCCAACCACACAGAGGTGAGATGAGCAGGTGGAGAAGGCTTTTCTTTGCCCTTCCCCAGACTGGAGCCTAAGGATGGCACAGAGGATGCACATATATGAGATTATAATTGAGGAGAAGGGTCCCACTAGCACAGAAATTGCTCCAGCCAATACCATTATCTCATTGATGCGTGTATCTGCACAAGCAAGTTTGAGAACAGCCATGATTTCACAGAAGAAATGATCGATTTTCTGGGCGATGCAGAAGGGCAAGGGTAAAAGTAACACTAGATGAACCAAAGACAGAAGGACTCCAATGGTCCAGGAAGTCACCACCAGCATGATGCAGACTCTCCAGTTCATGATAACTGAATACCGGAGTGGGTGGCAGATGGCCACATACCGATCATAGGACATCACCACCAGGAGCAGACATTCTGTGACAGCAAATGTCAGGAAGAGAAAGGTCTGTGTGATGCAGCCAGCAAAGGAGATGGGCTGGGCT
Organism: Muntiacus reevesi; assembly: GCF_963930625.1. Lineage (NCBI taxonomy): Eukaryota > Metazoa > Chordata > Mammalia > Artiodactyla > Cervidae > Muntiacus > Muntiacus reevesi. The sequence goes on along the minus strand of NC_089254.1, from coordinate 101,699,197 downwards.
GGACTCAGGAGGTTGAGCAGCATCTGGGGCACCGTGCTGCAGGCGTAGGCCAGGTCAACGATGGCCAGGTGTGAGAGGAAGAAGTACATGGGGGTGTGCAGCCTGGAGTCCAGGGAGATGAGCCCCAGGATGACCCCGTTCCCCAGCAGCGTGAGGACATAGAACAGGGAGAAGAGCCCAAAGAGGAGCGTCAGAGTCTTTGTGTCAAGGGGAAATCCCAGGAGGATGAATTCAGTGACAGAGGTCGTATTGTCTCCCATACCCCTGCGACAGAAGGAACTGAGCTGATGTCCAGGGTTAAAGAGACGTCTCTGAAAATAGACTTATGTCACCTTATACGTTTCTGTGGTATAAAAGTGTATCCAGAAATACTTTCAATGATTTTTTTGTGTTTTTAAATGGAATTTTAAATAGTTTATTTGGTAATCCTAAAATGTATACATGTACATCAATACATATATGCATATATTTTCTTTCTTGCTATGTTTTTAAGAGGGTAAAATTTCAAAATAAGTATGTTGCCACATGTTAATCAAATATATAGTTTTTGTTTCATTCAGTGAAATACCTCATATCACTGAAATAAATTCTATTCTTCTTGCTTATATTAAAGTTACCTCTATTTTTTTCCCAGAAACTATGACACCTAACTGATATACAAGCTAAAGTCCTTAAGCTGCTATCCATTAATCCTGAGTTGGAAGGGTTTATCTAGGACAGCACATTCTCTAGGTAGACATACCATTTTCCAAAATACACCATTAGGAATTAACAACTTACCTGCCTGTTGAGACACACTTTCCACTTCTGCATTTTAGTGGTTACCTCCACAACTAATAGTGCACAAAATCTCTGCTTGTTCAAGTATAAACACCCATTTTCAGACTATAATCTGTTCTTTCACATTTAACTTTTCACAATATTCAGATGAACATTTATACGAATGATTGAATAGATATATACTGTGCTGTTTATCTAAACACAAAAACAAAATCAGTAATTTCGTTAGACTTGGACTCATTATTGTTAAACACTCTAGAAATACTCTGTTTCAGACATTGAATAGCTAGAGGACTTCTGGGAGGGATGCTGAAAAGGGGTCTAATTCTTCAAAAGATTGAACTAAATAATCTTTCTTACTCTAAGATTCCACAATTAGAATGCAAGTATAAACATAATATTGCCCCTCTTGCTTAAACTTTATTCTCATCTTTTATGCAAGATCATCTTGTCTTGGAGAGAGCAAGAATGAATAATAATTCTCAGTTTAAATGGTGATAGAACTATAAACATTTACAAATCATCCCATTTCCACTGTTACTCCTTTGTTACTATTCCAGTGATAACTGTCATATCCAGAAGGTTAAAAATAAATCATTTTATGTTTATTAATTTCCATTTTACCCACCACTGTTCTCAGGGTGGAGTTATCAATGATAGAAACTTTAAGCTCATACTCATGGCTCAGACTCTTGTTTTTGCACATAAACATACAGCTGTTTGTACGTTTATCCAAAAACTGGAAGAAAAGCTATGACCAACTTAGACAACATAATAAAAAGCAGAGACATTAATTTGCCAACAAAGGTCTGTCTAGTCAAAGCTATGTTTTTTCCAGTAGTCATATGTGAGAGATGGACCATAAAGAAAACTGAACACTGAAGAATTGAGGCTTTTGAACTGTGGTGTTGGAGAAGACTCTTGAGCGTCTCTTGGACTGCAAGGAGATCCAACCAGTCTATCCTAAGGGAAATCAGTCCTGAATATTCATTGGAAGGACTGATGCTGAAGCTGCAATTCCAATACTTTGGCTACCTGATGTGAAGAGCTGACTCATTTGAAAAGACCCTGATGCTGGGAAAGATTGAAGGCAGGAGGAGAAGGGGACAACAGAGGATGAGATGGTTGGATGGCATCACCGACTCGATGGACATGAGTTAGAGTCAATTCTGTGAGTTTGTGATGGACAGGGAAGCCTCATGTGCTGCAGTCCATAGGGTCGCAAAGAGTTGAACATGACTGAGCAACTGAACTGAACTGAATCCAAAAACTAGATATTCTTCCTTAAATACTTAAATATTTGACTTCTCTCTGTATGTGATACTTCAAGCCTAGTTTTTTTTTTTTTTTTTTGTAAAAAGGCATTGGCCTTTAAAAGAATTAAACATTTAGCAGAAAGTCACACACTCTTCGCTCATTACTTATAGATAGCTACCAGTCAAAAATAACCATTCAGATACTGATTCTATTAACACATTGATATTTCCAGCAAAACTGGAACATGAATGAAAATACACTTTTACATGTTATTGGAGAGTGACAGTAAAGCCTAACAGGCAATGAAAATGATGTTCAAATATGTTTGACCAGAAGTCACAAAGGCAATTAAGGAACTTGTGTGTCTAGAGATGAGTGTTGTATGGACCCCACAATACCTTCATGCAGAAAAAAGCCAACATACCTGGTGTGGCTACATTTCCTGGTGATTCTGAAAGACTTGCTCCTCCTCTGAGGACTGTCGAGAAAGGATCTTGGTTGCTCATGCTGCCCAAGAGAGGAGCAGAATTTATTCACTTATAACACCCACAGGGCTCCTTCCCAATTGTCATGAGGGCTTGAGTAGGGCACAGTAGGTCTCCCAGCAGTGTGCCCCCGCTAGACACATACGGAAGCCAGCCACTGCCCCCCTTCTGAGATGGAAGAGGACTTGCAGTCTCTGAGGAAACAAGAGAAATAGTGAGATTTTTAGAGGTTAAGAGCAGGTAGTACCTTCATAATGAAAAGAATACACACATATTAAGTTACGCTCTTCTTGCTGTTGTTCAGTCACTAAGTCATATCCATCTCTGTGACCCCGTGAACTGCACCACACCAGGCTTTCCTGTCTCTCACTATCTCCTGGAGTTTGCTCAAACTCATGTCCGTTGAATCAATGATGCCATCCAACCACCTCATCCACTGTCGCCCCCTTCTCCTCTTGCCCTCAATCTTTCCCAGCATCAGGGTCTTCTCCAATGAATTGGCTCATAGCAACCAAATTATTCACAACGTGTGTCCAAATTATTGGAGCTTCAGCTTCAGCACCAGTCCTTCCAGTGAATACTCAGGGTTGATTTCCTTTATTAACTGGTTTGAATTCCTTGCAGTCCAAGGGACACTTCTGAGAGTCTTCTCCATCCCCACAGTTTGAAAGCATCAATTCTTCAGTGCTCAGCCTTCTTTATGGTCCAGCTCTCACTCTCTGCTTACCCCCTGAATATTACTGCTACCCAAATACAGGAATTTGTTATGGTTCATGAATTTTTACGTCAGTCCAGCTCCCAAACATACAAGAGGCACTTGGGAGATGCAGAGATTGATTCCTGTTTATTATCTGACAGTGAAGCAGAAACTCAACATTAATTCCTGAAGCTGTATTTATTTTAGTGTATTTACTCTCAGTTTGCAACTATGGTGAACCTTGTAGCAGAATCAAAAGGTCTTAATCATCACATCATTTTAGATAGCAACTCAGAACCTACATCCTAGAGCACCAATCTGGAAAGGTGTGGGCATCCTTGTTAGTGTTTCCTGTTGGACATGCCCTGCAGCTTCTGGATCTGTCTGGAGGATGAATGAATAAAGCACAAGGGCTGATGAAGTTTACTTTTGAAAAGCTTTTGATAATTTCTCGTGCTGTCCTCATGGAAAAGATAAGCCCTATAAAAGCAGAGGGCCAACTCCTGTCCTTTTTATTCTTATGGTGGGGCAGATGCCTATCAGAGTAGGCATATACTACTATCAGTATATACTGAATAAGAGTATTCTAATTTTTCAGAGGGTTATCAACAACCCAGTACTCCAAATCTGCATGTCAGGTTACAATTTCTATCTAATCTACAAGTTCTGAGCAATACAATATGTATTGTTGTTACTCAGTCACGAAGTCCTGTCTGACTCTTTGCAACCCCACAGACTGCAGCATGCCAGGCTCCTCTGTCCTTCACCGTCTCCTGGAGTTTGCTGAAACTCTTGTGCATTGAGTCGGTGATGCCATTCAATGTCCCATCCTATATCACCAAAGTATTGGAGCTTCAGTATCTGTCCTTCCAGGGAATAACAAAATGTATTGGAACCAGTTCATTCCTTGGCCATTTGCCCTTTGTCACTCCTTTGCTGTGAAATGAGCCTAGTGAACTGAGGTGATATTACATATATATCAAAAATCACATGATCTAGTAGCGCTCAGTGGAGGTACTGATCAAGATACTGTGGACAAGAAAGGGAAATTCATACTTGTGATGGACATCATCTGCAACCCAATGAATCATTGCCCTATATAGGGTGGAAGGATTCGGTATGCCATCAGCTGACTTGATGGCGGTGGTGGTTTAGTCACTAAGTCGTGTCCGACTCTTGCAACTCCATGTCAGACTCCTCTGTCTGGGATTCTCCAGGCAAGAATACTGGAGTGGGTTGCCATCTCCTTCTCCAATCAAGTGATCTACTGGTCCTCTTAAGAGGAAGATACCCTACTGCGGGCTCAGCATTGGGCTCGCTGCTAACAGAGCAGGTATTCAGCACAGTAGAGCGGCCTTGGGGAGAGGCAGCCTGTGCTGTTACACGCACGCCGAGCCCCATCTCATTGCTTACTGCATTTGTGTGATCAGTGTGCAGTCAGTGGAGACGTCGAAAGCAGAGGCTGCCCGACATCTGCTGAGTCATCCTGTACCTGGCTGTTCAATGCCTCTTCTGCAATGATGTCTTTGGCTGGCATGACTGTAGGATGCACAGATTCAGATACTTTGTGTATCTCACATCTTTTCCCCATACCTCCATTCACCCAACATCCCAACTGTGCTCCTTATAGGTCCTTGATCAACCAGTCAACCCATTTGCCATTTTCCAGGAGACCATGGATGTTCTTATCTCAGGAGACTTCTCTCTCCACAGGTAGATGAATAGTTGAATGGCTAGCTATGGCAATGAGAAATTTACTCTAATTACCTTTAAGGCCCCACACCTGAGTGCTACATATATTGCACCAGTATATCAAGTCAAATCATCCTTGTATCTTAATCTATCAACTGGTTGTAGGAAATCTCTTGGAGATTATTCACATGCATGTGTGTGCGCGTGTACACACATACACACATTGGAGGGAGACATCAGTGATACAGGTGATGTGGAGGTCGGGACCAACTGTTCATCCATTGCTTTTGTCTTCTGCAGGTGTTCTTGGCCTACGTTATTCCACACTCAGTGTCTGATGCACAGTTTCTGTGATGACACTCTCTCATGATTTGGAGGGGTCTGACAGCATTTCAGTTCAAACAGGCAGCTCTGGATCTATTGTAACCTGATGTTCTTCGATTAGTCTCTACTAAGTCTCAGAAATACATGAAGAATGGTGTTTCTGAAAGGTGTATTGTCTTTGCTGTTCATGGAGAGCCTTGATGCCGGGTCCCTGTGGCCTGTCCCACAATTCACCTATATGGGCTCAGCAGAGTCATATTTATCTATGAGAGATAAGCTTTGTATCCATGTGGTCTGCCAGTCCAAAGTTCCAAGTGCTAAAGCTATAATATAAAGTGTTTAGTCCAATGAATTTTCATAGATCAATACATGCATGCAAGCACCATCCAGATGAAAGTATAGAATGTCTCCATCACCACAGAAAATATATGTGACCCCTATCATTGCTGTTAATAGAAATCACTTTCTTACACCAAGGTAACCACTATTATGACTTCTGTCACATAGATTAGTTTTGCCTGTTTTTGAACTTTTATAAATCAGTTACAGTGAACACTTTTATTTCTTGCTTCTTGTAATGTCTCCTTGTAATGCTTTTTGTAATGTCTCCTCAGACAGCCATTTTGCTCTTTTGCATTTCTTTTTCTTGGGGATGATCTTGGTCCCTGCCTCCTGTACAAGTATGTCACAAACCTCCATTCATAGTTCTTCAGGCACTCTGTCTATCAGATCTAGTCCCTTAAATCTATTTCTCACTTCCACTGTATAATCATAAGGGATATGATTTAAGTCATACTTGAATGGTCGAGTGGTTTTGCCTAGTTTCTTCATTTTAAGTCTGAATTTGGCAATAAGGAGTTCATGATCTGAGCCACAGTCAGTTCCCAGTCTTGTTTCTTCTGACTGTATAGAGCTTCTCCATTTTTCACTGCAATAAAGATAATCACTCTGATTTTGGTGTTGACCATCTGGTGACGCCCATGTGTAGAGTCTTCTCTTGTGTTGTTGGAAGAGGGTGTTTGCTATGATCAGTGCATTCTCTTGGAAAAACTCTCTTAGCCTTTGCCCTGCTTCATTCTGTACTCCAAGGCCAAATTTGCCTGTTACTCCAGGTGTTTCTTGACTTCCTACGTTTGCATTTCAGTCCCATGTAATGAAAAGGACATCTTTTTTTTGAGTGTTAGTTCCAGAAGGTCTTGTAGGTCTTCATAGAACCGATCAGCTTCAGCTTTTCAGTATTGCTGGTTGGGGCATAGACTTGGATTACCGTGATATTGAGTGGTGTGCCTTGGAAATGTACAGAGATCATTATGTCATTTTTGAGATTGTATCCAAGTACTGGATTTCGGACTCTTTTGTTGACTATGATGGTTACTCCATTTTTTCTGAGGGATTCTTGCCCACAGTAGTGGATATAATGGTCATCAACCCACATGCTAATAAAGTAATGCTCAAAATTCTCCAAGCCAGGCTTCAACAGTATGTGAACCATGAAGTTCCAGATGTTCAAGCTAGATGGAGAATAGGCAGAGGATTCAGAGATCAAATTGCCAACATCTGCTGGATCATCAAAAAAGCAAGAGAGCTCCAGAAAAACATCTATTTCTGCTTTATTGACTATTTCAAATCTTTGTGTGGATCATGACAAACTTGAAAATTCTTAAGGAGATGGAAATATCAGACTACCTGACCTGCCTCTTGAGAAATCTGTATGCAGGTTAGGAAGCAACAGTCAGAACTGGGCATGGAACAACACAGTGTTTCCAAATTGGGAAAGGAATATGTCAAGACTGTATATTGTCACCATGCTTATTTCACTTATATGCAGAATACATCATGAGAAACACTGGGCTGGAGGAAGCACAAGCTGGAATCAAGATTGCTGGGAGAAATATCAATAACCTCAGATATGCAGATGACACCACCCTTATGGCAGAAAGCAAAGAAGAGCTAAAGAGCCTCTTGATGATGATGAAAGTGAAAGAGGAGAGTGCAAATGTTGGCTTAAAGCTCAACATTCAGAAAACCAAGATCATGGCATCTGGTCCCACCACTGCATGGCAAATAGATGGGGAAACATGACAGACTTTATCTTTTTGGGCTCCAAAAATCACTGCATATAGTGACCGCAGCCATGAAATGAAAAGACAATTACTCCTTGGAAGAAAAGTTATGACCAACCTAGACAGCAAATTAAAAAGCAGAGACATTACTTTACCAACAAAGGTCCATCTAGTGAAAGCTATGGTTTTTCCAGTAGTCATGTATGGATGTGAGAGTTGGACTGAAAAGAAAGCTGAGCAGCAAATAATTGATGCCTTGAACTGTAGTGTTGGAGAAGACTCTTGAGAGTCCCTTGGACTGCAAGGAGATCACACCAGTCCATCTTAAAGGAAATCAGTCCTGAATATTCACTGGAAGGACTGATGCTGAAGCTGAAATTCCAATACTCTGGCTACTTAATGCAAAGAGCAGTCATTTGAAAAGACCCTGATGCTGGAAAAGATTGAAGGTAGGAAGAGAAGGGTATAACAGAGGATGAGATGGTTGGATGACATCACTGAGTTAATGGACATGAGTTTGAGTCAACTCCAGGAGTTGGTGATGGACAGGGGGGTCTGGCGTGCTGCAGTCCATGGGGTCGCAAAACATCAGACACGACTAAGTGACTGAAGTGAACTGAATGTAGCAAATATTTTATAACTACATTTACAAAGGAAGTACAAAGTATTTGGCATGGTCATAAAAAGTCTTTTCCCTCTGTGGCTAAGTTCAGAGGACCACATGTAGAGGTCACAGCCTGAGCAAGGAGGCTCTCATTTTCTTTGTTTCCTTTCATTAGTGCCAGCTCTGTCCTCCATTCTTAATCACATTATTGGAAGTGACGTGGAGAAAGATGGGAACCAGATCCAAGAGGCTCATGTTCACAGCTCAGCTAAAAAGAGCTCCCCATGAGAACATCTTCATTTGCCAATCCAGTTGCAGTGAATACAAACTCTGGCTCAGAAAGATAGACACCCAGGACATAATTTTCCTCTCACCATAGCTCAGGTGAATTCTGCTGCCTCCTCGTCATAATGCAATAATCCTTATCCCAAACCACCTACCAGGGTAGGCAGATCTCAGCTACACATGATGGTGTTAGGGGTAGGCTGTCACCTTCAGAGTCTACTTTAACTTAGAGACAATCACAGAGAAGGTAGACTGTTCCTTCTTCTAATAGCCCAGTGGATCAGCCATGGGGTCACAAAGAGCTGGACACGACTCAGCAGCTAGTGCTTTCATTTTCACTTTCTGTAGTGAGAAATTCCAGGGTTAAAAATGTTTACTTCACTTTCTGATGATGGTAGAGAGTAATAAAAATGTTGCTGTCTGCACTTTTGGGAGAAAAGGTTGCATTTTTTTTTCTTTTTATAAACTGAATATAGTTGATTTACAATGTTGTGCCAATCTCTGTTGTACAGTCTAGTGACTGTTACACACACATAAATCCTACCCCCCCCCCAGGGGAAATCAAGTGATTTTTAATTTTTATTTTTTTTCATATACTTTTATTAGTTGGAGTCTAATCACTTTACAATACCGCAGTGGGTCTTGTCATACATTGACATGAATCAGCCATGGATTTACAAGTATTCCCCATCCCGATCCCCCCTCCCACCTCCCTCTCTTCCCGATCCCTCTGGGTCCTCCCAGTGCACCAGGCCCGAGCACTTGTCTCATGCATCCCACCTGGGCTGGTGATCTGTTTCACTATAGATAATATACATGTTTCGATGCTGTTCTCTCGAAACATCCCACCCTCGCCTTCTCCCACAGAGTCCAAAATTCTGTTCTGTACTTCTGTGTCTCTTTTTCTGTTTTGCATCCTTTTTTTAAGTGCTATTTTCCATTATGGTTTATCCCTGTGGATTGAATACAGTTCCTTGTGGTATACAGTAGAACCTTATTGCTTATCCATTCTAAATGTAATATTTTAGATCTACCAAAGTTTGTATTTTACCATCAGTTTGAAACAAACAATTCTCATGACTCTCTTGAGAGTTTAGATTTTTCAAGGGGCCCCATTTGTCATTATACCTTTCCTGAGAGAAAAAATTTTCCTGAACATTCTCCCTGGAGGAAAACAGAGATTGCCTGTGTTTGACTGTCTATGTAGGAAATATTTGAATGAAAGTCAGGAGAAGACATGTTATCATAGATTTTAAGAAGATTTTCAAACATCTCAAAGGCTATAACCTGAGGCAGATATCACAATTCATAGTACATAACACTTGGTCCTATATAACTTTGATAAAACGTAATGAAACTAAAACATGAAAAGCACTTCATCATTTTAAGAAATTGATAACCTGCACTTCATTAAAATAATAAAAAAACTTTTGCTCTGGGAAAGACATTGTGAAAAAATATTAAATGTTGAGTCAAAGATGAGAAAATCAGTTCACAGATTAGAAAAATGACTTGATCCCAAAATACACAAAGAACCCTAAAACACAATAATAAAATGAACAACTCAATTTAGAAATGGGTCAAAGTTCCTCACAGACACCACTTTAAAGAAAAGATACAGGTGGTAAATAAACATATGAAACGGTACTCCACATCCATGTCATCAGGGAAATGCAAATTAAAATAAGAATGAGCTATCTCTATAGACCTAGTAGAATGGCTACAATCCAAACATGAACAACATCAAACACTGTTTAGGATGTGGACCAACAGGAATTTTTAGCCATTACTAAGGGAATTCATTTTCATTCACTGGAGCATGGTTTAGTCAGTTTGGAAGGCAGTTTAATAGTTTCTTAAAATACTAAACATACTCTTACTATATGAACTACCAACTACCCTACTTGGTTTTCATTCATTCAAAGGAGGTGAAAATATGTCAACATGAACCCTAGAAAGAAATGTTTGTAGTAACATTATTCACAATTATCAAAACTTGAGAGTAACAATGATGTCCTTCAACAGGTGAATGCATAAACAAACTATATACCAATACAATATTATTTTATGAGTGATATTATTCAGTAATAAAAAAATTAACTCCCAAGAATATGGAGAAGCCTTAAATGAATATTGCTATGTAAAAGAAGTCAAAATGAAAATGCTATATCCATGGGATGATTTCAACTATATGACATTCCAGGAAAGGTAAAACTGTGGAGATATAGCTAATAGATGGGGAAACAATGAAAATACTGAGAGACTTTATATTTTGGGCTCAAATCACTGCAGATGGTGAATGCAGCCATGAAATTAAAAGACACTTACTCCTTGGAAGGAAAGCTATGATCAATCTAGACAGCATATTAAAAAGCAAAGACATTGCTTCGTCAACAAAGGTCCGTCTAGTCAAAGCTATGGTTTTTCTAGTAGTCATGTATGGATGTGAGAGTTGAACTATAAAGAAAGCTGAGTGTCAAATAATTGATGCTTTTGAAGTGTGGTGCTGGAGAATACTCTTGAGAGTCCCTTGGACTGCAAGGAGATCAAACCAGTCCATCCTAAAGGAAATCAGTCCTGGATATTCATTGGAAGGACTGATGCTGAAGCTGAAACTCCAATACTTTGGCCACCTTATGCAAAGAAATGAGTCATTGGAAAAGGCCCTGATGCTGGAAAAGATTGAAGGTGGGAGGAGAAGGGGCCGACAGAGGATGAGATGGTTGGATGGCATCACTGACTCAATGGACATGAGTTTGAGTTAATTCCTGGAGTTGGTGATGGACAGGCAAGCCTGGTTTGCTTCAGTCCAACGGGTCGCAAAGAGTCAGACACAACTGAGCAACAGAACTGATGGACAGATTTAAAAGATCAGTGGTTGTCAGGGGTTTTGGGGAGAGAAAGTGGGATGCATTGGTGAGACACAGCAGATCTGTAGGGCTGTGAAACTATTCTGTATGGTGTTATAATGGTGGATATATGTCATGATACCTTTGTCAAAACTGATGGAATATATAACCCAAAGAATGTACTCTATGAAATTTTGTTAATAATGCATCAACATTGGCTCATCAGTTTAAACAAATGCACACACACATTGCAAAATATTAACAATATAAGAAACTGGGGAGGAATGAGGGAATATACAGAACTCTGAGTTTAGCACTCAAATTTTCTGTAAACCTAAAAGTGCACTAGAGTCTATTAGAACTCAAATCAAGATGGTAGAGTAAGAGGACAGGGAACTTACCTTTTCCCACAAATACATCAAAAATCCATCTATGTGTGGAACAATTCTCAGTAAAAACTAACTAGAGATTAGCAGAAAGACTCCTGTATAACCAAAGATGCAAGAAAGATCCATACAGAATCAGACAGGAAGGGCAGAGAAGCAATACCAAGATCCACACCTTTGGGATGGAACTCGGAGGAAATGGCAAATTACATCAGTGGAGACCCTCCCTTGTGAGTGAGCTACTAGAACCACATATAGGCTCTGGGGTCTGAAAAAGGGAAGGCAGGCCCCCTTATTTGATGGCCGAGGGGATGCCTGAACTCTGCTTGTGGGGAGCGTGAACACTTGCTTGCTTCCGAAGCAAGGCAGAAAGGATAGGTTAAAGCCAAATGAATGTTTGACTGGTTCCTGAGACCAGGCAGGTGCCTGGCCCAGCCTGAGTCAAGCAAACACCACCACTAAAGTGAGGGTTCCCATGACCAAGGACGATTGCACGGGTCATCCATCAGAGACAATCTGGATTTCTGATGGTGATCTGTTTGTAATGGCCCGTGTCATGACCCTTGTGGAATACCCCGCCAGCCCCTCTTGCTCCAACACTGCTCCCTCTGGGGCAAGGAGTTGTTGGGTGCAGGAGGAGCACACACCCAGAGTGAATTGAATCAGCTCCCCCAGGGCTTCTGCGCCAGCAGTTTGGACCTTGACCTTGTCCCTGACGGGGTGGTGACAGTGACCAGGCAGAAGGAAAGCCCTGCCTTACACCCGGTTCTACCCGAAGCCTGTATCTGTGAGTCGGCTTCTGTTTTGGTCTACACATTCGCTTCATTGTTTTAGATGGAAGTAACATCTAAGATGTCATGTGAGATGCCTTTCTAGGACTTATTCACTAATCATAATAATGTCTGGGTTCTAGTTACATTGCTACAAATGGCAACATTTCATTTTCTGTTCCTGAGTAACATTCCATTGTATATATACACACTTATCTGTTCATCTGTCAATGAGCATAGTTTTCATCTCATATCTATCGTAGCTACTATGCTGCTATGAACATTTGGGCGCACATATTTTTTTGAATTAATGTTTTCCTTTTCTTTGGGTAAATATCCAGCAGTGGAACTGCTGAACTGCATGGTAGATCTATTTTTAATTTTATGAAGAAACTCCATACTGTTTACCATGGTGCCTGCACTAATCTACATCCCCACAAACACTGTACCAGGGTTCCCTTTTCTTCAGATCCTCACTAACACCTGTTATTTCTTGTCTTTTTGCTGACAGTCACTCTGACAGTTGTAAGGTGATAGCCCATTGTGGTTTTGTTTTGCATTTCCCTGATGATTAGGGATGTAGAGTATGTTTTTATATGTCTGTTGGTCATCAGTATGTTTTCTTTTGAAAAAACTAGAATTGAGGTCCTCTGCTCATATTTTAATTGTATTGTTTATTTTTTATATTGAGTTGTATGACTTCTTTATATGTTCTGGATATTAACCTTTTATCTGAATATTTTTTGCCAAATATTTCTTCCCATTCAATAAATTGCTCTTCAGTTGGTGATGCTTTACTTTGCTCTGTAAAATTTCTTTATTGTGAATGGGTCCCATTTATCTATTTTTACTTTTGCTTTATTTGCCTGAGGAGACAGATTCAAAAAATAACATTAAGATATTTCAAAATGTGTACTGCCTACATTTTTTTCCTGTGACTTTTATGGTTTCTGGTTTTACATTTAGGTCTTTAAACCATGTTGAATTTATTATTATTTTTTTTTGCATGCACAGGGTATGAGAAAGTAATCCAGCTTAATTCTTTTGCATGCGATTGTACAGTTTCTCCAATACTGCTCATTGAAGAAATCAATATTCTTTATTTTATATTATTGCTTCCTTGGTCATAAATTGGCTGTATGTGTGCAGGTTTATATTTGGGTTCTCTATTCTGTTCCATTGATCTGTGTGTTTGTTTTTGTGCCAGTACCATACTGTTTTGATTACCATAACTTTGTAGTATAATCTGAAGACAGGAAATGTGGTTATTTCCAGTTTTGATTTTCTTTCTCAAGGCTGGTTTGACTCTTTGGGGATCTTTTGTGGTTCCATACTAATTTTGAATTATTTGCTCTAGTTCCATGAAACATAACATGTTGTTTGAAGAATTGCATTGCATCTGTAGACTGCTTTGGGTAATATAGGCATTTTAATAATATTAATTCTTCTAATCCATGAACATGGGATATCTTTCAATTTATTTCTATCATCTTGAGTTTATTTCATTAATGTTTATAGATTTTGGAGTACAAATCTTTCCCCTTCCTGGTTACATTTATTCCTGGGTATTTTATTCTTTTTGATGCAATTGTAAATGGGATTTTTTCTTGATTTCTATTTCTGATAGCTCATTTTTAGTGTACAAAAATTTAACAGATTGTGTATTAATTTTTTATCCTGAAACTTTATTAAATTCATTTATTGGTTCTAATATTTTTTTGGTGGAATCTTCAGAGTTGTATATATTATCTCGTCATCTCAACCAGCAACAGTTTTACTTCTTTCCAATTTAGATGCATTTTATATCTTTTTCAATTGTGGAGTCTAAGTCTTCCAGTACTATGTTAAACAGACATGGTGAGAGTGGGCATTTTTGTCTTGTTCCTGATCTTAGAGGAGAAGATTTCAGCTTTTCAGCATTGAGTGTGATGTTCACCAGGCATTTGTTATAAATGGCCTCTATTTTGTCCAAGTATATTCCTTCTATATCAATCTTGCTTAGAGTTTTTATCATGAAAGGATGTTGAATTTTGTTATGTGCTTTTCTTGCATCTATTCAGATGACCATGTCATCTCATGTTAACAAAGTGACACCTCATTTGTTAATGTGGTGTCTCATGTTGATATATTTGTAGATACTGCACCCTCCTTGCATCCCTGAAATAAATCCCACTTGATCATGATGTATGATTTTTTTATGTATTACTGAATTCAGCTTGCTAATATTTAGTTGAGGATTTTTCATCTATATTAATCATGGATAATGATTTGTAATTTTTATTTTTTGAAGTATTTTTATATGGGGTTGGTATCAGGGTTTTACTGACCTGGTAGAATGAATTAGAAAGTGTTTACCCCTTTTCAACTTTTTGAAATAGTTGGAGAAGGATAGGTATTAAGGGAAAGTGAAAGTTGCTCAGTTGTGTCTGACTCGTGACTCCATGGAATTCTCCAGGCCAGCATATTGGAGCGGGTAGCTTTTCCCTTCTCCAAGGGATCTTCCCAACCCAGGGGTTGGACCCAGGCCTCCCACATTGCAGGCAGATTCTTTACCAGCTGAGCCACAAGGGATCCCCAAGAATACTGGAGTGGGTTGCCTATCCCTTCTCCAGGGGGTCTTCCTGACCCAGGAATCAAACTGGGGGTTCGTGCACTGCAGCTGGATTCTTTATCAACTGAACTATTGGGGAAGCCCTTTTCAATTTTTTGAAATTTGAAAAGTTTCGCCCTTTTCAATTTTTTGAAATAGCTGGAGAAGCATAGGTATTAACTCTTCTTTAAATATTTGGTAGAATTTGTCTGTAAAGTCCTTTGGTTTCACATTTGTGTTTGTTGGGAGATTTTATTACTCATTTAACATCATTATTAGTAACTGACCTGTGAAACGTCCTATTTCTTCCAGATCTAGGCTTGGAAAGCTATCTATTTCTAGCAATTTTCAATTCTTCTAGGTTATCGACTTTGTTGGTGTATAACAGTTTGTAGTATCCCCTTATAGTTATTTGCTTTTCAGTGATATCAGTTGAAACTTCTCTTTAATTTCTGATTTTATTCATTTAAGCCCTCATTCTTTTTTTCATGATGAATCTGGCTAAAGGTCTATTATGTTTTCAAAGAACCAGCTTTTAATTTCATTGATCTCTTTTATTTACTCATTTATTTGGTCACTATGTCATTAATTTCCACTGTGGTCTTTATTATTTCCTTCCACTAACTTTGAGGTTTTTTGTTTTTTAGTTGTGAAGTTGTGTCCAACACCTTTGCAACCTCATGGACAGTCATGCTCCTCTGTCCATGGAATTCTCCTGGCAAGAATACTGGAATGGGCTGCCATTTCCTTCTCCAGTGGATCTTCTCAACTTTGGGATCAAACCAACAACTCCTGCATTCAGTTCAGTGGCTCAGTCATGTCTGACTCTTTGCGACCCTATGGACTGCAACTCTCCAGGCTTCCCTGCCAATCACAAACTCCTGGAGCTTACTCAAACTCATGTCCATCGAGTCAGTGATGCCATCGAACCATCTCATCCTCTGTCGTCCCCTTCTCCTCCTGCCTTCAACCTTTCCCAGCATCAGGGTCTTTTCCAATGACTCAGTTCCTCGCATGAGGTGGCCAAAGTGTTAGAGCTTCAGCTTCAGCATCAGTCCTTCCAAAGAATATTCAGGACTGATTTCCTTTAGGATGGACTGGTTTGATCTCCTTGCAGTCCAAGGGACTTTCAAGAGTCTTCTCCAACATCACAGTTCAAAAGCATCAATTCTTTGGTGCTCAGCTTTCTTTATAGTCCGACTCTCACATCCATACATGACCACTGGAACAACCATAGCTTTGAGTAGACAGACTTTGTTGGCAAAGGAATGTCTCTGCTTTTGAATATGCTGTCTAGGTTGGTCATAGCTTTGCTTCTAAGGAGAGAGTGTTTTTTAATTTCATGGTTGTGGTCACCATCTGCAGTGATTTTGGATTCCCAAAAAAAGTCTCTCACTGCTTCCATTGTTTCCCCATCTATTTGCCATGAAGTGATGGGACCAGATGACATGTTCTTAATTTTCTGTTGAGTTTTAAGCCAACTTTTTCACTCTCCTCTTTCACTTTCATCAAGATTCTCTTTAGTTCTTCACTTTCTGCCATAAGGGTGGTGTCATCTGCATATCTGCAGTTATTGATATATCTCCTGGAAATCTTGATTCCAGCTTGTGCTTCATCCAGCCCAGCATTTCACATGATGTACTCTGCATTAAGTTAAATAAGCAGGGTGACAATATACAGCTTTGATGTACTCCTTTCCCTATTTGGAACCAGTCTGTTGTTCCATGTCCTCTTCTAGCTGTTGCTTTTTGACTGGCATACAGATTTCTCAAGAGGCATGTCAGACGGTCTGGTATTCTCATCTCTTGAAGAATTTTCCAGTTTATTGTTAACCACTCAGTCAAAGGCTTTGGCTTAGTCAATAAAGTAGAAGCACTAGGCTTCCCTTGTGACTCAGTTGGTAAAGAATCCACCTGCAATTGTGGGGACCTGGGTTCAATCCCTGGGTTTGGAAGATCCCCTGTAGAAGGGAAAGACTAGCCACTCCAGTATTCTGGCCTGGAGAAGTCCATGGACTGTATAGTCCATTTGGTCAGAATGAGTCGAACACGACTCAGTGACTTTTACTTTCACTTTCTTCACTCCTGCAATACAGGTGGATTCTTTATGACTGAGGCACCAAGGAAGTCTATTATTCTTTATCTAACTCCTTTAGCTGTAAAGTTAAGATTGCTTGAGATTTTCGTTTCTTAACATTGCCCTGTGTTCTTTTTTTTTAACTGCCTTTGCTGTGTTCCATAGATTCTGTGTTCCATAGTTTTTTAGAAGCAAGTTGTCTAGTCTCCTTATGTTTATATTTTTTCCAGTGTTCTTCCTATAATTTATTTCTAGTTTAACACTGTGTAGTCAGAAAGCATGTTTGAAATGATTTCCGTGTTCTTAATTTAATGTCTTTTGTTATGTAAATGTTTTTAAAAGTCTATTTTGTCTGATATGAGTATTACTACCCCAGCTTCCTTTTCATTTCCTTTTGCATCAGATATCTCTTCATTTTCAGTCCTTGTGTAGATTTAGTTCTGCTGTGTGTTCTTGTAAGTAGCACATGGATTGGTGTTTTTTTGTTGCTGTTGGTGGTTTTCTCTTTTTCTTGTTTTTTGCTTTTTAATCCATTGAGCCATCTTATGTCCTTTGACTGGAGCATTTATTCCATTTACACTTAAAGTGATTATCGATAAGTATATGAAAGTGAAAGTCACACAGTCGTGTCTGACTCTTTGTGACCCCATGGACTATACAGTCCATGGAATTTTCCAGGCCAGAATACTGGAGTGGGTAGCCATTCCCTTCTCCAGGGGATCTTCCCAACCCAGACATTGAACCCAGGTCTCCCACCTTGCAGGAGGATTCGTTACCAGCTGAGTCACCAGGGAAGCCCATTGAAGTATACAACTATTGCCATTTTGTTACTCATTTTCTGTTTTTCTTTTTTTAAAGGTCTTTTCACTTCTTTTCTATATATGTGCATGTATAGCTTTACATATATATATGTGTGTGTATTTATATATAATATATAAATATGTATCAATATTTATATTGATAGCTGTTCAAGTACAAACATTTTCAAAGTTCTAAATTTTTACTCCCTTTCCCACAAGTTTTATGTTTGGTATCATATTTTACATGTTTATTCACATCCCTTAAATGGTTGTTTTAATTATAGTTGATTTTATAGCTTTTGTTTTTTGAGTTTTATACTACCCTATTTAAGTGGTTGATACACTGTCTTTACTGTGTATTTACCTATATCAGCGAGGTTTTTCTCACATGTATTTTCTTATTTTTTGTTACAGCCTTTTCTTTTTCACTTGAGGGTCATTTAACATTTCTTATAATGTTGGTTCAGTAGTGATGAACTCAGTTTTTGCTTTCCTAGGTAACTCTTTTCTTCAAATCAAGGATAACCTTGCTGAATAGAGTATCCTTGGTCATAGGTTTTTTTATTCCACACTTTATATAACGCCACTCCCTTCTGGCCTGCAAAGTTTTTGCTGAAAAATCAACTGATAGCCTTAGGGAGGTTCTTTCATATGTGACTCTTTGTTTTTCTCTTGTTTCCTTTGAGATTCTTTATCTTTAAATTTTGCTATTTTAATATTGATATGTCTTGGTGTGGATCACTCTGTGTTACCTGGACCTGTATATCTAGTTCCTTTAGGTTAGGGAATTTTTCAGCCATTATTTCATCAAGTACATTTTCTACCCCTTTCTCTCTTGGCCTTCTGGGACTCCTATAATCCAAATGTTGGTATACTTATTGTTGTTTCAGAGGTCCCTTAAACTATCCTGATTTACTTATCTTTGTTTTTGTACTGGTTGAGTGATTTCCGAATCAGCCTTCCACATCACTTATGCATCTATAT
Source organism: Muntiacus reevesi (assembly GCF_963930625.1). Taxonomy (NCBI): domain Eukaryota; kingdom Metazoa; phylum Chordata; class Mammalia; order Artiodactyla; family Cervidae; genus Muntiacus; species Muntiacus reevesi. The sequence goes on along the minus strand of NC_089254.1, from coordinate 101,680,555 downwards.
TACCTAATGGATTTATTACTGTGCTGTTGATTCCTTCCAGTGTATTTTTCATTTCAGGCATTGTGTTCTTTATCTCTGATTTGTGTTTCTTATACTATCCTTTTTTTTTTTTTTAAATGTTCTCACTGTGTTCCTCTATTCTGTTCCTGAGATCAATTAGCATTTTTGTAACCAGTGTTTAAATTCTTTCTCGTGTAATTATTTATCTCCATGTCATTAGGGTTTCCTTTGGTTTTTCATCTTGTTCTTTAATTTGGAACGTATTCCTTTATCTTCTCATTTTGTTTGACTTTGTCTTACAAATAGGCAGAATCACTTCCTATCTCAGTCTTAAAGACCTGTCTCCTGTGGGAGACTTCTTAGGTGGTTTACATGTGGCCAGTGCCTTCGGGCAAGATCTGGAAGTGACGCAAGGATGGGCTGAGGCTTTCTTCAGGGCCTTCCGGGGTCTCCACTTGTAGGGGTCAGAAATGGAGCCAGGCCTGGGTGGGGCCAGAGCTAGGGTCTGACGTAGGCTGAGGTCCCTTTGAGGGCACTCTGGAGGAGGGGTGAGCTGACACAGGGGACTAGACCTAGGGCTCATAGGGGGCTGAGGCTTCTCCTGGATCACACTGAAGTAAACCTTTTGGTGGGGGTAGAGCTGAGCCAGAGGGACTGGACATTACCTGAGAGCCAGCAGGGTGTGCTCGTGGCCACTACCTTGATGGGAGTGTGACCAAAGATGGAGGGGGTGGGGCTGGAGCCCGAGGAGAGCTGCTGCTTCTCCTGGGGGCGGGGGTACTGGTGGCCTCCGCCTTAGTGGGATATGCGGTCAGAGCCAGAGGGCTAGAGATACAGTCCATGAGGGCTGGTAGGTGGGGCCCACCGGGGTGGTCTTGGCAAGCTGGCCAAAGCACCAGGCACGTTCCATCTTGCTGTTCCTGCACAGGACCTGGGAGGAAGCAAGTCCATGTGTCCACCCTTTAACAGGGAAATTTAGATTTCCAACTGCCCTTGGGCTCTCTCACTGGTTTCAAAACCAGCAAAAGCATTTTGTCTTGCTAGTGCTGGGCCCCAGGGCTGGGGTACCCAACATGGTGCTTGAACTCCTTGCTCCTTGGGGAGGATGACCATCTTGGGATACCCTCCTCCCCTTCCAGGATGCCCACTGGGTGTGTGGGTCCCAACTAAATTGCTTCTCTTCCTCTCCTGCATATTTGGTGTGGATTTTTTTTTCTTTTGTATTCTTGGTTGTACAAAAGTTGTTCTTCTACTTTAGTTTGTTCTCAAAGGGAGCTCTTTTATATGTAGTTTTAGCTTTGGTTCCCTTGGTATCTCTAATTTTCTTGAAGAGATCTCTAGTCTTTCCCATTCTGTTGATTTCCTCTATTTTTTCATCGATCGCTGAGGAATTCTTTCTTATCTCTCCTTGCTGTTCTCTGGAACACTGCATTCAAATGGGAATATCTTTCCTTTTCTCCTTTGCTTTTTGCTTTTCTTCTTTTCACAGCTATTTGTAAGGCCTCCTCAGACAACCATTTTGCCTTTTTGCATTCCTTTTTCAAGGGGATGGTCTTGATCCTTGTCTCCTGTACAATGTCACCAACCTCCGTCCATAGTTCATCGGCACTCTGTCTATCAGATCTAGTCCCTTAAATCTATTTCTCACTTCCATTGTATAGTCATAGGGATTTGATTTAGGTCATACCTGAATGGTCTAGTGGTTTTCCCTACTTTCTTCAATTGAAGTCTGAATTTGGCAATAAGGAGTTCATGATCTGAGCCACAGTCTGCTCCTGGTCTTGTTTTTGCTGACTGTATAGAGCTTCTCCATCTTTGGCTGCAAACACTATATTCAATCTGATTTTGGTGTTGACCATCTGGTGATGTCCAAGTGTAGAGTCTTCTCTTATGTTGTTGGAAAAAGGTGTTTGCTATGACCAGTGCGTTCTCTTGGCAAAACTCTATTAGCCTTTGCCCTGCTTCATTCCGTACTCCAAGGCCAAATTTGCCTGTTACTCTAGGTGTTTCTTGGCTTCCTACTTTTGCATTCCAGTACCCTATAGTGAAAAGGACATCTTTTTTGGGTGTTAGTTCTAAAAGATCTTGTAGGTCTTCATAGAACCATTCAACTTCAGCTTCTTCAGCATTACTGGTTGGGGCATAGACTTGGATTACTGTGACATTGAATGGTTTGCCTTGGAAATGAACAGAGATCATTCTGTTGTTTTTGAGATTGCATCCAAGTACTGCATTTCAGACTCTTTTGTTGACCATGATGGCTCTTCCATTTCTTCTAAGGGATTCCTGCCCACAGTAGTTGATATAATGGTCATCTGAGTTAAATTCACACTTTCCAGTCCATTTTAGTTCACTTATTCCTAGAAAGTCAACATACACTCTTGCCATCTCCTGTTTGACCACTTCCAATTTGCCTTGATTCATGGACCTAACATTCCAGATTCCTATGAAATATTGCTCTTTACAGCATCATCTGGTCCCATTACTTCATGTGAAATAGATGGGGAAACAGTGGAAACAGTGTCAGACTTTATTTTGGGGGGCTCCAAAATCACTGCAGATGGTGATTTCAGCCATGAAATTAAAAGACACTTACTTCTTGGAAGGAAAGTTATGACCAACCTAAATAGCATATTAAAAAGCAGAGACATTACTTTGCCAACAAAGGTCCATCTGGTCAAGGCTATGGTTTTTCCAGTGGTCATGTATGGATGTGAGAGTTGGACTGTGAAGAAAACTGAGTGCCAAAGAATTGATGCTTTTGAATTGTGGTCTCGGAGAAGATTATTGAGAGTCCCTTGGACTGCAAGAAGATCCAACCAGTCCATCCTAAAGGAGATCAGTCCTGGGTGTTCATTGAAAGGACTGATGCTGAAGCTAAACCTCCAGTACTTTGGCCACCTCATGTGAAGAGTTGACTCATTGGAAAAGACCCTGATGCTGGGAGGGATTGGGGGTAGGAGGACCGAGGATGAGATGGCTGGATGGCATCACTGACTCAATGGACATGAGTTTCAGTAAACTCCGGGAGTTGGTGATGGACAGGGAGGTCTGGTGTGCTGCGATTCATGGGGTCGCAAAGAGTCAGGCACGACTGAGCGACTGAACTGAACTAAACTGAACTTAGCTTTGGTATGTTCATGGGAGATAAGTTCTGGGTCTTACCACTGTTTCATCTTGAACTTGTCTTCGAACAATTTTAAATGTAGATTTCAGTGATATTGTCAATAACAGTGCATGTAGCCATCATCAATATCCATCTCTGGAAAATTTTCACCTTAAACTGAGACCCTGTACCAATTAAATAACTTCTCATTCTTGTTTCCTAGTTGCTTGTAACCACTAGTTTACTTCATGTTTCTAAGTATCTGAGTATACTATATATATCTCTTTTTCTTTCAGTTTAGATAAGGGTTTGCCAAAATTTTGAACTTCTCAGGATACCATTTCTTAGTTTCATTGACTTCTTTTTCTACCAGTTGACTGTTTTCTATTCTTTACTTTGCTTATATATATTCCAGTATTTATTACTTCCTTATTTCTGCCATATTGGGGTTGATTTTTCTTCTATTTCTAGTTCAGATATAAAGTGAGGGTGTTGATTTTCAATCTTTTCTCTTTTTAAATGCATGAGCATATGTTACTGAACACTAACTTCTTAGTACTGCTTTTTGCAGCAACACATTTTTGGCATGTTGTGTCTTGTTTTCATCAGTCTCCAACCAGTTCTTAATTTCTCTCTTGAACCCTTCTAATCCATTTTTTCAACTCAGTCCAAGAATTTATGTTTGGTTCTTCTTGTAGTTTTATCTCTTTGCAACATTTTCATTTTGTTCATGTATCATTTTCTTTATTTTGTTGTCCCTATGTATTTTTTAGGTTATTCAATATTGTCAAAATGATGATACTGGATTTTTGTCAGGTAATCATATCTACATTTCCTTAGGGATATTTTCTTGAGATTTAGTTTGCTCCTTTAATTGGTCCATGTTTTCCCTGTTTCACTGTGTACCTTGTGAATTTTAGGTGAGATGTGGGCGTTTGGAAAAACAGCTACTTCTCCCAGTCTATATTGACTTTGAGAAGGGGAAAATCTTCAGCAATAAGCTCTCCTAGAGATTCTGGGGACCGCCTATCCTTGTCTGTAGATGCAGCTTCTCTGAATTAGTTCATGTATTTTCTCAGTTAAAGAGGTTTGTCCCATTTTTTTTTTTTTTTTTTTTTTGAAGCCTGTACGACTTGTTCTCCTGGTGTTTGTCTGACATGCTACAATCTCTATATAGCTATAAAAAGTTGGAATGCTTGCGATGTTTCTCAGTGGCCCCTACAAAGAATCCAAGTTCCCATTCCCATCAGTGCTCTGAAACAAATGAGACAACAAACAAACCTCAGGCCACTCTCTGAAAAGCTACAAAATAGTCTACATTGTCCGTTTTTCTTTTTCTCTTGAAGAAGAAGAGATGGGAGTGGGGAATTTTCTCCTGATCCGAACACATGGTGTCAGAAACAGGAAGTAGATATGAGAGGTAAAATGTCATAAATTTGCCTAAACACTTCACTTACTGTATCTCTTCTTGGCGTTGTGCTTGTCTGGAGTGCTGACACATATTATCTGACAAGTTATTTTCAGAAAGGAAATATGGCCTATATATTCTCGTATATAGGGATTCGTATTCTGCCATCATATCAATGTTCGTCTTTAGTAATTGTCATGAAATCATGCTTCTTCTCGGGAAATTTTCTTGAATTTTTTCCCATTTCTTTTTATTAGTTGGAGGTTGAATTTTTTATACCAGCAATCACATCTCATTGTTGGAAATGTAAACTGAACCGAAACTATACTCTCCCTCACACTGTCCTCTTTTTCTGCAATACTCTGTGGAAGGCAGCCTTCACTTGAGCATTCCTTACGCTGTAGACAAGAGGGTTCAACAATGGGTTGAAAAGAGTATAAAACAGGAAAAGGATTTTCTTCTGTTCCTCTTGGTGATTACTGTCAGGGGCCAAGTACACCATCATGGCTATGCCAAAGTAGAACCCAACCACACAGAGGTGGGAGGAGCAGGTGGAGAAGGCTTTCTTGCGGCCCTCCTTTGACTGGATCTTTAGGATGGCCCAGAGGATGTGCACATAGGAGACCAGCATCAGGGAAAGAGGTCCAACTAAAATAAACACACCTGCAGCAAAGAGGAATATTTCATTGATCCAGATGTCACCACAGGTCACTTTGAGGACAGAGCTAATTTCACAGAAGAAATGGTTCACCTTCTGGGGCCCACAGAAGGGCAGCCGTAGAAACAGACTTACTTGGACTATGGCCAGGGAAAATCCACACGCCCAGCAAGCGATGGCCAGGAATGTGCACACCCTCCAGTTCATGATGACTGTGTACTGCAGGGGGTGGCAGATCGCCACAAACCTGTCATAGGACATCACCACCAAAATCAAACACTCTATTGAAGCAAAAGTCAAATTAAAAATCATCTGCAAAGTACATAAGACAAAGGAGATGTTTTTGTTGTGCTTCACTAGATTTGCCAGCAAATTGGGCAAATTGCTAGAAGCATAGGATATGTCAATGATGGCCAGATGAGACAGGAAGTAGTACATGGGCGTGTGCAGTCTAGGGTCGAGGCAGATGAGACCCAAGATCATGCCATTTGCCAGCAGGTTGAAGGTATATAACAGGGAGAAGATACCAAACAGGACCAATTCCATGTCTTCACTGAGCTGGAATCCTACCAGAATGAATTCTACAATCCATGATTGATTGCTCTCCATTCCTAAAGACAGTCTGTCAAGGACTGAAGTGTGATGGGAAGGTCACAGCTGGATAACAATGAAAATAAGAGTTATTTATCTGAAGGGAATGAAGAGGAAGCCGGTATACTTGTCCCTGCAATACTGATTTGTTTTCTAAGTTTCTTCGCCTTTTTTTTTTTTAATTGTGAAGCAATCCAAAATTTCAGATAAGTATCAGGGACTATAAACTGTACTACTATATAGATTTTACTAAATTGTTTTTTCAGTTTTGCCTGAACATTTATCTTCTCTGTGTGCATATAGTGTTAATTTTCTGGAGACCACCTAAGACTAAAGGGAAACCATATTCACCTATTGGCAATTTACATTTAAATCCTTTAGAATATTTTCTCTATAACATGTATACTTGCTAATGTAATCTCAGTATAATTACCAAAAACAGGAGATGTAACATTAACATGATTCACTACTCTAAATACATCATTTCCTGCCCTTGTAGTCTAAGGTTCAAATTGAACATCACATATACTAATCATTTCCTCTAATTTTAAATAGTGTGCATTTCTTGCATTGATGTTGATATTTTTGAGGAGTATGAGGTCTTGTTTTGTAAAGTGTTTCCCAATGCATTTTTCCGTTTATCGTCCATGTTCTAAATAAGATTAAACATTTGTTTTAGCAGAAAAAAAATTATCCTTCTTAATGCTCTCCATTAATATACAGATAATGATAATTTGTCCCAATAACGTTGATGTTATATGTTATAGTCTTCCAGAAATTTTAGACTTATATATTAATGTTTCAATGATCTGGTTTACTTTGTGGGTAAAGAGGCATCTACCTCATATGAGATTCTAACATCAAGCTTTCTAAGTATCTTAGAGAAACATAAAAATTAGATAAAACATTAAAAAGAAAATATTTATGTGAAATATATATTGAAACCTGATGATTGTTAAGAATTTCTATAAACAACTTTCCTTTATTCACTATACATATATTTTCACCTATATATTTAAAATTATATGAACAATACTATATATCTACTTCCTCCATTTAGAATAACACCATGTACATTTTTCATATCAATTATTTCTTTGCAATATACTTTAAACATCTCTACACTATTTTGTTCCATATGAACATTTTATTTAGTATATCACCTTCTAACTAGGTTGTGTGGATTATAATGCTATGGTGACTAAGTTTTATACATATATTTTATGTATATTTTCTTTCCTTATACTAATTTCCAGGACATGGAAATTCTTGGTCAAATCTATTCCTTCCTTCCTTCCCTTCCATCCTTCCTTTCATTCTTTATTTCTTCCATGTACCTAGCTATTTATCTATTTTTCTGTTTACCTATCTAGTTTAAAATAGCCTAAATAAAATTTTTTCTTTCCAATAGAGCTATTAAAATAATAGCAGCTCAGTAAACAATGGATTGATTATATTCTTTGCAGCCAAAGATGGAGAAGCTCTATACAGTCAGCAAAAACAAGACCGGGAGCAGACTGTGGCTCAGATCACGAACTCCTTATTGCCAAATTCAGGCTTAAACTGAAGAAAGTAGGGAAAACCACTAGACCATTCAGGTATGACCTAAATCAAATCCCTAATGATTATACAGTGGAAGTGAGAAACAGATTTAAGGGGCTAGATCTGATACACAGAGTGCCTGACGATCTATGGACAGAGGTTCGTGACATTGTACAGGAGACAGGGATCAAGACCATCCCCTTGAAAAAGGAATGCAAAAAGGCAAAATGGTTGTCTGAGGAGGCCTTACAAATAGCTGTGAAAAGAAGAGAAGCGAAAAGCAAAGGAGACAAGGAAAGATATTCCCATTTGAATGCAGAGTTCCGGAGAACAGCAAGGAGAGATAAGAAAGCCTTCCTCAGCGATCAATGCAAAGAAATAGAGGAAATCAACAGAATGGGAAAGACTAGAGATCTCGTCAAGAAAATTAGAGATACCAAGGGAACATTTCATGCAAAAATGGGCTCAATAAAGGACAGAAATTGTATGGACCTAACAGAAGCAGAAGATATTAAGAAGAGGTGGCAAGAATACACAGAAGAATTGTACAAAAAAGATCTTCACGACCCAGATAATCACAATGGTGTGATCACTGATCTAGAGCCAGACATCCTGGAATGTGAAGTCAAGTGGGCCTTAGAAAGCATCACTATGAACAAAGCTAGTGGATGTGATGGAATTCCAGCTGAGCTATTTCAGATCCAAAAAGAAGATGCTGTGAAAGTGCTGCACTCAATATGCCAGCAAATTTGGAAAACTCAGCAGTGGCCACAGGACTGGAAAAGGTCCGTTTTCATTCCAATCCCTAAGAAAGGCAATGACAAAGAATGCTCAAACTGCCGCACAATTGCACTCATCTCACACGCTAGTAAAGTAATGCTCAAAATTCTCCAAGCCAGGCTTCAGCAATACGTGAACCGTGAACTTCCAGATGTTCAAGCTGGTTTTAGAAAAGACCGAGGAACCAGAGATCAAATTGCCAACATCTGCTGGATCATCAAAAAAGCAAGTGAGTTCCAGAAAAACATCTATTTCTGCTTTATTGACTATGTGAAAACTTTCAACTGTGTGGATCACAATTAACTGTGGAAAATTCTGAAAGAAATGGGAGTACCAGACCACCTGACCTGCCTCTTCAGAAACCTGTATGCAGGTCAGGAAGCAACAGTTAGAACTGGACATGGAACAACAGACTGGTTCCAAATAGGAAAAGGAGTACGTCAAGGCTGTATATTGTCACCCTGCTTATTTAACTTATATTCAGAGTACATCATGAGAAACGCTGGTCTGGAAAAAGCACAAGCTGAAATCAAGATTGCCGGGAGAAATATCAATAACCTCAGATATGCAGATGACATGACCCTTATGGCAGAGAGTGAAGAGGAACTAAAAAGCCTCTTGATGAAAGTGAAAGAGGAGAGTGAAAAAGTTGGCTTTAAGTTTAACATTCAGAAAACTAAGATCATGGCATCTGGTCCCATCACGTCATGGGTAATAGATGGGGAGACAGTGGAAGCAGTGTCATATTTCATTTTTGGGGGCTCCAAAATCACTGCAGATGGTGACTGCAGCCATGAAATTAAAAGACGCTTACTCCTTGGAAGGAAAGTTATGACCAACCTAGACAGCATGTTAAAAAGCAGAGACATTACTTTGCCAACAAAGGTCCATCTGGTCAAGGCTATGGTTTTTCCAGTGGTCATGTATGGATGTGAGAGTTGGACTGTGAAGAAAGCTGAGCACTGAAAAATTGATGCTTTTGAACTGTGGTGTTGGAGAAGACTCATGAGAGTCCCTTGGACTGCAAGGAGATTCAACCAGTCCATCCTAAAGGAGATCAGTCCTGGGTGTTCATTGGAAGGACTGATGCTGAAGCTGAAACTCCAGTACTTTGGCCACCTCATGTGAAGACTTGACTCATTGGAAAAGACCCTGATACTGGGAGGGATTGGTGGCAGGAGGAGAAGGGGTTGACAGAGGATGAGACTGCTGGATGGCATCACTGACTCAATGGGCATGAGTCTGAGTAAACTCTGGGAGTTGGTGATGGACAGGGAGTCCTGGCATGCTGCGATTCATGGGGTCGCAAAGGGTCGGATACGACTGAGCAATTGAACTGAACTGAACTGAACTAAAACAATGGATATGCTATTCTTTACAGGGGCAGCTCAGTAACTGAGCTAGGGAGCTTTAAAATATTCCTTTAACTCTAGCCAGTGGATTGGCACTCACTCTATCCTATTTTGTGGTAGGAAAAATTTTCTATCAGAACAGTAATCTTGAGTCTAATAATTATCTGTATTAGATGATAGCATAGGAGAGATTTAGTGAGAAATAACTATATTACAAAGCTCTTACACTGTTTCAGCAAAGAGTTTACTATAACTGTCACCCAAATTCTGTTTTCCAGAATCAGTCATTACTCTATCAGTATATTTATCTATTAGCTTATAAGGTCCTTTTGTTTTGCGGGCCATGTCAGAGCCTTATTCAGAAGAAATGTCTGTATATGAAGCCTGTAGCCAGGTTATTCTCAAAACAATAGAGTTGGTCTGTTGGCTGAGAAGGACCACCACTCAACCATACTGGAAAGTGATGTCAAGAAAACTGCTGAGGAACAGAAGACAGCTGCCACAGCCCAGCAGTCAGAAGCTCTAGGAGCTGGGGTGGGGGTAGTCATTACTGTAATACACTTAGTAGTATGATTACAATAATAGTTATTAAATAAATATGTATATACACAATATGTAATTTTTATATACACAGGAATTTATAAAATATGCCCTATTATATATTCTGAAAAATTATTTATCAGTTCATTCTAAATGACAGATATACACATAAACTGTGATAGCAGGACTATGGTGCAGCATTAAATTCATTTAAATAGAGAAGAAACTGTCAAAATTGTGAGCGTGATGGTGGATAAACAGAACGTAAATAACACAAATCCTGGTCCTTCAGACTGTAAAGAATCTGCCTGCCATGCAGGAGATCTGGGTTCGAACCTGGGTTGGGACAATCCCCTGGAGAAGGGAGGGTGACCCACTCCAGTATTCTTTTCTGGAGAATTCCATGGACAGAGGGACCTAGTGGGCTACAGTCCATGGGATCGCCCAGAGTCAGACACAAGTGAGTGACTAGCACTTTCACTTTCTTTCTCTTACAATGTAAAAATAGCATTACAGAAACAAAAAAAAATCAGCTGTTAGCAGAGAAGTATGAAAAATCATAAGAAAACAAATTTCCCCATTTTTGAAGTGGAAAGTTAAAAACCAAAGGTTCAAATTTGAAAGATGCAGTTTATAAACTCTGAGATTTAGACTTCAGCTTCTGGCAAGATGAGATACTGCATATCCTACACCATACTCGCCTATTAAAAACAACTAATACCACTCTTGAGCAGAGCCAGTCTGGATTGAACTATTCTTACTGAAGGAAATTCTAATATTTCATTTCAAGCTGAAAAGAAGTGATTCCAGAAAGAATGTTCACACTGTAAAAAGAAATAAAGAGCAAAGGAGGTAGTACATATGTTTGTAAAACTAAGCAGAAGTTGATGGTATGAATACTGGTCTGTTCTCTGGCACGTAGAATAAGACTGAACTAAATACGTAACAACAGCACACATGTGGGGCATAGACTGATAGAAGTTAAAAGGTTCTAATTTCCATGTGTTTTGACAGAAAATTGTAACTACTGACTTTCATTAGCCTTTCTTTCTACTCAGTATTAATTACTTAATGGTACTGATAAATTTAGCCCATGAGCAGTTCATATTCCCATTCAAAAGTTTAAGGATTCCTCTTTAAAAAAATGTGTGGGATTAAGCCTGTCACATGTCTTTACAAATCAACATGTTAAATCTACATCTGAGTAAGAACATCAAGAAAACATTACCCTCTGTGGAGGGACAGAGGTAAAAGAAAAATGGAAAAAACAAATTAGAAGTAATTCTCCCTAGAAAAGCAACATATAAAATGGAAAACTTGTCAAAATAAACCTCTTAGGACTTCTGGAATCTAAATCAAAAGCTATAGCAACCACACACACGCTTAATATGGAAATCATCCTGAAAATCAACCGGAGAGATCTGTGGCATTTTAACTTGCCCCGATACCATGCCCTACTCCTAGCTCAGGAGCAGTTCTGTAAAGATAGTCTGCACTTCTGATGTACACTCACGACCAAAAGGAGCAGAACATACCTCACACTCACAGGATTCTGGATGCTGGAGTTGACCTGTCTGGTGGCTCCTTGAAGGATGTACTCAAAGGACTTCCCTTATTTTGATTAACTCAAGACTCCCCCACCGCTGAGGTGGTGCCCAGAGGCAACTGTCAAAAGCCTTTGAAGGCAGAACTATCAGCTGCTGCCACATGAGGCAAGTAATAGACGTTGGGGTGAACTATAGACTAACGTGACACCCTGAGTGGAAGAATTGGAAATAAGACGATTTGGTAAATAGAAGACCTGAATAGCTCCCAGATACTGCTGGGAAACTAGAAGTCCACACACAGGACCAGTGCTGGGCAAATGCTCAGAGGGAATCTGAAAAGGTCCTGATGCCTTGCCTCTGTCTAAACTCCAGAGTCTGCACAGGCAGGAAACTGTCAGAGTTGTAAATGACCTGGATGAGGGGTGAAGGCAAGTCCCAACACAAAAAGAGAGCCATTTATAAAAATACGAAAGAAGGTTGAATATAGCTATAGAGTTGCTGGATTAAAGGCATATGGATATAATAATTTGATGTGCTTGCTTTCTCATTGGTTTATCAGAGCCTGAAATGCCCTTATGAGATCTGCTTCTCTATTAGGAGATTATGAAATAGAAGGAAGAAAAACAAAAAGTCATCATTATAAAACAGAGGGAAGATAGGATGAAAAATCAAATTAATTTTGAATAATATTAATAAAACTCTGCTACTCAAAATATAATTAAAAAAACAATATTCAAATACAAACCAGTTAGTGCTAAAGGTATATAAGTTAAACAATGAAATATTATGTTTACCCAAGATGTAACTGAATGTGTTGAACAGTCTTAGAATCTGATGTAAGCATGATTAAATATTCCAATAGATCAATGAAAGTATTGCATTTACTAAAGTTTCAATAAATTATAAGCAGTAAAGAAAATGAAGGTGTAAAATAGTCACTGCACATGGAAAAAGAATCTATGATGCATTCAGGAAATAAGTAGTGTCATTCATTTTTTAAAACTCAATAAAGAGGATAAAATACTGGAGGTTAAAAGAGGGACATGATGCACTGAAAGATAATATTTAATACCTATGGCTGATTCATGTTAATGTTTGGCAGAAACCAACACAATACTGTAAAGCAATTATCCTACAATTAAAAGTAAATAAATTTATATTAAAAAGAATCTACCTTGACCTTAACATGTATAGACAAGGGGTAGATTCTTCATTTGGTTATTTTATTTTATTCATTGATTCCCTTCTGATTGTATTGAGTTACAGTTGACATGCAACACTTTGTAAGTCTAAGGTGTACAGCATCATAATTTGACTTCCATACCTTGTGACCTGATGGCCATGATAAACACAGTAAGCCTCCAGCATCTTATACAGACACAAAGGTGTTTTTTTCTTCTGAGAATCTTGGGATTAACTCTCTTATTCACATTCACATGTAGTATACAGCTGTGTTAATTATATATATCATGTACATTACATTCCTAGAAGACTTACTTATCCTGTAACTAAAAGTTTGTACCTCTGGATCACCTTCATTCAAGTCCCCGTCAACTATTCCCCACCTTCAGTCCTACAAATCTGATGTCTTTTTCTACGAGTTTGCTTTTTTGTTATTTGAAGTAAAATTGACCTGTAACACTATGTTAGTGCCAGGTGGAAAATAGAGGAATACCTTCTTGAAAATTTAACTTACAAGCATGATAAAGATTGAGAGGTGAAACATAAACAAGATAAAATTTCCAGAGAGGTGATAAGGGATGTGATAAAAAAAAAAAAAGCAATATTTGAAGAGATTTTACCAAAAAATGTTCCAAATTGAACAAAGATTTAATTTTCAAATTGATAAAAATGCATTCTGAAGGAAAACAGTAAAGGTAAATATACCCATAAGGACTTGAAGACCTTCTAATAATTAAAGATAAAATAAATCTTTACCTCAAAAATTTGAGATTAAGATGAGTTAAAAATAAATTCTCAATAAATATAAATTAACAGATGTTTGCCTATCTTTTTCCTCTTACAAAAAATAGTTGCCTAGGGCTACCATAGCAAACTGGACTTCCCTGGTGGCTCAGAAAAAGCATCTTCCTGGAATGCAGGAGACTCAGGTTCGATCCCTGAATTTGGAAGATCCCCTGGAGAAGGAAATGGCAACCCACTCCAGTACTCTTGCCTGGAGAATCCCATGGAGGGAGGAGCCTGGTAGGCTACAGTCCATGGGGTCACAAAGAGTCGGACATGACTGAGCAACTTCACTTCACTTTCATCATAGCAAATTAAAATCTTAGTTTTTGTTTCATAAGTTTTGCAATTTTTAATAAAAGTGATGGTTTCATTTGTCTCTTAAAATATTTTGCTGCACTATTGTCCCAAGGTCAAAAGGAAATATTAAAAACATTAAAGATAAAAGTGTCAATTCCAGGAAAATAAATGACCCAATCAAAAAATCGGCCAAAGAACTAAACATACATTTTTCTAAAGAAGGCATACAGATGGCTAACAAACACATGAAGAGATGCTCAACATCACTCATTACTAGAGAAATGCAAATCAAAACCACAATGATGTACCATTTCACGCCAGTCAGAATAGCTGCTATCCAAAAGTCTACAAGCAATAAATGCTGGAGAGGGTGTGGAGTAAAGGGAACCCTCTTACACTGTTGGTGGGAATGCAAACTAGTACAGCTATTATGGAGAACAGTGTGGTATTTCTTAAAAAACTACAAAAAGAACTGCCATATGATCCAGCAATCCCACTGCTGGGCATACACAGCGAGGAAACCAGAATTGAAAGAGACACACGTACCCCAGTGTTCACTGCAGCACTGTTTATAATAGACAGGACATGGATGCAACCTAGATGCCCATCAGCAGACGAATGGATAAGGAAGCTGTGGTACATATACACCATGGAATATTACTCAGCCATTAAGAAGAATACACTTGAATCATTTCTAATGAGGTGGATGAAACTGGAGCCTATTATACAGAGTGAAGTAAGCCAAAAAGAAAAACACCAATACAGTATACTAACACATGTCTATGAAATTTAAAAAGACGGTAATGATAACCCTGTATGTGAGACAGCAAAAGAGACACAGATGTATAGAACAGTCTTTTGGACTCTGTGGGAGAGGGCAAGGGTGGGATGATTTGGGAGAATGGCATTGAAACATGTAAATTATCATATGTGAATGGAATTGTCAGTCCAGGTTCGATGCATGAGACAGGGTGCTCGGGGCTGGTGCACTGGGATGACTAAGAGGGATGGGATGGGGAGGGAGGTGGGAGGGGGTTCAGGATGGGGAACACATGTGCACCCATGGCGGATTCATGTCAATGTATGGCAAAACCACTACAATATTGTAAAGTAATTAGCCTCTAATTAAAATAAATAAATTTATATTAAAAAATAAAATAAAAACTGAAAAAGCAAAAAAAAGTGTTTATATATGATCAACAATTTAACTAATAGTAAATTTCTTATCAACAAGATATTAAGACAAAAAGTAATATCTTTAATGTCTCAAGAGGCAGAGAAGCTCTCAATCAAGAATTTTATAACTTCAAGAACTCTCTTGAATGAATGAGAACAAAATGAAATTATTCACATGTAAATTATAAATATTTAGAGTCCATAGCTATTTAGCATACCAATAAAGAGTATTCCCACTACAGGAGAAGTGAATTCAGAATGAATCAAATACATACAAATAATAGTGAACAAAGTAATAAAATATAATCTTATATTTAAAAACTTATGGGCTATGAAATAATTATTTTGATATTTAAAAAGGATAAAAGCAAAATTTGAAAAATGTAAATGAAGGAAAAGAGACTATTTAAAAATAGTGATAAATTCTTGAAGAGGCTCAAAATACTGAGTGATACTAAATTTATTACTGTACATCATGCATTTTTATGTTAGCACTTCAAAAAGTCATGAATCATAAAACAATGGAATTGATGATTTTCAAAATTACAGTGCAAACAGTCATCTGTTTGCATTAAAGCATTATCAATCAAAAAAGAAGGTAGAATGCAAGAAAAAAACAGAAACAGAAAAAAATGGTTGATATTCAGAAAACCCAAAATACAATAACATAATTGTATCCATTAGTGTATTAAATGTAAATGAATTAAATATATTCATTAAGATAGAGATGGTCAAAAAAAAGATAGAGATGGTCATATTGGATTAAAAACAGAAAATCCACATACAAACCTTTACAACAAACACATTCAAACACAAATGCACCAGACATACACATACACTCAAAACCAAAAGAGATGGCTGATGGTAAAATGATGAAAAAACATGCTTCATGCCAACAGTGACTGGTAATAGCAATATTAATATCAGACCAAAGGACAGAAGGATATATATGATACTGTGCAGTGCTTAGTCGCTAAGCCGTGTCCAACTCTCTGCGACCCCGTGGACTGTAGCCCGCCAGGCTCCTCTGTCCATGAGGATTCTCCAGGCAAGAACACTGGGGTGAGTTGCCATACCTTCCTCCAGAGGATCTTCCCAACCCAAGGATCAAACCCAGGTCTCCTGCCCTGCAGGAGGATTCTTTACTGAGCCACCAGGGAAGCCCATATAAGATACTACAAGTTGTAATAAAATGAACAATTTGCCAAAAGAAGAAAATTGACTATAAATTCACTATAAAATAATTTATCAAATTTTATATAGAAGGCAAGTTTTTTCATCTATTCAAACAAAAACATTACTTTTTTATTATTAACAGTAAAAACTTTAAAAGTTTTTCTTTAGAGTTAGGATATGATTTTAACATGCTCCCCAAAATCACTTCTTTTTAATGTGACCTAAGAACTAGCTGTCAATAAGGTGACAGGAATAAAAAGAAGGGCTAGGATTTAAAGTGGAAAATAAAATATAATTTCTGATAAAACTTGTGTATGTTAAAAACAGAATCTGTACGGATGATCTATTATTACAGGTGTACACTCAACAAAATCGGCGTTCAAGGATGATGTATGAAGTGGGAGGACTTACATACCTTGTTTATAGAATGAGCATTTAGTAAAGATGGCAAATCTATTCAAACTGTTCTTTTGGGTCAATAAAGTAAAAATCAGAGTCCAAGAATAAATTTCATGTGTAGAAACTGAGAATCTCATTATAAATTTGATGTGAAATTATAAAAGTTCAAGAAGAGACATAGCAATGTTGAAGAAAATGCAGTATCAATAAAATGATCCACTCTATGGAATATTGAGACCTACAAGGTTACAGAGACTTCACATTTTCAATCAATGTTGTATTGGAACAAGGATAAACAAACACAAGAAATAGCCTCTTTAACTCAGAGATTCAGAAATATGTACACACACACACGCACACACACATACATGCTAGAACTGAGATAAAGGCACCAATGTTTTTAATAAATAACACTGATTCAGTTGGCTGAATGTGGACAAAAACAAACCATGACTTCTCCCAACACACTAAAAAAATCAGATGGATTTTAGATCTAAGCATCAAATATTAAAAAAGCTTTGTAGAATATTAGTGACTTATAGTGAAAACATCAGCGGGAGAAAAATTTCTGAAACAGAATTAAAACAGTACTGAAGAATAGATTGATAAGTTATGAACCTAACTTGTGTTTATCAACAGCCATCATTAAGAGAGCAAAAATTAAATCCACAGAGTGGAAGCAAATATTTACAACATGTATAACCTATACAGGTTGCGCTAGTGGTAAAGAACCTAGCTGCCAAGAGACACAGGTTCAATCCCTGGTGTCAGAAAGATCCCCTGGAGACAAGAATGGCAACCCACTCCAATAGTCTTTGCTTAAGAATTCCATGGACAGAGGAGCCTGGTGGGCTACGGTTCGCAAAGAGTCAGACAAGCCTGAGCAGCTAACACATAACCGATACAGGGCTCATATTCAGAATACTTAAAGAATTTCTGCACATTGTTAATGAAAAGATAGATAACCCAATTTAAACTGGGCAAAATACTTGAACAAACATTTCACATGAAAGAGTATCCGAATAACCCTTGAGCGCATTAAGAGATTAAGAGGTACTAACCTTCCTAGGTCTCCAAAGAGATTGAAATTAAAATGCAAAACACACTGATAGACAAAATTCAAAAGTTTGAAACTATAAGGACTCGGCAAGCATATAAAACAGGGATACACTACTACTGAGAACATAATGCGGTGCCCTACTTTGGATAAGTCAAGAAGAACTGACTGTATTTGAACATACACATAACAACGACTCATGGATTCTATCTTCAGATATGCCCCCAATAGGTGCCTAAATACATACGTCATACACATATATAGATTTATATATAAAGTTTACATATGAATATTCTTAAAATAATTATAATAACTTTTTTTCATACCTTCCAAAGGAAAAATCTATCACTGCTTATAAGAGAAGAATGAAACAAGGATGTGTCTTTTTGCTTGACTTTACAATCCATGTGACGGCACGAATATTTACTGGAGGACTCCTATAATTCGCTTTAGAAATAAATGATTTAATTTAATTATTCCTAACAGAGTATATGTTTTGAAAAACTACTCAATGAAAACAATCATCCTATGTGTATATGCAAAATTTTTCTCTAGAAATAAAAAAAAAAAGTCAAAGGCACATTTCCAAAATTATATAGTCAATAAGGATTTCTATAAAAGGTGCTCTGATTTCAAAATCTATGACCGTCAATTAACTCTGTTTAGTCTGTCCTTGTAGTATAAATGAAACGGTATAAATGAATTTGAACTTGCAATGCAATATATTCTGACAACAAAGCATTTTGTTGCTAAATAATCGGTTTTCTATAAATATCTTTAATATTTGTAAACATAAAATTCACCATGTCAGTTTTCTCTCCATGTTCAAAATTATCAATGTTTGTGAATGCCATTTCCCATTATGAATTAAATAAATATAAATATTGGTCCAGTTAAGAGGAGCATTGGTTAGGATCTTCCAGAGGCCAACCCTTGAGACAGTTATTCAGCTACAAGTAGCTCTTAGGAAGTAATCCAAGGAAACACAGGTAGAAGGTTGGCAAAGGGGGACAAGTGAGAAAAGGTGGTCACTGAAGGTTGGATGACCAAGTAAATCAAAATTGTTCTCACTGAAGTTAGATCCCAATGGGAAAATTTTGGAGCCAGGGTAGAATAAGTTTCTCAGTGTTAACCTACCTTTAGTTGGAAGGGAGCTGGGGTGTTTATACACCTACTAGATCTGTTATTGGATAAGTGCCTTGAGGTGGGTGGATCAAGTATTGATATTAGGGCTCCTTTTCCCTGTTTAAGAAGCTAGTAAAGTGTCTCTGGTTTTCAGGAACCTGTGCAGGCAAACAAATAGAGGAGGTGGCATTGGGAAATCAGGCCAGTGTGCCCTGAAGTGGGAGGACACGGTGTCATGGACAGGGCACCCACAACATTAGCTATAAATTCTCTGTTCGTCACTGTGAAATCCAAAATTTGATTGAACATACTTAGGCAGATTAACAGGTGTGATTTTCTGGTTCTAAATGAAGAGGGTGATTGTCAAACTTTTTGAAAAAATATTTTCTCATGATTTTTAAATATTAGAGCAACACAGATATTTATCCATAGCCAAGTAAAAAGAAAGTTTAATTTTTTAATTTCAAAAGTTGGCTTTACTTACACCCAACCTACTAGCACTCTTTATCTATCTTGCACCTGAAGAATTTGATTAAACTTCTGTATTTGGATAAAATATAATCTAGGGGATATTATTGAATATTAGCTCTGCTGTTCACCATAAATAATATGAGATAAATATTTAAGTGCATCACCATGTATTGAGAACTATGCGGTAAGTCTATGTAAATGAATTAAAGTTTCTGGCACATGAAAAGTTCTCAGCATATTTTCGGCAACAGGAAGGCACATTTAGGATGGGTTGTAGGCTGTATAATCTGTACAAGTCCAGTTTCAGGGCCACTCACCAAGGAATACAGCCATCTTTCAAAGCCTGAAACTGCAGAAAAGTCTTATTTTTAATCATTGCTGTTGGGGTAAAATAAACAGATAATCAGACACTGATTTTAAAAACGAACCCTAAGTTAAAAATCAAATGGGCATCCATGGCTGATTCATGTAGATGGGTGGTAAAATCCACCACAATATTGTAAAATAATCATCCTTCAATTAAAATAAATTAATTAAAAGAAAACAAATGGGCAAATACACCATATTTCAGGCAATGAATTACTAACCTCTTAGAATTACAGTCTCTGTATTGTGTACCAGGCAGAATTAACCAGAGATTTTTCAACTGAATGACTGTCTGTGAGGCTCTCAAGCAGGTTGTCAGCCAGCTAGTAAAAATGACTTCAAGGCCTTCATCCATTTTCAGTGCATGTCTCTCGCACTCAAGTTTTAGGTCCTAATGCTACAACTAACTTTAGCATAAACAGCAAATGTTATAAATGTCAGCAAAAGCATTAAAAGCTTACATGGTGGCTGATGGTTTAACAACTGGTTCTGGACTGTTCTCCTGTCCTGAGTTTTCCACTGAGGGACTTAGTAACTGAGTTTATGAAGAATCTGCCTCCTCAACAAATTCATATGTTTGCAGGTAAATCTAATCTCCATTAGCCATTGTTGTCTTACAAGTAGTCAAACCCTGGTAACACTGCCTGATTCTTTGGCTCCCAGACTTGTGCTCTCAAATGCCTGTCTCTTGTCATCATCTCTCCAAGGAGTTCCCAGTTATCTGACATTAGCTTCTAAGTCCAGCTTCCAAGAGATTCAGTATCTCTAAAATTCATTCTACACTCCAGGCATGTTGTCATTGTAAGTTAAAAGAACACATTTGTCGCATCCTACATCATAAAATAACATTGGGGAGAGTAAGTTAACACATCTAAATTTCTACACAATTTTATGTATGTTTAGAAAGTTTTATTTAGTAAGGAAATAATAAATAACAATAATAAACATATTGCCAGATGATTATCAGAAGGCTATATCCTTAGCTTCATTAGTCTTAGAACATCTCCCACCTTCCCTGGTGTCTACAGAGAGAGACCACTGCTTTCTCTGACCTTCTGCAGAAGTGAAAGCCTTTGCTCCAATACCTCACACCTCAGTGGACTCTGATCACTTACAAACTCAAGTCAGGGATACCTAGAATGCCCTTCCAGTGACTTTCTGTTAGCAAACCATTAGTTCTCCACTTTTACACGGCAGATGCCAGATTAGGATGAAAATGAAAACTCTGTTAGCCTCAGTAATATTAACTTGAATCCTAAGATTAGAATGCTGAAATATGAATGAAAATAACCAAATTACTGCAGCTTCGAGAAAGTCTGTGGGAGTCCTATGTTTTGTTGTAGCATTATTAATACTGACAGGATTCTCCTGACTTTCTTTTTGCATTCAATAAAATTTAATATGATATATTTTCATTATTTAAAAAACTGACTTAAATAAATGTGATGAGAATAAAAGCAAAAGCATTCACTGAAAATCTGCCAGGTACAAACACATTTCAAACCAAGAAATTGGGTTTATAGCAGGGATATTTTGCCATATTTTCATCACCTAGAACTTTCCCCTCACATTTGATAAGTGACAATGGTAGTGATGTTAACCTACTCCAGGAGATCATGCAGGATTTTCCTCAGGTGAGGACAACTGTCCCTGGAGAGAAATTCTGGTAAGAAACCACGGTAAGCTAAACAGGCTCCTGTACCCGCTATCCTGCTACAAAAGAAATAACGCTGAGATCTTTACCAAGTAGCTACAGGATTTCGTCCTGCCACTTACTAACATCTCCCTCGTGGGCAGAAGACAGGCATGCTAGCTTTCCTCACTTCCCTGGCGGGAGGATGTTTCCAAGGTGCAGTGAGAGAAGCTGGTCAGTCGCACACCCCCAGCTTCAGGAGCCAACAGGGTCAGAGGTCTCGCACATCCCTTTCAGTTTGATGCCACGACTGAGGGACATCGAGTTTCATCAGCCTCTTCTCAAACGTGTGACCAGGGAGGGGGTCTGATCAAGAAGAAAAAGAAGCCTATGTTTAGACAGCGTGGGTATCAGATGTGACTCTGAGACCTCAGCACAGTTCAAGAAAGGGGTCTTCACAAAGATGGCTTTTTCTTCTTCGTAAACCTGATGATTTCTGCCAGCCTTCTGCCCTGCTCCTCTGTCCGTCATTAACCAGTATAGAAGTAGTGATTTCTATTAATATAAAGAGGAGTCGTGGTACTACGTCTGCTATTTTTCTCAAACTGGGCTGGAAAACTCACAGAGATGGGGAGTGGCTGGGGTTAAGTCACCTGCTCCCAGAAGCAAGTGCAGTAGATGACGAGTCCCAGATCCCTTTTCTGCCCTGACAGAGAGGGCAGGACTCAGGGGTGCCCAGATCTTCTATATATGTGAGGGCTTTATAGTGTGATTCAATAACACCAACCCATTCCCCAGTGACACACCTGTGGAGTCCAGGGAACAAATTACAAACCATATTCTCAGCATTCTGTGTCTTTCCTACTCATCCTGTCTTGGGTCTCTTGCATATTATCTGTGAGTGTGTGTGTGCACGTGCATGTGTGTTCACATCTGTGAACCTGCTTTTGCAGAGAAGTAAGAACTGAGGAAGAATGGAAAAGATGTCTGTACTCAAGAGACTCTTGAAATAAAAATCTAAGTGATAAATTTTATTTCATTGATTATGTCCCACAGTAGAATTCCCAAGGATATACATGTATTATGTTTTTGATCTTGAAATTGATCCTGTCTCCATATTGTACTTTTGGAAAGATTCATGATGCAATAAATGTGACCTCCCATGGAGATTATTAAGGTAGCCCCTCTAAGGACTGGATCTTTCTCAGGGAGTGAATTATCCCCATCTGCTGAAAAGTGTTAATATGCAATAATTATCAAATTTTTCCATTGCAAATATTACTCGCTACTGGGAAAATCACATAGACTGAATCTTGTTGCCTAAATGCTTTCCTGCTCTACCCTATTCCTTCAGTATTTGTCCCATTTTGAAAACATTTTCCACTAAATATACATCTTACATTTAGAGAGGCCATTGTCCCCTCTCTGCTATCAGCGCAGTCTGGTAAGCATTGAATTTAGATGATGCATGGTTTTGCCTGTACCCACAGATCCACAGAAAAACACACATACATGATGACTCAGATCCCTTAAATTCATGAGAATTCACACCGATTTGGCCGTTGATGTTCCCAGAAATCCTACTGTATTTCCTAGTCTCTTCTCTCAGGTGGTTTTTTTTTCTCTTTCATTAAATCTCCCATAAATCCTTCCACGCATAGTCTTAGCTACTGAGTGAGGGTAACTGAGAAATTAGATGCAATCAGATGACAGTTCATTCAACCCTAACACACACGCTGACAAAATTACTGAATTTTTGCATTTATCTTAAGTTATCTCCTCTTCCTATGGAGTGATTAGTTTTTTCCAGCAAAGGCCAGTCTACAACTTAATACTATAAATGTCACCCCTCTTGCCAACTCAAGAACTTCTCTCCAGCAATTTCTGTCTCAAATGTCTTACCCCTATGTTTTCTTGAACACACCCGGTCAGAGAGTGAAACTCTTCAGGGAGAACAGGGCAGCCTACAGGGGCAACAGCTACTGCCTTCTCTGCAGCTTGGTAGCCAGGGGTGGAAAAGACAGCACAGAGGAAACCTTAAGTCGGCCCCTGCTTCCCTGTCCAGTGTCTAATATCTTCCTGCTTGAGGCTGAGCAGCTCCCAGGTCTGCACTCATCAAGCTGGATATTCAAGAGAACCCGTGTTGTAGTTCAGTCTGGATCCAAAGGTCTGGTTACCAGGATAGCTGATAGTGTAAGCTTCAGTCTGTGGGCAGCAGCAAAAGACAAATGTCCTAGCTCAAAAAGTTGGAAATATTTGTGGACTACAAAGGCCCATAAGCAACTATATGCCAATAAAATATATAACTTAGAAGAAACAGACAAATCCTTAGAAAGGTACAATCTCTCAAGACTGAACAGGAAGAATTGAAAAAAATATGAACAGACCAACTATACTACAAGTACTGGTATGGAATCAGTGATTTAAAAATTCCCACTAAAGAAAAGTCCAGCATAAGTTGTCTTCACAGGTGAATTCCATCCAAAATGTAGAAAAGAATTAACACCTAATCTTCCAAAATTATTTCAAAAAATTTCAGAGGAAGGAGTACTTCCAAACTCATTCTATGAGGCTGCAATCACTCTGATAACCAAACTGGACAACGATACCATGAGAAAAGAAAAGTATAGCCAATATTATTGATGAACATAGACACAAAAATCCTCAACAAAACACCAGAAAATGAATCTAACAGTACATTAAAAGTATCATACACCAAAATCAAGGGGGATTTATCCCAGGGATGCAAAGATTTTTTCAATATCTGCAAATTAATCAGCGTGATACACCACATTAATGAACTGAATAACAGAAACCATACTATTATCTCAGTAGATGAGGAAAAAGTTTCTGATGAAATTCAATATCCATTTATGATAAAAAAACTCTCCATAAAGTGGGCACAGAAGGAAAACATCTCAACATAATATAGGTCATATATGACAAACACTAACATCATACTCAACAGTGAAAAGCTGAAAGCAGTTTCTCTAAGATCAGGAACAAGACAAAGATTCCTCTCTTGCAACTTTTATTCAATATAATTTTGGAAGTCCGAGATATGGAAACCAGTGAAGAAAAAGAAACAAAGTGAATTCAAACTGGAAGAGAAGTAAAAATGTCACTGTTTGCAGATGACATTACAGTATACATAGACAATCCTAAAGATGCTGCCAGAAAACTAATAGAGCTCACCAATGAATTTGGTAAAGCTGCAGGACACAAAATTAATACACAGAAATCGGTTGCATTTGTATATACTAACAATATAAGGTCAAAAGTAGAAATTCGGGAAATGATTCTATTGACCACTGCATTAAAAAGAATAAAATACTGAGGAATAAACTAAAGGAGACCAAAGACTTATATGCAGAAAACTCTAAGACACTGATGAAAGAAATCAAGATGACACAAACAGATGGAGAGATAGATCATGTTCTTGGATTGGAAGAATTAATATTGTCAAAATGACTGCTACACAAAATAAACCTCAGATTCAATGAAATCACTGTCAAACTACCAATGGCATTTTCCACAGAACTGGAACAAGAAATTTTACAATTTGTATGGAAACACAAAGACCGAAGAGCCAAAGCAATCTTGAGAAAGGAAAATGGAGCGGGAGGAATCAACCGTCCTGATTTCAAACTATACTACAAAGCTACAGGAAACTAGACAGTATGGTACTGGCACAAAAACAGAAATATAGACCAATGACAAAAGGTAGAGAGCCCAGAGATAAACCTACCTGTCTATGGGCACCTTATCTTTGACAAAAGAGACCGGAATATATAATGGAGAAAAGACAGTCACTTTAATAAGTGGTGTTGGGAAAACAGGACAGCTCACATAAAAGAATGAAATTAGAACACTCCCTAACACCATACACAAAAATAAACTCAGAATAGATTAAAGACCTAAATGAAAGGCCAGAAGCTATAAAACTCTTAGGGGAAAATATAGGCAGAACACTCTTTGACATTAACTGCAGTGAGATATTCTTTGACTCTCCTTCTGGAGTAACAGAAATAAAAGCAAAATAAACAAATGAACAAATGGGATATTTGTCTTGGAAAAGGGCTCTTTTTAGACAAAATATTATCAAATATCCATTCTGCCTGTTCTCTGCTGGTGAGGAACCAGTGAGAAACTATGGCATCAGTCTTCTCTTGCATTGCTTCTCTTTCACTTCTCAGCTCATTTCCAGAGAACTGCCTCCGTCTCTCATCCTTGGAGCCACAGTTCTTCCTTGTTACTACACCCACTGTTCATATATCTCTTTGGAGTCAACCTGCTTTCTTTAGCAAATGCAAGTCCTTTCTTTTGAAAGCCCAATGCCCTCACTGGTCTGAGTCACTTGCTTTGATCCAGCCTCTCGATTTCCCTGATTTTACCCATAGGTCTGCTCTAGAGAGGCCATTACCCAATGGTAATGATTATAGGGTCAAGAATCAGACTGCCTTACTACAATCCTGCACTGGACTGTCATTCGCTGTGAACTGGGTGAGTTACTCAATCCCTCTGCCTCCATTTCCTTATGTGTAAAGTGGGGATTGTCTCTTGCCTCAAAGGGCAATTTCTGAGGATGAAATGAAATAATTCTTGTAAAGTGCAGTACCTGGCCTGTAGTGAGAGAAACAAAGAGACAAAATCAGAGATGGAGATAGAGAGAGAGAGAGAGAGAGAGAGAGAGAGAAAGACAGAGGGTGTTGATGTCTTTGTAATGACTTTTGATCTTAGCTGAACTAAATGACCAATCTCAGTGAGAGTAGACTTAATTCTCACCTTCTTCATGGTCTGCATTCCTCTAGAAGTCCAATACCTTTTGCAACTCTGTTCATAGGTTTTACTGTCCAAGACAACCAACCTCTCATAAATGGTCTCTGACCTTCCAGGCTGCCGAGAGCAAAGAGCAGCTCACTTTGCATACATGAGACAGTGCAGAGATACTTCTTCAGTTACATATTCTTCCTTGGGATATCTTAGACTTCTTTATTGAATTACAGTGATATTGACCTATGACATTGTTATGGGTAAGTATACAAGGCTTGGGAGTCAGACTGTCCGAGTAAAAGTCTGGCACTATTTTTCTGGTACATGCATACACAAAACAAACTGACAATAGGGCCCTCTTCCGGGATATGTTATGATGACTGAACAAGATGATCCATGTAAATGATCGATATAAATATGGAGCTTACAGCACTGAGTGATTAATTCAAACCTTAACTCTTATTATAAAAACCCACTTTCTTTCCACAGTCAGTAAGCGCTGTTGCCCACACACAGTAATTAAGAGCAGGGTTGAGAAGTTATTAAAGCCCAAATGAAGGCCACACCCTTATTCTACTGAACAACCCTTCTGTTCACTGTTACTGTGAAATTGAGGAAGAGTCTGGAGGAAAGTGACCATCCTGGCCTCAGGGCAAGTTATAAAGTGGATTTAAAAGTAACACCCTGAAAAAATTATGTCAAACATATGGGACTCAACTCTGACCATTTGGTTTGTAAAACAGAATTAATTACCACAAGGCAGAAGAGCCAGTCATACCATACTAGCCACTTATACTATCAGATAAAATTTCCTGAAATTACTGTTGAAAATACACTAGAAAATAATATACACAGACAGCCTGTACATCTACATAACTTACATTCAACACACAACATTTTCTGGGAATCTAAAAAACAACAGATATTGTTTGTACCCACTATCGACCTAGTTTTAATCTTTTTGTAGCCACAAGCTAATCAGTTTACCCCCAAAGTTTACCCCCAACATACTATTTCCACCCCATCAGCAAGCTTTTCCTTTATCTTTCCTGCTTTCTCCAAAATCAGTTCAGCTCAGTTTAGTTACTCAGTCGTGTTTGACTCTTTGCAACCCCATGGACTGCCACATGTCAGGATTCCCTGTCCATCACTAACTCCCAGATCTTGCTCAAACTCAGGTCCATAGCATAGATGATGTGATCCAACCATCTCATCCTCTGTTGTCCCTTTCTCCTGCCTTCAATCTTTCCCAGCATCAGGGTCTTTTCCAAGGAGTCAGTTCTTCGCATCAGGTAGCCAAAATCTTGGAGTTTCAGCTTCAGCATCAGTCCTTCCCATGAATATTCAGGACTGATTTCCTTTAGGATTGACCAGTTGGATCTCATTGCAGTACAATTACTTTTGGATTGACTGGTTTGGATCTCCGAAATACCTTGTATTAATTATGTTCCTTCAATCAGCCTGCTTGTTAACTCCCTAATATGACTCAACAATTTTCATATGAGATTTTTCAACATTATGGAGCACAACCAGCTAGACATCTCTGACTTACTCTTGAATAGGGGGAGTGCAATTTTTGAGAGTGGACAAATGTGCTTCCAGGCTTTGAAGATCACTTCCCTTCATAACTTTCTTTTTTCCTCCAAATCTTGTGACCTATACAATTGGAGAGCTAATATAGTTAGGGCAGGAAAGTGTAAAGACTGTATTCAACTTTGTAGACTCAGGAAATCAATTTAAATAAATGTTAATTTCAGAGATATTAAATTCAGAGCTATCAAAGAAAAAGATCATAGTATTATCCAAGCTATGATTTTTCTAGTAGTCATGTACTGACATGAGCGTTGGACCATAAAGAAGGCTGAGTGCCAAAGAACTGATGCTTTTGAAGTGTGTTGCTGTAGAAAAAACTCTTGAGAGTCCCTTGGACTGCAAGGAGATCAAACCAGTAAATCCCAAAGGAAATCAACCCTGAATATTCACTGGAAGGACTGATGTTGAAGGTGAAGCTCCAGTACTTTGGCCACCTGATGTAAAGAACTGACTCACTGGAAGACTCTGATGCTGGGAAAGACTGAGGACAGGAGAAGTGGGTGACAGAAGATGAGATGGTTGGATAGCATCACTGACTCAAAGAACATGAATTTGAGCAAACTCTGGGAGATAGTGAAAGACAGGGGAGCCTGGAGTGCAGTTCATGGAATTCATGGGACCTGCTTAGTGACTGAACAGTAACAATAAAGTCACATCTGATAGAAAAATTAATGAATGCCATGTAGCTAAAAGTTTTCCTTCAAGGAAGAGGGAAGTCTTATTCTTGTGTCATCAAGGCACACATAAGAGAGCATTTTGGGATTCAAATGTCACCAGTTAGAAATGACTCTCCTTGAACAGTGTTCTTCTCAGGGCACCCTTGACCTCTGCATTCCTCAGGCTGTAGATCAGCGGGTTCAGCATGGGGTTGAAAAGACTATAAAACAGAAAAAGGATCTTCTGCTGCTCCTCAGGGTGGCGGGACTTGGGGGCCATGTATATGACGATGGCACTGCCAAAGAAGAGCCCGACCACGCAGAGGTGGGAGGAGCAGGTGGAGAAGGCCTTTCCGCGGCCCTCGCCTGACTGGATCCTCAGGATGGAGGCCAGGATGCGCGTGTAGGAGAGCAGCACCAGGCCGAGGGGCCCGACCAAGACCAACACGGAAGCTGCAAAGATGACAGATTGGTTGAGCCTAGTGTCAGCACAGGCCAGCTTGAGGACAGATAGGATTTCACAGAAGAAGTGGTTGATTTCATGAGGCCCACAGAAGGGCAGCCTCAGGATGAGACCCACATGGACCAGGGCCAGGAGGGAGCCACATGTCCAGGAAGTCACCACCAGGCTGATGCTGACTCTCCAGCTCACAAGGACAGAATATCGGAGGGGGTGGCAGATGGCCACATACCGATCATAGGACATCACCACCAGGAGAAGACATTCTGTGACAGTAAAAGTCAGAAAAAGAAAGGTCTGTGTGATGCAGCCAGCAAAGGAGACGGGCTGGGCTGGACTCAGGAGGTTGAGCAGCATCTGGGGCACCGTGCTGCAGGCGTAGGCCATGTCAACGATGGCCAGGTGTGAGAGGAAGAAATACATGGGGGTGTGCAGCCTGGAGTCCAGTGAGATGAGTCCCAGGATGACCCCGTTCCCCAGCAGGGTGAGGACATAGAACAGGGAGAAGAGCCCAAAGAGGAATAAGTGCATCCTTGGACCAATACAAAATCCCAATAGGATGAACTCTGTAACCATCGTCTGATTTTTCTCCATTTCACTATTAAGAGAGAACCAGACAGCTATGTGACATCTATTTTATTTAATACTTCATATTTTTTGGTATATGGAAAACTATTAATAAACATCTTTAAGAACTCATTGAATTATAAATAAGGAAAGAAAGAATAGAAAGGTTAGGGAAGGGTGAAAGGAAGGAAGAAGGAAGCAAAAAAGAAAGAAAAAGGAAGCAAAAGGATGCAAAAAAGATAGACAGACTTATCTATCTAAATAAACTTAAGTGTTCAATAAATTAAATTGTCAATCTAATATTCTATTTTATAGAAGAAAAATATGTATCCACAAAGTCTTACCTAGAACCACTGACACTGTCCTGAAATTAAGAAATATTAAACCAGATTACAAAGAAAATAATCATGAAATATGGGTTGTCTCAGAACTACTTAGGTCCAAATCAGTAGGATAACTACCGGGTAGTAGAAAGAATCAGAAATAATTGGCATTTAAATCCCATGTTCATAGATTGGAAGAATTAGTACATGTTACCAAAAGCCATAGATGAATTCAGTGTAGCCCTTTTCAAAATTCCAATGGTATTTCTAACAGAACTAGAAAAATAATCCTAGATATTTAAGGAATTGCCAAAATCCTAGAATAGCCAAGGCAATCCTGTGAAAGAAGAACAAAGCTTAAGGCTTTCTACTTCTAGATCTCAAGCTATATTACAAAGTAACAGTAGTCAAAACAATACATTACTGGCGTAAAAACAGAAACACAGACCAATTAAACAGGATTGAGGGCACAGAAATAAATCCCTGCAAATATATTCAACTAATATTTAACAAGGGAGCCAAGAATACTCAGTGGAGAAAGGACAGTCCTCAGTAAATGTACAAACTGGATATTCACATATAAAATAATGAAATTAGACTCCTATCTTACACCACTCACAAAAATTAGCACACAGTGGATTGAAGTCTTAAACATAAGAACTGAAACTACAAAGAAATAAATAAACCATAAAATAAAAGGTCCTTGACATGGCTCTTGGCAATGAATTTTTGACATGACATCTAAAGCAAAATAAAAAATAAGCAAGTGGAACTACCTCAAACTAAGAAGGTTCTGCACAGCAGAAAAATGAAAAGATGAACAGAATGAAAAGACAACATAAGGCATGGGAAAAGCTACTTGCAAACCACATATATTGAACAAGGGGTTAATATTCAAAATATTTATTAAAAAACCCCATACAACTCAGCAGCAAAAAAGCAAATAGTCCAATCTAATGTGGATAAAGAATCTGAATGGACTTTTTCCCAAAGAATATATACAGATAACCAACAGGTACCTGAAAAGTTACTCAGTATCACTCAATATCAGACAAATGAAATCAATATTACAGTGACATATCACATCATGCCTGTTAGAATGGTTATGATCAAAAAGATGAGATGACAAATGTTGACAAAGATGTGAAGGAAAGGGAACCCTTTTACACTGTTGGTGGAAGTGAAAATTGTTACAGTTACTGTGAAAAACAATAGGAAGTTTTCCCTGAAAATAAAAATGGAATTACCATACAATCTAGCAATTTCTCCTGGGCATTTATCTAAGGAAAAAAAACACTAACTCAAAAAGTAATCTGTACCCCCATGCTCACATCAGCATTACTCACAATAGTCAAGACATGTTAACAACCTAAGTGTTCTCCAACAGATGAGAGGATACAGAAGTAGAGAGAGTGTGTCTGTACGTATTCAGCCATAGAAAGAAGGGAATCCTGCCATTTGTGACATGAACGGACCTTGAGGGCATTTTGCTTAGTGAAATAAACGAGACAGAGAAAGACAAATACTGTATGATCTCATTTATATGTGGGAGCTAAAAACTAACCACCAAACTGATAGACAAGGGATTACATTTGTGGTTACCAGGATTGAAGGGTAGGTATGGAGGGGAAACTAGATGAACATACTCAATAGGGACAAACTTCTAGTTATAAGATAAATAAGCACTAGTGACTATAGCTAACATAATGAATATAATTAGCATTACTCTAAGGTGTATTTAAAAGGTGTAAGACAGTCAAAACCCTATGACTTCTAACCACAAGAAAAAAACACAGTTTCTCTTTTTTCGGTTATCAACATGTGAGATGGATTTTTTAAATTTATTTTTTAGTTTTAAAATTTAAAAAAATTATTTTATACTAGAGTACCAATTAGCTATATGCTATGATAGATGTTTACTAGATTTATTGTGGTGATCATTTTACAGCATTTGTAACTCAAATCATTACAGTGTATACCTTAAATTTAGATAATACTATATATTAATGATATCTCAATAAAACTGGAAAACATTTTTAAAAGAGAATAAGATTGATCATAGCCTAGAATCAGGAACTAGACCCATCTTGCTACTAACTCAATCCTCCATATTTGGGAAATGTTTTTTATCTTAAATCCAAGACATATTACCATGTAAACAAAAAAAGAATAGTGACTGAAATCAGCAATAAGGATTAATACATACTTTATAAGTATCTAACAGAAACAATGATAAAGCTTGCCTCTTGACAAATGGCAGCATCAGTATCTCAGTGGTAAGATATCTAGTCTATGAGTTTGTGATTTAGTAAGTTAAACTTTGTTTTCTTACCTTGTATCTTGGATGATAGTTTCCTCAATCAACTATGTCAAAATTCAACGTTATTTTTAGTGCAAACATTTGTCAGTGCAATTGCAAAAAAAAAAAGTAACTTGAGGTTTAGCTATTTTTAGGATTAATGTGAAAAAAGGTGCTGTTTTTGGCCACGCCTAATTTAGCTATCCTCAATACCAGTGGCGATATCAACATGGATGTAAGAGATAGAATTGAATTTTGAGAGAGAAATTTGGAAACATATACCGAAGTGATGAGAATAACAACCTGTAGGTAAAAACAAGATAATATCAAGAAACACGTGACTGAAGAGTTTTGGGAATCTCCTAAGGAAGTCCACCTAAGGTGCTTTGAAATGGTACTAGGGAGGCGGGACAGAAAGATGCGATTGACCGCAAATGTAGTCACTTGAGTGAGTTCCTGTTAGAGAAAGACTGTGGGTGAAAGGAAGGAGCTGCTCTGTACAGAGCACAGACAGAAGGTCAGAGAGGCCGCGCTGTCTGTGCGTCTTACAGACCTTCAGGGGAAGGGAAGCCTGACCAGTTGACACAAGGACTCTATGCATCAGGCAATTCTATGTCCACAGTCTAGATGGATGGCTTGGATGACCAGCCTCAGTAATGCTCCTCAGTGAGATCCCTGACTAGCCCCTCCTGCTCTGATTTTGTGTTCACCAATTCACCATTTAACTAAAGACTTAACATTTAAGAGAACGCTCAGTTGTGTCCAACTCTTTGCAACCCCATGGACTATCAGCCCATGGAATTCTCCAGGTCAGAATACTGGAGTGGGAAGCCTTTCCCTTTGCCAGGGGATTTTCCCAAGCCAGGGATCGAATCCAGATCTTCCACATTGCAGGCTGATTCTTTACCAGCTGAGCCACCAATGAAGAAGAGGAATACATCAATCAGCAAAGTTGTTTGCTTATTATGCAATTGCATTTCAAATTCTAAATGAATGAACATTTAGATGTTCTGGCTTATGCATTATCCGACTGTGGTTTACATAGCACGATGTAGTTGCTGAACACTTTTCAAAGCTGGATCTAAAAAGTGAGGACCAGACCCCGGACCAAGGTAACCTCACTAAAGCAAAACTCAGGGAAAGAAATGGATCCCTTCCTAACAACAAGAGATGAGATGTCTCTTTCCTCCTTAGCATTATTCATAAGTTGTCAAATTGCCTGGACACAAAAGTAACCTAACTAATACAATAAAAAGTCCTTATATATGACCAGGGATTATTTGACTTTTCAGTTCACTTTAGTCACTCAGTCATGTCCCACTCTTTGTGACCCCATGAACCACAGCACGCCAGGGCTCCCTGTCCATCACCAACTCCTGGAGTTTACCCAAACTCATGTCCAGTGAGTCGGTGATACCATCCAACCATCTCATCTTCTCTTGTCCCCTTCTCCCCCTGCCTTCAATCTTTCCCAACATCAAGGTCTTTTCCAATGAGTCAGCTCTTCACATCAGGTGGCCAAAGTATTAGAGTTTCAGCTTCAACAGCAGTCCTTCCAATGAACACCCAGGACTGATTTCCTTTAGAATGGACTGGTTGGATCTCCTTGCAGTCCAAGGAACTCTCAAGAGTCTTCTCCAACACCACAATTCAAAAACATCAATCCTTCTGTGCTCAGATTTCTGTACAGTATTTTGACTTTAGGTTAATATTAAACATTTCTGTGCTTAAACTTTCTTTATTTTTCAAGCACATAAAACATGCAAGAATATTTGGCTGTGAAAGATATACAATATATTTGAATCCATCTGCTCCTAAAACAGCAATTTCCTTTTCCAATTTTCCTTCACAGGTAAATATAAATGGAAAAAGAAATACAGTACAAACCATGATTTTTTTTATAGTGAAATTGAAAAACAGATAAAAAAGGTCAGAATGCATGAATATTCTTTTAAGCACAGTAGCATATTTATTTAAAATCTGATTTACTTTAAAGCACAGGAATAGGCTTATTCATTTTTATACCCCTGGCAGTTAATAAGTATTTGTTGAATGATAAAGTAATAAACATAAACAAATGAGTAAACATCTAAATAGTGATGCCCTTATCTCAGATCTGGTGTCTTTTAAAATATATTCTACTATCATTATTTCAAGTACAGCTCATTTGTCCCAAAGAAAGTATAGAATTCAAAAGAATTTTACCCTGATGATTTGAACTAAAATAGGATTTTAAAATTTTAATAAGAATAACTAAAGAATCTATAAATTGTTTTAAGTAATTAAATTTTGGATACACTTCTTTAGTTTTCCTTATTTTTATTAGCTATCTACATATCTAATATTAGTTAAAACTGTCAAATGGAATGCAAACAGATTCAACTTAAACTGCTGGTGGGGTTAAAGGGGAAGTATCATAGTTCCAAGGATACCTTATAAGCATAGTGATGTCTATTAACTCATATATGTACAGTTCCAGAGTTAAAAATGGTAAATTATTATCTGGTTAATAATAATCAGGCAACTCTATAGTTCTAAGGTAAATATTTAAGAAGGAAATCATTTCACATATAAATAAAACATCAGAATCTGATGAAACCTTTCTCTTAAAAAGTAAATCTTGAAGCAATAGGGAGCTAGAAAGTTCTTTTCTAAAGTAGTAGGCATGTGTGAAGCAGAACTCCTAAGGTGACCACTGTGTTTATCGGGTAGCTCAGCTGAACTGTAAGTGTGTTTACTAGCAAGTAATAAGGAAGAACTGAAAACTAATTCATCTTAGTGCTTACGTAGGGCTAAGCAAGATTTCACAAAGTTGTTGTATGGGGTAAGGACTGACAAGTGACTTTTCCCAGATACAAGAACTACTGCTGAGCATGGAGAAGAACTGTCAGTTTCACATAGTGAAAGGCAATTTGAGGATCTGTTAAAGGTTAATGATAATTGATCATACTATTGAGTGCTTCCTATATACCAGGTACTGTGGAAGTACATAGTGAAGCAGGTTGATGGTTCTGGCTCTGTGAAGACATGACTGTGAAAATGTGCTTCAGGAGAAAGAGTGGGGATATATAGTAAAAATGCGCACATAAAATGGAAAAAGTGAGCACATCCTATGAAAAGAAAATGTAAAGAATTATTGATGATCTCATCCTTCTCCTTCCTTGCTATTCCACTCCTTAACATCTTGGTTCCTTTCTTTATTCTATCCATCCCCATCACAAAAACTTATTCTCCAACCTACAGAAAATGTAAGTTACTCATACTTACTGAGTACATTCTAACTGCCTGATAGTCTTTAATGCTACACTTAATGAAAGATAAATATGACATGAATTTAGTGTCCATTTGGCTATGAAGCCAAATGCATTGTAATAAACATGTTCTCATAGATTTAGTATATATTATGACTATGACTACAATAATTATAAATGCATAATTTATACAATAACCAATATGCTGATAATCCTGAAAAGCAACACCTTTTCATAATATACCTACACTGGTTTTCTTCAGCTTGGAAAATTTCCAAATGTTCCATCTAAATCCACAACACAGTAATTTTTACTTCTATTTCTTAGTGTCAGATTTTTCAAGTAAATCTTTATTGCATGGATATTTCTCCACCAATAACACAAAATTGGCCAAATCCTAAACACCCTTACATCCTTTGTTTAGAAAATGTACATCTAATTTCCCACTGACATTACTCATATAGACTATGAATGATGAGCATGTATTTTTAACATTAACAGAGAATATTTATTTCTCTTTCTGAGACTTCTAGTGGTAGCAGTGATAGCTAACAATAATAATAAAGAAAACTACATGCCACAGCAAATCTAAGAGAAATAAATGGTAAAATAAAATAAGGCAACCAGGTTAGCACCCCCATTTGGAATCAAGATCTCAGAAGAGGAAAGCATCTGCAGGCTGGAGGGGGTCCTGCCCTGGGGAGCTTCTACGGGAGCTGTAGGGCCCTCACCTCTGCTCCAGGTTGGAAATGGGACCAGATCCTCAGAAAAGGAGGTTTATTCTCTGATGGGCTCAACCTTGGTGTAGCTCTTGAGGGTTCACTGGAAGGGGTGGCTGTGACATGTAGCGCACGCCCAGCTCCCCTGGGGAGGGGAGACAAAGCAACTCTTCTTTTCTGTTTCCCTTCTCATCCCCACAGACAGCCCCAGGGCACCCCCCTGAGAAAACATCACTCCTTACAGTCCCTGAATTCTTGGCATTATTTGGATTTCATGAATCCCAGCACTGCTGCAGTTCTCAAATCTCCAGATGGTTCAGCTGAACCGTAAGGAAGCTGAACCAGTGTGACAAGGAATAAGCTCCCGGCATTAAGCTCTGTAGTTCAGCTTCTCCCCAGTGTGATCTGGGTCTCTTGTGTTGAGCAGAGGTGGGAGGAAAGCATCCTGAAGAAGCAGCTGATTCCAAGTAACAACTCACGGTGCGCAGATGCTGCAGAGAGCTGGTTATGGAGGCAGGGATGGACTGGGGAGTCAAAGGGATGAGGTTTCCCAAGGGACTTATTAGACGCCACCTAAGGGAGGATTGTCTGAGAATCTCTAACCTCCATTCAGAGTCCAGTCCCTAAGAGGAGTGGAGGAAAGGACCCTCCCCAAGACAGCTTTCCTTAGCAATCTCCTGCCTCTTCTGGGGAAGAGAGAATATTTTGTATCTCAGATGTTGTCATATTTATTTGACTTTTGCTGCATTCTTTTACTGAACATAAAGGAGTTAAATTGCTATTTTGGAAATTTCACTTCAATCAATCAGGCAAGTTAAGAACTAATAAGTGCATTATAGTGTGATTCCTGACTTGCTGGGATCATGACATAAACTTGGGGGAAACTGGGCACAGTTACCAAGTTCTGAGAATGTGTCCACCTGTGTTCCTGCTCTATGGACCCACTGTGAGAAGAAACACACATTTTAGGGATACCAAAGCTGGCTCCTAATGGTGTGAAATTCCAGGTGCATATTAGACAATCTGTAAATATTGGGACTTTTCTTTCTTTCTTTTAATGTTCTTGGTGACCTGCAGAAATATGGAAATCAGGAAACCAACACATAAAGAAAAACCAAAATATTGTGAAAACAATAGGTTAGGACATGGTTTCTAAGTTCATTTGCCCTGGAGAAATGTGGAAATCAGGAAACTAATACATTAAAGAAAAACTAAAGTACTGTGAAAACAATAGATTAGGACATAGTTTTCTATGTTCTTTTGACCATTAAAAAAGTAAAAAATTTAACTAAGACAATAATAAATATGTTTATGATACCAAATAATCTGTAGGGAAATATATCATCCCAAAATAACAAGGGATGATACCTTTTCTACATATCAAGGTGACATAGCTTTCAAATAGTGGACAACTTCTAAAGATGATCAGAGTAACCATATACACAACATAAATGTATACAATGGAAAATAACATATATAATTTAGTCACCTTTTAGTTATAATAAATGTGTTCTCAAAGATTTATATTATGTGTCAGTATTGAGCATTTTATATAATCACTGATCTTAAGATTCTGATGCTGGGAAAGACTGAGGGTAGGAGAAGAAGGGGTCGACAGAAGGAGGAGATGAGGAGATGGTTGGATGGCATAATCAAATCAATGGACATGAGTGTGAGCAAACTCTGGGAGAGAGTGAAGGACAGGGAAGCCCAGGACATTGCAGCTCATGGGATTGCAAAGAGTCACACTCGACTTAGCAACTGAACAACAATAACCATATGGTTATAACAAGGTCCACTGAGATTTGAAGATAATTTCCATTTAAAAGTAGAATAAAGAAAAATCAACACATTGATAATATAAACACCTCCCAAATTATCTTAAAAATTGGTTTGCAAATTAGTGGCTTTTGAAAAATAACTAGTGGCTTTTAAATGATAAAATATCCAAGTCAAGGATAAACCTATCTTCAAAAAGTCATCAAAGACTTGGAATTGCAATTTATGAAAACTTACAACTGTAAAGTATTTTTATTAAGTGTATTTTTGGAATAATTATGTATTGAAAGATCAAAACTTCAATGTATCATTTGGAATACTAAAAAATGGGAATTTAAAGCAGAATTTGCTACGGATCACTGCTCAAGAAAGAGAAACTTTACTTAATAGATACTGCTTTTTGATTATGAGAATTGTGACCTATTTGGCACAATTTATTCTAAATATGGGCTTCCCAGGTGGCTCAGATGGTAAAGAATCTGCTTGCAATGCAGGAAATGAAGCTTCAATCCCTGAGTTGAGAAGAACACCTAGAGAAGGGAATGGCTACCTACTCCAGCATTCTTGCATGGAGAATTTCATCATATCTGATAAACATACCAAAAATACATTACCAGGTATGACCAGTTCTCAAATGCAAAGTAGACGTGTTCAAGATATCGTACAATTGTGCTCATTTCACATGCTAGCAAGGTACTGCTCAAAATACTTCAAGCTAGGCTTCAACAGTATGTGAACCGAGAACATCCAGATGAACAAGCTGGATTTAGAAATGGCAGAAGAACCAGAGATCAAATTGCCAACATCTGTTGAATTACAGAAAAAGCAAGGGAATTCAAGAAAAGCATCTACTTCTGCTTCATTGATTATGCTAATGCCTTTGACTGTGTGGATCACAACAAACTGTGGGAAATTCTTCCAGAGATGGGAATACAAGTCCACCTGACCTGCCTCCTGAGAAACCTGTATGCAGGTAAAGAAGCAATAGTTAGAACTGGACATGGAAAAATGGACAGGTTCCAAATTGGGAAAGGAGTACCTCAAGGATGGATACTGTCACCCTGTTTATTTAACACACATGCAGAGTACATCATGCAAAATTCCATGAGGGATGAAGCACAAGCCAGAATCAAGATTGCCAGGAGAAATATCAATAACCACAGATATGCAGATGACACCACTCTTATGGCAGAAAGCGAAGAAGAATTAAAGAGCCTCTTGATGAAAGTGAAAGAGGAGAGTGAACAAGCTGGCTTAAAACTCAACATTCAGAAAACTAATATCATGGCATCTGGTTCCATCACTTTATGGCAAATAGATGGGGAAATAGTAGAAACAGTGACAGACTTTATTTTCTTGGACTCAAAAATCACTGCAGATGGTGACTGCATCTATGAAATTAAAAAACGCTTGCTCCTTGGAAGAAAAGTTATGACAAACCTAGGCAGTGTATTAAAAAGGAGAGACATTACTTTGCTGAAAAATGTCTGTATGGTCAAAGCTATGGTTTTTCCAGTGGTCATGTATGGATGTGAGAGTTGGACCATAAAGAAGCCTGAGTGCTGAAGAACTGATGCTTTTGAACTGTAGTGTTGGGGAAGATTCTTGAGAGTCCCTTGGACTGTATTGAGATCAAAGGAGTCAATCCTAAAGGAAATCAGTCCTGAATATTCATTGGAAGGACTGATGCTGAAGCTGAAACTCCAATACTTTGGACATCTGATTTGAAGAGCCGACTCATTGAAAAGACCCTGATGCTGGTGAAGATTGAAGGCAGAAGGAGAAGGGGACAACAGAGGACAAGATGGCTGGATGGTATCGCTGACTTGGGAGATGGAGAAGGACAGAGAATACTTGTTGCACTCCATCACATGCAAAGAATCAGACATGAGTGAGCAACTGAACAACATTCTAATTTTAGAAAATACCCTTCAGTATTATTGAAATGCCTTAGCTCTGGCTGCAGGCTTATTGCAGCATTATTTTTTTAATTCATTTCTCAGATTTTAGAAAGGTAAATTGGAGGATCTTGGATAACGGGCATAGGTAATTCTTTTCCTGAGAGGAAGTATCCATCATTATAAAGGTTCAAATTGACATCCACATTAAACATGATTATGTTGTGAGTTATCTCAGAGTCAGTCAGTTCTTCAGTGACCATAACCTCCCAGTGAAAAAGCCCCACAATGGATAAACACTAATGTTCTCATTTTGATCTCATAGTCTGATCATTAAAAATTCCCACAGATATGGTTAATTAATAGGGTTAGAACAGTATTTTCGTAAGTATAAACTTCATTAAGGACTAAACATTAACCCCAACCAACATTAAAGAATCCTGATCCCCTTGTTGAAATGATATTTGTTCAATAATATAAATAAAACTTTGATACAATTAACTAATCTCTTTTAATCTCCCAAATTCTTAATTGTTCAGCAGAGCTTAACTCTACTAAAGCTTGACAGAACTCACTTCTTCAATCTACTCTAGGGCTTAACCTACAGTCAAAACATTTCTGTAACTGTGCTTAAAAGCCTTTACCTATCTCCAAGCTTTACCACTTTCCAAGTAGTTGGGACTTGACTGTACTTCAAAATAATATTTAAAAGTGCATAATTGGCCAAGGATGCAATTTATTTTTATATCCCTTAAAAATAGTGTTATTTTCTTCCAGCAGTAGAAACCTCAGGTTAACAAACTTCTTAAAAGTTTTGTCTGTCTGTGTATTTAGCCTCAAAATATTGATACTTAAAAGTTTTTTTTCACTAGGAGGAAATTTTTGTAACTGTGTAAATACCTCACTTATTCTGTCTTTTGAGATTATAGTAATCTATATGGCATTCTACATAGAGTATTGGGAAATTTCTGTTTGTGTTGCTACCATTTGAGGCTTTTTCTTTGTAAGAATAACCAATGAGAAATAAATCATGTATTTTCCCTATTTTGTTTTGTTCTTAATCTCCAAAGGATCAACTAGCCTCTTGGACATTCTATCTTTATTCATTTCCTTTTCACCCATCATATTTATCCTGCACCTGTTTCTATAAATATTCTCTTATAGAACTTCTCCCATGTCTCCATTTTCGAAACACAGCAATCAAACTTCTCTAAAGCTTATACACTAGTTAGGTAATCAACTTTGCAAATTGTTTGATTCCTTTAAGAAACTTGGTTTTCTCTTTATGTCCTTGAATGAGAAAAATAGATTGATTTCATATATGGGTAGCTAGGAAAATATATACACAATAAGTTTTTTAAATCTCAGGTTTAGACGACTATGAAACTGAATGAGGTCATTTCCTGAGATGTATTTTGGAATACTTACCCAAGAAGTAGAGGGTTGGATTTATCATTTCCGGATAATAGAGAAGTGCACTGCATATTTAGACCTACATCCTCTTTACAGGATCACTCTGCAGGAAAAAAATCATTTGACTCAAGAAGACAGTTACAGAAAGTGTTCACAATGAATCAATCAATATCAAGATTTCCAGTTCTAATAAACTTCTAAAGAAATGTTATTTAAAACTTTCATGTGATCAAGTAAGTTTGGAAAACAACTGGAATAGAATTTTTCTGTATTTACCATAGGAATTTTTACAGTTTTTACTGTGATAGTATGAATTGTGAGCCCCCTAAAATGAGTCATCTAATATGCAATAGCTCTCAAAATCATTTGATGCCAGAATTTATTTTTAAAGCCCTCTTCAAGAGCTGGAGATTTGAGGAAAACATTTTGGGAGACTGGGGCTGGAACATAGCTTGATGAAGAAATTATAAAGACTATGATTCTAGATCTGTGATTTCCAGATATTGGTCTATAACATTCAGTAGAATCACAAACTGCTACTGGTAATATTTGGATAATGATAATATTTAAAAGTGCAGTTTTCGAAAATACTTCCCACATCTACTGAATCAGTAATCTAATGGTGGGTCAGGAGATTTACTTTATTTTTAATAAGCATCTCAGATAATCTTATGTAGGGTTGGGCTTGAGAGCTTTTGAAATAATATCCTCCTAGGTCATTGTCAACCCTGATGTGATCATCTTTTCATAAAACTCTCTTTATTCCCAGCACTCTCTTCATGGCATTCTTTACTTCTGAATTCTTAAGAGTATAGATAAGGGGATTGAGCATGGGATTGAAAAGGCTGTGAAACAGGAGAAGATATTTCTTCTGTTCCTTGGGGTTCCCATACCTGGGTCCAACATACATGATAATGGCTGTGCCATAAAAGAGTCCAACCACACAGAGGTGAGAGGAGCAGGTGGAGAAGGCTTTTCTTTGCCCTTCCCCAGACTGGAGCCTAAGGATGGCACAGAGGATGCACATATATGAGATTATAATTGAGGAGAAGGGTCCCACTAGCATAGAAATCGATCCAGCCAATACCATTATCTCATTGACATGTGTATCTGCACAAGCAAGTTTGAGAACAGCCATAATTTCACAGAAGAAATGGTCGATTTTCTGGGCGATGCAGAAGGGCAAGGGTAAAAGTAACACTAGATGAACCAAAGACAGAAGGACTCCAATGGTCCAGGAAGTCACCACCAGCATGATGCAGACTCTCCAGCTCATGATGACTGAATACCGGAGGGGGTGGCAGATGGCCACATATCGATCATAGGACATCACCACCAGGAGAAGACATTCTATGGCAGCAAATGTCAGGAAGAGAAAGGTCTGTGTGATGCAGCCAGCAAAGGAGATGGGCTTGGCTGGACTCAGGAGGTTGAGCAGCATCTGGGGCACCGTGCTGCAGGCGTAGGCCATGTCGACGATGGCCAGGTGTGAGAGGAAGAAGTACATGGGGGTGTGCAGTCTGGAGTCCAGTGAGATGAGCCCCAGGATGACCCCGTTCCCCAGCAGCGTGAGGACATAGAACAGGGAGAAGAGCCCAAAGAGGAGCGTCTGAATTCTTGTATCAAGAGGAAATCCCAGGAGGATGAACTCAGTGACAGAGGTCGTATTGTCTCCCATACCCCTACGACAGAAGGAACAGAGTTGATGTCCAGGGTTAAAGAGTCATCTCTGAAAATAGACTTATGTCAACTTATACTTTTCTGTGGTGTAAAAATGTATTCAGAAACACTTGCAGTGAATTTTTGTGTTTTCAAATGAAAGTTTAAATAATTTATTTGATAATCCTAAAATGCATACATACACATAAGCACATATATACATATATTTTCTTTCTTAAGTTTTTAAGAGGCTAAATTTTCAAAATAACTATGTTGCCACATGTTAATCAAATATATAGTTTTTGTTTCATTCAGTGAAATACCTCATATCATTGAAATAAATTCTATTCTTCTTTGCTTATATTAATGTATCTGTATTTTTTCCCAGACTACGACCCTTACCTGATATACATGCTAATGTCCTTAAGCTGCAATACATCAAATTTTGAGTTAGAAGGGTTTATCAAAGACAGTGCATACTAAGAGTAGATGTACCATTTTCCAAAATACACCATTAGGAATTAACCACTTACCTGCCTGTTGAGACACACTTTCCACTTCTGCATCTTAGTGGTTACCTCCACAACTAATAGTGCACAAAATCTCTGCTTGTTCAAGTGTAAAAACCTGTTTTCAGCCCATAATCTGTTCTTTCACATTGAATTTTTCACAATATTCTGATGAACATTTATATGAATGACTGAATAGATTTGTACTGTGCTGTTTATCTAAACATAAAAACAAAATCAATAATTTCATTAGATTAGAACTCACTGTTGATATATACTCTAGAAATACTCTGTTTCAGACACTGACTCTACAGGTGGTTGGCAATAACTAGAGGACCCCTGGGAGAGATGCTGGAAAGGGGTCTCCTAATTCCTTGAAAGATTGAACTAAATAATCTTTCTTATTCTAAGATTCCACAATTAGAATGCAAGTATAAACATAATATTGCCCCTCTTGGTTTAATTTCATTCCCATCTTTTCTGTAAGACCATCTTGTCTTGGAGAGAGCAAGAATGAATAATAAATCTCAATTTAAATGGCAATAGAACTATAAACATTTACAAATCATCCCATTTCCATTGTTACACCCCTGTTACTATTCCAGTGATAAGTGTCATATCCAGAAGGTTAAAAATAAATCATTTTATGTTTATTAATTTCCATTTTACCTACCATTGCTCTAAGGGTGGAAATATCAATGATATGAACTATATGCTCATACGCATGGCTCAGACCCTTGTTTTCTCACATAAACATAAAACTTCTTGTCACTAACCCAAAAACTGAAGAAAAGCTATGGCCAACCTAGCCAGCATAATAAAAAGCAGAGACATTACTTACCCAACAAAGGTCTCTCTAATTAAACCTATGGTCTTTCTCGTAGTATGTATGAATGTGAGAGTTGGACTATAAAGAAAGCTGAATGCCAAAGAATTGATGCTTTTGAACTGTGGTGTTGGAGAAGACTCTTGAGAGTCTCTTGGACTGCAAGGACATCCAACCAGTGAATCCTAAAGGAAATCAGTCCTGCATATTCATTGGAAGAACTGATGTTGAAGCTGAAACTCCAATACTTTGGCCACCTGTAAAGAACTGAGTCATTGGAAAAGACCCTGATACTGGGAAATATTGAAGGCAGGAGGAGAAGGAGACAAGGGAGGATGAGATGGTTGGATGGCATCACCAACTTGATGGACATGAATTTGAGCAAGCTCTGGGAGTTGGCAATGGACAGGGAAGCCTGATGTGCTGCAGTCCATGGGGTCACAAAAAGTCAAACATGACTGAGCAACTGAACTGAACTGAATCCAAAAACTGAATATTCTTCCTTAAATATTTAAATATTTGACTTCTCTCTGTATGTGATACTTCAAGCCTAGTTTTTTTTTTAAATAAAAAGGTATTGGCCTTTAAAAATATTAAATATTTAGCAGAAATTCACACACACTTTGCTCCTTACTTATAGATAGCTACCAGTCAAAAATAACCATTGAGATACTGACTGTATTAACACATTGATATTTCCAGCAAAACTGGAATGTGAATTCAAATAAAATTTTGCATGTTATTGGAGAGTGACTGTAAAGGCTAATAAGCAGTGAAAATGATGTTCAAATATATTTGACCAGAAGTCACAAAGGCAATTAAGGAACTTGTGTGTCTAGAGATGAGTGTTGTATGGACCCCACAATACCTTCATGCAGAAAAAAGCAAACATACCTG
This sequence comes from Muntiacus reevesi, assembly GCF_963930625.1. NCBI lineage: Eukaryota > Metazoa > Chordata > Mammalia > Artiodactyla > Cervidae > Muntiacus > Muntiacus reevesi. Next base: position 101,635,741 of record NC_089254.1, on the reverse strand, counting down.
GTGTGGCTACATTTCCTAGTGATTCTGTAAGACTTGCTCCTCCTCTGAGGACTGTCGAGAAAGGATCTTGGTTGCTCATGCTGCCCAAGAGAGGAGAAGAATTTATTCACTTATAACACCCACAGGGCTCCTTCCCAATTGTCACGAGAGCTTGAGTAGGGCACAGTAGGTCTCCCAGCAGTTTGCCCCCTCTAGACACATATGGAAGCCAGCCACTGCCCCCCCTTCTGAGTCGGAAAAGGACTTGCAGTCTCTGAGGAAACAAGAGAAATAGCAAGACCTTTAGGGATTAAGAACCTCTAATTAAGGTACTAAGGTAATACCTTAATAACAACAAGAATACACACATATTAAGTTACGCTCTTCTTGTTGTTCAGTCACTAAGTCATATCCAACTCTGTGACCCCGTGAACTGCACCACACCAGGCTTTCCTGTCTCTCACTATCTCTGGAGTTTGCTCAAACTCATGTCCAGTGAATCAGTGATGCCATCCAACCACCTCATCCACTGTCGCCCCTTCTCCTCTTGCCCTCAGTCTTTCCCAGCATCAGGATCTTTTCCAATGAGTTGGCTCATAGGAGCCAAATTATTCATAGCATATGTTCAAATTATTGGAGCTTCAGCTTCAGTATCAGACCTTCCAGTGAATACTCAGGGTTGATTTACTTTGTTATTAACTGGTTTGAATTCCTTGCAATCCAAGGGACACTTTCAAGAGTTTTCTCCATCCCCATAGTTTGAAAGCATCAATTCTTCAGCGCTCAGCCTTCTTTATGGTCCATCTCTCACTCTCTGCTTACCCCCTGAATATTACTGCTACCCAAATACAGGAATTTGTTATGGTTCATGAATTTTTACGTCAGTCCAGCTCCCAAACATACAAGAGGCACTTGGGAGATGCAGAGATTGATTCCTGTTTATTATCTGACAGTGAAGCAGAAACTCAACATTAATTCCTGAAGCTGTATTTATTTTAGTGTACTTAGTTTGCAACTATGGTGAATCTTGTAGCAGAATAAAAAGGTCTTAATCATCACATCATTTTAGATAGCAACTCAGAACCTACATCCTTGAGCACCGATCTGGAAATGTGTGGGCATCCTTGTTAGTGTTTCCTGTTGGACATGCCCTGCAGCTTCTGGATCTGTCTGGAGGATGAATGAGTAAAGAAAAAGTGCTGATGCAGTTTACTTTTGAAAAATTTTTGATAATTTCTGGTGCCACCCTCATGGAAAAGATAAGCTCTATAAAAGCAGAGGGCCAACTCCTGTCCTTTTTATCCTATGGTGGGGCATATGTAGTCTACCTATCAGAGTAGGCATATACTACTATCAATACATACTGAAGAAGAGTATTCTAATTTTTCAGAGGGTTATCAACAACCCAGTACTCCAAATCTGCATGTCAGGTTACAATTTCTATCTAATCTACAAGTTCTGAGCAATACAATACGTTTTGTTGTTACTCAGTCACGAAGTCCTGTCTGACTCTTTGCAACCCCATGGAGTGCAGCATGCCAGGCTCCTCTGTCCTTCACTATCTCCTGGAGTTTGCTGAAACTCTTGTGCATTGAGTCGGTGATGCCATCCAACTGTCCCATCCTCTGTCACCAAAGTATTGGAGCTTCAGCCTCTGTCCCTCCAGTGAATAACAAAATGTATTGGAACCAGTTATTTCCTTGGCCATTTGCCCTTTGTCACTCCTTTCTGTGAAATGAGCCTAGTGGACTGAGGTGATATTACATATACATCGGAAATCACATGATCTAATAGTGCTCAGTGGAGGTACTGATCAAGATACTGTGGACAAGAAAGTGAAATTCATACTTGTGATGGATATCATCTGCAACCCAATGAATCATTGCCCTATATAGGGTGGAAGGATTCGGTATGCCATCAGGTGACACGGTGGCAGTGGTGGTTTAGTCACTAAGTCGTGTCCGACTCTTGCAACCCCTTGTCAGACTCCTCTGTCTGGGATTCTCCAGGCAAGAATACTGGAGTGGGTTGCCATCTCCTTCTCCAATCAAGTGACTTACTGGTCCCCTTAAGAGGAAGGTACCCTACCGAGGGCTCAGCATTGGGCTCGCTGCTAACAGAGCAGGTATTCAGCAAGTAGAGTGGCCCTGGGGAGAGGCAGCCTGTGCTGTTACATGCACGCTGAGCCCCCATCTCATTGCTTACTGCATTTGTGTGATCAGTGTGCAGTCAGTGGAGAGGCCGAAAGCAGAGGCTGCTCGACATCTGCTGAGTCATCCTGTACCTGGCTGTTCAATGCCTCTTCTGCAATGATGTCTTTGGCTGGCATGACTGTGGGATGCACAGATTCAGATACTTTGTGTATCTCACATCTTTCCCCCATACCTCCATTCACCCAACATCCCAACTGTGCTCCTTCCAGGTCCTTGACCAACCAGTCAACCCATTTGCCATTTTCCAGGAGACTGTGGATGTTCTTATCTCAGGAAACTTCTCTCTCCACAGGTAGATGAATAGTTGAATGGCTAGCTATGGCAATGAGAAATTTACTCTAATTACCTTTAAGGCCCCACACCTGAGTGCTACATATATTGCACCAGTATATCAAGCCAAGTCATCCTTATATCAAGTCTTTCTTCCTAAACTATCAACTGGTTGTAGGAAATCTCTTGGAGATTATTCACATGCATGTGTGTGCGCGTGTACACACATACACACATTTGAGGGAGACATCAGTGATACAGGTGATGTGGAGGTCTGGACCAACTGTTCATCCATTGCTTTTGTCTTCTGCAGGTGTTCTTGGCCTACGTTATTCCACACTCAGTGTCTGATGCACAGTTTCTGTGATGACACTCTCTCATGATTTGGAGGGGTCTGACAGCATTTCAGTTCAAACAGGCAGCTCTGGATCTATAGTAACCTGATGTTCTTCGATTAGTTTCTACTAAGTCTCAGAAATACATGAAGAATGGTGTTTCTGAAAGGTGTATTGTCTTTGCTGTTCATGGAGAGCCTTGATGCCGGGTCCCTGTGGCCTGTCCCACAATTCACCTATATGGGCTCAGCAGAGTCATATTTATCTATGAGAGATAAGCTTTGTATCCATGTGGTCTGCCAGTCCAAAGTTCCAAGTGCTAAATCTATAATATAAAGTGTTTAGTCCAATGAATTTTCATAGATCAATACATGCATGCAAGCACCATCCAGACGAAACTATAGAATGTCTCCATCACCACAGAAAATTCCTGTGACCCCTCTCATTGCTGTTAATAGAAATCACTTTCTTACACCAAGGTGACCACTATTCTGACTTCCGTCACAGATTTGCTTTGCCTGTTTTTGAGCTTTTATAAATAAGTTACACACAGTGAACGCTTTTGTTTCTGGCTTCTTTGACTCAATGAAATGGTTTTGAAATTCACTCATGCTCTTTGTGTATCAGAGGTTCACTCTTTTTTATGCTGCATAATATTCAATATGAACATTCCAAAATTCATTTGTCTATCCTACTCTTCATGGATATTTGGGTCCTTTTTAGTTTTTGGCTATTGTGACTTAATTTTCTATGAATATTCTTTTACTTGTTTTCACTGGGTGTATGCCAAGGAATAGACTTACCAAACCATAGGCTAGGCACATGCTTATTTTTATTAATAGCAAATATTGCCAGTTTTCCAGTGCGGTTTTATCATTTTACATTCCCACCAACAGTTCATATTAATTTTGTAATTTTAACTAATGTGATATATCTTTGTGATTTTATTTACATTTTATTGATGACTAACTGTATTGAACACATTATCATATGCTCATTGACCTTTGGATAACCTTTTGTATGAAGTCTTTATTCAAATCTTTTGCCCATCTTTTGAGTTTGCTTTGTTTTTTCTCTTAATGATTTGTAGGCCTTCTATGTAGAGACTGTGAGTGAGTGCAAAACTGTGGTAGTTTGAGCATTCTTTGGGATTGTCTTTCTTTGGGATTGAAATGAAAACTGACCTTTTCCAGTCCTGTGGCCACTGCTGAGTTTTCCAAATTTGCTGGCATATTGAGTGAAGCACTTTCAGAGCATAATCTTTTAGGATTTGAAAGAGTTCAACTGGAATTCCATCACCTCCACTAGCTTTGTTCATAGTGATTCTTCCTAAGGCCCACTTGACTTCACATTCCAGGAAGTCTGGATCTAGGAGAGTGATCACACCATTGTGATTATCTGGGTCATAAATATCTTTTTTGTATAGTTCTTCCATGTATTATTGCCACCTCTTCTTATTATCTTCTGCTTCTGTTAGGTCCATACCTTTTCCGTCCTTTATTTTGCCCATATTTTCATGGAATGTTCCCTTGGTATCTCTAATTTTCTTGAAGAAATCGCTAGTCTTTCCCATTCTATTGTTTTCCTCTATTTCTTTGCATTGATCACTGAGGAAGGCTTGCTTATCTCTCCTTGCTATTCTTTGGAACTGTACATTCAAATGGGATAACTTTCCTTTTCTCCTTTGCTTTTTTCTTCTCTCTTTTCAGAGCTATTTGTAAGGCCTCCTCAGACAGTCATTTTGCTTTTTGCCTTTCTTTTTCTTGGCAATGGTCTTGATCCCTGCATCCTGTACAATGTCACAAACCTCCATCCATAGCTCTTCAGGCACTCTGTCTATCAGATCTAGTCCCTTAAATCTATTTCTCACTTGCACTGTATAATCATAAGTAATTTGATTTAGGTCATACTGGGATGGTCTAGTGCTTTTCCCTACTTTCTTCAATTTAAGTCTGAACACAGTCAGTTCCTGGTCTTTTTTCTGCTGACTATAGAGCTTCTCCATTTTTGGCTGCAAAGAATATAATCAATCTGATCTTGGTATTGACCATTTGGTGATGCCCATGTGTAGAGTCTTCTCTTGTGTTCTTGGAAGAGAGTGTCTGCTATGATCCGTGCATTCTCTTGGCAAAACTCTGTTAGCTTTTGGCCTGCTTCATTCTGTACTCCAAAGCCAAATTTGTCTGTTACTCCAGAAGTTTCTTGACTTCCTACTTTTGTATTCCAGTCCCCTATAATGAAAAGGACATCTTTTGGGGGTGTTAGTTCTAGAAGGTCTTATAGGTCTTCATAGAACCAATCAACTTCAGCTTCTTCAGCATTACTGGTTGGGGCATAGACTTGGATTACTGTGATACTGAATGGTTTGCCTTGAAAATGAACAGAGATCATTCTGTAATTTTTGAGATTGCATCCAAGTACTGCATTCCAGACTCTTTAGTTGACTCTGATAGCTACTCCATTTTTTCTGAGGGATTCTTGCCCACAGTAGTGGATATAATGGTCATCATCTCACATGCTAGTAAAGTAATGCTCAAAATTCTCCAAGCCAGGATTCAACAGTATGTGAACATGATGCTCCAGATGTTTAAGCTGGATTTAGAAAAGGCAGAGGAACCAGAGATCAAAGTGCCAACATCTGGTGGATCATTGAAAAAGCAAGAGATTTCCAGAAGAACATCTATTTCTGCTTTATTGACTATGTCAAACCTTTGCCTGTGTGGATCATGACAAACTGTGGAAAATTTCAAAGAGATGGGAATATCAGACGACCTGACCTTCATCTTGAGAAATCTGTATGCAGGTCAGGAAGCAACAGTTCGAACTGGACACGGAAAAACAGAGTGATTCCAAATTGGGAACGGAATATGTCAAGGCTGTATATTGTCACTCTGCTTATTTAACTTAGATGCAGAGTACATCATGAGACACAATGGACTGGAGGAAGCAGAAGCTGGAATCAAGTTTGCCCGGAGAAATATCAGTAACCTCAGATATGCAGATGACACCACCCTTATGGCAGAAAGTGAAGAAGAACTAAAGAGCCTCCTGATGAAAGTCAAAGAAGAGAGTGAAAATGTTGGCTTAAAGTTCACATTCAGAAAACTAATATCATGGCGTCTGGGCCCATCACTTCATGGCAAATAGATGGGGAAACAGTGACAGACTTTATCTTTTTGGGCTCCAAAATCACTGCAGATAGCGACTGCAGTCATGAAATTGAAATTAAAAGATGATCGCTCCTTGGAAGAAAAGTTATGACTAACCTAGACAGCAAATTAAAAAGCAGAGATGTTACTTTGCTGACAATGGTCCATCTAGTCAAAGTTATGGTTTTTCCAGTAGTCATGTATGAATGTGAGAGTTGAACTATCAAGAAAGCTGAGCAGCAAATAATTGATGTTTTTAAACTGTTCCATTGGAGAAGACTCTTGAGGGTCCCTTGGACTGCAAGAAGATGCAACCAGTTCACCCTAAAGAAAATCAGTCCTGAATATTCATTGGAAGGACTATGCTGGGACTCCAATACTTTGTCCACCTGATGTGAAGAACTGACTCATTTGAAAACACCCTGATGCTGGGAAAAATTGGGGGTGGGAGGAGAAGAGGATGACAGAGGATAAAATGGTTGGATGACATTACTGAGTCAATGGACATAAGTCTGAGTAAATTCCAGGAGTTGGTGATGGTCAGGGGGGCCTGGCATGCTGTAGTCCATGGGATCACAAAGAGTCGGACATGACTGAACGACTGAACTGAACTGAACTGAATGTAGCAAATATTTTAAAACCAGATTTAGAAAGGAAGAACAAAGTATTTAGCATAGTCCTAAAAAGTCTTTTCTCTCTGTGGCTGAGTTCACAGATCCACATGTAGAGGTCACAGCCTGGGCAAGGAGGCTCTCATTTTCTTTGTCTCCTTTCATTAGTGCCAGCTCTGGCCTCCATCCTTAATCACAATATTGGAAGTGGTGTGGAGAAAGACGGGAACCAGATCCAAGAGGCTCATGTTCACAGCTCAGATAAAAAGAGCTCCCCATAACAGCATCTTTATTTGCCAATCTAGTTGCAGTGAATACAAACTCTGACTCAGAAAGATAGACACCCAGGACATAATTTTCCTCTCACCATAGCCCTTGTCCTAATGCAATAATCCTTATCCCAAACCACCTACCAGGGCAGACAGATCTCAGCTACACATGATGGTGTTGTGGATCAGCCATGGGGTCACAAAGAGTTGGACACAACTGAGTGACTAATGCTTTCACTTTCACTTTCTGTAGTGAGAAATTCCAGGGTTAAAAATGTTTACTTCACTTTCTGATGATGCTAGAGCATAATAAAAATGTTGCTGTTTGCACTTAGGGGAGCTAAGGTTGTATTTTCTTTCTTTTTTTAAACTGAAGTATAGTTGATGTACAATGTTGTGCCAATATCTGCTGTACAGTAAAGCAACTCAGTTACACACATAAATCCTATTTTTAAATGTTATCTTCCATTATGGCTTATCCCTGGGGATTGAATACAGTTCTTTTTGCTATACAGTAGAACCTTATTGCTTATCCACATGAAATGTAATGTTTGAGATATACCAAAGTTTGTATTTTATCATCAGTTCAAAACAAACAATTCTCATGACTCTCTTGAGAATTTAGGTTTTCCAGGGGCCCCATTAGTCATTACACCTTTCCTGAGAGAAAAAATTTTCCTGAACATTCTCCCTGGGGGAAAACAGAGATTGCCTGTGATTGACTGTCTGTGCAGGAAATATCTGAATGAAAGTTAGGAGAAGACATGTTATCACAGATTTTAAGAAAATTTTCAAACATTTAAAAGGCTGTAACCTGAGGCAAATATCACAGCTCATCATACATAACACTTGGCCCTATACGGTTTTGCTAAAATGTAATGAAACTAAAAAATGAAAAGTGCTTCATCATTTTAAAAAATTGATAACCTGCACTTCATTAAAATAAAAAAAGTGTTTGCTCTTTGAAAGACACTGTGAAAAAATATTAAATATTGAGCCAAAGACTGGAGAAAATCTTTGCACATATTGGAAAAATGACTTGATTCCAAAATATAAAAAGAAGTCTAAAACACAATAATAAAACAAAAATCTCAATTTAAAAATGGGCCAAAGTCCCTAACAGACACCCCTTTAAAGAAAATATACTGACAGTAAATAACCATATGAAATGATACTCCACATGCATGTCATCAGGGAATTGCAAATTAAAATAACAATGAGATATCTCTATAGACCTAGTAGAATGGCCAAAATCCAAACATGGACAACATCAAACACTGTTTAGGATGTGGCCCAAAAGGAATTTTTATCCATTACTCAGAGATTTAATTTTCATTCACTGCAACATGGGACAGTTAGTTTGGAAGGCAGTTTGATAGTTTCTTAAAAAGTAAACATACTCGTACTATACGAATAATCAATCACCGTACTTGATATTCATTCATTCAAATGAGCTGAAAACATGTCCACACAAACCCTGCAAACAAATGTTTATAGCAACATTATTCACAATTATCAAACCTTGGGAGTAACAATGATGTCCTTCAACAGGTGAATGGATAAACAAACTGTAGACCCATATAACATTATTTTATCAGTGATATTATTCCCAAATTATAATGAAGTCCCCAAAATATGGAGAAACCTTAAATTAATATTGCTGTGTAAAAGAAGTCAAATTTAAAATGCTATATACATTGGAAGATTTCACCTATATCACATTCAGGGAAAGGTAAAACTATGGCGATATGGTAAATAGATGGGGAAACAATGGAAACAGTGACAGACTTAGTTTTTTGGACTCAAAAATCACTGCGGATGGTGATTGCAGCCATGAAATTAAAAGACACTTACTTCTTGGAAGAAAAGCTATGACCAACCCTGATAGTATATTAAAAAGCAGAGACATTACTTTGCCAACAAATGTCTGTCTAATCAAGGCTATGGTTCTTCCAGTGGTCACGTTTGAATGTGAGAGTTGGACTATGAAGAAATCTGAGTACTGAATAATTGATGCTTTTGAACTGTGGTGTTGGAGAATACTCTTGAGAGTCCCTTGGACTGCAAGAAGATCAAACCAGTCCATCCTAAAGGAAATCAGTCCTGAATATTCATTGGAAGGACTGATGCTGAAGCTGAAATTCCAATACTTTGGCTACCTGATGCAAAGAAATGAGTCATTGGAAAAGACCCTGATGTGGGGAACGATTGAGGCAGGAGAAGGGGACAACAGAGGATGAGAGGGTTGAATGGCATCACCCACTCGATGGACACGAGTTTGAGCAAGCTGTGGGAGTTGTTGACAGACAGGGAAGCCTGGCATGCTGCAGTCCATGGGGTCACAAAGAGTTGGACATGACTGAGTGACTGATCCGATGTAGATATTTAAAAGATCAGTGGTTGTCAGGGCTTTTGAGGAGAGAAAATGGAATGCATTAGTGAGATATAGCAGATCTGTAGGGCTGTGAAACCATTCTGTATGGTGTTATAGTGGTGGATATATGTCAGGATACATTTGTCAAAACTGATGGAATATATATCCCAAAGGGTGAAGTCTAAAATTAACTATGAAATTTTGTTGATAACGTATCAATATTGGCTCATCAGGTTTAACAAATACACCACACACATTGCAAGATATTAACACTGTAAGAAACTGGGGAGGAATGAGGGAATATACAGAACTCTGAGTTTAGCACCCGCCAGCCCCTCTTGCTCCAACACTGCTCCCTCTGGGGAGAGGAGTTGTTGGGTGCAGGAGGAGCACACACCCAGAGTGAATTGAATCAGCTCCCCCAGGGCTTCTGCGCCAGCAGTGTGGACCTTGACCTTGTCCCTGATGGGATGGTGACAGTAACCAAGCAGAAGGAAAGCCCTGCCTTACATCCGGTTCTACCCGAAGCCTGTATCTGTGAGTCGGCTTCTGTTTTGGTCTACACATTCGCTTCTTTGTTTTAGATGGAAGTGACATCTAAGATGTCATGTAAGATGTCTTTCTAGGACTTATTCACTAATCATAGTAACCTCTGGGTTCTGGTCACATTGCTGCAAATGGCAACATTTCAATTTCTGTTCCTGAGTAATATTCCATTGTATATATACATCTTATCTCTTCACTGTCAATGAGCATTGTTTTCATCTCATATCTATTGTAGCTACTATGCTGCTATGAACATTTAGGTGCACATATTTTTTGAATTAATGTTTTCCTTTTCTCTGAGTAAATATCCAGCAGTGGAACTGCTGAACTGCATGGTAGATCTATTTTTAATTTTATAGAGAAACTTCATACTGTTTACCATGGTGCCTGCACTAATCTACATCCCCACAAACACTGTACCAGGGTTCCCTTTTTTCAGATCCTAACACCCGTTATCTTATCTCTTTGATGACAGTCACTCTGACAGTTGTGAGGTGATACCCTATTGTGTTTTGTTTTGCATTTCCCTGATGATTAGTGATGTTGAATATCTTTTTATATGTCTGTTGGTCATCAGTATGTTTTCTTGGGAAAAAAACTAGAAATGAGGTCCTCTGCTCATATTTTAATTGCATTGTTTATTTTTTATATTGAGTTGTATGACTTCTTTATATGTTTTGGATATTAACCTTTTATCTGAAACATTGTTTGCCAAATATTTCCTCCCATTCAATAAATTGCTCTTCAGTTGGTGATGCTTTACTTTGCTCTGTAAAAGTTCTTTATTGTGAATGGGTCCCATTTATCTATTTTTACTTTTGCTTTATTTGCCTGAGGAGACAGATTCAAAAAATAATATTAAGACATTTCAAAATGCTTACTGCCTACATTTTCTTCTATGACTTTTATGGTTTCTGGTTTTACATTTAAGTCTTTAAACCATGTTGAATTTATTTTTGCATATGATATGGGAAAGTAGTCCAGCTTAATTCTTTTGCATGCAATTGTACAGTTTCTCCAATACTGCTCATTGAAGAGATTGACATTCTTTACTTTATATTATTACTTCCTTGGTCATAAATTGGCCATATATGTGCACGTTTATATTTGGGTTCTCTATTCTGTTCCATTGATCTGTGTTTTTGTTTTTGTGCCAGTACCATACTGTTTTGATTATCATAACTTTGTAGTGTAATCTGAAGACAGGAAATGTGATTATCTCATTTTGGTTTTCTTTCTCAAGGCTGGTCTGATGAAACATACCATGTTGTTTGAAGAATTGCATTGCATCTGTAGACTGCTTTGTGTAATATGGGCATTTTAATAATATTAATCCTTCTAATCCATGAACATGGGACATCTTTTAATTTACTTCTATCATCTTGAGTTTCTTTCATTAATGTTCATAGTTTTTGGAGTACAAAACTTTCCCCTTCCTGGTTAAATTTATTCCTAGGAATTTTATTCTTTTTGATGCAATTGTAAATGGGATTTTTTTTCTTGATTTCTATTTCTGATAGCTCATTTTTAGTGTACAAAAATTTAACAGATTAGTGCATAGTAATTTTTAATCCTGAAACTTTATTAAATTCATTTATTGGTTCTAATATTTTTTGGTGGAATCTTCAGAGTTGTATATATTATCATGTTATCTCAACCAGGAATAGTTTTACTTCTTTCCAAATTTTATTTTATACCTTTTTCAATTGTGGGGTCTAAGTCTTCCAGTACTCTGTTAAACAGTCATGGTGAGAGTGGGCATTTTTGTCTTGTTCCTGATCTTAGAGGAGATTTCAGCTTTTCAGCACTGAGTGTGATGTTCACCAGGCGTTCGTTATAAATGGCCTCTATTTTGTTCAAGTATATTCCTTCTATATCAATCTTGCTTACAGTTTTTATCATGAAAGGATGTTGAATTTTGTTCTGTGCTTTTCTTGCATCTATTCAGATGACCATGTCATCTAATGTCATTAACAAAATGACACCTCATTGGTTAATGTGGTGTCTCATGTTGATATATTTGTAGATACTTGCATCCCTGAAATAAATCCCACTTATCATGATGTATGATTTATGTAGTATTGAATTCAGCTTGCTAATATTTAGTTGAGGATTTTTCGTCTATATTAATCATGGATAATGGTTCGTAATGTTTATTTTTACTATTTGAAGTATTTTTATATGGGGTTGGTATCAGGGTATTGCTGACCTGGTAGAATGAATTAGAAAGTGTTTCCTCCTTTTCAATTTTTTGGTATAGCTGGAGAAGGATAGGTATTAAGGGAAAGTGAAAGTTGCTCAGTTGTGTCTGACTCGTTGTGACTCCACAAAATTCTCCAGGTCAGAATACTGGAGTGGGTAGCTTTCCTCTTCTCCGGGGGATCTTCTCAACCCAGGGATTGGACCCAGGCCACCAGCATTGCAGGCAGACTCTTTACCAGCTGAGCCACAAGGGATCCCCAAGAATACTGGAGTGGGTTGCCTATCCCTTCACCAGGGGATCTTCCTGACCCAGGAATCAAACTGGGGTCTACTGCACTGCAGGTGGATTCTTTATCAACTGAGCTATTGGGGAAGACCTTTTCAATTTTTTGAAATCTGAAACGTTTCCTACTTTTCAATTTTTTGGAATAGCTGGAGAAGCATAGGTATTAACTCTTATTTAAATATTTGGTAGAATTTGTCTGTAAAGCCTTTTGGTCCCACATTTCTGTTTGTTGGGAGATGTTATTAATCATTTAACATCACTATTAGTAATTGACCTGTGAGGTTTCCTATTACTTCCAAATCTAGGCTTGGAAAACTATCTATTTCTAGCAATGTTCAATTTTCTAGGTTATCCACTTTGTTGGTGTATAACAGTTTGCAGTATCCCCTTATAGTTATTTGCTTTTCAGTGATATCAGTTGAAAATTCTTTTTAATTTCTGACTTTATTCATTTAAGTCCTCTTTCTTTTTTTCATGATGAATCTGGCTAAAGGTCTATTGAGTTTATGTTTTCAAAGAACCAGGTTTTAATTTCATTGGTCTCTTTTATTTGCTCATTTATTTGGTCACTATGTCATTAATTTCCACTTTGGTTTTAATTATTTCCTTCCACTAACTTTGAGGTTTTTTGTTGTTTAGTTGTGAAATTGTGTACAACACCTTTGTGACCTCATGGACAGTCATGTTCCTTTGTCATGGAATTCTCCTGGCAAGAATACTGTGGTGGGTTGCCATTTCCTTCTCCAGGAGATCTTCTCAACCTAGGGATTGAACCAGCAACTCCTGCATTCAGTTCAGTGGCTCAGTCATGTCTGACTCTTTCCGACCCTATGGACTGCAACTCGCCAGGCTTCCCTGTCAATCACAAATTCCTGGAGCATACTCAAACTCATGTCCATCAAGTCGGTGATGCCATTCAACCATCTCATCCCCTGTCATCCCCTTCTCTTCCTGCCTTCAATCTTTCCCAGCATCAGGGTCTTTTCCAATGACTCAGTTCCTCACATGAGGTGACCAAAGTATTGGAGCTTCAGCTTCAGCATCAGTCCTTCCAAAGAATATTCAGGACTGATTTCCTTTAGGATGGACTCATTGGATCTCCTCACAGTCCAAAGGACTCTCAAGAGTCTTCTCCAACACCACAGTTCAAAAGCATCAATTCTTCGGCACTCAGTTTTCTTTCTTTTTTTTTTTTTTTTCCCTTTTTTCTATTGATTTTATTAGTTGGAGGCTAATTACTTTACAATATTGAAGTGGGTTTTGTCATACACTGACATGAATCAGCCATGCAGTTACATGTATTCCCCATCCCGATCCCCCCTCCCACCTCCCTTTCTACCTGATTCCTCTGGGTCTTCCCAGTGCACCAGGCCTGAGCACTTGTCTCATGCATCCAACCTGGGCTGGTGATCTGTTTCACTATTGATAATATACATGTTTCGATGCTGTACTCTCAAAACATCCCACCCTCACCTTCTCCCACAGAGTTCAAAAGTCTCTTCTGTACTTCTGTGTCTCTTTTTCTGTTTTGCATATAGGGTTATCATTACCATCTTTCTAAATTCCATATATATGTGTTAGTATGCTGCAATGTTCTTTATCTTTTTGGCTTACTTCACTCTGTATAATGGGCTCCAGTTTCATCCATCTCATTAGAACTGATTCAAATGAATTCTTTTTAATGGCTGAGTAATATTCCTTGGTGTATATGTACCACAGCTTCCTTATCCATTCGTCTACTGATGGGCATCTAGGTTGCTTCCATGTCCTGGCTATTATAAACAATGCTGCGATGAACACTGGGGTGCACGTGTCTCTTTCAGATCTGGTTTCCTCAGTGTGTATGCCCAGAAGTGGGATTGCTGGGTCATATGGCAGTTCTAGTTCCAGTTTTTTAAGAAATCTCCACACTGTTTTCCATAGTGGCTGTATTAGTTTGCATTCCCACCAACAGTGTAAGAGGGTTCCCTTTTCTCCACACCCTCTCCAGCATTTTTTGCTTGTAGACTTTTGGATAGCAGCCATCCTGACTGGCGTGTAATGGTACCTCATTGTGGTTTTGATTTGCCTTTCTCTGATAATGAGTGATGTTGAGCATCTTTTCATGTGTTTGTTAGCCATCTGTATGTTTTCTTTGGAGAAATGTCTGTTTAGTTCTTTGGCCCATTTTTTGATTGGGTCATTTATTTTCCTGGATTTGAGCTGCAGGAGTTGCTTGTCTATTTTTGAGATTAATCCTTTGTCTGTTGCTTCATTTGCTATATTTTCTCCCAATCTAAGGACTGTCTTTTCGCCTTACTTATAGTTTCCTTTGTTGTGCAAAAGCTTTTAAGTTTCATTAGGTCCCATCTGTGCATTTTTGCTTTTATTTCCAATCTTCTGGGAGGTGGGTCACAGAGGATCTTGCTGTGATTTATGTCGGAGAGTGTTTTGCCTATGTTCTCCTCTAGGAGTTTTATAGTTTTGGTCTTACATCTAGATCTTTAATCCATTTTGAGTTTATTTTTGTGTATGGTGTTAGAAAGTGTTCGAGTTTCATTCTTTTACAATTGGTTGACCAGTTTTCCCAGCACCACTTGTTGAAGAGGCTGTCTTTTTTCCATTGTATATCCTTGCCACCTTTGTCGAAGACAAGGTGTCCATAGGTCCGTGGATTTATCTCTGGGCTTTCTATTCCGTTCCATTGATCTATATTTGTGTCTTTGTGCCAGTACCATACTGTCTTGATGACTGTGGCTTTGTAGTAGAGTCTGAAGTCAGGAAGGTTGATTCCTCCAGTTCCATTCTTCTTTCTCAAGATTACTTTGGCTATTCGAGGTTTTTTGTATTTCCATACAAATTGTGAAATTATTTGTTCTAGTTCTGTGAAAAATACCGTTGGTAGCTTGAGAGGGATTGCATTGAATCTATAGATTGCTTTGGGTAAAATAGCCATTTTGACAATATTGATTCTTCCAATCCATGAACACGGTATGTTTCTCCATCTGTTTGTGTCCTCTTTGATTTCTTTCATCAGTGTTTTATAGTTTTCTATGTATAGGTCTTTTGTTTCTTTAGGTAGATGTACTCCTAAATATTTTATTCTTTTTGCTGCAATGGTGAATGGTATTGTTTCTTTAATTTCTCTTTCTGTTTTTTCATTGTTAGTGTATAGGAATGCAAGGGATTTCTGTGTGTTAATTTTATATCCTGCAACTTTACTATATTCATTGATTAGCTCTAGTAATTTTCTGGAAGAGTCTTTAGGGTTTTCTATGTAGAGGATCACGTCATCTGCAAACAGCGAGAGTTTCACTTCTTCTTTTCCTATCTGGATTCCTTTTCCTTCTTTTTCTGCTCTGATTGCTGTGGCCAAAACTTCCAACACTATGTTGAATAGTAGTGGTGAGAGTGGGCACCCTTGTCTTGTTCCTGACTTCAGGGGAAATGCTTTCAATTTTTCACCATTGAGGGTGATGTTTGCAGTGGGTTTGTCATATATAGCTTTTATTATGTTGAGGTATGTTCCTTCTATTGCTGCTTTCTGGAAAGTTTTAATCATAAATGGGTGCTGAATTTTGTCAAAGGCTTTCTCTGCATCTATTGAGATAATCATATGGTTTTGATCTTTCAATTTGTTAATGTGGTATATTACATTGATTGATTTGCAGATATTAAAGAATCCTTGCATTCCTGGGATAAAGCCCAGTTGGTCCTGGTGTATGATTTTTTTTTAAAATATGTTGTTGGATTCTGTTTGCTAAAATTTTGTTAAGGATTTTTGCATCTATGTCCATCAGTGATATTGGCCTGTAGTTTTCCTTTTTTGTGGCATCTTTGTCTGGTTTTGGAATTAGGGTGATGGTGGCCTCATAGAATGAGTTTGGAAGTTTACCTTCTTCTGCAATTTTCTGGAAGAGTTTGAGTAAGATAGGTGTTAGCTCTTCTCTAAATTTTTGGTAGAATTCAGCTGTGAAGCCATCTGGTCCTGGGCTTTTGTTTGCTGGAAGATTTCTGATTACAGTTTCGATTTCCTTGCTTGTGATGGGTCTGTTAAGATCTTCTATTTCTTCCTGATTCAGTTTTGGAAAGTTATACTTTTCTAAGAATTTGTCCATTTCATCCAAGTTGTCCATTTTATTGGCATAGAGCTGCTGGTAGTAGTCTCTTATGATCCTTTGGATTTCAGTGTTGTCTGTTGTGATCTCTCCATTTTCATTTCTAATTTTGTTAATTTGGTTCTTCTCTCTTTGTTTCTTAATGAGTCTTGCTAATGGTTTGTCAATTTTGTTTATTTTTTCAAAAAACCAGCTTTTAGCTTTGTTGATTTTTGCTATGGTCTCTTTAGTTTCTTTTGCATTTGTTTCTGCCCTAATTTTTAAGATTTCTTTCCTTCTGCTAACCGTGGGGTTCTTCATTTCTTCCTTCTCTAATTGCTTTAGGTGTACAGTTAGGTTATTTATTTGACTTTTTTCTTGTTTCTTGAGGTAAGCCTGTAATGCTATGAACCTTCCGCTTATCACTGCTTTTACAGTGTCCCATAGGTCTTGGGTTGTTGTGTTTTCATTTTCATTCATTTCTATGCATATTTTGATTTCTTTTTTGATTTCTTCTATGATTTGTTGGTTATTCAGAAGCATGTTATTTAGCCTCCATATGTTTGAATTTTTAACAATTTTTTTCCTGTAATTGAGATCTAATCTTACTGCATTGTGGTCAGAAAAGATGACTGGAATGATTTCAATTTTTCTGAATTTTCCAAGACCAGATTTATGGCCCAGGATGTGATCTGTTCTGGAGAAGGTTCCGTGTGCACTTGAGAAAAAGGTGAAGTTGATTGTTTTGGGGTCAATTGTCCTATAGATATCAATTAGATCTAGCTGGTCCATTGTGTCATTTAAGGTTTGTGTTTCCTTGTTAATTTTCTGTTTAGTTGATCTATCCATAGTTGTGTGTGGCATATTAAAGTCTCCCACTATTATTGTGTTACTATTAATTTCCTCTTTCATACTCGTTAGCATTTGCTGTACATATTGCGGTGCTCCTATGTTGGGTGCATATATATTTATAATTGTTATATCTTCTTCTTGGATTGATCCTTTGATCATTATGTAGTGTCCTTCTTTGTCTCTTTTCACATCCTTTATTTGAAAGTCTATTTTATCTGATATGAGTATTGCGACTCCTGCTTTCTTTTGGTCTCTGTTTGCGTGAAATATTTTTTCCAGACCTTCACTTTTAGTCTGTATGTGTCTCTTGT
The DNA here is from genome assembly GCF_963930625.1 of Muntiacus reevesi. NCBI lineage: Eukaryota > Metazoa > Chordata > Mammalia > Artiodactyla > Cervidae > Muntiacus > Muntiacus reevesi. The sequence goes on along the minus strand of NC_089254.1, from coordinate 101,618,268 downwards.
TTTGAGGTGGGTCTCTTGTAGACAGCATATATAGAGGTCTTGTTTTTGTATCTATTCAGCCAATCTTTGTCTTTTGGTTGGGACATTCAACCCATTTACATTTAAGATAATTATTGATAGGTGTGTTCCTGTTGCCATTTACTTTGTTGTTTTGGGTTCACGTTTATACAACCTTTCTGCATTTCCTGTCTAGAGAAGATCCTTTAGCATTTGTTGAAGAGCTGGTTTGGTGGTGCTGAATTCTCTCAGCTTTTGCTTGTCTGTAAAGCTTTTGAATTCTCCTTCATATCTGAATGAGATCCTTGCTGGGTACAGTAATCTAGGTTGCAGGTTATTCTCTTTCATTACTTTAAATATGTCTTGCCATTCCCTTCTGGTCTGGAGGGTTTCTATTGATAGATCAGCTGTTATCCTTATGGGAATCCCCTTGTGTGTTATTTGTTGTTTCTCCCTTGCTGCTTTTAATATTTGTTCTTTGTGTTTGGTCTTTGTTAATTTGATTATAAGTGTCTTGGTGTGTTTCACCTTGGGTTTATCCTGTTTGGGACTCTCTGGGTTTCTTGGACTTGGGTGGCTATTTCCTTCCCCATTTTAGGGAAGTTTTCAGCTATTATCTCCTCGAGTATTGTCTCGTGGCCTTTCTTTTTGTCTTCTTCTTCTGGGACTTCTATGATTCAAATGTTGGGGCGTTTCACATTGTCCCAGAGGTCCCTGAGGTTGTCCTCATTTCTTTTGATTCTTTTTTCTTTTTTCCTCTCTGCTTCATTTATTTCCACCATTTTATCTTCCTCCTCACTTATCCTATGCTCTATCTCTGTTATTCTACTCTTGGTTCCCTCCAGAGTGTTTTTGATCTCATTTATAGCATTATTCATTTTTAATTGACTCTTTTTTATTTCTTCTAGCTCTTTATTAAACATTTCTTGTATCTTTTCAATCTTTGTCTCCAGACTATTTATCTGTAACTCCATTTTGTTTTCAAGATTTTGGATCTTTTTTATTATCATTATTCTAAATTCTTTTTCAGGTAGATTCCCTATCTCCTCCTCTTTTGTTTGACTTGGTGGGCATTTTTCATGTTCCTTTACCTGTTGGGTATTTCTCTGCCTTTTCATCTTGTTTAGATTGCTGTATCTGGAGTGGACTTTCTGTATTCTGGAGGTCTGTGGTTCCTTTTTATTGTGGAGGTTTTACCCAGTGGGTGGGTTTGGACGATTGGCTTGTCAAGGTTTCCTGGTTAGGGAAGCTTGCACCGGTGTTCTGGAGCGTGGAACTTGATTTCTTCTCTTTGGAGAGCAATGGAGTGCCCAGTAATGGGTTTTGAGATGGGTCTATGTGTTAGGTGTGACTTTGGGCAGTCTGTATGTTGACGTTCAGGGCTATGTTCCTGCATTGCTGGAGAATTTGCGTGGTATGTCTTGCTCTAAAACTTATTGGCTCTTGGGTGGTGGTTGGTTTCAGTGTAGGTATGGAGGCTTTTGTACGGCCTCTTATTACTTAAAGTTCCATGTAGTCAGGAGTTTTCTGGTGTTCTTAAGTTTTGGGCTTAAGTCTCCTTCCTCTGGATTTCAGTTTTATTCTTCCAGTAGTCTCAGGACTTCTCCAACTATACAGCACTGATAATAAAACTTCTAGGTTAATGGCGAAAAGATTCTCCCCCATTAGGGACACCCAGAGAGGTTCACAGAGTTATATGAAGAAGAGGAGAGGGAGGAGAGAGATAGAGATGAGCAGGAGGAGAAAAAGGGGGACTCAAGAGGAGAGAGACAGATCTACGCAGTTGTCTGTTCCCAGAGTGTTCTCCGTAGCCCAGACATCCACAAAGATTCACAGAATTTGACTGGGAAGAGAAGGGGAAAGGAGGAAATAGAGGTGTTCTGAGGTAGAAAACAGAGAGTCAAGATTGGGAGAGAATAATCAACACAGTCCTGAATAAAAATGGGAACTGAATATTGGATCCTTAAATGTCCACAATTTATATCATATACTGAAAAACAAAGATTAAAAATCTAGAGTAGAGGTTAGACTCTTAAAAATACTATATTAAAAACAAAAACCAAAACACACAAAAAATTTTAGAAATATATATGAAGTTTGGTTTAAAAATAGGGCTTCTCTTTTTTCTTTTGTAAGGTTATAGTGTAATGAAAATGAAAATTAAGGAATAGTAGAGGAGTAATAGAGGAGTTTAAAAGGAAATAAGAGAAAAAGAAAAATAGAAAATAGAAGAGAAAAAGGAAAAAAAAAGAAGGAAAAAAAACAAGAAAAAAAAATTTTTCCTAATTAAAAAAATCATAAAAATCTATGAAAATGAAAGTTAAGGAGTAATGGGGGAGTAATAGGGAATTTTAAAAGAAAATAAAAGAGAAAAAAATAAAAAAGAAAAAAATTTTTTTTTCTTACTTAAAAAAAAAAAAAGTAAAAATATATCTAGGAATTTCTCTGGAGCTGTTGTGGTTAGTGTGAGTTCGGTTTAGTTTCAGATAGCTTCTCGTTCCAGCTTACACTTCTCGATATCTACAGGCCCCTTCCAGTGTAGTTGATGTTATCTACAGGGATTTTGATCTGTTGCACCGGTCCCTTCTGAAGCGGTTCCCTTTGTTTATTTGGTTTTTGTTTGCAGGTCTCTTCAGTGCCTAATTTCCACCCTGACACAGGCAGGGAGAGGTGGACTCCTATTCAGGTTGCTAGTTCCGTCACGCTGCGGGGAGGGGCTGGTGCTGCTTTCTCTGTCTACGCTGCTCAGGCTCCTCGCTGCTCTATATGGAGCGTGCCCTGCGCTGGGTGCGGTTCCAGGCCTCGGGTGTGCCAACAAAGGCGCGGCCCAAGCAGCTCAGGCAGCCAGGAGCTTGGCAGGCGCACTCTCCCCGGGTGCGGCGTGCCTTCTCCCCTCCGCCGTCCCAGTCTCAGTTTCTGCCTGTGCCAGTCGGGTTCGTGCGCCTTCTGCCCTCCACATCCCCAGCCCCAGTCCCTGCCCGAGCCGGTCGGGTGCCTGCGCCCTGGGTCTCGCCCTGACCCTCCTGGCGGATGTCAACCATCCAGAATCTCAGGAGGTCTTTGATTAGAAACTGGAGGCCTGTTTGCAGTGCGGCAGGGGATGTGGTCCTTGGGGCCAAGCCTGCCCCTTTCCCCTCACCCCTGCCTCCTGCCTCTGGCGGGGCTGGGCCGATCCGAAGCCTGCGAGCTCTTCTCTGGACTTGCTCGGTCCCTTTGTTCTGCAGCCGGCCGGCAGTGTGTTCGGGCCGGTTAATTTTCTCTCTCTTTTTTGCTATCCCACAGTTTAAGTTGTTAACTCACAAAAGCTCCCTCCGATTGTCCTCAGGGCACTCAGGCCCGGGCCTTACCCTAAGCAATGCCGCCCGCTCCTCTCCGTTCCACCCCCACTTGCTGGTGGCGGATGCGGGCATCTGGGCTACTTTTCTGCTGGGAGTTGCTTTTAGGCACGTAATCTGTGGGTTTTATTTATTCTTCCTCTTCCAGTTAGGTTGCCCTCCGAGATTCAGAAACTTCCCCCAGACCCACCAGTGCGAGGGTTTCCTGGTGTCTGGAAACTTCCTCTATTAAGACTCCCTTCCCGGGATGGATCTCCGTCCTTAGCTCTTTTGTCTCTCTTTTTATCTTTTATATTTAGTCCTACCTCCTTTCGAAGACAATGGGTTGCTTTTCTGGGCGCCTGATGACCTCAGCTAGCAATCAGAAGTTGTTTTGTGAAGTTTGCTCTGCGTTCAGTTATTCTTTTCACAAATTTGTAGGAGAGAAAGTGGTCTCCCCGTCCTACTCCTCTGCCATCTTGGCTCCTCCCCCCTGACTTCTTCTAACAGTTGGCTGTTTTTTATTCTCTACTTTGCTTATATATATGTTCCAATATTTATCACTTCCTTATTTCTGTCATATTGGGGTTGATTTTCCTATTTCTAGTTCAGATGTAAAGTGAGATGTAAATCTTTTCTCTTTTTAAATGCATGAATATATGTTACTGAACACTAACTTCTTAGTACTGATTTGCAGCAACACATTTTTGGTACATCTCTTGTTTTCATCAGTCTCCAACCAGTTCCTAATTTCTCTCTTGAACCCTTCTAATCCATTTTTCAACTCAGTCCCAGAATTTATGTTTGGTTCTTCTTGTAGTTTTTATCTGTTTGTGATCTTTTCATTTTGTTCATGTATCAGTTTCTTTATTTTGTTGTCTCTATGTATTTTTTAGCTTATTCAATATCATTAAAATGATGTTCCTGGATTTTTTTCCAGGTGACTCATATCTACATTTCCTTAGGGATAGTTTCTTGAGATTTAGTTTGCTCCATTAATTCCCTGTTTCCCTATGTATCTTATGAACTTTAGCTGAGATGTGGGCATTTGGAAAAACAGCTACTTTTCCCAGTCTATTGACTGACTTTGAGAAGGAGAAAGTCTTCAGCAATAAGCTCTCCTAGAGGTTCTGGTGACCTCCTATCCTTGTCTGGAGATGCAGCTTCTCTGAATTAGTTCATGTATTTTCTCAGTTAAAGAGGTTTGTCCAATTTTTTTTTTTTTATCTGAAGCCTATACAGACTTGCTCTACCTGGTGTTTGACATGCTACAATCTCTATATAGCTATAAAAAGTTGGAATGCTTGTTATGTTTCTCATGGCCCCTACAAGGAACCTAACTGCCATTCCCATCAGTGCTCTGAAACAAGTGAGACAACTAACAAACCTTTAGGCCACTCTCTGAAAAGCCACAAAATAGTCTACATTGTCCATTTTTCTTTTTCCCTATTGATGAAGAGATGAGAGTTGGGAATTTTCTCCTGATCCAGGCACATGGTGGTAGAAAGAGAAGGTAGCTATGGGAGGTAAAATGTCATAAATTTGCCTAAACACTTCACTTACTGTATCTCTTCTTGGCGGTGTACTTGTCTGGAGTGGTGACACCTATTATCTGACTTTTGTTATTTTCAGAAAGGAATATTGGCCTATATATTCTCATCTCCATGGAAGAACAATGGCTTAGGGATTCGTATTCTGCCATCATATCAATGTTCCTCTTGAGTAACTGTCACCATGAAATCATGCATTGAGTTTTTTATACCAGCAATCACATCTCACTCAGGGAAAAATGCACTCAACCAAAACTGGACCCTCCCTCACACTGTCCTCTTTTTCTGCAATACTCTGTGGAAGGCAGCCTTCACTTGAGCATTCCTTACACTGTAGACAAGAGGGTTGAGCAATGGGTTGAAAAGACTATAAAACAGGAAAAGGATTTTCTTCTGTTCCTCTCGGTGGCTACTCTCAGGGGCCAAGTACACCATCATGGCTATGCCAAAGTAGAACCCAACCACACAGAGGTGGGAGGAGCAGGTGGAGAAGGTTTTCTTGCGGCCCTCCTTTGACTGGATCTTCAGGATGGCCCAGAGGATGTGCATGTAGGAGACCAGCATCAGGGAAAGAGGCCCTACTAAAATAAACACACCTTCAGCAAAGAGGAACATTTCATTGATCCAGATGTCACCACAGGTCACTTTGAGGACAGATTGAATTTCACAGAAGAAGTGGTTCACCTTCTGGGGCCCACAGAAGGGCAGCCGTAGAAACAGACTTACTTGGACTATGGCCAGGCACAACCCACACGCCCAGCAAGCGATGGCCAGGAATGTGCACACCCTCCAGTTCATGATGACCGTGTACTGCAGGGGGTGGCAGATCGCCACAAACCTGTCATAGGACATCACCATCAAAATCAAACACTCCATAGAAGAAAAAATCAAATTAAAAATCATCTGCAAAGTACATAAGACAAAGGAGATATTTTTTTTGTGCTTCACTAGATTTGCCAGCAAATTGGGCAAATTGCTAGAAGCATAGGATATGTCAATGATGGCCAGATGAGACAGAAAATAGTACATGGGCGTGTGCAGTCTAGGGTCGAGGCAGATGAGACCCAAGATCATGCCATTTGCCAGCAGGTTGAAGGTATATAACAGGGAGAAGATACCAAACAGGACCAATTCCATGTCTTCACTGAGCTGGAATCCTACCAGGATGAATTCTGCAATCCATGATTGATTGCCCTCCATTCCTAAAGGTTGTACGTCAAGGACTGAAGTGTGATGGGAAGGTCACAGCTGGATAACAATGAAAATAAGAGTTATTTTATCTGAAGGGAATGAAGAGGAAGCCAGTATGCTTGTCCCTGCAATACTGATTTTTTTTCTAAGTTTCTTCGCCTTTTTGTTTTCTTTTTATTGTGAAATAATCTAAAATTTCAGATAAGTATCAGGGACTATATAGCAGTATATAGATTTTACCAAATTGCTTTTTTCACTTTTGCCTTATCATTGATCTTCTCTGTGTTCACATAGTGTTAATTTTCTGGAGAGTACATAAGACTAAAGGGAAACCATATTCACCTATTGGCAATTTACAACTAAAAGTGTTGAAATATTTTTTCTATAACATGTATACTTGCTAATGTATTCTCAGTATAATTACCAAAAACAGGAGATGTAACATTAACATGATTCACTACTCTAAATTCAGCATTTCCTGCTCTTGTAGTCTAAGGTTCAAATTCAACATCACATATACTGATCATCTCCTCTAATTTTAAATAGTTTGGATTTCTTGCCTTGATGTTGATATTTTTGAGGAGTATGAGGTCTTGTTTTGTAAAGTGTTTTTCTATGCACTTTTCCATTTATTGTCTATGTTCTAATTCAGATTAAACATTTTTTTAGCAGGAACAAAGTGCCCTTCTTAATGCCCACCATTAATACACAGATAATGATAATTTGTCCCAGTAACGTTGATGTTGATGTGGATCATTGGCTAAGGGGTACCTCCATGTTATTTCCATTATAAAGCTTTTTATCCATAAAGTTTTAAGTAATTTCTTTCTTCTGGCTTAACAAACTATCCTATACTCATCTTGTACATTTCCCACTTCAGCTTGGAATCAATTATTTCACTCAAAATATGTTTTCTTTTATTGAAGAATCATTAAAAAATATCTGCTTATATTGGGTATTTAATAATAATTTTTTTATCATCACTTTTCCCACATTTCTGATATCCCCATGTACTAGGGATAAATCTAATTTGGGACAGTATATAGATTGCTAAGTGGATAATGGATTCCTACCTTGACTTGTTTATTCTTAACACGTTTACTGACTTCTTTTGGAGAACAAAATCTATTTTACTAAATTAACATTACATCATAAAGAATGATCTCAATCTTACACAGTAGTTTTTTTGGCAATGTATATTTAGTATCCCCAAATCATTTTAATTATCCTGCTAACCGATTTTGATTTTCTTTGTTTTCAGGGAATTATGGTCTTCTGGAAATTTTAGACTTATATATTAATGTTTCAATCTGGTTTACTTTGTGGGTAAAGAGGCATCTACCTCATATGAGATTCTAACATCAAGCTTTCTAAGTATCTTAGAGAAACATAAAAATTCATAAAACATTGAAGAGAAAATATGTATGTGAAATATATGTCTAAAGCTGATGATTGTTAATAATTTCTATGAACAATTTTCCATTTTTCACTGTACCTATATTTTCACATATATATTTAAAATTATATGAACAAAACTGTGTATCTACTCCTTTCATTTAGGATAATATCATGTACATTTTTCATATCAATTATATCTTTGCAATATACTTTAAACATCTGTACACTAGTTTGTTGTATGTGAACATTTTATTTAGTATAGCACCGTCTAACTAGGTTGTGTGGGTTATAATGCTACAGTGACTAAATGTTATATATATATTTTTATGTATATTTTCTTTCCTTATACTAATTTCCCGGACATGGAAATTCTTGGTCAAATCTATTCCTTTCTTCCTTCCCTTCCTTCCATCCTTCCATGCTTCATTTCATTCTTTCTTTCTTCCTACCTAGCTATTTATCTTTCTATTTATCTATCTAGTTCAAAAGAGCCTATGAATTTAATTAATAGCCTAATTATTTTAAAATTAAAATAAAATTTCTTCTTTCCAATAGAGTCATTTTTTACCATAGCAGCTCAGTAAACAAAGGATATGCTATTCTTACTGGAGCAGTAACTGAGGTAAGGAGCTTTAAAATATTCCTTTAACTCTTGCCCATGGATTGGCACTCATTCTATCCTATTTTGTGGTAGGACAAATATTTCTATCAGAACAGTAATCTTGAGTCTAATAATTATCCATAATAGATGACAGCATAGGAAATAGTAAGAGATAACTATATTGTAAAACTCTTATACTGTTTCAGCAAAGAGTTTACTATAACAGTTAACAGAATTCTGTTTTCCAGTATCAGACATTACTCTATCAATACGTTTATCTATTAGGTTATAAAATCCTTTTGCTTTTGTGACCAAATCAGAGCCTTATTCAGAAGAAATACCTGCATATGAAGCCCGTAGCCAGGTTATTCTCAAAACAATAGAGTTGGTCTATTGGCTGAGAAGGACCACTACTCAACCACAGTGGAAAGGATATCAAGAAAACTGCTGAGGAACAGAAGACAGCTGCCACAGCCCAGCAGTCAGAAGCTCTAGGAGCTGGGGTGGGGGTAGTCATTACTGTAATACACTTAGTAATATGATTCCAATAATAAATAGTTATTAAATAAATACATGTATACACATATATAATTTATATATACACAGAAATTTGTAAAATATGCCCTATTAGAAATTCTGAAAAATTATTTCTCAGCCAATTGTAAATTACAGATATATACAAAAACTGTGATAACAGGACTATGGTGCAGCATTAAATTCATTGAAATAGGAAACTGTCAAAATTGTGAGCATGATGGTGGATAAATAGAACATAAATAACACAAATCCTGGTGCTTCAGACTGTAAAGAATCTGCCTGCAATGCAGGAGACCTAGGTTCGACTCCTGGGTTGGGACGATCCCCAGGAGAAGGGAGTGGTAATCCACTCCAGTACTCTTTCCTGGAGAATTCCATGGAGAGAGGAGCCTGGTGGACTACAGTCCATAGGATTGCCAAGAGTCGGACACAAGTGAGTGACTAGGACTTTCACTTTCTTTCACTTACAATGTAAAAATAATATTACAAAAACTGAAAAAATCAGCTATTAGCAGAGAAGTATGAAAAAAAAAATCTCCCCATTTTTGAAGTGGAAAGTTAAAAACCAAAGGTTCAAATTTGAAGGATGCAGTTTACAAACACTGAGATTTAGACTTCAGTTTCTGGCAAGATGAGATACTACATATCCTACACCATACTCGTCTATTAAAAACAACTAACACTACTCTTGAGCAGAGCCAGTCTGGATTCAACTATTCTTACTGAAGGAAATTCTAATATTTCATTTCAAGCTGAAAAGAAGTGATTCCAGAAAGAATGTTCACATTGTAAAAAGAAATAAAGAGCAAAGGAGGTAGTACATATGTTTAGTACAAAACTAAGCAGAAGTTGATGGTATGAATACTGGTGGTGTTCTCTGGTACCTAGAATAAGACTGAATTAAATATATAACAATAGCACACATGCTGGGCATAGACTGATAGAAGTTAAAAGGTTCTAATTTCCATGCGTTTTGACAGATGTAATTACTGACTTTCATTAACCTTTCTTTCTACTCAGTATCAATTATTAATTGTACTGATACACTTAGCCCATGAGCAGTCCATATTACCATTCAAAAATTTAAGGATTCTTCTTTAAAAAAAAATGTGTGGGATTAAGCCTGTCACATGTCTTTACAAATCAACATGTTAAATCTACATCTGAGTAAGCACATCAAGAAAACATTACCCTCTGTGGAGGGACAGAGGTAAAAGAAAAATGGAAAAAACAAATCAGAAGTAGCTCTCTCTAGCAAAGCAACATATAAAATGGAAAACCTGTCAAAATAAACCTCTTAGGACTTCTGGAATCTAATCAAAAGCTATAGCAACCACACACACACTTAATATGGAAAACATCCTGAAAATCAACCAGAGAGATCTGTGGCATTTTAACTTGCCCCAATACCATGCCCTACTCCTAGCTCAGGAGCAGTTCTGTAAAGATAGTCTGCACTTCTGATGTACACTCACGACCAAAAGGAGCAGAACATACCTCACACTCACAGGATTCTGGATGCTGGAGTTGACCTGTCTGGTGGCTCCTTGAAGGATGCTCTCAAAGCACTTCCCTTATTTTGATTAACTCAATACTCCCCCACCGCTGAGGTGGCGCCCGAGGCAACTGTCGAAAGCCTTTGATGGCAGAACTATCAGCTGCTGCCACATGAGGCAAGTAATAGACGTTGGGGTGAACTACAGACTAACACAAAACCCTGAGTGGAAGAATTGGAAATAAGACGATTTGGTAAATAGAAGATCTGAATAGCTCCCAGATACTGCTGGGAAACTAGAAGTCCACACACAGGACCAGGGCTGGGAAAATGCTCAGAGGGAATCTGAAAATGCCTTGTCTCTGTCTAAACTCCAGAGTCTGCACAGGCAGGAAGCTGTCAGATTTTTAAACGTCCTGGATGAGGGGTGAAGGCAAGTCCCAACACAAAAAGAGAGCCATTTATAAAAATATGAAAGGAGGTTGAAAGTAGCTATAGAGTTGCTGGATTAAAGGCATATGTATGTAACATTCAATATGCTTGCTTGTTCATTGGTTTATCAGAACCTGAAATGCCCTTATGAGACCTGGTTCTCTATTAGGAGATTATGAAATAGAATGAAGAAAAACAAAAAGTCATCATCACAAAACAGAGGGAAGGTAGGATGAAAAATCAAATTAATTTTGAATAATATCAATAAAACTTTCCTACTCAAAATGTGATTTAGAAAACGATATTCAAATACAAACCAGTTAGTGCTAAAGGTGTACAAGTTAAACACGAACGCTTATGTTTACCCAAGATGTAACTGAATGTGTTGAACAATCTTACAAAGAATCTAATGTAACCATGATTAAATATCCAATAGATTAATGAAAGTATTACATTTATTAACATTTCAATAAATTATAAGCAGTAAAGAAAATGGAGGTGAAAAATAGTCACAGCACATGAAAAAGAATCTATGAGGCATTCAGGAAATAAGTAGTGTTCATTTTTTAAAACTCAATAAAGAGGATAAAATACTGGATATTAAAAGAGGGAAATAATGCACTGAAAGATTATATTTAACACCTATGACTGATTCATGCTAACGTTTGGCAGAAACCAACACAACACTTTAAAGCAATTATCCTACAATTAAAAATAAATAAATTTATATTAAAAAAATCTACCTAGATCTCAAGATATATAGACAAGGGGTAGATTCTTCATTTGGATATTTTATTTTATTCATTTTTTGCCTTCTAATTGTATTGAATGACAATTGGCATGCAACACTTTATAAGTCTAAGGTGTACAGCATCATAATTTGACTTCCATACCTTGTGACCTGATGGCCATGATAAGCAAAATGAACATCCAGCATCTCATACAGACATAAAGGTATTTTTTTTCTGTGAGAATTTTCAGATTAACTCTCTTATTAATGTTCACATAGAGTATACAGCTGTGTTAATTATATTCATTATGTACATTACATTCCTAGAAGACTTACTTACCCTATAACTAAATGTTTGTACCTTTGGATCACTTTCATTCAAGTCACCCTCAACTATTCCTCACCTTCAGTCCTACAAATCTAATGTCTTTTTCTATGAGTTTGTATTTTTTGTTATTTGAAGGAAAATTGACCTGTAACACTATGTTAGTGCCAGGTGGAAAATAGAGGGATACCGTCTTGAAAATTTAATTTACAGGCATGATAAAGATTGAGAGGTGAAACATAAACAAGATAAAATTTCCAGAGAGATTATAAGGGATGCGATTAAAAAAAAGCAATATTTGAAGAGGTTTTACCAAAAATGTTCCAAATTGAACAAAGACTTAATTTCCAAATTGATAAAAATGTATTCTGAAAGAAAACAGTAAAGGTAAATGCACCCATAAGGACTTGAAGACCTAATAATAATTAAAGATAAAATAAATCTTTAGATCAAAAATTTAAGATTGATTGGTTAAAAATAAATTCTCAATAAATATAAATTAACAAATGTTTGCCTATCTTTTTTCTCTTTACAAAAAATAGTTGCCTAGGGCTGCCCTAATAAATTAAAATCTTAGTTTTTGTTTCATAAATTTTGCATTTTTAATAAAAGCGATAGTTTCACTTGTCTCTTAAAATACTTTGTTGCACTATTGTCCCAAGATCAAAAGGAAATATTAAAAATATTAAAGATAAAAGTGTCTGTATAGGATCAACAATTTAACTAACAGTAAATTTCTTATCAGCAAGATCTGAAGACAAAAAGGTAATATCTTTAATGTCTCAAGAGGTAGAGAAGCTCTCAATCAAGAGTTTTATAACTGCAAGAACTCTCTTGAATGAATGAGAAGAAAATGAAATTATTTCAAATGTAAATTACAAATGTTTAAAGCCTATAGCTATTTAGCATGCCAGTAAAGAGTATTCCCCATTAGAGTAGAAGTGAATTCAGAATGAACCAAATACATACAAATAATATTGAACAAAGTAATAAAATATAAACATATTTTATAACTTATGGGCTAAGAAATAATTATTTTGATATTTAAAAAGGATAAAAGTAAAATTTGAAAAATGTAAATGAAGGAAAAAAGACTATTTGAAAATAAAGAGTGCTAAATTTTTGAAGAGGCTCAAAATACTGAATGATACTAAATTTATTACTGTACATCATGCATTTTTATGTTAGCACTTCAAAAAATCATGAATCAAAAACAATGGAATTGATGATTTTCAAAATTATAGTGCAAACAAATGAAGCATTAAAGCATTATCAATCAAAAATGAAGGTAGAATGCAAGAAAAAAACAGAAGAAGAGGGAAAAAATGGTTGATATTCAGAAAACACATATACAACAGCAAAAATAAGTGTATCTATTAGTGTATTAAATGTAAGTGAATTAAACATATTCATCAAGATAGAGATGGTCATATTGGATTAAAAATAGAAAATTCACATACAAACCTCTATAACAAACACATTTAAACATAAATGCACGAGACATACACATACACTGAAAACCAAAAGAGATGGTTGATGTTAAAGTGATGAAAAAACATGCTTCATGCCAATAGTGACTGGTAATAGCAATATTGATATCAGACCAAAGGACAGAAGGATATATAAGATACTGTGCAGTGCTTAGTCGCTAAGCCGTGTCCAACTCTCTGCGACCCCGTGGACTGTAGCCCACCAGGCTCCTCTGTCCATGAGGATTCTCCAGGCAAGAACACTGGGGTGAGTTGCCATGCCTTCCTCCAGAGGATCTTCCCAACCCAAGGATCGAACCCAGGTCTCCTGCCCTGCAGAAGGATTCTTTACTGAGCCACCAGGGAAGCCCATATAAGATACTACGAAGTTGTAATAAAATGAACAATATTCCAAAAGAAGAAAATTCACTATAAATTTACTATAAAATAACTTATCAAATTTTATATAGAAGACAAGTTTTTTCACCTATTCAAACAAATCATTACTGTTTTATTACTAACAGTAAAGCTTTAAAAGTTTTCCTTTAGAGTTAGAATATGATTTTAACATGCTCCCCTAAAACCACTTCTTTTTAATGTGACCTAAGAACTAGCTGTCAATAAGGTGACAGGAATAAAAAAAAGGGCTAGGATTTAACATGGAAAATAAAATATATAATTTCTTGTGTATGTTAAAAACGTACTGATAAAACTTGTGTATGTTAAAAAGAGAATCTATACGGATGATCTATTATTACAGATGTACACTCAATAAAATTGGCATTCAAGGATGATGTACAAAATGGGAGGACTTACATACCTTGTTTACAGAATGAGCATTTTGTAAAGACTACAAATGTATTCAAACTGTTCTTTTGGTTCAATAAGGTCAAAATCAGAATCCAATAAGAATTTTCATGTATAGAAACTCAGAATCTCATTATAAATTTGATGTGAAATTATAAAAGTTCAAGAAGAGACATAGCAACGTTGAAGAATGAAGTATCAATAAAATGACCCACTCTATGGAATATTGAGACCTACAAGGTTACAGTGACTTCACATTTTCAATCAATGTTGTATTGGGACAACAATAAACAAACCCAAGAAATAGCATGTTTAACTCAGAAATTCAGGAATGTGTACACACACATGCACACACACATACATACTTGAACCAAGATAAAGGCACCAATGTTTTTAATAAATAATGCTGATTCAGCTGGCTAGCTATGTGGATAAAAACAAACCATGAGTTCTCCCAACACACTAGAAAAATCAGATGGGTTTTAGATCTAGGCATAAAATAATTTAAAAAAGCTTTGTAGAATATGAGTGACTTCATGTGAAAACCTCAGAGGGAGAAAACTTTTCTGAAACAGAATTAAAACAGCATTAAAGAATAGATTGATTAAATTAAGAACCTAACTTGTGTTTATCAAGAGCCATCATTAAGAGAGCAAAAACGAAATCCACAGAGTGGAAGCAACTATTTACAACATGTATAACCAATACAGACTTCGCAGACTGCACTACTGGTAAGGAACCTATCTGCCAAGAGACAGGTTCGATCCCTAGTGTTTTCAATCCCTGGTGTCAGAAAGATCCCCCTGGAGACAAGAATGGCAACTCACCCCAATAGTCTTTCCTTAAGAATTCCATGGACAGAGGAGCCTTGCAGGCTACAGTGCGCAAAGAGTCAGACAAGCCTGAGCAACTAACACATAACCAATACAGGGTTCATATTCAGAATACTTAGAGATTGTCTGCACATTTTAATGAAAAGATAGATAACCCAATTTAAACGTGGCAAAATACTTGAAGAAACATTTCACATGAAAGAGTATCCGAATAACCCCTGACACATTAAAAGATTAAGAGGTACTAACCTTCCTAGGCCTCCAAAGAGATAGAGATAGAACTTAGAATGCAAAACACACTGATGGACAAAATTCAAAAGTTTGAAACTACAAGGACTTGGCAAGCATATAAAACAGGGATACACTACTACGGAGAACATAATACAGTGCTCCATTTTGGATAAGTCAAGAAGAACTGACTGTATTTGAATTTAACAATGGCTCATGGATTCTATCTTCAGATATGCCCCCAATAGGTGCCTAAATACATACGTCATACACATATTTAGATTTATATATTTATATCATATATAAAGTTTACATATGAATATTCTTAAAATAATTATAATAATTTTTTTCATACCTTCCAAGGGAAACATCTATCACTGCTTATAAGAGAAGAATGAAACAAGGACTTATCTCTGCTTGACTTTACAATCCATGTGACAGCATGAATATTTAATGGAGGACTCCTATAATTAGTTTTAGAAATAAATGATTTAATTTAATTATTCCTAATAGAATATATGTTTTGGAAAACTATTCAATGAAAATAACTGGCCTATTTGTATATGCAAAATTTTTCTCTAGAAATAAAAAAATGAGTCAAAGGCACATTTCCAAAATTATGTAGTCAATAAGGATTTCTATAAAAGGTGCTCTGATTCCAAAATCTATGACCATCAATTAACTCTGTTTGGTCTGTCCTTGTAATATAAATGAAATGGTATAAATGAATTTGAACTTGCAGTGCAATATATTCTGACAACAAAGCATTTTGTTGCTAAATAATCAGTCTTCTACATACAGATGGCTAACAAACACATGAAAAGATGCTCCACATCACTCATTATCAGAGAAATGCAAATCAAAACCACAATGAGGTACCATTACACGCCAGTCAGGATGGCTGCTATCCAAAAGTCTACAAGCAATAAATGCTGGAGAGGGTGTGGAGAAAAGGGAACCCTCTTACACTGTTGGTGGGAATGCAAACTAGTACAGCCACTATGGAAAACAGTGTGGAGATTTCTTAAAAAACTGGAAATAGAACTGCCATATGACCCAGCAATACCACTTCTGGGCATACACACTGAGGAATCCAGATCTGAAAGAGACACGTGCACCCCAATGTTCATCGCAGCACTGTTTATAATAGCCAGGACATGGAAGCAACCTAGATGCCCATCAGCAGACGAATGGATAAGGAAGCTGTGGCACATATACACCATGGAATATTACTCAGCCGTTAAAAAGAATTCATTTGAATCAGTTCTAATGAGATGGATGAAACTGGAGCCCATTATACAGAGTGAGGTGAGCCAGAAAGATAAAGAACATTACAGTATACTAATGCATATATGCGGAATTTAGAAAGATGGTAGCGATGGCCCTATATGCAGGGCAGAAGAAGAGACGCAGAAGTACGGAACAGACTTTTGAACTCTGTGGGAGAAGGGGAGGGTGGGATGTTTCGAAAGAACAGTATGTATATTATCTGTGGTGAAACAGACCACCAGCCCAGGTGGGAGGCATGAGTCAAGTGCTCGGGCCTGTTGGGCTGGGGGGATCCAGAGGAATCGGGTGGAGAGGGAGGTGGGATGGGAGACCGGGATGGGGAATTCGTGTAGCTCTATGGCTGATTCATATCAATGTATGACAAAACCCACTGAAAAATAAAAAAATAAATTTAAAAAAAAAAAAAAAAGAGAGATGGGAAAAAAAAAAATAATCAGTCTTCTATAAATATCTTTAATATTTGAAAACATAAAATTCACCATGTCAGTTTTCTCTCCATGTTCAAAATTATCAATGTTTGTGAATGTCATTTCCCATTATGAATTAAATAAATATAAATATTGGTCCAGTTAAGAGGAGCACTGGTTGGGATCATCCAGCGGCCAACCCCTGAGATAGTTATTCAGCTACAAGTAGCTCTTAGGAAGTAATCCAAGGAAACACAGGTAGAAGGTTGGCAAAGGGGGACAAGTGAGAAAAGGTGGTCACTGAAGGTTGGATGACCAAGTAAATCAAAATTGTTGTCACTGAAGTTAGATCCCAATGAGAAAATCTTGGAGCCAGGGTAGAATATGTTTGTCAGTGTTAACCTACCTTTAGTTGGAAGGGAGCTGGGGTGTTTATACACTTACTTGTATCTGTTATTGGATAAGTGCCTTGAGGTGGGTGGACCAAGTATTTGATATTAGGGCTCCTTTTCTCTGTTTAAGAAGCTAGTAAAGTGTCTCTGGTTTTCAGGAACCTGTGCAGGCAAACAAATAGAGGAGCTGGCATTGGGAAATCAGGCCAGTGTGCCCTGAAGTGGAAGGGCACGCTATCATGGACAGGGTACCCACAGCAACAGCTATAAATTCTCTATCTGTTCATCACTCTGAAATTCAAAATTTGATTGAACATACTTAGGCAGATGAACAGATGTGATTTTCTGGTTCTAAATGAAGAGGGCGATTGTCAAACTTTTTGAAAAAATATTTTCTCATCATTTTTAAATATTAGAGCAACACAGATATTTATCCATAGCTAAGTAAAAAGAAAGTTTAAATTTTTAATTTCAAAAGTTGGCTTTACTTACACCCAACCTGCTAGCATTCTTTATCTATCCTGCACCTGAAGGAATTTGATTAAACTTCCGTATATGGATAAAATTTACTCTAGGGGATATTATTGAAAATTAGCTCTGCTGTTCTCCATAAATAATATGAGAAAAATATTTAAGTGCATCACCATGTATTGAGAACTATGTGGCAAATATATGTAAATGAATTAAAGTTTCTGGCACATTTACCACATGAAAAGTGCTCAACATATTTTCAGCAACAGAAAGGCACATTTAGGAAGGGATGTAGGCTGTATAATCTGTAAAAGTCCAGTTTCAGGGACACTCACCAAGGAATACAGTCATCCTTCAAAGCCTGAAACTGCAGAAGAACCTTATTTTTAATCATTGCTGTTGGGGTAAAATAAACAGATAATCAGACACTGATTTTAAAAGCAAACCCTAAGTTAAAAATCAAATGGGCACCCGTGGCTGATTCATGTAGATGGATGGCAAAATCCACCACAATATTGTAAAATAATCATCCATCAATTAAAATAAATAAATTAAAAGAAAACAAATGGGCAAATACAGCATATTTCAGGCATTGATTTACTAATTTCTTAGAATGACAAGTCTCTGAATTGTGTACCAGGCAGAATTAACCAGAGATTTTTCAAGTGAATGACTGTTTCTGAGGCTCTCAAGCAGGTTGTCAGTCAGCTAGTAAAAATGACTTCAAGGCCTTCATCCATTT
Source organism: Muntiacus reevesi (assembly GCF_963930625.1). Lineage (NCBI taxonomy): Eukaryota > Metazoa > Chordata > Mammalia > Artiodactyla > Cervidae > Muntiacus > Muntiacus reevesi. Next base: position 101,600,059 of record NC_089254.1, on the reverse strand, counting down.
TCAGTGCATGTCTCTCGCACCCAAGTTTTAGGTCCTAATGCTACAACTAACCTTAGCATAAACAGCAAATGTTATAAATGTCAGCAAAAGCATTAAAAGCTTACATGGTGGCTGATGGTTTAATTGTTAGTTCTGGTCTGTTCTCCTGTCCTGAGTTTTCCACTGAGGGACTTAATAGCTGAGTTTATGAAGAATCTGCCTCCTCAACAAATTCATATGTTTGCAGGTAAATCTAATCTCCATTAGCCATTGTTATCTTACAAGTAGTCAAACCCTGGTAACACTGCCTGATTCTTTGGCTCCCAGACTTGTGCTCTCAAATGCCTGTCTCTTGTGATCATCTCTCCAAGGAGTTCCCAGTTATCTGACATTAGCTTCTAAGTCCAGCTTCCAAGAGATTCAGTATCTCTAAAATTCATTCTACAGTCCAGGCATGTTGTCATTGTAAGTTAAAAGAACACATTTGTCGCATTCTACATCATAAAATAATATAACATTGGGGAGAGTAAGTTAACACATCTAAATTTCTACACAATTTTATATATGTTTAGAAAGTTTTATTTAGTAAGGAAATAATAAATAACAATAATAAACATATTGCCAGATGATTATCAGAGGGTTATATCCTTATCTTCATTAGTCTTAGAACATCTCCCACCTTCCCTGGTGTCTACAGAGAGAGACCACTGCTTTCTCTGACCTTCTGCAGAAGTGAAAGCCTTTGCTCCAATACCTCACACCTCAGTGGACTCTGATCACTTACAAACTCAAGTCAGGGATACCTAGAATGCCCTTGCAGTAACTTCCTGTTAGCAAACCATCAGTTCTCCACTTTTACACGGCAGATTAGTATGAAAATGAAAACTCTGTTAGCCTCAGTAATATTAACTTGAATCCTAAGATTAGAATGCTGAAATATGAATGAAAATAACCAAATTACTGCAGCTTAGAGAAAGTCTGTGGGAGTTCTATGTTTTATTGTAACATTATAAACACTGCCAGTACTTTCTTTTTGCATTGAGTAAAATTTTAAAATGATATATTTTCATTATTTTAAAAAAACTGACTTAAATAAATGTGAAGACAATAAAAGCAAAAACGTTCACTGAAAACCTGTCAGGTACAAACATATTTCAAACCAAGAAATTGGGTTTACAGCAGGGATATTTTGCCATATTTTTATCAACTAGAACTTTCCCCCCACATTTGATAAGTGACAATGGTAGTGATGTTAACCTACTCCAGGAGATCATGCAGGATTTTCCTCAGGTGAGGACAACTGTCCCTGGTGAGCAATTCTGGTAAGAAACCACGGTAAGCTAAACAGGCTCCTGTACCCGCTATCCTGCTACAAAGGAGATAATGATGAGATCTTTATCAAGTAGCTATAGGATTTCATCCTGCCACTTACTAACACCTCCCTCGTGGGCAGAAGACAGGCATGCTAGCTTTCCTTACTTCCCTGGCGGGAGGATGTTTCCAAGGTGCAGTGTGAGAAGCTGGTCAGCAGAGTAAGAAATGAGAAGTAGTAAACGCATACCCCCAGCTTCAGGAGCCAACAGGGTCAGAGGTCTCGCACATCCCTTTCAGTTTGATACCACGACTGAGGGACATCGAGTTTCATCAGCCTCTTCCCATACGTGCGACCAGGGAGGGGGTCTGATCAAGAAGAAAAACAAATCTATGTTTAGACAGCATGTGTATCAGATGTGACTCAGAGACCTCAGCACAGTTCAAGAAAGGGGTCTTCACAAAGGTGGCTTTTTCTTCTTCATAAACCTGATGATTTCTGCCAGCCTTCTGCCCTGCTCCTCTGTCCGTCATTAACCAGTATAAAAGTAGTGACTTCTATTAATATAAAGAGGAGTCGTGGTACTACGTCTGCTATTTTTCTCAAACTGGGCTGGAAAACTCACAGAGATGGGGAGTGGCTGGGGTTAAGTCACCTGCTCCCAGAAGCAAGTGCAGTAGATGACGAGTCCCAGATCCTTTTTCTGCCCTGATAGAGAGGGCAGGACTCAGGGGTGCCCAGGATCTTCTATATATGTGAGGGCTTTATAGTCTGATTAAATAAAACCACCACATTCCCCTGAGACATAACTGTGGAGTCCAGGGAACAAATTACAAACCATATTCTCAGCATTCTGTGTCTTTCCTACTCCTCCTCTCTTTGGTGTCTTGTTTTATTATCTGTGAATGTGTGTGTGTGTGTGTGTGTGTGTGTGCACATGTGTGAACCTACTTATGCAGAGAAGAAAGAACTGAGGAAGAATGGAAAAGATGTCTGTACTCAAGAGAAACTTGACATAAAATTTTAACAGATAAACTTCACTTCATTGATTATGTCCCACAGTAGAATTCCCAAGGATATACATGTACTATGTTTTCAATCTTAAAATTGATCCTGTCTCCATATTGTACTTTTGGAAAGATTCATGGTGCAATAAATGTGACCCCCCCATGGACATTATTAAGGTAGCCCCTCTAAGGACTGAATCTTTCCCAGGGAGTGAATTATCTCTGTCTGCTGAAAACTGCTAATATGCAATAATTATCAAAATTTTCCATTGCAAATATTACTCACTACTTGGAAAAATCACATAGACTGAATCTTATTGCCTAAATGCTTTCCTGCTCTACCCTATTCCTTCAGTATTTGTCCCATTTTGAAAACATTTTCCTCTAAATCCACACCCTACATTTAGAGAGGCCATTGTCCCCTCTCGGTTGTAAGCACAGTGTCATAAGCATTGAATTTAGATGATGCATGGCTTTGCTTGCATCCAGATTCACAGGAAAAAAAAAAAATATATATATATATATATATATATATATATATATATATGTATATAATGACTCAGATCCCTTAAATTCATGAGAATTCACACCGATTTGGCCGTTGATGTTCCCAGAAATCCTACTGTATTTCCTAGTCTCTTCTCTCAGGTGTTTTTTTTTTTTCTCTTTCATTAAATCTCCCATAAATCCTTCCACGCATAGTCTTAGCTACTGAGTGAGGGTAACTGAGAAATTAGATGCAGTCAGATAACAGTTCATTCAATCCTAACACACACACTGACTAAGTTAACGAATTTGTGTATTTATCTCAAGTTATCTGCTCTTCCTATGGAGTTATTAGTTTTTTCCCCAGGAAAGGCCAATCTACAACTTAATACTATAAATGTCGTCCCTCTTGCCAACTCAAGAACTTCTCGCCAGCAATTTCTGTCTCCAATGTCTTACCCCTATGTTTTCTTGAACACACCCGGTCAGAGAGTGAAACTCTTCAGGGAGAACAGGGCAGCCTACAGGGGCAAGAGCTACTGCCTTCTCTGCAGCTTGGTAGCCAGGGGTGGAAAAGACAGCACAGAGGAAACCTTAAGTCGGCCCCTGCTTCCCTGTCCAACGTCTAATATCTTCCTGCTTGAGGCTGAGCAGCCCCCAGGTCTGCACTCATCAAGCTGGATATTCAAGAGAACCTGTGTTGTAGTTCAGTCTGGATCCAAAGGTCTGGTTACCAGGATAGCTGATAGTGTAAGCTTCAGTCTGAGGGCAGCAGCAAAAGATCAATGGCCTAGCTCAAAAAGTTGGACATATGTAGTCCTTTGTGGACTACAAAGGCCCATAAGCAACTAGATGCCAATAAAATATATAACTTAGAAGAAATGGACAAATTCTTAGAAAGGTACAATCTCTCAAGACTGAACAGGAAGAATGAAAAAAATATGAACAGACCAATTGTAATACAAGTAGTGATATGGAGACAATGATTTTAAAGTTCCCAATAAACAAATGTCCAGCATAAGGTGCCTTCACAAGTGAATTCCATCCAAAATGTAGAAAAGAATTAACCCCTAATCTTCCAAAGTTATTCCAAAAAATTTCAGAGGAAGGAGTACTTCCAAACTCATTCTATGAGGCTGCAATCACCCTGATACCAAAACTGGACAACGATACCATGAGAAAAGAAAAGTACAGCCAATATTATTGGTGAACATAGAAAATTCTCAACAAAATACCAGGCAATGAATGTAACAGTACTTTAAAAGGATCATACACCATGATCAAGGGGGATTTATCCTAGAGATGCAAAGATTTTTTCAATATATGCAAATTAATCAGTGTGATATACCACATTAATGAACTGAATAATAAAAACCATAAAATTATCTCAATAGATGAGGGGAAAGTTTCTGATGAAATTCAATATCCATTTATGATTAAAAGTGTCCATAAAGTGGGCACAGAGGGAACACATCTCAACATAATACAGGTCATATAAGACAAACTCTAAAATCACACTCAATAGTAAAAGCTGAAAGCACTTTCTCTAAGATCAGGAACACAACAAGGATTCCTCTCTTTCAACTTTTATTCAATATAATTTTGGAAGTCCTAGACATGGAAACCAGTGAAGGAAAAGAAATAAAGTGAATTCAAGCTGAAAAAGAAGTAAAAATGTCACTTTTTGCAGATGAAATTACATTATATATAGGCAATCTTAAAGATGCTGCCAGAAAACTACTAGAGCTCATCAATGAATTTGGTAAAGTTGCAGGATACAAAATTAATACAAAGAAATCGGTTGCATTTGTATATACTAATAATATAAGGTAAAAAAATAGAAATTCAGAAAATAATTCTATTGACCACTGGATTAAAAAGAATAAAATATTGAAGAATAAACCTACTTAAGGAGACAGAAGACTTGTATGCAGAAAACTCTAGGACAATGATGAAAGAAATCAAGATGACACAAATAGGTGGAGAGATATATCATGTTTTTGGATTGGAAGAATTAATATTGTCAAAATGACTATATTACACAAAATAATCTACACATTCAGTGAAATCCCTGTCAAATTACCAAAGGCATTTTCCACAGAACTGGAACAAGAAATTTTACAATTCGTATGGAAACACAAAAGATTCTGAATAGCCAATGTAATCTTGAGAAAGGAAAAATGGAGCTGGAGGAATCAACCTTCCTGATTTCAAACTATACTACAAAGCTACAGTAATCTAAACAGTATGGTACTGGTATGAAAACAGATATATAGACCAATGGCAAAAGGTAGAGAGCCCAGAGATAAACCTACCTGTCTATGGGCACCTTATCTTTGACAAAGGAGACAGAAATATACAATGGAGAAAAGATAGTCTCTTTAATAAGTGGTGTTGGGGAAACTGGACAGCTTCACATAAAAGAATGAAATTAGAACACTCCCTAACACCATACACAAAAATAAACTCAGAATGGATTAAAGATCTAAATGAAAGGCCAGAAACAATAAAACTCTTAGAGGAAGATATAGGCAGAACATTCTTTGACATAAACTGCACTAAGATTTTCTTTGACCCACCTCCTGGAGTAATGGAAATAAAAGCAAAATAAATAAATGCAACATAATTAAACTCAAAATCTTTTGCACAGCAAAGGAAACTATAAACAAAATGAAAAGATAACCCTCAGAATGGGAGAAATAATTGCAAATGAAGCAACTGACGAAGGATTCATCTCCAAAATATACAAGGAGCTCATGCAGCTCAATATCAGAAAAACAAACAACTCAGTCAAAAAAATGAGCAGAAGACCTAAACAAACATTTCTCCAAAGAAGACATATCAATGGCCATTAAACACATGAAAACATGCACAGCATCACTCATTATTAGAGAAATGCAAATCAAAACTACAATGAGGTATCACCTCATACTGGTCAAAATGGCTATCATCAAAAAACCTACAAGCAAAAAATGCTGGAGAGGATGTGGAGAAAAGGGAACCCTCCTGCACTATTGGTGGGAATGCAAATTGATGCAGCCGCTATGGAGAACAGTATGGAAATTCATTTAAAAACTAGGAATAAAGCTACCGTATGGCCAAGCAATCCCACTACTGGGCATATACTCTAAGCAAAAAGACACTGGTACCCCAAAGATCATTGCAGCCCTATTTACAAAAGCCAGGACACGGGAGAAATCTGGATGTCCACTGACAGATAAATGTCCACTTATATACAATGGAATATTACTCAGCCATGTAAAAGAATGAATTTGAGTCAGCTAACCTGAGGTAGATAAACCTAGACTCTGTTACACAAGTGAAGCAAGTCAGAAAGAGAAAAAAATGTATTGTATATTAACATATATATATGGAATTTAGAAAAATGGTAGAGATGAACCTATTTGCAGGGCAGGAATAGAGAAGCAGACATAGAGAAGAGTTGTGGACACAATGGGGAAAGGAGAAGGTGGGGTGAAATGAGGAAGTAGCATTGAAACATACACATTACCATGTTCACATAGACAGGTAGTAGAAAGTTGCTGTATTAACACATGGACTCAGCCTACTCTGCAACAACCTAGAGGGATGGAACTGGCAGCAGCGGGAAATGGAGGTTCAAGAAGTAGGGGGTTTATGTATACCTTTGGCTGATTTATGTTGTATGGCAGCAAGTTTACAATGTTTATTCAACACTGTAAAGCTATTTTCCTCCAACCCTAAAATTTAAAAAAACAACACACAATTTTTATTTTAATTTAAAAATAAATTAAAAAAATGAAAAATCAGTTACTGAAGAAAAAACCAAATAATACAGACAGAGTGCAAATGAGCACATGAAAAGATGCTCCATATCTCTATCATGAGGGAAACAAATGAAGACAGCAATTAATTATCACTATACACCTAGTAGAATGGCTAAACTCAAGAGCACCGACAACACCACTGATAATGATGTGGATCAATAAGAACTGTCACATACTTCTGAAGTGGGATTCATTTTCATTCATGTAAAATAATACAGTCACATTAAAAGGCAGTTTCATAGTTTTTTAAAAAACACTAAACCTCCTCTTACTATACAACCTACCAACTGCACTACTTGGTATATATCCAAAGGATTTGAAAACATATGTCGACACAAAAACCTGCACAGAGATGTTTAAAGCAACTTTATTCATAATTGCCTAAACTTGGAAGCCATCAAACTGTGTTTCAGTTGGTAAATGGATAAACTGTGGTGTATCCAGACAATGGAAGAGAGTTCAGAAATGAACTATCAAGCAAAGAAAAAAAAAAAGACGAAATTTAAAGGCATTCGACTGAGTGAACAGAGTCAATGTGATAAACTACTTTATATATACATACTCTATAATTCCTCCCCAAATATTTGGAAAAGCCAAAACTATGGAAACAGTTAAGAGATCAGTGATGGTCAGGGATTAGAACTCAGGGAGGGAGGAAGAGGTGATTTTTAGGGCATCGAAAATACTGTGTATGATGATATAGCATGGATACACATAATCAAACACTTGCCAAAACACAGAATATACAACACCACGAGTGAATTCAAATGTACACTGTAGACTTTGGGTGATGATGATCTGTTTATATAGACAAATGAATAATAACAAACATGCCACTCTAAGGAGGGTTGTTAGTAATGGGGGAGCTTATACATGTGGGGAAGTAGGGAGTATATAGGGCATTTCTGTCCCTTTCACTGAATTTTGCTGTGATAAAAAATATCTTAAAAATAAAGTTCATTACATAAAAACAGGCAAGAGATGTAAAGAGTTGTTGGTGCTTTGTTCAGTTGCTAAGTCTTGTCCAAATCTGCAACCCCATGGACTGAGCATGCCGGATTCCTCTGACTTTCACTACCTACAGGAGTTGCTCAAATTCACATCCACTGAGTCAGTGATGCTATCTAACCATCACATCCTCTGCTGCCCTAAACAGACAGCTCATCAAAGAAGATATACAGATGGCCAGGAAGCAACTGCAAGGAAACTCAATATCACATATTAATAAGGAGTTTTATGTTAAGACAAAAATGAGATACCAGTGCAGATCTCTGAGAATTTTGAAAATCCAAAGTATCTCTATATCTTTAAAAAGTTTCATTCCTTGCAGGTTTTCTCAGGGATCCTAACCAGGAGTCCAAACTGCCACTCCCATCAGTGCTTCAGAGGCAAGATAACTAACAAACTCTCAGGTCACTCTCTGAAAAGCTAAAAGGAGTCCGAATGATCCATTCTTCTTTTTCCTGTTGAGGGAGAGCTGGGAGGTGGAGAGTTTCTCCTATTCCTACACACTGCCATGGAAGGGAAGTAGATATGGGGGATACAATACCATAAGTTTGCCTGAACACTTACTGTATCTCTTCTTGGCATTGTGCTTTACTGGGGTGCAGCACTCTATCATCCAGCATCTGGTATTTTCACAAAGGAAATTGGGTCTGGATGTTCTTGTCTCCATGGAGGAAAGGAGGCCTAGGGATTCCTAATCTTCCATCATTGCTGATGTTACTCTGGAGTAAAGCTCATCTTTAGATCATGTCTCTTTCTGGGGAATTTTAAGTTTTCTTGCACCAGCAATCACATCTCTGAAGGGGAAAAAATGCACTGAACCAAAACTGAATACTCCTTCACACTGTCCTCTTTTTCTGCAATACTCTGTGGAAGGCAGCCTTCACCTGAGCATTCCTTACACTGTAGACAAGAGGGTTCAGCAATGGGTTGAAAAGAGTATAGAACAGGAAAAGGATCTTCAGGTGTTCTTCTTGTTGACTGTTGTCAGGGACCATGTAAACGACCATGGCTATGCCAAAGTAGAACCCAACCACGCAGAGGTGGGAGGAGCAGGTGGAGAAGGCTTTCTTGCGGCCCTCCTTTGACTGGATCTTCAGGATGGCCCAGAGGATGCGCACATAGGAGACCAACATCAGGGCAAGAGGCCCAACTAAGATAAGAACACCATCAGCAAAGAGGAACATTTCATTGATCCAGATGTCACCACAGGCCAATTTGAGGACAGAGCGAATGTCACAGAGGAAGTGGTTCACCTTCTGGGGCCCACAGAAGGGTAATCTTAACAAGAGAAATACTTGGACCAGGGCCAGGGCAAATCCACATGCCCAGCAAGTGATGGCGAGGATGGAGCACACTCTCCAGTTCATGATGACTGTGTATTGGAGGGGATGGCAGATCGCCACATATCTGTCATAGGACATCGCCAACAAAATGAGGCACTCTATGGATCCAAAAGTCAAATTGAAAAGCATTTGCACGGTGCAAGGGTCAAAGGAGATGTTTTTTGTGTGTTTCACTAGGTTTTCCAGCAAGGTGGGCAAATTGCTGGAAGGAAAGGATATGTCGGTGATGGCCAGGTGGGAAAGGAAGAAATACATGGGGGTGTGCAGTCTGGAGTCAAGGCAAATGAGTCCCAAGATCATGCTATTTGCCAGCAGGTTGCAGATATATAACAGGGAGAAGATACCAAAGAAGACCAATTCCATGTTTTTGCTGACCTGAAATCCCACCAGGATGAATTCTGAGATCTGTGATTGGTTGCCCTCCATTGAAAATTACAGTCTGCAAAGGACTGAAGTGTGATGGGAAACTCAGAGCTGATAGCAATGAAAGTAGGAGTTATTTACATGAAGTGAATTCAGAGGAAGCTTGTGTTGTCCCTATCTCCCTGAAGTTTTTTTCTTCAAAATTTCTTTGCCTTTTTGTTTTCTTACTTTTTATTGTGAACTAATTCAAATTTATAGATAAGTATTAGGGATTATAAACCATGCTAGTATATAATATATAGGTTTCACTAATTTTTCTTCATTTTTGGCTTATCACTTATTTTCTCTAAATGGACAGTGTATTAACTTTCTATAGAACACTTAAGACTAAAGCGAAGGCATACTCACATATTGACAATTTATTCCTAAACTCTTGGAGGGGTCCTTCTTCCTGCAACATTATTATATTACATATATTATATGTTTCTATACTATATATAAACAAAGCTGGTGGGGTGATGGAAATATAGCTGAGTTATTAAAAATCCTGAAAGATGATGCTGTTAAAGTGCTGCACTCCACATGCCAGCAAATTTGGAAGACTCAGCAGTGGCCACAGGACTAGAAACAATCCGTTTTCATTCCAATTCCAAAGAAAGACAACGTGGAAGAATGTTCAAACTATCCCACAGTTGCACACATTTCAAATGCTAACAAAGTAATGCTCAAACTCTTTCAAATTAGGCTTTAAAAGTACATGAACCAAAACCTTCCAAATCTACAAGCTGGATTTCCAAAAGGCAGAGTAGTCAGAGATCAAATTAACAATATCTATTGGATCATAGAAAAAGCAAGAGAATTTCGGAAAAAATATACTCCTGCTTCATTGACTATGCTAAAGCCTTTGACTGTGTGGATCACAACAAGCTGTGGAAAAGTCTTCAAGAGATGGGAATACCAGACCATCTTACCTGCCTCCTGAGGAACCTGTAATCAGGTCAAGAAGCAACAGTTAAAACTGGACATGGAACAACAGACTAGTTCAAAGTTGGGAAACGAGTTTGTCAAGGCTGTATACTGTCACCCAGCTTATTTAACTTATATGCAGAGTGAAAGTGAGTGTGAAGTTGCTCAGTCATGTCCGACTCTTTGCAACCCCGTGGACTGTAGCCCACCAGGCTTCTCTGTCCATGGGATTCTCCAGGCAAGAATACTGGAGTGGGTTGCCATTTCTTTCTCCAGGGGATCTTCCCGACGCAGGAAACAGTGGCAGATTTTATTTTCTTGGGCTCCAAAATTACTGTGCATAGGCTTCAAAAGTACATGAATCAAAATCTTCCAGATCTTGGTTGGACAGTGCCTGCAGCCATGAAATTAAAAGACAATTCCTCATTGGAAAGAAAACTATGACACATCTAGACAACATATTCAAAAGCAGAGACATCACTTTGCTGACAAATGTCTGTATTGTCAAAACTATGGTTTTTCCAGTAGTCATGTATAGATGTGAGAGTTGGATCATAAGGAAGGCTGAGCACTGAAAAACTGATGATTTTGAACCATGTGTTGGAGAAGACTTTTGAGAGTCCCTTGGATAGCAAGATTAAATTAGTCCATCTTAAAGGAAATCAACCCTGAATATTCATTGGAAGGACCGATGCTGAAGCTGAAGCTCCAATATTTTGGCCACCTGATGTGAAGTTGGAAAAGACCCTGGTGAGAAAGACTGAGGGCAGGAGGAGAAGGGGGCGACAGAGGATGAGATGGTTGGATGGAATCATCACTCAATGGATATGAGTCTGAACAACCAGGAGACAGTGAAGGAGGGGAGACTGGCATGCTGTAGTCCTTGGGGTTGCAAATAGTTGGATAGAACTATGTGACTGAACAAGAAAACAACACATTTACATGTATCACTGTGTGTGTGTGTTAAGTCACTTCAGTTGTGTCTGACTCTTTGTGACCTTATGAACTGTAGCCTACCAGGCTCCTCTGTCCATGGGATTCTACAGGCAAGAATACTAGGTTACCATGCCCTCCTCTGGGTGATCTTTCTTCCCAACTCAGGGATGAAACCTGCATTTTTTACGTCTCCTGCATTGGCAAGTGGGTTCTTTGCCACTAGCACCCCGCTGGGAAGCCCCATATATATTATGTATGATATATAAAATTACTATTAATATATTATTACAGTAAAATAGTCACTATATATACATTCAGAGATACACACATATATATGTAATTTTGATGCATGTATAAACTCATAAAATATGACCCTAACAAATGTCTTGGAAAAAAATCTTTTTCAGTCAATTGTATATTGCAGATATATGCATGAATTGTGATTAGAGAACTATTATGCAGCATTAAATTCATTTTAGTAGGGAAGAATGGTCAAAATTGTGGTAAGGATAATGACTAAACAGAATGTAAACAGTACAAATCTTAACAATGTAAAATGAATATTACAAACGCCAACAAAAATCAGCTGGTAGGGGAGATGAATTATAAGAAATCATAAGAAAATCATTTTCCCCCAATTGTGAAATGGGAAGTTAAAAAGTCAAGTGTTCAAATTTGAAGGATATAGTTTACAAACATTGATATTTAGACTTCAGTTTCTGGCGAGATGAGAGATGAGACTACATACCCTACCACCACACTCTTCTTTAAAAACAGCTAAGAGGCAGAAACAACTGAAGTGACTTAGCATGCACACAAAACTAGTCTTGATCTGAGATAGTCTGGATTCAACTATTCTTCCCGAAGGAAATTTCAAGATTTCATTTCAAACAGAGAAGAAGTGATCCTAGAAAAAAAAAAAATCACTGTAAAATACAGATGTAAAATACACTGTAAAATTCACTGTAAAAATACAAATCAAGGAAAGTACCAATACATTTACAAAAATAAGCAGACACTCATTGTACAAAGAATTCTGGCAGAGTCCCCTGGGACCTATAACAAGACTAAAACTAAATATGTAACAATGTATATATTGGGAAGAGGCTAATGGGAATTACAAGTTCTAATTTCCATGCATTTTGACAGATAATATAGCTATTGACTTTCATTAGCCTTTTTCCAACCAACGTTAATCACTCATCTGAAAAATCTGAGCCATGAGCAGTACATATTTCTATATATAAATGTAAAGATTCTGCTTTAAGAAAAAATAAGGGATTGACACCGGTCATTAACTGAAAAATTGAATATCTTTATAGACCACTTGCTAAAATGTCTGAGTAAGATCAGGAGATTATTAACTCCATGGAGGGTCATGAGTTAAAAGATGGAATAGGAAAATAAAAAAAGTACTTCTCTCTAGAAAAGCAACACATAAAATGGAAAACCCTGTCAAAATAAGCCTCTTCGGACTTTTGGAATCTAATCAAAAGCTATAGCAGCAGCACACATGCTCAGTACGGAGAACAAACCACCAACCTGAAAATCAATGGGAGAGATCTGCAGCATTTTAACTTGCCCTGATTCCATCTCCCACGCCTTAGCTCAGGAGCAGTTCTAAAAAAGATGGTCTGCACTTCTGATGTACACTCACAACCAGAAGGAGCAGAATGTACCTTACACTCACAGAACTCTGGATATTGGATTTGACCTGTCTGGTGACTGGACAGGGAGGCCTGGCGTGCTGCAGTCCACGGGGTTGCAGAACCAGACACGACTGAGTGACTGAACTGAACTGAAGAAGCGGTATTAGAAGAGGTTTACCAAAAATATTCCAGATTGTAGAAAGACCTTACTTCATCTCCAAAATGATAAAAATGTATTCTGAAAGAGTACAGTAAAGGTAAATGTACCCATAACGACATTGAAGCACTTCTGATAATTGAAGATAAAATTAACCTTTATATCAAAAATTTGAGGTTAAGATAGATTAAATATAAATTCTTAATAAATATAAACAAACACAAATATTTGACCATTATTTTCCTGTTTAAAAAAAATAGTTTCCTCGGGCTACCTACAAATCACTGTTAGTTGTTAAAATAAGTTTTAATATTTAATAAAAACTATAATCTTATTTGCCTCTTTAAAAGCTTTCTTACAGTATTTCAGTATTTAATTGTTCCAAGATCAAAAGGAAATATTAAAAAAAATTAAAGGTAAAAGAAAAGTATCTACACAGGAACAACAATTTCACTGACAGCAGATTTCTTATCACAGCACAAGATCTGAAGACAAAAGGTATTAAATATACACCAAGAGGCAGAGAAGCTCTCAGTCAAGAATGTGACAACTGCAGGGACTCTCTTGAAGGAATGAGAACAAAAGAAGAGATTTATTGTATGTAAATTGTAAAAGTTTAGGGCATGTATCTCTTTAGTATTCTAATAAAAATTGTTCCTTAATAAGCACAGAAGTGAATTCAGAGTTAACCAAACACATATAAATAATATTGAACAAACATTATAATAAAATATGACCTTATAGGTAATAACTTACAAGCTATAAAATGATTTTGATGCTTAAAATTATAAAAGTAAAATTAAAACAAATAAATGAAGAGATGTATTTGAACATGAAGAATACTACCTTTTAGAAGAGGCTCATAATACTGAAAGATTTTAAATTCATTACAATAAAGTATTAATGTTGATGTTAGCACTTATAGACTACCATCAGTAGAAAATGACAGAATCTATGATTTCCAAGTAACAGTGCCAACAAATGAGACATTAAAGCATTATCAAAAGGAAGGTAGAAGGCAAGAAAATAGAAAAAGAGAAGCAAAAAAATTGTTGATATTCAGAAACACAAAATATGCTGATATAAATAAGTCTATGTATATCCATTAATGTATCAAATGTAAATGAATTATATTCATCCAACAAAATACAGAGATGACCATATCAGATTAAAAACAGAAAATCTACTTATGAACTTCTTAGAACAGTCACACCTAAACATAAATGCACATAAACATACATGAACACCCAAAACCAAAAAAGGCTGATAATAAAATAATGAAAAAAAGGGCTTATGCCTACAGTGACTGTGGTAGCAATACTGATATAAGACCTAAGCATAGGTAGGCATATAAATGATGCTACAAAGTCATAATAAAATGGACAATCTGATAAAAGAGGAAAATGCATGGTGTGTTTATTCCCTATGAAAGAAGTAAACTTTATAATGCAGGAAACTTGTTTATCCCAGAAAAACATACAAGAGCATTATTAAGGATAGTAAAACTTTAAAAGCTTTCCCGTTGAGTTAGGAAATGATTTTAACATGCTTTATTAAAACCACTTCTTTTTAATGTTGATTGAGGAACCATCTGACAATAAGACAAAAAAGAAATAGAAGGGCTAGGATCTAAAATGGAAAATAAAATATAATTATTGAAAACACACTTGCTTATATTAAAAATAAATATTTATAGATGGTCTACTATTACAAATAAGTAAATATCCAAAAATTTAGATTCAAGGATGACGTACAAATGGTGAGACTTACATACTTTGTTTATGGAATGATCATTTTGTAAAGATTACAAATCTCTCCAAATTGTTCTATTGGTTCAATAAAATAAAAATGAGAATCCAAGGTTAGTTCAGGTATAGAAATTGAGAACCTTACTATATATTTCATACGAAATTATAAAAGATGAAGAAGAATAAGGCAATTTTAAAGAATGAATTAAAAGTACTTACTCTGTGGAATACTGAGACCTACAAAGTTATAGTGCCTTTATACAGTCAGTCAATATTGTATAGGAGCAAGGATAAATAAACACCCATCAAACAGCAAGGTTTACTCAGACATTCAGAAACGTATGCACACAAACACACTTACACACACATACTTGAACCAAGACAAAGGCACTGGTGTTTTTAATAAATAATTCTGGATCAATTGACTATCAATGTGGGTAAAGCCTAAAACATGACTTCTACCAGTATACTACAAAAAATCAGGTTAAGTTTTAGAATTAATCATAAAAGATGAAAACAAGCTTTGTAGAACATTAATTAAAGATCTATAGTGAAAGACTCAGAGAGAAGAAAAGTTTCTAAAACAAAATAAAAACAGTATTAAAGAAAAAGATTGATAAAATTAAGAACCTAACTCCTGTCTGCCTAGAGACATCATTAAGAGAATAAAAATGAAATCTACAGAGTGGAAGGAAATATTTATAACATATGCAATCAATAGTGTTCATATTCAGAATATGTAAAGAATTTCTGTGTATTGATACTGAAAAGACAGATAATCCAATTTAAATTGGGCAAAATATGTGAACACACATCATACATACATGAAATCATACATACTCTCAAGCAGGTTGAGTCAGCCAGCTAATAAAGGTGACTCCAAAGCCTTCATTCTATATCAATGCATGCCTATAATGTTCAAGTTTTAGGTACTAATGTTACAATAAATGTTAGCATAAACATCACAGCATTCAAGTTCTCTACACTGGCTGTTGGTTTAACTGCCCGTTCTGGTCTATCTTCCTGTCTTGAGTGTCTGCTTAGGGACTTACCAACTTAGTTTAATGTAGAATTTGCCTTCTATACAAATTCATATATTTGCAGATAAATCTAACCTGCAGTAGCTTGAGTTATCTTACAAGTAGTAGCTCCCTGATAACACTGCCTGTTTCTTTGGCTCCCAGACTTGTGCTCTCAAACAACTGTCTTTCTTGTCATCTCTCTTGGGATCTCCCAGTTATTTGACATTAGTTTCTAAGTACAGCTCCCAATATTCAATATCTCTAAAATTTGTTCTGTATTTCAAGTATGTTGTCATTATAGGTTAAAAGAAGATACTTGTCACATATTAGAATATACCTTAGAGGAGATTCAGTTAATATATTTAAATTACTACATTATATATACTGAGAAAAGTTAATTTAGTAAGAAAATTATAAGCAGCATTAATAAGCATTATATATAATTTTACACTGCATGATGACTATCAGAGGGTTGTATCTTTATATATGCATTAGCCCTAGAACATCTCCTCAGTTCAATTCAGTTCAGTCGCTCAGTCGTGTCCAACAATTTGCGACCCCATGGACAGCTACACAAGGCTTTCCTGCCCATCACCAACTCCCGGAGCTTGCGCAAACTCATGTCCATCAAGTCGGTGATGCCATCCAACCATCTCATCCTCTGTCATCTCCTTCTCCTTCTGCCTTCAATCTTGCCCAGCAACAGGGTCTTTTCCAATGATCTTACCTCACATCTACAGGAAATAATCACTGCTTTCCTTGACTCAGTGCAGAAGCGAAACCCTTTGGTCCAATACCTCAACTAGCTGAGTGGACTCTGATAGCTTACAAACTCAGGTCAGGGTGATGTAGAATGCCTTTCCAGTAACTTCATGTTAGAGGACCACCAACTCTCATACACAACAGAAGTCAGACAATATGAACATGGAAATTCTGTTAGCCTCCTAAATATTAACTAGAATTCTACTATTAAAATGCTGAAATAGGGGTGAGAATAATGAAGTTACTATAGAGGAAGTTATGAGAAATACTAGGCCTTACTGTAACATTACAAAGATAGGATTACCCTGATTTTCCTTATGCATTTAGTAAAATTTAAGAATGATTTAATTTCAGACATTACAAAATAGAAAAATATCTTTTGCAGTAGGGACACTTTTTACCATATTTTTTCCAGGTAGAATTTTCCCCCAAATTGGTAAGTGACAATGGCAGTCACAGTTGTGTGTGGATGACAAAGGGTTATCCTCAGATGAGGACAACCATCCCTGGAGAGTAACACAGGACAACAAATCGCGATAAACTAATCTGGTACTTACACCAGCTTCTCTGCTATGAAAGAAATACTAACGGAATCTTTTTCGGTAGCTAGAGGATTTCTCCCTGTTCTTTATTAACACTCCCCCCTCCCCCCGCCCATGGGCAACAAAGAAAGGAGCCCCACTGTTCTTACTTCCTGGCAGGAGGACATTCCAGGAGCAGATGGTCCTCAGCAGAGGAAGAAATGAAAGACAGTGGAAGACAAGTCACACACCTCTGGCTTCATTATTTGTTAGGGGAGGCATCAGCTCTAGATGGCTCTTCTGCCCCTTTTCGTTTGATACCAAGACTCAGGGACAATGAGTTTTACCAGCCCCTTCCTGTAAGCAGGACCAGGAGGGGCTCTGATCAGGAGGAGTAAGAAACCTACATACAGACAGCATGAGTATCAGAGGTTATTCTGAGACCCCCTGCACAATGCAAGAAGAGGGTCTTCGTGAAGGTGGCTGTTTCTTCTTCCTAAACCTGAGAATTGTTTCCAGTCTTCTGTCCTGCTCTTCTGTACCTGGTAACCATTGTAAAAATAATAATCTGTACAGATGGGTTGAGGTACTATTGCTGGAATTAATTAACTTGGGATTGAATGTACAGGAAACTCACAGAGATGGAAATGGTTGGAGCTGAGTTGCCTGCTCCCTGAAGTAAGTACAGAGGATGATAAGTCCCAGAAACCTTTTCTGTACTGATGGAGGGAACAGAATTCAGGAGTCTCTAGGTGTGAGTGCTTTAGAGTCTGATCACCTAAAACCAACCTATTCCCCAGACACATTCCTGTGGAGCTCAGGGAACAATTACTATGTCTCTTTTTACCTTTCTCCATTTTTTCCTACAAAGTAGTAAAAACATTCTCCCTTCCCTCTGGGTCTCCTGATTTGTCATCTAAGAGTTTGTGTCTCTCTCTGTGTGTGCACCTGCTTATGCAGGAGAAAAATCTCAATAAAAATGGCAAAGATCTCCGTATTTAAGAGAATCTTGCTATAAAAATTTTTAACAGATAAGTCATACTCTATTGATTATGTCCCATAGTACAGTCCCCAAGGATAGGAATGCAGTATGTACTTGATATTGATTCTGCTTCTATATCCTAATTTTAGAAAGATTCACATTGTAATAAATATGACTCCCATGGACCTTGTTATAGTAGCCCCTCAGAGAACTCTATCGCTCTCAGGGAGTGAATAATCTTTGTCTGCTGAAAAGTGTTAAGGTGTAATAATTATAAAAATTTTCCATTGCAAATACTAATCATTACTTGGGAAGCTTTGGAGATGGAATCCTATGGCCTCAGTGCTTTCGGTTTTAATTTACTTTTTAAGTATGTGTCCCATTTTGAAAACACTTTTTCCATAAATATATGTTCTACATTTAGAGAGGCCACTGTCCCTTTCTGTTGTAAACACACTGTTGTAAGCTCTGAATTTAGATGAGGCAAGGCTTTGCCTGCACCCACGAATCCAGAGACAACACAAAACATGATGACTCAGATCCCTTAAATTCATGAGTATTCACATTGATTTGACTGTTGATGTTCCCAGAAAGTATACTGTATTTCACTGGTCTTCTCTCAGATGACTTTTTCTCTTATTTCCTTTCTTTAAGCTTCTGTAAGTCCTTCCACCCATAGTCTCAGCTAGTAAGTGAGAGTAACTGAGAACATGGAAACAATGAGTTTGTACACTACTAACACATTAATTAATTAATCTTTGCATTTATCCCAACTTGGCTTCTCTTACTAAGGAGTCATGAGTTTCCTCCCTAGTGAAGGCCAGCCTCCAACTTATGCTATGAGTTCAAACTCCCTCTCAAGAACTTCTCTCCAGCAATAAAATCTCTGTTCCTATCTGACATGCACACAGTGGGTTACAATGTGAAACTCCTAACTTTAAAGACACTAATTATCTGTTTGCCCCATGTCCAAGGTCAGGAGCAGTGGCTGTGCTTCGCTGGACCGGCCTTGAGGAGATGCCCCACGTCCAGGGTCAGAGAAACCCCAGTAAGATGGTAGGCGCTGGAGTGACTGTGAAGAGATACCCAGCATCCAAGGGCAAAGAAGCCCCAGCAAGACAGTAGGAGGGGCGAATTCTTGTTTAGAATCAAACCCCATTCCTGCCAGAGACGCTCAGAGGGCTCAAACAAACGTTGTGTGCACCAGGACCCAGGGACCCCACAGAGACCAAGACAGAACTGTGTCTGAGCATCTCCTGTGGCGGTGCGGGTCAGCAGTGGCTGCCGCAGGGGCGGGGGCTCCGGGTGCAGCAGACTCGGGTATGGCATAAGCCCTCTTGGAGGAGGTCGCCATTAAACCCACCATAAACCACCAGAACTTAAACAGGCTGGGAAAAAGACTCTTGGAGGGCACAAACAGAACCTTGTGCACCAGGACCCAGGAGAAGGGAGACTGACCCAGACTGGCCTGTGGGTGTCCGGGAGTCTCCAGAGGAGGCGTGGGTTTGTGGTGGCCTGCTGCAGGGTTGGGGGCAATGAGTGTAGCAACACATGCATGGGATCTTTGGAAGCAGGTCGCCATCATCTTCATTACCTCCACCATAGTTAGGCCCCAGGTAAATAGCCCAAAGAAAGGCAATCCCAAAGAACGCTCAAACTACCACACAATTGTACTCATCTCACACGCTAGTAAAGTAATGCTCAAAATTCTTCAAGACAGGCTTCAACAATACGTGAACCATGAACTGCCAGATGTTCAAGCTGGTTTTAGAAAAGGCAGAGGAGCCAGACATCAAATTGCCAACATCTGCTGGATCATCAAAAAAGCAAGAAAGTTCCAGAAAAACACCTATTTCTGCTTTATTGACTCTGCCAAAGCCTTTGACTGTGTGGATCACAATAAACTGTGGAAAACTCTGAAAGAGATGGGAATACTGGACCACCTGACCTGCCTCTTGAGAAATCTGTATGCAGGTCAGGAAGCAACAGTTAGAACTGGACATGGAACAACAGACTGATTCCAAATAGGAAAAGGAGTACGTCAAGGCTGTATATTGTCACCTTGCTCATTTAGCTTATATGCAGAGTATGTGAGGCTGTCACGGCTAACGCCATGGCAGGCAGCCTAGAGTAGGAGTAGGCCTGGTTTTCTGGGGTAACATAATTATCAGGCTACCTGGAGCCAGCCAATCAACATATGCCTAGCCAGAAGAAAGGGAACCTATCAGCGGAAAGCTGAAAGCCCCACGTAGGGCCAACAAAAATTACCTTGCAACTGTGTAACCAATCCGCTTATGCCAACTACCCACTATGTAACCAATCCGATTGCGCCAACTACCTGCTGCTTGTTTTGACCTAATAAATATCCGAGAGAACTGGGGCTCGGGGCCTTTCATCCTCACACACCTGGTGAGGGCGGGAGGCCCTGGCTCGAGTCAGTAATAAATTCCCCTATTGCGAGTTGCATTGTTTCGAGGAGTCTTCTTTCCCAACCGGGGACTCAGACTACGGGCAGAACATTTGGGGGCTCGTCCGGGATCCCTTGACCGGGGAAGAACACTCTTTGGAACAAAGGGGAAAAAGACAGGTAATAGCACCGGTGCTCAGGCAGGTTTAGAAAAAGTCCAGAGTAAAGCCGAGGCCCTGCTGTGAAGCGGGGAAGGTTTCTGGCACAGAAAAAGTCCAGAGTAAAGCCGAGGCCCTGCTGTGAAGTGGGGAAGGTTTCTGGCGCAGAAAAAGTCCAGAGTAAAGTCGAGGCCCTGCTGTGAAGCGGGAAGGTATCTGGCGTTAGGGAAAGCTTTCCATAAGGGAACGGACTAGCCGTTCCGGCTGGCGTGAGGCCGAGGCCAGCGAGCGCGCTGGGAGGCAGCCAGCTCTGCGAGAAGGAGACCTCCTCTCCTAAGCCCGAATCTGAGGGAACAGTGGACGCCATACGGTAAGGTGACCCTTGTTCCAGAGGATCTGTGTTGTCAGCCGATGTCTGTCTGTCTGTGTGTTTTTCTGTATAACTGCCGGCATTGTCTCCTGTCTCGTTGTTCTCTGGTGTGTCGTTGTCTACTTCCTATAAAGCCTTGGAGCCTCATTTCTGTTTCTGGGAGTTTCAGTGAACAGACTGACAGTTGTCGGGGCAACTGACGAGTCCCAGCCAGGGTTACTCCCTGGCGGATTCTGAAGGCCTGCCAACAAGTCTGCCCCAGTAACGGGAGCCTGAGAGTGTGAAACTCTTTTCTTTTTTCTCGTATTCTAAACCAAGAATCTGGCCAAATAAAAACCCATCTGTGTGGGCACGGGACAGGCACTTAAGAGCCGATAGGGCACCTGCCACTAGAAGACTCCCATGAAAGGATAAGGGGGTCACGGAATGGGCTAGAAACCCTTAGGGTGCCCACCCCCAGCAAGAAAACTTCCGTGCAACGATGCAGGCACATAAGCAGTTCCAAAAGCATACCACAAGCCCAACCTCCTGGCCGCCACCACTCCCGATAGGATTTATTGGTGGTAATTCTCAGTGACTTTCTTCTGACTCTCGCTATGAGGCAAAGAAAATATACTCACACTCTCTCTCATGACTGATCATTTCTCGGATGTCAGGGCTAGAGTGTATGATCTGTTGCTACTGGTTACAAAGAGTAAATTAATAACCTTTTGCTCTGCAGAGTGGCCCACCTTCCAAGTTGGATGGCCTCCAGAAGGAACTTTTCAACCTTCTATTATTCGGGCAGTGAAAGAAAAAGTTATGGCTCCTGATCCCTGGGGCCACCCGAGCCAAGTCCCATATGTTATGGTCTGGCAAGATCTAGTAGAAGATCCGCCCAAATGGTTAAAACCTTTTGTTCACAAACTCCCTGATTCTCCTAATGTACAGGCCCTGGTTACAGAAACTCCCACTCCCCCAGAAGAAGCCAAGAAGAATAAGGGCCCAAAACCGGTCTTGCAGGAATCCTCGGACCGGAACCTGATTGACTTGGAGACGGAAATTAGGACCCCGCCATATGCCCCTCCTCCGTTGCAGGTTCCCCTGGGGGGAAGAGCCCCCCAGATGAATCAGAAGGGGCGGGGGAGTCCTGACCCCGAAGAGAGAATAGAGGGGGTGGGGGTGAGCGAGATCATGGGGACCCAGAGTTACCTTCATCTACTGTACAGGCACTCCCTGTCCGGGTGGGACCAGCTAACCTGGACGGAAAGCGAACCTATCAATACTGGCCCTTTTCCCATTTTGTTCACTCATAACCCCACCTTGGATGATTGCCAGCAGCTGTTGCAAGTGCTCTTCACCACAGAAGAACGGGAGCGAATCCTGGCAGAGGCGCAGAAACGGGTCCCGGGGGTCGACGGGAGACCAACCGCCCAGCCTCATCTCATGGACAAGGGGTTTCCTCTGTTGCGGCCTAACTGGGATTTTGAGCGAGTGGAAGGTAGGGAGCGTCTCCGAGTGTACCACCAGACTCTAATGGCTGGCCTGCGGGCCACAGCTAAAAAGCCAACAAATTTGGCAAAGGTAAATTTAGTAAGGCAAGAGCCCACTAAAAGCCCGTCAGCCTTCCTAGAGAGGCTAATGGAAGCCTTTAGGCAATATACACCCATGGACCCCCAGGCTGAGGAATCACGTGCTGCAGTTCTACTAGCGTTTGTGAATCAGGCAGCCCCAGATATTAAGAGGAAATTACAAAAGATAGAAGGGTTAGGAGAACAGACAATACAAGATTTACTGAAAGCAGCTGAAAAGGTGTTTAATAATAGAGAGACCCCAGAAAAAAGAGAGAAACCACTTCATCGGGAGGAAAGGGAACTAGCTGAGAAGATCAGGAAAGAAGATAGGGAACATAGGGCGAAGGAAAACTGGAAAAACCAGAGAGAGCTTGCCAAGATTCTTTTTGCGGGGATAAAGGCCAGAACAGAATTGAGGGAGCCTCGAGGCCCCCAGACAGGAAAAAAAAAAAAAAGAGAGAGAGACCAAAAAGGCAGGCCCTAAAAAAGATCAGTGCGCTTACTGCAAAGAACGGGGGCACTGGGAAAAGGAGTGCCCTAAGAGGGACCCAAAGAGAGAGAATCTCCCCTGGAACTTGAGTTCTATATGCGGGGGAAGACAGTGACTAGGTTAGTCAAGACTCGACACCCCTCCCCGAGTCCTGGGTAACCACACATATGGAGAGGAAACCCGTTGGCTTCATGGTGGACACTGGCGCCCAACACTCTGTTTTAAATAAAAAACTGGGACCAATGTCTAAGAAAACCAGCTTGGTGCAGGGAGCCACGGGGACAAACAGATATTGTTGGACCACAGAACGGAAAGTAAATCTGGGGACCCATCAGGTGTTCCATTCATTTTTGGTGATACCAGAATGCCCAGCCCCTCTGGTTGGACGGGACTTGTTGACTAAAGTTAATGCTCAGATCCATTTTGACCCTGGGAGAATGTCAGTCACGGATGGACTTGGACAGCTGATACATGTCTTGTCTCTAGCTTTAAGATATGAATACAGACTTTTTGTGCCTAAGCCCTCAGAGGTTATAGCACCAGATATACAACCGTGGGTCCACAAATACCCGTTGGCATGGGCAGAAACAGCAGGAATGGGACTGGCTAAACAGAGACATCCAGTCATCATTGAACTAAAAGCCGAGGCGACGCCTGTGAGGGTGAGGCAATACCCTATGAGCCAGGAGGCTCGGTGGGGGATCACTCCCCACATTCGACGGCTCATGGATGCCAGAATTCTCAAGCAGTGCCAATCCCCTTGGAACACCCCCTTACTACCGGTGAAGAAGCCAGGGAGTATGGATTATAGACCTGTCCAGGACCTACGAGAAGTCAACAAGCGGGTGAGTGACATACACCCTACTGTCCCAAACCCGTATACCCTCCTGAGGAGTCTACTGCCTGAGTACACTTGGTACACTGTGTTGGACTTAAAAGATGCTTTTTTCAGCCTACCCCTGGAGGCCCAGAGCCAGGAAATATTTGCCCTTGAGTGGACTGAGGGGGAAGGCCAACCGGTAGTACAACTAACTTGGACCCGCCTCCCACAAGGGTTCAAAAACTCCCCTACCTTGTTTAATGAGGCTTTGAGTAAAGACCTCTATGAATATCGGACTCGCCACCCAGAGGTCATCCTGCTGCAATATGTGGATGACCTATGTTGGCTGGAACCACAGAGGAGGCATGCAGCCATGCCACCAGTGACCTCTTACAGACTCTAGGCACCTTAGGACATCGTGCTAGCGCAAAGAAGGCGCAAATATCCCAGCAAGAGGTCACCTATTTGGGGTATAAGATCAAGCAGGGGCAAAGGTGGCTAACTCAGGCCATGAAGAAAACAATATTGCAGATACCAGAGCCCAAGACCCCCCACCAGATTAGAGAGTTTTTGGGGACTGTTGGATATTGTAGACTGTGGATCATGGGGTTTGCTGAGAAGGCCTGGCCCTTGTATGAGAGAAGTAAAGAGACCCCAAACTGAACTTGGACTGAGCCAATGAAACAGGCTTTCTAGACACTCAGACGGGCCCTACTAAAAGCCCCAGCCCTTGCCCTGCCAAACCCAAATAAGCCATTCCAGCTGTTTGTAGATGAAAAGCAAGGAATAGGAAAGGGGGTCTTGACGCAACAATGGGGACCATGGAAGCGGCCGGTAGCATGCCTTTCAAAGCAATAGGACCCAGTGGCATCTGGGTGGCCCCCTTGCCTCCGCATCATTGCAGCCACTGCCCTCCTCATCCATGACGCCGACAAGTTGACATATGGACAGCAACTCTGGGTTTACACCCTCCATGCCATCTAAGGGGTTCTAAAGCAGCCGCCAGATCAACGAGGATACCACCCTCCAGAAGGATGACAAAGATGGATGGTACCGAGATCAAAACAACAACCTGATATTGCCTGCCATCCTGGGTCGTCACCTATGTGAACACCTGCACACAACTACACACTTGGGGAAAAAAAAAAAAAAAAAGACAAGACCTTGACTCTTCTCCAGATGGCCTGCCTGAGGTTCCCTTGACAAAATGCAACTGTACGAGAGATAATCCAGGCTTGCAAAGCGTGCCAGCTGATGAGGACAGGGAAAAAGGCAGCACACTGGAACGAGGTACCGAGGGGAAGAGCCAGGGCAACACTGGGAGATAGATTTCACTGAGGTAAGACCAGGCAAGTACGGGTATCGCTATCTGTTGGTTCCGGTAGATACCTTCTTGGGATGGATAGAAGCCTTCCCCACTAAGGGAGAGACAGCAACAGTGGTTGATAAAAAGATCTTAGAGGAGATAGTGCCTAGGTACGGGCTGCCAGTGACTATGGGCTCTGATAACGGACCTGCCTTTGTGAGCCAGATTGTACAAGGGCTGGCCCAAGTTTTGGGGACAAAATGAAAGTTACATTGTGAATATAATCCCCAGAGCTCAGGACAGGTTGAGAGAATGAATCGGACCCTAAAAGAAACTTTGACAAAGTTGGAAATAGAGACTGGTGGGGACTGGGTGACCCTCCTTCCCTTCGCGCTCTTTTGAGCGCGTAACACCCCTTATAAGCTGAATCTTACCCCTTTGAGATTCTGTATGAAAGACCCCCTCCTGTGTGTCCTATATTCGAGGGAAAATGCCTACCACCCCTACCTTGGGACAATTCCAGCAATCACTGATGGCATTAAGCAAGGTGCATAGCCATGTTTGAAAATTAATTTGAGAGATACACGAGGGAACAAGCAAGGGAACCATCCCCTCACATAATATTGGCCCGGGTGATTGGGTTTGGGTAAAACGACACCAATCTAAAGCATTAGAACCTAGATGGAAAGGTCCTTATGTTGTTCTCCTTACCACTCCCACTGCTGTTAAGGTCGACGGGATCCGGCCCTAGGTTCACTGCAATCACGTGCGGCAAGCCACCCCGGAAGAACAGGAAAAGATGCAAGCAGAATGAGAGGCAAGACCTCACCCGTCAAACCCTTTGAAACTGTTTTCATCGGCCCAGGAGCAACCAGCCACAACCCCCATCAGCCAGCTAACCTGACTTGGGTGATCTACAATCGTGAGACTGGAGAAGTGCTTAATTCGAGCTCCAACGTGGCCCCCAAAGAGACATGGTGGCCAGTACTGACCTTTGATTTGTGTGTGCTGGCGGCTGACAGTAATGGGTTTGGTTCCCACCAACTGACCAAGTTCTTTGCCCACGGCTCTTTCGGTCTGTTCACCCGTAACTGTGAGCGAAAAGGCCCACAGTACTACGAGCAGGTGCCTGTCTATGTCTGCCCGGGGAGAGAAAGGGATCGGGACCAAATTGAAAAGTATGGGGGAGTTGACTCTTTTTATTGCGCCGCTTGGGGTTGCAAAACCATGGGAACAGTCCATTTCGCACCTCCAAGAATCCTTGAGCTTCTTGGCTGAAGTAGTGTTACAGAATAAGAGAGGTTTAGATTTGTTGTTTCTGCAACAAGAAAGATTATGTACAACACTGGGAGAAAAATGCTGTTTCTATATCGACCATTCAGGGGTGGTACAAAAATCTCTCCAGAAAGTAAGAGAGGGACTAGCCCAGTAAAAGAGAGAATGAAAAGCCCAACAAGGCTGGTTTAAATCTTGGTTTCAGCGCTCCCCCTGGTTGACCACTTTGATTTCCACTCTCCTGGGTCCACTCATAGTATTAATATTGTTACTGACCTTTGGTCCATGCATTTTAAACCGTCTGGTCTCATTTATTAGGAAGCACCTAAATACCATCCAAATTATGGTATTGAGACAACAATATCAGTCAATTTCACAAGGTGACGAGAAAGATTCCTCTACAAAAGTATAAAGACAGGGGGGAAATGTGAGGCTGTCACGGCTAACGCCATGGCAGGCAGCCTAGAGTAGGAGTAGGCCTGGTTTCCTGGGGTAACATAATTATCAGGCCTCCTGGAGCCAGCCAATCAACATATGCCTAGCCAGAAGAAAGGGAACCTATCAGCGGAAAGCTGAAAGCCCCACGTAGGGCCAACAAAAATTACCTTGCAACTGTGTAACCAATCCGCTTATGCCAACTACCCACTGTGTAACCAATCCGATTGTGCCAACTACCTGCTGCTTGTTTTGACCTAATAAATACCCGAGAGAACTGGGGCTCGGGGCCTTTCATCCTCACACACCTGGTG
Organism: Muntiacus reevesi; assembly: GCF_963930625.1. NCBI lineage: Eukaryota > Metazoa > Chordata > Mammalia > Artiodactyla > Cervidae > Muntiacus > Muntiacus reevesi. Next base: position 101,572,884 of record NC_089254.1, on the reverse strand, counting down.
AGGGCGGGAGGCCCTGGCTCGAGTCAGTAATAAATTCCCCTATTGCGAGTTGCATTGTTTCGAGGAGTCTTCTTTCCCGACCGGGGACTCGGACTACGGGCAGAACAAGTACATCATGAGAAACGCTGGGCTGGAAGAAGCACAAGGTAGAATCAAGATTACCAGGAGAAATATCAATAACCTCAGATATGCAGATGACATCACCCTTATGGCAGAAAGTGAAGAAGAACTAAAAAGCCTCTTGATGAAAGTGAAAGAGGAGGGTGAAAAAGTTGGCTTAAAGCTCAACATTCAGAAAACTAAGATCATGGCATCTGGTTCCATCACTTCGTGGCAAATAGATGGGGAAACAGTGGGAAAAGTGACAGATTTTATTTTTTCTGGATCCAAAATCACTGCAGATGGTGATTGCAGCCATGAGATTAAAAAACACTTACTCCTTGGAAGGAAAGTTGTGACCAACCTAAATAGCATATTAAAAAGCAGAGCCACTACATTGCCAACAAAGGTCCATCTTGTCAAGGCTATGGTTTTTCCAGTGGTCATATATGGATGTGAGAGTTGGACTGTGAAGAAAGCTGAGCGCTGAAAAATTGATGCTTTTGAATTGTGGTGTTAGAGAAGACTCTTGAGAGTCCCTTGAACTTCAAGGAGATCCAATCAATCCATCCTAAAGGAGATCAGTCCTGGGTGTTCATTGGAAGGACTGACGCTGAAGCTGAAACTCCAATACTTTGACCACATCATGTGAAGAGTTGACTCACTGGAAAAGACCCTGATGCTGGGAGGGATTGGGGGCAGAAGGAGAAGGGGACGACAGAGGATGAGATGGCTGGATGGCATCACTGACTCGATGGACATGAGTTTGAGTAAACTCCAGGAGTTGGTGATGGACAGGGAGGCCTGGCGTGCTGCAATTAATAGGGTTGCAAAGAGACAGACTGAGGAACTGAACTGAACTGAAATAGCAGGGAGGGAACACAGCTCTACCCATCAACAGAAAATTGGATTAAAGATTTACTGAGCATGGCCCCGCCCATCAGAACAAGATCCAGTTTTCCCCTCAGTCAGTCTCTCCCACCAGGAAGGTTCCATAAGCCTATTATCTTTCTCAGTTAGAGGGCAGACAGACTGAAATCACAGAAAACTAACCAATCTAATCACATGGACCACAGCCTTGTCTAACTCAATGAAACTATGAGCTGTGCCCTGTAGGGCCACCCAAGACAGACGGGTCATGGTAGAGAGTTCTGACAAAATATGGTCCGCTGGAGAAGGGAATGGCAACCCACTTCAGTATCTTGCCTTGAGAACCTCACGAACAGTATGAAAAGGCAAAAAGATAGGACACTGAAAGATGAATTTCCCAGGTCGGTAGGTGCCCAATATGCTACTGAAGATCAGTGGAGAAATAACTCCAGAAAGAATGATGAGACAGAGCCAAAGCAAAAACAACACCCAGTTGTGGATGTGAGTGGTGATGGAAGCAAGGTCCAATGCTATAAAGAGCAATTTTGCATAGGAACCTGGAATGTTAATCCATGAATCAAAGCATATTGGAAGTGGTCAAACGAGATGGGAAGAGTGAATGTCAACATTTTAGGAGTCAGCAAACTAAAATGGATTGGAATGAGTGGATTTAACTCAGATGACCATCATATCTACTACTGTCGGCAAGAATCCATTAGAAGGAATGGAGTAGCCATCATAGTCAACAAAAGATTCCAAAATGCAGTTCTTGGATGCAATCTCAAAAATGACAGAATGATCTCGGTTTGTTTCCAAACCATTCAATATCACAGTAATCCAAGCCTATGCCTGGACCAACAATGCTGAAGAAGCTGAAGTTGAACAGTTCTATGAAAACCTACAAGGCCTGCTAGAACTAACACCCAAAAAAGATCTCCTTTTCATTATAGGGGACCGGAATGCAAAAATAGGAAGTCAAGAGATACCTGGAGTAACAGGTAAATTTAGCCTTGGAGTACAGAATAAAGCAGGGCAAAGGCTGATAGAGTTTTGCCAAGAGAACACACTGATCATAACAAACACCTCTTCCAACAACACAAGAGAAGACTCTACACATGGACATCACCAGATGATCAACATCGAAATCAGATTGATTATATTCTTTTCAGTCAAAGATGGAGAAGCTCTATACAGTCAGCAAAAACAAGACTGGGAGCTGACTGTGGCTCAGATCATGAACCTCTTATTGCTAAATTCAGATTTAAATTGATGAAGTAGGGAGAACTACTATACCATTCAGGTATGACCTAAATCAAATCCCTTACAATTATACAGTGGAAGTGAGAAATAGACATAAGGAACTAGATCTGCTAGAAAGAGTGCCTGATGAACTATGGACAGAGGTTCATGACATTGTTTAAGAGACAGGGATCAAAACCATTCTGGGGGGGGGGGGAATGCAAAAAAGCAAAATGGTTCTCTGAGGAGGCCGAACAAATAGCTGTGAACAGAAGCGAAGTGAAAAGAAGGAGAAAAGGAAAGATACATTCATTTGAATGCAGAGTTCCAAAGAACAGGAAGGAGAGGTAAGAAAGCCTTCCTCAGGGATCAGTGCAAAGAAATAGAGGAAAACAATTGAATGGGAAAGACTAGAGATCTCTTCAAGAAAATTAGAGATACCAAGGGAACATTTCATGCAAAGATGGGCTCAATAAAGGACAGAAATGGTATGGACCTAAGAAGAGGTGGCAAGAATACACAGAGGAACTGTACAAAAGGGATCTTCATGACCAGGTTGATCCTAATGGTGTGATCACTCAGGTAGAGCCAGACATCCTGGAATGTGAAGTCAAGTGGGCCTTAGGAAGCATCCGTACAAACAAAGCTGGTGGAGGTGATGGAATTCCAGTTGAACTCTTTCAAATCCTGAAAGATGATGCTGTGAGAGTGCTGCACTCAATATGCCAGCAAATTTGGAAAACTCAGCAGTGGCCATAGGACTGGAAAAGGCCAGTTTTCATTCGAATGCCTAAGAAAGACAATGCTCAAGAATGCTCCGACTACCACACAATTGTACTCATCTCACACGCTAGTAAAGTAATGCTCAAAATTCTCCAACCCAGGCTTCAACAGTACATGAAACTCAACTTCCAGATGTCCAAGCTGGATTTAGAAAAGGCAGAGGAGCCAGAGATCAAATTGCCAACATCCGCTGGATCATCAAAAAAGCAAGAGAGTTCCAGAAAAACATCCATTTCTGCTTTATTGACTATGCCAAAGCCTTTGACTGTGTGGATCACAGTAAAATGTGGAAAACTCTGAAGGAGATGGGAATACCAGACCACCTGACCTGCCTCTTGAGAAATCTGTATGCAGGTCAGGAAGCAACTGTTAGAACTGGACATGGAAAAACAGACTGGTTGCAAATAAGAAAAGGAGTATGTCAAAGCTGTATATTGTCACCCTGCTTATTTAACTTATATGCAGAGTACATCATGAGAAACACTGGGCTGGATGAATCAGAAGTTGGAATCAAGATTACCAGGAGAAATATCAATAACCTCAGACATGCAGATGACACCACCCGTATGGCAGAAAGCAAAGAAGAACTAAAAAGCCTCTTGATGAAAGTGAAAGAGTAGACTGCAAATGTTGGCTTAAAGCTCAACACTCAGAAAACTAAGATCATGGCATCCAGTCCCATCACTTCATGGCAAATAAATGGGGAAACGGTGGAAACAGTGAGACTATTTTTTTGGACTCCCAACATCACAGCAGTTGGTGTCTGTGGCTATTAAATTAAAAGATGGCTTACTCCTTGGCAGAAAAGTTATGACCAAACTAGATAGCATATTAAAAAGCAGAGACATTACATTGCCAACAAAGGTCCATCTAGTCAATGCTATGGTTTTTCCAGTAGTTATAGATGTGAGAGTTGGACTATTAAAGAAAGCTGAGTTGATGCTTTTGAACTGTGGTGTTGGAGAAGACTCTTGAGAGTCCCTTGGACTGCAAGGAGATCCAACCTGTCCATCCTAAAGGAGATAATTCCTGAGTGTTCATTGGAAAGACTGATGCTGAAGCTGAAACTCCAATACTTTGGCCACCTGATGAGAAGATCTGACTCATTTGAAAATACCCTGATGCTGGGAAAGATTGAAGCTGGGAGGAGAAGGGGACGACAGAGGATGAGATGGTTGGATGGCATCACAGACTCAATGGACATGAGTTTGAGTACACTCCAGAAGCTGGTGATGGACAGGGAGGCTTGGCGTGTTGCAGTCCATGGGGTCACAAAGAGTCGGATACGACTGAGCTACTGAACTGAGATGAATTATCTACTTGCTAGATCCAAGGATCAGTTCTTAGTCATCATCTGACTTGACCTGCCTGTGGCATTTACCTTATTCACTGGCGCTCTCTCTTTGAAACATTTCTTCACTTGACTTTCATAAAATGACAGTCCTCCAGTGGTCTTTATACCTTTCTTGTTACTCCTTCTCGGACTCCTTTCCTGGATCCCTATGCCCCTCGTCAATGTAGAAACACTGGCATTGTTAAGGGTTTTTGCTTTGTAGCTACTTTCTACTCACTTTCTATAGCACCTCATGAATCCCAGGCATTTCTACACATTCCATATACTGATAACACATAAATTTATATCACAAGATTTCCTCTCAAATTCAGTTGTCCAAAATCAACATTTATCTCTTGTGCATCAGTGAATCAACAGATCCTATGACCTCCCATCTCCTAGAGTAATTCCAGTGCTCAAAAGCCACCTACAAGGAGCTGATTATAAGATTTTCTCTCATGTATTACTCTCTCCTTTGTCAAGTGAGTGTCTGGTTTACAATGTACGCCATTATTTATATATACATACATATATATTTTTAAAACTTAACTTTTATAAGCTTAATGTTTCTTTTTATTTCTTACCTTCTTTATTTTTGGTGATTGTAATACATAAATTTTTGTATTGCTAACAATAATTAAAAGAATTCATTTTCTTTTCCAATGTTGGTTGTAAAATTCATACTAGATTCCTCAATTTGTATTAGAATTTATGAGTACAGGATCTATGCTCTCCTTAAGTTCTAATCGAAACATCAAAGTTGTTTTTTTTTTTTTTTTTTAATTTTTTTTATTTTTCAGTGGGTTTTGTTATACATTGATGTGAATCAGCCATAGAGTTACACGAATTCCCCATCCCGGTCTCCCATCCCACCTCCCTCTCCACCCGATTCCTCTGGATCTTCCCAGTCCAACAGGCCCGAGCACTTGACTCATGCCTCCCACCTGGGCTGGTGGTCTGTTTCACCACAGAAAATATACATGCTGTTCTTTCGAAACATCCCACCCTCCCCTTCTCCCACAGAGTTCAAAAGTCTGTTCTGTACTTCTGCGTCTCTTCTTCTGCCCTGCATATAGGGCCATTGTTACCATCTTTCTAAATTCCGTATATATGTGTTAGTATACTGTAATGTTCTTTATCTTTCTGGCTCACCTCACCACTTCTGGGCATACACACTGAGGAATCTAGATCTGAAAGAGACACGTGCACCCCAATGTTCATCGCAGCACTGTTTATAATAGCCAGGACATGGAAGCAACCTAGATGCCCATCAGCAGATGAATGGATAAGGAAGCTATGGTACATATACACCATGGAATATTACTCAGCCGTTAAAAAGAATTCATTTGAATCAGTTCTAATGAGATGGATGAAACTGGAAACATCAAAGTTTATACCGTAACTGTGACTTTCTTTCTATACGTCATATGTATTTTGTTCCTGTAATCCTGTCTACTCCTCTCAGAGGCTTTAAGGATGCTAGTTTTCACTGTGGTTTCAGGTTGTTATTTTCTATGTTACCACACAGAGCTGGAATGATGATCAAGCAAGCAAGTCAAAACTCCACAGGGCTCATGTCTTATTAAGGGAGAAGCTTTTTGTTGGATGACCACCCATCAGATTTTTGCAAGCCTTTACTTTCTGGTTTTAGAAAAACATGACTTTAACAAATTTTGTCAGTGTTTCTTTTGGTCTTCTGGAGCAGAAAATTTTTGGAAATCTTTACTGTGATATTCCTATTGACTGTTTTTTGAAATGAAAGTATATATTCTGTCTATTTAGAGACAGCATAAACTATCTTTACAGTATATAAGCTTAGATAAAATTTAAGACTCTTTTTTAGACTTTCACCTGACAAAAACTCCTACCTTTTTAGGAGCCTGGAAAGTAGGTTCTGTGGTTCAGAAGACTTCTTACATTTCAGGTCAAATGTCCCCTTCTCGATGATTATGTCACAAATGTTGGAAAAATTTAGCAAAGAGGAGTTGTCTTTTTGCTCTGTTGAATTCAATTTGCTCGTCATTAGCTTGGTTTGTGGATTAAAGAATACACACACATACACACACACACACACACACAGTCTTTGTCCACAAAATGGTATTTATTTCCCCATGGTTTTAATTAATTTTTAAGGTGAATTTTGATTATCTGCTCCTTTTAGAGTATCTCAGAGATGTGTAGGCTTGGGGGATTGGACTTCTGATAAGGACTTATAATAAGGACTTCTGATGTGATTTATTGTGACATCTTAAAATACTAGTGGTACTGAAAATATAGTAAGATATTTTTGTGTAATTACTGAAATATGATCTTATTTTCTGGAAGATCTCATTTTTAAGATTTACAGTTATGAAAAAGAAATCTCTTCCCTAACTTGAGAAAAAAGTGTACTGTCATTTTTCATTTCAGGGTGGAAATTTTCCAATACTATATTTGATAAGTGACTTCCATATGTCATTTCTTGGCACACTTTAAACTGACAATTATTTCTTAAAGCTCTTACTGAAAGTTTCAGTTTTCTAGTGATGCTATAGCAAAGTCCTACCCTGGTGATCAGAGGCCAGTGTGTTGCTTGAACATAGAGAACATTTTCTAGAAAAACCACATGTCCAAGGTTGTGAAACATTATCAACCTACCAAATATATGGTAACAAAAACAGCAAATTGTGGAGGCAAATGTGGAGATAGAAAATATGTTCCAAACAAAGGAACAAGATAAAGTTCCAGAACTAAGTGAAGTGGAAATAAGCAATCTACCGAAGAAACAGTTCAAGGTGATGATTGTAGGATGTTCAAAGAATTTAGGAAATGATTGGATGAATAAGTGGGAAGTTTAAAGTTTTTAACAAAGAGTTTAGAAAAATGCATAAAAAACCAATTAGAAGAAAAAAAAGAGCTGAGATGTAAATACCTTAGGAACAATCGAGATTAGATGATACAGAGGAATGGATCAGGAAACTGGAAGACAGATTGGTGGAAACTGCTGGAGCTGAACAGAGAAGAGATGAACAAAAATAAATGGGAACAGAGTAAGAGACCACTGGACAGCATTAAGAGTACTAACATTTGCATTAGGGAGGGTCCCAGAAGGAGACAGGAAGAAGGTGAAGAAAAAGTATTCGCAACTATAACAGCTGAAAACTTTATGAACCTGGGAAAGGAAATACAGATTCCAGTCCAGGAAGCACAGAGAGTGCCAAGGAGAATTAACCCAAAGTGGACTACATCAAGACTTGTGAAATTGTAAGATGCTGATGAGAAACTGAAGATGACACAAGCAGGTGGAAAGATATACTGTATCATGGATTGGAAGAAGTAATATTGATAAAATGCCCATACTAGTCAAGACAACCCATAGATTCAATGTAATAACTATCAAAATACCAATGGAATTTTTCATGGAACTAGAACAAATAACCCTAAAATTCATATGGAAATACAAAAGATTCCAATAAACAAGACAATCTTAAGAAAGAAGAACAAAGCTGTAGGTATCACAGCCCCTGATTTCAAACTATCCTACAAAGCTACAGTAGTGAAAATAGCATAGCAGTGGCACAAAAAGAGACAGACACATCCATGGAACAGAACAGAAAGTTCAGAAATAAACCCAGAGTTATAGGGCCATTAACTATGACAAAGAAGGCAAGATTTACAATGGGGAAAAGACAGCTTCATCTATAAACAGTGTTGGGAAAGCTGGAAAGCTACATGCAAAAGAATCAAATCCAACTATTCTCTAGAACCATATACAAAATTAAATTAAAAATTACTTAAATAATTAAATAGGAGACCTAAAAATACAAAGCTCCTAGAAGAGAGGAGAAGCAGAATACACTCTGGCATAAATCATAGCAAGAGTTTTCTTTAAGAACTGTTCCCTAATATAAAGGAAATACAAGCAAAAATAAATGAGACCAAATTAAACTTAAAAGCTTTCACACAGAAAAGGAAATCATGGACAAAACAAAAAAACCTATGGAATGGAATAAAAGGTTTGCAAATAACATGACCAGTAAGAAACTAATATCCAAACCTCTGTTCATGGGATTTTTCAAGAAAGAATAGTGGGGTCATTTGCCATTTCCCCCTCCAGGGGATCTCCTCAACACAGGGACTGAACCCACATCTCCTGTGTCTTTTGCACTGCAGGCAGATTCTTTACCTACTGATCCATCAGGGAAGCCTCATGTATCAGCTCACTCAACTCAATATCGATAAAATGAACAATCAAATGAAAAAAATGCTGAGAAGACCTGAACAGATATTTTAAAAATGAAAATATACAAATGGTTAATAGGCACCTGAAAAAGGGCTCACTATCACACTGATTATTGGAGAAATGCAAAGAAAAATCACAAAGTGGTGTCACCTCACATCTGTTGACATGACATTATCAGAGACAAGAAATAATAAATGTTGATGAGGACCTAGAGCAAAGGGAACCCATGTTCATTATGGTGGGAATGTAAACTGTTACAGCCACTATGGAAACTATACAATGGTATATAGCATGCAGCAATAAATAGAGTGAAATAATACCACTTGCAGCAACACGGACGGACTTGGAGATTATCATACTAAGTGAAGTAAGTCAGAATGGGAAAAACAAATACAATACAGTATCACTTTTATGTGGAATCTAAAATAGGACACAAATGAACCAAACTACAAAACAGAAAAAAATTCTCAAATATAGAGAAAAGATTTGTGGTTGTCAAGCGGAAGAGGGGTGGGGGAAGGATGAAGAGGGATTTGGAAGTTAGCAGTTGGAAACTGTTATCAAATGGATAAATAACAAGGTCCTACTATATGGCACAAGGAACTATATTCAATATCGCATGATAAAACATAATGGCAAGGAGTAGAAAAAAGAATGCACATGTGTATACATGTGTGTAACTGAATCACTTCACTGTACAGCAGAAATACATTGTAAATAAATTATACGTCAATTTAAAATGTATAATAGAAAAAATAATGATCAAAAGACAAAAAACTTCTTGCTCTGTGATAGACACTGGTAAGAATATAAAAACTCAAGCTGTAGAATGGAGGAAAATCTTTGTGCATATAGGAACAATAATTTGATTCTGAAATATACAAAGAACTCTTAAAACAAAATAGTAAGAAAACAAGCAATGCTATTTAAAAATGGGCCAAAAGCCCTAACAGGTATCTATTCAAAGACAGACAGACAGATGGTAAATAACAGATGAAAAGACACTCCATATCTCTGTCATCAGGAAAACACAAATTGAAACAATGAAATATCACTATACACTTAGTAGAATGGCTAAAATCCAGAAAATTGACACCAAACAATGATTAGGGCATGAATCAACAGGAACTTTCATATATTGCAGAAGAAAATTCATTTTCATTCAAGAAAATGATATAGTCACTTTGAAAGTTTCACAGTTTCTCAAACAACTAAGCATCCTCTTAACAACAGGATCTACCAATTGCACTGCCTGGTATTTATCCAAAGGATTTTAAATTTATGTCAACACAAAAACCTGTACAGAGATGTTTAAAGTAACTTTATTCATAATTGTTTAAATTTGGAAGCAATCAAGATGTCGTTTGGTAGGTAAATGGATAAACAAACTATGGTGCATTCAGACAAAGGAAATATATTCTGCATTAAAATGAAATGACCTATCAAGCAAAAATAAAGACAGAGGAAACAGATGCATACAGCTGAGTGAAGGGAACCAATGTGAAAAAAAACTACATATTTTTCCTACCATATGATATTTGGGAAAGCCAAAACCATGGAGGGAATTGGGCTTCTCTGACGTCTCAGACAGTAAAGAATCTGCTTGCAATGCAGGAGACCCAGGTTTGATACTGGGGTTGGGAAGGTCCCCTGGAGAAGGGAGTGGCTACCTACTCCAGCATTCTTGCCTGGAGAATTCCATGGACAGAGGAGCCTGGTGGGCTACAGTCCATGGGGTCACAAATAGTAGAACAAGACTGAGTGACTACCTTTTTTCTTATTTTCTGGAGGGAATTAAGAGATGAGTACTTGCCAGAGATTTGCAATGAGGGAGGAAAGAAGAGGTAATCATTTAGGGCAGTGAAAATACTGTGTATGATAATATAATGGTGGATGTACATACTTAAACACCCATGGCAACACACAGAAGTTCAAATGTACATTATGGACTTTGGGTGATGATGATTGTTCATATAGGTATGTGAATAACACATGTGCCACTCTGAAGGGGGATATTGATAACGGGGGAGGTTATACATGTTTGGAAGCAGAGCAGAGGGTATCTGCAACTTCCACTCAATTTTGCAGTGACTCTGAAATTGCTCTAAAAAATAAAGTATTACATAACAGTGGGGGAAAGATGTAAAGAGACATCTCACCACAGAGGATAAACAGATAGCAAGGAAATAACTACTAAAAAACTCAACATTATATGTCACCAAGGAATTTCATTTGAAAACAAAAATGAGATACCAGTGCAGATTTATGAAAACTGTGAAAACCCAAAATATCCCTATACAGCTGTAAGTTTGGTGCTTGTCATCTTTCTTAGAGATCCCAACCAGGAGTCCAAACTGGCATTCCCATTGGTGCTCTGAGTCAGGCAAGACAACTAACAAATCCTCAAGCCATTCCTTGAAAATCCAAGAGTAGTCTGCAAGATCCATTCTTATTTTTTCCCTTGAGGGAGTGTTGGGAGTTGGAGATGTTCTCCTGATACTGACACATTGCCAGGAAAGGGAAGCAGGTATGGAGGGTAAAATAGCATAAACTTGCCTGAATGCTTACTGTATTTCTTCTTGGCATTGTGCTTTACTGGGGTGCAGCACTCTATCATCCAACTTCTGGTGTTTTCACAAAGGAAATTAGGTCTGTATGTTCTTGTCTCCATGGAGGAATGGAGGCTTAGGGATTCCTAATCTTCCATCATGCTGATGCTAATGTTCTTCATTAAATCATGCCTTTCTGGGGAATTCTGAGTTTTCTTGCACCAGCAATCACATCTCTGAAGGGGAATGAATGCTCTGAACCAAAACTGGACCCTGCCTCACACTGTCCTCTTTTTCTGCAATACTCTGTGGAAGGCAGCCTTCACCTGAGCATTCCTTACACTGTAGACAAGAGGGTTCAGCAATGGGTTGAATAGAGTGTAAAACAGGAAAAGGATCTTCAGGTGTTCTTCTCGTTGACTGTTGTCAGGGACCATGTAAACGACCATGGCTATGCCAAAGTAGAACCCAACCACACAGAGGTGGGAGGAGCAGGTGGAGGAGGCTTTCTTGCGGCCCTCCTTTGACTGGATCTTCAGGATGGCCCAGAGGATGCGCACATAGGAGACCAACATCAGGGCAAGAGGCCCAACTAAGATAAGAACACCATCAGCAAAGAGGAACATTTCATTGATCCAGATGTCACCACAGGCCAATTTGAGGACAGAGCGAATGTCACAGAGGAAGTGGTTCACCTTCTGGGGCCCACAGAAGGGTAATCTTAACAAGAGAAATACTTGGACCAGGGCCAGGGCAAATCCATATGCCCAGCAAGTGATGGCGAGGATGGAGCACACTCTCCAGTTCATGATAACCGTGTACTGGAGGGGATGGCAGATCACCACATACCTGTCATAGGACATCGCCAACAAAATCAGACACTCTACTGAACCAAAACTCAACATGAGAAGCATCTGCAAATTGCATGGGACAAAGGAGATGGTTTTCTTGTGTTTTGCTAGATTTGCCAGCAGATTGGGCAAATTGCTAGAAGCACAGAACATGTCATTGAGGGTCAGGTGGGAAAGGAATAAGTACACGGGGGAGTGCAGCCTGGGATCAAAGACAATGAGTCCCAATATCATGCCATTTGCCAGCAGGTTGAATGTTTATAACAGGGAGAAGATTCCAAAGACAAGCAATTCCATGTCTTCAGTGAGCTGGAATCCTACCAGGATGAATTCTGAGATCTCTGATCGGTTGCCCTCCATTGCCAGTGACAGTCTGTAAAGGGCTGATGTGTGATGGGATGGTCAGGGCTGGATAGCAATGAAGACAGGAGTTATTTATGTGAAGCAAATTCAGAGGAAGCTCATGTTGTCCCTACATCACTGAGTTTTTTTCCTCCAATGTTCCCTTGCCTTATTTTATTTATTTTTTTTTTTACTATTTAATGTGAAGTAATTCAAATTTTTAGACAAGTATCAGGGATTATAAACAATACTCATGTATACATTTCACCAATTCTTCATGTTTGCTTTATGACATCTTTTGTCTTTATAATATTAATTCTTTTTAGACCACATATGACTAAAATGCTACCATAATCACATATTGACAATTTATTCCCAAACTTTTGAATTTTTTCTCCATAACATGCAGTCACTAGTCTGTTTTCAGTATGATTACCAAAAATTTGGAAACGTAACTTTAACATGAGTCACTACACTAAATACAGCATTTTCTGCCTCTTAGTCCAAGGTTCAAATCCAATATCACATATCATACTCATTTTCTGATCTCCTGTAATCTTAAGTAGTTAGTCTTTCTTGCCTTGACTCTCATACTTCCAAGTTCTTGTTTTGTCTAATGTTTCTCAACTGTGGTTTTCCACTGATTCTCCCTATTTTGTTGAAATGAAAACTTTTGAAAGAAAAAAGTCATTTAATTCTTTCCATTAATACACAGATAATGTTGATTTGTCACATTGGTGATTTTCATGTGGATGACTAGGTCAGGATGCTCTCTCCAAGTTATTTCCATTATAAAGTTATTAATCCATAATTTTGAAGTTCCTTCTTCTTTCAGCCTTAATAAATTATTTACACTCATCTTTTAGATTTCCTACTTCAGCCTTGGAATGAGTTATTTCACTAAAAAATATCTCCTTTTATTGAAGAACCATATTTTCAAGGCAATATCTGCTTTATTGAATGTTAGTTATTTTTTATCATGATTGTTACCAAAATTCTAGTATGTTCTTTAACATGGAAATAATTTGGAACAGTATATAAATTGTTAAGGGGATAATGTATTCTCTATTTTATGGTTTAATCCTAATACATCTTTATTGACTTCTTTTAGAGAAGCAAATATATTTCACTAAATTAATAAAAGTATTAAAGAAAATGATCTCAATATTATCATTATTATCACTAACAAGATTATGACAGCATACTGGAGGAGATGGCAGATCATCACATACCTGCCATAGGACTTGCCACCAAAATCAGGCATAGTACAAAAGCAAAGTCTGTACATTTACAATTTTTCTTTTCTTTGTATTCAGAAGTCATAGACTCTTGGAAATTTCATGCTTAGAGATTAAAGTCTCAATAGTTTTTTTCATTGTGTGAGCATGTGAAAGTCGCTCAGTCGTGTCTGACTCTTTGTGAATCCATGGAATTCTCTAGGCCAGAATACTGGTGTGGACAGCTGCTTCCTCCTCCAGGGGATCTTTCCAATCCAGGGATCGAACCCAGGTCTCCCGCACTGCAGGCAGATTCTTTACCAGTTGAGCCACAAGGCAAGCCGAAGAATACTTAAGTGGGTAGCCTATCCCTTCTCCAGCGGATCTTCCTGACCCAGGAATCGAACCGGGGTCCTAGCACTGCAGGTGGATTCCTTACCAACTGAGCTATCAGGGAAGCCCATGTGAGCACAGTGACATCTATCTATGTGACATGAGATTTTGACATCAAGTTTTCTTAAGTCTCATAGAAAAACATGAAATTGGATAAGATGCTAAGAAATAATACCTAAATGAAACACACAGATAAAAGTGATCATTGTTAATAATTTATATACTGTTTTCCATTATTAGCTGTACATAAATTTTACATATGTAATTAAAATTATATGAGCAGTATTCCTTATCTATTTCTTTCATTGAGAATAACATCATGTCTATTTTCCATGACAAATATTTCTCCGCAACATACTCTAAACAGGCATACACTATTTTGCTACATATTATTTTATTTAGTATATTACCTTCTGACTAGGTTGTATGTGAGATAATGCTAGAGTGTCTAAATTTTATACATTTTTGTGTATACTTGTTTACTTATACAAAATTCCAGGATGTGGAAGTTCTTGGTCAAATCTGTTCCTTCCTTCCTGCCTTCCCCTTCTTTACTCTTTTCCTTCCTCCCTGCCTTCCCTGTCTCCTTCTATGCTTCCTTTGATTCTTCTTTCTACCCAGCTACCTACCTATCATTCTGTCAACTATCTATTTTCAGATAGTCTAAATAAAATGTCTCCTTTCCAATAGAGTCATTAAAATAATAGCAGCTCAGGAAAATATGGTATGAATAACAAGGATATGCTATTCTCTATTGGGGCAGTGTAGTAACTGAGCTAGGGCGTTTTAAGCTATTTCTCCAACCCTAGTCAGTGAACCTGGCACTCATCCTATCCTATTTTGTAGTAGGACAATTACTTCTATCAAAACAATAATCCTGAGTCTAATAATTATCCATATTGGATGACAGCATATAAAAGTTTTGGTAAGAAATGACTATATTGCAAAACTCTTACCTATTTCAAAGAAAAAAGTTTACTGTAACTATTACCAGAGTTCTGTTCTCTAGTACCTGAGGTTACTCTATGAATATATTCATCTGTTACGTTCTTTCACCATGTCAGTGCCTTATCCAGAAGAAATGCCTACATTTGAAGAACTATAGCCAGATTACTCTCAAACAATACAGTTGGGCTAACATAAAGGACCACCACTCAATCACATTAGGAAATGATGTTGAGAAAGCTGCTGAGGAATAGAAGGCCTTGAAGGATCATCTCAAAGAACTTGTCTTTATTTTGACTAACTCAAAAAAACTCTCCCAGGGTTGATGCAGCTATGCAGAAGGCACTTGTTAAAAGCATTTAAAGGCAAAAGTATCAGCTGCTGCTGCTGAAAAACAGTGAAAGGGTTAGTGGCTAGTCATGTTTGATTCTTTTGTGACCACATGGACTGTAGTCCTTCTGGCTCCTCCATCCATGGGATTCTCAAGGCAAGAATACTGGAGTGGGTTGCCATTCCCTTCTCAAGGGGATCTTCCCAACCCAGAGATCCAACTAGCGTCTCCTGCATTGCAGGGTACATGAGACAAGGAATAAAAGTTGGAGCTAACTATAGACTAACTTAAAATTCTGAGTGGAAAAACAGGAAATAAGATGATTTGGAAATAAAAGTAATTTGAATAGCTCCAAGACGCTGCTGGGAAACTAAAAGGCTGCACATTTGACCAGCATGGGGAAATTGCTTACAAGGAATCTAAAAAGATGTCCCATGTCTGTCTAAACTTCAGATTGTAGAAGCAGGAAATTGTCCAAGTTGTTAATGACCCGAATGAGGGACGAAGGCATGTCCAAAACACATAAAGAGAGTCATTTACAAAAGTAGGTAAGGAGGCTGAAAATACATACAGAGCTGCTAGATATGTATACTTATATCAGTCAATATGCTTGCTTGTTCAATGAATTACCAGAGGCTGAAATACCCTTATAAGATTTGATTCTTTATCAAGAGATCATGGAGTAGGGTGAAGAAAAATAAAAACTCAAAAACACAAAACGGCAAAAGAATGGATGAAAAAAGCCAAATTAAAATCAGATAATGTTAATAAAACTCTTCTACTCAAAATGTGCTTTAAAAAACAATTTTCAAGCACAAATCAGTTTAGTGCTAGAGATATGCAAGTTAAACAACGGAACCCTATATTTACTTAAGATGAAACTGAATGGAAGAACAGATTTACAAATAATCTAATGTAAGCATATCAAACCCAATGAAGAGGATAAAGTACTTAACATTTAAAGAGGGAAAATAATGCAGTGAAAGATTACATTTAATAATCTACCTTGATCTCAACATATATATACAAGGGATAAATTATTTGGGGGGGTGTTTTGCTCTACTATATTCTACCTATTTTTTTTTTCTAGTTGTACTGAGTTATAACTGACATATAACACTTCAAAAGTTTAAGGCATACAGTATAATCATTTGACTTGCATACATCGTGAAGTGATTACTGCAGTAAGTTTATTGAGCATCCATAATTTCATATAGATGCAGGATAAAAGAAAAAAATTACTTTTCCTTGTGAGCACTTTTGGATTTTCTCTGTTAATTTTCAGATATAATATATAGCAGTATTAATTATATTCATCATGTTGTATAATAAATTACATCCCTAGATTTATAACTGAATATTTATACTTTTGGACCACCTTCATCTCATTTCTCCTTTCGCATTGCTACTTCTAATCTGATCTCCTTTCCTATATGTTTAGTTTTTTGCTGGTTTGTTTTTAAGTTGAGGTATAGTTGACCTTCAACACTATGTTAGTTCTAGGTGCTCAACAGATGGAGAAATCCTTTAAATCTTAGTTTTATAGGCAAGAATGATAGATTGAGAAGCTAAATATAAACATGATAAAATTTCCAGAGAAAGATAAGGATGGTAAAGAGGTAGTATTAGAAGAGATTGCATCAAAAATGTTCCAAATTGAAGGAACTTGATCTCCAAACTGATAAAAATGTATTCTGAAATAGTACAATTAAGATAATGCATTCATAAGGACACTGAAGAACTTCTGATAACTGAAGATAAAATGAATATTTAGATCAAAAATTTGCAATTATGATAAAAAATAAATTTTCAATAAATATAAATTAACAATCACACATATTTGAATCAAGACAATGGTACTGGTGTTTCAATAAATAATGCTGGATCAATTGGTTATCTATATGGATAAAAGTTAAAACATGACTTCTACCAGTATACAAAAAGTTAGGTAGGTTTTAGACTATAATGATTAAAAACAAGCTTTGTAGAACATTAGTTAGTAACTAATTAGTGAAAAATCTAAGAGGGAACGGAAAATTTTTGAAACAATTAAAACAGCATTAAACAAAAGATTGAGAAAATTAAGAGCTAACTCCTGTTTATGTAGAGGCAACATTAAGGGTAAAAATGAAATCCATAGAAAGGAAGGGACTATTTATAAAAGTATAACTAATCGAGGGCTTATATTCAGAATATTTAAAGGATTCCTGCAAATTGTTAATGAAAAGATAGATAATCCAATCTAAGTGGACAAAATACCTGAACAAACATTTCACATGAAAGAACATCCAAATGACCCACGGGCTCATTAAAAGATTAAGAGGTACTAAACCAAGTCACCAAGGAGATAGAAATTAAAATGCAAAACACAATGAGAGTAAAAATCCAAAAGTCTGAAAGTACAGGAACTTGATACGACTCTGGAGCAAGGATGAGTTACTATTGAGAATGTAATTTTGTGCACCCATTTGGGAAACTCTGGAAGAACTGACTGTTTTTAACATATGTATACCAATAATTCATGGGTTCTACTTTCAGATATGCCCCAAATCAGTGCATATATATATATATATATATATATATATATATATATATAAATTTATATAAAGATTGTATATGAATATTCATAAGATAATTATAACTTCTTTAACTATCTTCAAAGGGAAAATCCTATCATAGCTCATTAAAGAAGACTGAAAGACGGACTTCTCTCTTTACTTGACCACACAGTCCATGTGACCACACAAATATTTACTGCAGGGGCTCGTATAATTAGTCTTAGAAATGTATGATTTAATTTATTCCTAGAAAAATTAACTCTCTTGATGAGAATAATCTGGTCTATTTATACATGCAAAATTTTTTCTCTAGATATAAAAGAGTCATAGGTGCATTCCCAAAACTATGTGATCGACACTGACATCCATAAAAAGTTCTTTGATTTCAAAATATTTGAATAGCAATTAACATTGTTTGTCCTTGTAATTTGAATGAAATGGTATAAATGAGAAATCTGAAAATTTACAGCAAAGTATTTTGGTAGTAGAATAACCAGTTTTCTACACATACCTTTAATATCTTTAAATGAACAATCATGTCAAGATTCTGTCCACACAAAAAACTGTCTGTGTCTGTGAATATATTTTCCCATCATGAATTAAATGAATATAAACATTGGTTCTAGTTAAAGATATATCTTGGCTTGGGTTCCCCCAGAAGCCAAACCTGGGACAATTACTCAATTGCAAGTACATTTTAGGAAGTAATCACTGATGATACAACTAGATGAGTGGAAAAGAGAGGCAACCAAGAAAAGAGAGTCACTTAAGTTTGGATGATCAAGTAAGACAAAACTGTAGATCTTAATGGAAGTTAGACCTTAATGGAAAAATCCTGGAGCCAGAGAAGAATATATATTTCATTGCTAACCTACCTGGAGAGGAAGGGAGCTGGAGTGTCTATATACAAGCTAGTATCCGTTATTGGGTGAGAGCTCTGAGGTGGGTGGACCAAGAATTAGGGCTTTTTTCCCCTGTGTGATGGGCTACTAAAGTGCTTCTGGTTTCTGGGGGAACTACAGGCAAAGAAATGTAGGTGGAGCCATTTGGAGGTCAATTCAGTGTGCGCTGAAGTGGGAGGGCCATTATGTACGGGCCACCTGCAGCATCAGCTATGAAATTCCTGTCTGTACATCACCTCTCAAATCCAAAATTTGATTGTGCGTAATCAGGCAGAGGGATAGGTGTGGCTTTCTGGTTTTAAATGAAGAGGATAATTGTCAATTTAAAATTTTAAATGAAGAGGATAATTGCCAATTTAAAATATTTTCTAATGATTTTTTAAAAAGTAAAGTAGAATAGATATCCATAGTTAAGTGAAAAGAAAGTTTAATTTAATTTCAAAAGTTGGTTTTACTTATATTCAGCATACAGGTCTTCTTTATATCACCTATCTTGTACCTGAAAGAATTTTATAAAACTCTATTTCAATAAAATATAATCTAAAGTGTATCATCTAATATTAGCTCTGTTACTTACCACTAGCAATATGAGAATTTTTTTTAAGTGCATTACTATGTGTTGAGAATAATGAGGCAAATTTATGTGAATGATGTTTCTAGTCTGTTCACTACATGAAAGGTGATCAGCAGATTTTCAACAATAGGAAGGCATATTTAGGATGAGAATATATATTGTGCATAAAGACCACTTTCAGGGCACTCGTCAAAGAAGATAGGCTTCACTCAAAGCCTTAAACTTCATAAAAGTCTAATTTTTAATCACTAAAATTGGGGTAAAACAAACAGATAACAGACACTGATTTTAAATATGAACCCTAAACAATAAATAAATATGAACCCTAAATTTAAGAAAGAGCAAATACAGCATAACACAGATACTGATTTACTAACTTCTTATAGTGACACATCTCTGTGTTTCATGCCAGGGAGACTAAACCACAGGATTTACCATTTGATAGTTTATAAGCAAGATGAGTCAGCCAGCATGTAAAATTATTCTAAGGCCCTCATCCTATTTCAGAGCATCTCTCTAAATTCAAATTTTAGTTACTAATGTTACAGTTAATGTTAACATATATATCAAATGTTATTAGCATCAGCACAAACATTAAAAGTCTACATGGTGGTTGCTGGTTTAATTGCTAGCTCTGGTCTGTCCTCCTGTCCTGCACTGTCTGTTTAGGGATTTAGTGACTAAGTGGCTAATGCAAAGAAATAGAGAAAAACAATAGAATGGGAAAGACTAGAGATCTCTTCAAGAAAATTAGAGATACCAAGGGAACATTTCACACAAAGATGGGCTCAATAAAGGACAGAAATGGTATGGACCTAGCAGAAGCAGAAGATATTAAGAAGAGGTGGCAAGAATACACAGAAGAACTATACAAAAAAGATCTTCATGACCCAGATAATCATGATGGGGTGATCACTCACATAGAGCCAACATCCTGGAATGTGAAGTCAAGTGGGCCTTAGGAAGCATCACTATGAACAAAGCTAGTGGAGGTGATGGAATTCCAGTTGAGCTATTTCAAATCCGAAAAGAAGATGCTGTGAAAGTGCTGCACTCAATATGTCATCAAATTTGGAAAACTCACCAGCGGCCACAGGACTGGAAAAGGTCAGTTTTATTCCAATCCCAAAGAAAGGCAATGCCAAAGAATGTTCAAATTGCTGCACCACTGCACTCATCTCACACGCTAGCAAAGTAATGCTCAAAATTCTCCAAGTCAGGCTTCAATAGTAGGTGAATCGTGAACTTCCAAATGTTCAAACTGGATTTAGAAAAGGCAGAGGAACCAGAGAGCAAATTGCCAATGTCCTCTGGATCATCAAAAAAGCAAGAGAGTTCCAGAAAAAGGTCTACTTTTGCTTTATTGACTACTCCAAAGCCTTTGACTGTGTGGATCACAACAAACTGTGGAAAATTCTTAAAGAGATGGGAACACAAGAACCACCTGATCTGCCCCCTGAGAAATCTGTATGCAGGTCAAGAAGCAACAGTTAGAACTGGACATGAAACAACAGAATGGTTCCAAATTGGGAAAAGAGTATGCCAAGGCTGTATATTGTCACCCTGATTATTTAACTTATATGCAGTGTACATCATGCGGAATGCCAGGCCAGATGAAGCACAAGCTGGAATCAAGATTGCCGGGAGAAGTATCAATAACCTCAGATATGTAGATGACACCACCCTTATGGCAGAAAGTGAAGAACTAAAAAGCCTCTTGATGAAAGTGAAAGAGGAGAGTGGAAAACCTGGCTTAAAAGTCAACATTCAAAAAACTAAGATCATAGCATCCGGTTCCATCACTTCATGGCTAGTAGATGGGGAAACAATGGAAACAGTGAGCGACTTTATGTTTTCGGGCTCCAAAATCACTGCAGATGGTGACTGCAGCCATGAAATTAAAAGATGCTTGCTCCTTGAAAGAAAAGCTATGACCAATCTTAACAGCATATTAAAAAGCAGAGACATTACTTTACCAACAAAGGTCTGTCTAGTCAAAGCTTTGTTTTTTCCAGTAGTCATGTATGGATGTTGAGAGTTGGACTGTAAAGAAAGCTTAGTGCCAACAAATTGGTGCTTTTGAATTGTGGTGTTGGAGAAGACTCTTGAGAGTCCCTTGGACTGCAAGGAGATCCAACCAATCCATCCTAAAGAAAATCAGTCCTGAATATTCATTGGAAGGACTGATGTTGAAGCTGAAACTCCAATACTTTGGCCACCTAATGAGAAGAACCCAGTCATTGGAAAAGCCCTTAATATTGGGGAAGATTGAAGGTGGGAGAAGGGGATGACAGAGGAAGAAATGGTTGGATCACATCACCAACATGATGGACATGAGTTTGAGTAGATTCTGGGAGTTGGTGGTAGACAGGGATGCCTGGCGTGCTGCAGTCCATGAGGTCGCAATGAGTCGGACATGACTGAGCGACTGAACTGAACTAAGTTTAATATAGAATTGGCCTTCTATACAATTCACAACTTGACATATAAATCAAATCTCCAGCAGTTTTTTCTTGTCTTTTCCTGTCACCAATAATACCCTAACAACACTGCCTGACTCTTTGACTTCCAGACTTGTGCTCTCAAATGCCTGTCTTTCTTCATCATATCTCCTCAATATCTCATATTATCTTTAGATATACCTCTCAAAAGAGTCTATGTTTCTAACCTTTATTCTATAATCCCGGCATACAAAATGCCAGGCTAGATGAATCACAGCTGGAATCAAGATTTCCAGGAGAAATATCAATAACTTCAGATATGCAGATGTGTGTTTGCTAAGCTATGTCAGTCACATCCAATTCTGTGACCCTATGGACTGTAGCCTCCCAGACTCCTCTGGACGTGGGATTCTCACACAAGAATACTGAAGTGGGTTGCCACTTCCCCTCTAGGGGATCTTCCTGACCCAGGGATCAAACCTGCATCTCTTAAGTCTCCTGCACTGGCAGGCAGATTCTTCACCACTAGTACCACCATACCACCTAATGGCAGAAAGTGACGAGGAACTAAAGAGCCTCTTGATAAAGATGAAAAGGAAAGTAAAAAAGCTGGCTTAAAAATCAATATTAAAAAAATTAAGATCATGGCATCCTGTCCCATCACTTTATGGCAAATAGATGGGGAAAAAATGGAAACAGTGGCAGATTTCATTTCTTGGGCTCTAAAATCACTGTGGATGGTGATTGCAGCCATGAAATTAAAAGACGCTTGTTCCTCAAAAGAAAAGCTATGACAAACCAGCTGCTGCTGGTTTGTGACTGCTAAGTCACTTCAGTCGTGTCTGACACTGTGTGACCACACAGACCGCAGTCCACCAGGCTCCCCTGTCCCTGGGATTCTCCAGGCAAGAACACTGGAGTTGGTTGCCATTTCCTTATCCAATGCACTAAACTGAAAAGTGAAAGTGAAGTCGCTCAGTCGTGTCCGACTCTTAGTGACCCCCCCCCCCCCTCCCATGGACTGAAACCTGACAGGCTCCTCTGTCCATGGGATATTCCAGGCGAAAGAGTACTGAAGTGGGGGTGCTATTGCCTTCTCTGACAAACCCAGACAGCATATTAAAAAGCAGACACATCACTTTGCTAACAAAGCTCTGTATAGTCAAAGCTGTGGTTTTTCCAGCAGTCATGTACAAATGTGAGAGTTGGACCATAAAGAAGGCTGAGCACTGAAGAACTGATGCTTTCAAACTGTGGTGCTGGAGAAGACTCTTGAGAGTCCCTTGAACTGTAAGAAGATACAATCAGACCATCCTAAAGGAGATCAGTCCTGAATATTCATTGGAAGGACTGATGCTAAAGCTGAAACTCCAATACTTTGGCCACCTGATGTTAAGAGCCAACTCATTGGAAAAGACCCTAATACTGGGAAAGATTGAGGGCAGGATGAGAAGGGGGCAACAGAGGATGAGATGGTTGGATGGCATCACCAAGTCAATGGACATGATTTTGAGAAAATTCTGGAAGATAGCAAAGGACAGAAAAGCCTGGTGTGATGCAGTGCATAGGTTTGCAAAGCATCAGACATGACTGAGCAACTGAACAGCAAAAACATGCCTTATAGAAGGGCTTCCCTGGTGGCTGATGGGGAAGGATCCACCTGGAATGCAGGACACCTGGGTTCCATCCCTGAGTCAGGAAGAACCCCTGGAGAAGGGAATAGCTACCCACTCCAGTATTCTGGCCTGGAGAATCCCAAGGACTGAGAAGCCTGGCAGGACACGGTCCATGGCATCACAAAGAGTTACATGACTGGGTTTAAGCACTCACCCCCACATGCCATAAAGGAAACTCAGTAAACATATTTTAAAATTCTAATTAATTTTAATATATACATAGAAATGTTTATCTAGTAAGAAAATGATAAAGAACATTAATAATGTTGTTTCATTATGTTGTTTCATGATGAAACATGTTTCATCATGTATTACATGATGAAAATTAAGGGGCTGTATCTTTATATTAGTCTTCAAACTTTCCCCATCCTACCTGGTGTCTGCAGAGACCAATCACTGCTTTCCTTTACCTGTTGCATGTATGGCTGAGTTCCTTTGCTGTCCATCTGAAACGATCACTACATTGTTAAACAGCTATACTCCAATATAAAATAAAATAAAAAATTTTTAAAAAGAAGTGAAACCCCTTGCTCGCATACCTCATACTCACTCAGTAGACTCTGACAGCTTATAAGCTTAGGTCAGGGCCAGTGAGAATCCTTTTCCAGTAACTTCCTGTTAGCAAACCATCCATTCGCCACTTTTAAACAGCAGAAGACAGATGAATATGAATATGAAAGCTCTGTTATCCTCATGAACTGTAACCTGAATTCCAAGATTAGAATGCTGAAACACGCGTGAAAATAACCAAATTGCTGCAGTGTAGAGGAAGGTATTAGGAAGCCTATCCCTCACTAACATTACAACACAGACAGGATTCTCTTTTTCTTTTTGCCTTTGGTAAAATTTAAGAACGATATATTTTCATTTATTGTACTATTTTTAAAGATTGACTTAAATAAATGTAAAGAGAATAAAAGAAAAAGTATTCACTGAAAAATTGCCATTTACAAACACATGTCAAATAGAGAAGTTGCTTTTGTAGTAGGGACATTTTACACTTTTACCAGCTAGAACTTCCCCCCAAAATTTGATCAGTGACAATGGTAGTCATGTTATCCCACTCCAGGAGATGACAAAGGTTTATCCCCAGATGAGGACAATAATCCCTGGAGAGTAAACCTGGACAGTAAACCAGGACACACTAAATTCGTACATGTACTGGCTTACTTGCTATAAAATAAATAATAAAGGGATCTTTATCAAGTAGCTAGAGCATTTCTCCCAGCCACTTATTAACACCTCCCTCCTGGGCAGCAAAGAAAATGATGTTAATGTTCCTCACTTCTCAGGCAGGAGGACATCTCCAGGATGCAGGAGAAGAGGATGGTCCTCAGCTGAGAAAGAAACGAAAGACAGTGAAGGACAAACTGCAAAATACCTCTGGCTTCATCAGCTGTAGGGTGAGGCATCAGCTTTAGATGCTCTTTCAGTTTGATATCACGACTCAGGGACATTGAGTTTCACCAGCCTCTTCCCATAAGTGCGACTTGGGCGGGAGGGTTCTGATTAGGAACAAGAAACCTATGTTTAGACAGCGTGAGTATCAGATGTTACTCAGAGAAAGGGGTCTTCACAAAGGTGGCTTTTTCCTTCTTCCTAAACCTGATGATTTGTCAGCCTTCTGTCTTGCTTTTCTGCTGGGAGCCAGCACACGAGATCCTACCCATGACAAGGCCATGAGGGAGAAAACCTGACGGGCAAGGCGGACCAGGTTTTCAGGGATTCTGAAAAGCTGCCCCCGATGCTCACCTTAAAGATGATATCTGTCTTTCTGATGCCTGCTTCAATAGACTACTCCCTAATTTCTGTGACACAGGCAGAAGGCCTTCCCTGATCTCTACCCAAATAAGAATCAATTTAGAAATTTAATCAATAAGTTTCCCAGGTGGTGGTATTTTATGAGATTATCCAGGGTGAAAGGAGTGTTTTAATTTAAACTCCTTTGCTGGTAGTTTATTTGCCAAATTCATTTATGCCCTTGGTACTAATATGCATGATTGCTTATATTATCCTAATCATAAAATAGCATAAAGAACCTGATTATATAAAAGCCCTAATAGACATAGAGCATTTTTGAGGGGTGAAGGAGTCGTATTAGAAAACATAAGAAAAATTATTCTAAAGGTGGTTATTGGGTCGACGTTTGCTTGCTGTGTTTTGCTTGCTGTGTTTTTGCTTTTAATGTGCTAAGGTCGTGTTATAGAAACCATTGTTAATATAGTTAAAGATCTAGAGAAATAAGAACTTAGCCTTAGTGTGGTAACAATGAAATGGTTGTAATTGTCAGCCAGGAGTGCTAGGCAGAAGCTGCCTCACCAAAGTCACAGAGTCAGTGTGGGGTAAACTTCTTAGATAAACGCAACTGACAACTTCTGCAGAAGGATTAATTTTTGTATTAACAAGGTTATACTTCTACTTGTACTGTTGCCCTATGAGACTGCTACCTTTCAGTTAAGGTCACAATAGAAACAGAAAATAGGTTTACATTCACCTGACTTGCATAAAATGTTAATAGGCCCCCAGGTCAGAAGATAATGTACAAGACCCTCATAAACAAAGACGTATGCAGAAAACACCCTGGTTTCGTGAAGGACAAGCTGACGTAATGTTAAACTATCTTCCCCTTAGAAATGTACTAACTTAGGGTATAAAAGTTATGGTAAAAATAAAGCATTGCCAGACTCTGCTAGACCCTGCAAACACCCTCGTCTGGTCATTCTCATTCTCTCTCTCTCTCTCTCTTTCTCTCCCTCGCAGACTTGGCCCTATCAAGGCTGGTCTCATGTGTCTTCTCTCTATCTCTCGCCAACGCCATTCATCCTGAGGGTATCCCCTGGATCCTGTCGAGGCTGGACCCCAGCACTTTTCTGTAAAAAAAAAAATTAACCAGTATAAAAATAATAGTTTGTTCAAACAGGGGGTATGGTACACTTCTGGTATATTTTTCTCAAATTGGGCTGGAATGTAGAGGAAAACTCACAGAGATGGGGAATGGCTGGAGCTGAGTCACCTGCTCTCTGGAGCCAGTGCAGGTGATGATGAGTCCCAGACACCTTTTCTGTCCTGATGGAGAAGACAGGACGCAGGAGCCTCGAGATGTGAGGGTTTTAGAGTCTGATCACTTAAAACCAGCCCATTCCCCAGAGACATTGCTGTGGGGCCCAGGGAACAAATTATTAAGTGTCTTCACCAGTCTCCATCTTTCCTAAAAAGCAGTGCAAAACTTTCCCCTCCCCTCTTGGCCTCCAGCTTTGTTATCCGTGTGTGGTGTGTGTGTGTGTGCAAGCACACACACAGTATATGTACCTGCTTATGCCAAGAAGAAAGAACTCAGAAAGATTGGCAAAGATGTCTTTACTCAAGAGGGTCTGGTATAAAAATTTTACATACGTCATGATTTATTGATTAAGTCCCAGAGCACAATCCCCAAGGATATGAAAGTATCATGTACTTGATCTTGAAATTGCTCCTGTCTCCACATCCTACTTTTGAAAATTTTCATGATTTAATAAATGCAATCCCCATGGAGCTTGTTAGTGCAGCCCCTCAAAGGGCTGTAACTTTCTAATGGAATGAATGATCTCTGTCTGCTGAAAAGTGTTAATGTGCACTAATAACCAAAATTTTCATTGCAGATGCTAATCATTACTTGGAAGCTCATGTAGACTAAATCCTATTTTATTGCCTAAACGCTTTCCTGATTTAAGTTACTTCTTCAGTATTTGTCTCATTAAAAAAAAAAAAAATTTTCCCTTAAAGGTATATCCTATATTTAGAGAGAGCATTGTGATCTCTGTATTGTAAGCACTGAATTTAGACAATGGATGGCTTTGCCTGCACCCACAGATCCACAGGAAAACACACAAACCTGATGTCTCAGGTAGCTTACAATCACAACTATACAGGTCACTTTAGCCCTTGATGTCATTCAGTCCCTCAGTCATGTTCGGCTCTTTGTGACCCCACGGACTGCAGCACACCAGGCTTCCCTGTCTTTCACCATCTCCTAGAGCTTGCTCAGACTCATGATTGAGTCAGTGATGCCATCCAACCATCTCATCCTCTGTCATCCCCATCTCATGCCCTCAATCCTTCCTAGTATCAGGGTCTTTCGCAGTAATTTGGCTCTTCATATTAGGTGGACAAAATATTTTGAGGCTCCCTGAAATCATACTATATTTCCCTAGCCTTCTCTCAA
Organism: Muntiacus reevesi; assembly: GCF_963930625.1. Taxonomy (NCBI): domain Eukaryota; kingdom Metazoa; phylum Chordata; class Mammalia; order Artiodactyla; family Cervidae; genus Muntiacus; species Muntiacus reevesi. The sequence goes on along the minus strand of NC_089254.1, from coordinate 101,545,358 downwards.
GTGATTTTTTTTTCTTATTTTCTCTTTCTTTAAACCTTCCATAAGTCCTTCCACACATTGTCTCAGTTATTGAGAACATGTAAGCAATCAGATGGGAATTTGTACAGCACTAACACACAGACTGAGTTACTGAATTTGTCCATTTGTCTCAATTTCTCCGCTCTTACTGTGAAGTTAATGAGTTTCCCCACTAACCATGGCCAGTCTGCAACTCACGCCCTGAATCCCACCTCTCTTGCCTACTCAAAAGTTTCTCTCCAGCAATTTCCAAAGTTTCTCCTATTTTGTCTACTCAGTGAGAATACTAGATTTATTTCAAATATACCAATTATGTATTTTCTAGATCCAATGATCAGTTCTCGGTTGTCATCTGACTCGTCCTGCCAAGCTTTTGACACTGTTGATTCCTCTCTCTCCTTGAAAGTTTTCTTCACCCTGCTATCAAGATACTATGCTCCTCAATGGTCTTTCTACTTTTTTTATTGCTCTTTCTCAATCTTCTTGCTCATTCCTCATTTCCTTCCTCAGATCTAAAAACACTGGTGTTCTGCAGAGTTTGTTCTTTGCATCTATTCACTTTGTAAAGGACCTTGTGAACCCCAGGGATTTCAACACATTTCTTTTGTCAGTAGCACATAAATTAATAGTGAAAACCAATTCTCTTCCCAAAATGCAGTGGTCCAGAATAAATGCTTTCTGTACATCACAATGAATCAGCAGGTCCTTTGACTTCCTGTCTTGTAGAGTAATCCCAATGCCCTAAAGCCACTATAAGCTTTTCTCTCATGCATTATGCTATCTCATGTTAAGAGGGTGCCTGGGATATAACAAATAACATTATAGACTCTGTGTGTGTGTGTGTGTGTGTGTGTGTGTGTGTGTGTGTGTGTAAATGTATTTCCATGTACTTAAACTTACCTTCACATTTTTCTTATCCTAACTGTCTTTGGTGATTTTGTCTATTTATATATATTTTTTATTGCTAAATACACCTAAAATGATCATTCTCGTCTCGGACAGTGACAATAAAATTTAGTCATGATTACAAAAGTTTTATTAGCATTTGAGTACAGGATCTGTGGTCTGCTTAGGATCAAATCTTAATGTTTTTTTGATCCTTCAACCTTGGCTACACCTTCCAGAGGCTGTAAGGATGCTGGTTCTCACCGTGGTTGCAGGGCTGTTTGTTTTCCAGAGTACCACAGAGCTGGAATGATGGTGATGGCAACAGGATAAGTTAAAACCCTTCAGACCTCATTTTTCTTAAAAAGATCAGCAGTTTTCCCTGGATGAACACTGAGATTTTTGCAAGCTTTCAACTCTGGGTTTTGAAAAAGATGATTTGGAAAAATTTTGTCAGTGTTCAGTGGGCTTTTCTGAAGTAGAGAACTTTTAGAAGTCTTTACTCATTTATTCCTACTGAACAGTACTTTTTTTTAATGAAAAGTATATTTTCTGTCTATGCAGAGATAATATAACTGGTCTTCAAAATACATGAACTTAGATGAATTTCAAGAACATTTTCTAGATTTTCATATGACAAACTCCTGCCTGTCTAGGAGCCTGAGAAGTAGATTCTGTGGTCCTCATGACTTCTTCCATTTCAGGCCAAATTGTACAGCACTGTTCCATTGTCGGGCTTTATGAAAAAATGAGGAAGATTTAGCACACAGGAGATGCCGTTTTGCTTTTTGAATCAATCTCTCATCCTTATCTTGGTTTATGGATTGAAGAATACATACACATACACACTTTGTCCACAAAATGGTATTTATTTCCCTGTGATTTTAATTAATTTTTAAGGTAAAATTTGATTATGTGCTCCTTTGAGATGATCTCAGAGAAATGCAGGCATGGGCAACTTGATAAGGAATTTAGATATTATTATTGTGACTTAGAGCTAAATTGGAATTTTTTGTGTGTCTTATTCAAATAATGATCTAATTTTCTAGAAGACCCAATTTTTAAGACTTATAATTAAGAAAAAGAAGTCTGCTTTCAAACTTAAAAAAATTATATTTCATGGTGGAGACTCTTCCAATATATTTGTAAACAATTTATTTGATAACTGACTTCCATATGGCATTGCTTGGCACTTGGTTAACTGATATTTATTTGATTATTTCTCATAACTCTAAACTAAAGTGTCAAATTTCTTGGGGATAAATATCAAAATACCACAGATTCCATGGCTTCAACAAACGAAATATACTTTCTTACTGTCCTAGTAGCTAGATGTCCAGGATCAAGGATTCAGTGCATTGGTTCCTTCTAAATTCTCTCTCGGGCTTGTAGATGGCAGTCTTTTCATTGTGACTTTACCTGGTTTTACTTCTGTATATGTCTGCGTCCTGATCACCTCTTCTATGAGGAGTTCAGTCAAATCATATTGTGCCTAACCTAATTACCTTATTTTAACTTACTGACCTTTTAAATATGCAATCTTAAATACAGACACATTCTGAGGTACTGATGGTTAGAGCTTCAACATTTACATTTTCCGGAGACAGGATTTTCCAACAACTCTTAATGATTTGTTGAGAAAGGTCAAGTTGTTAATGAAATCAGAAGAGTTTAGGCTTTGAATGAGTGTATTTTACAAGTAGATAGATAGGAGAAGGCTATAAAACTTGTTTAAAGGGAAATACAAATAAACCTCACATTCACACAGACTTTCTTCCAACAGGTATTTTCCAAACAGTGCTCAAGAAAATGAACCAAAATTTGCAACAGGGATTGGGGTTATTGGCAAACAAAAAAGAGAGGTTTAGGGATGAGATTATAGAAAGAAAGTATATGTAGAAGAGCATTTCCCAAAAATATGTGTGAGATGTTTTCTTGGGCATTGCCCAAGTCCTAACTTACAAAAATGTAACTGAAATACACATGCTTTAACAAATCTAAAACCAAGCCCTAAAAGAACAATATGATCCTCAACAAGTTTAATTGCCTTTAGAGGGGAAAAGCAAAGCCTCATTAACCTTAATATATGATAAAATATCTATAGTCTTTGTCATTTATTATTCCAAATATAAAAAATCAGGAAAAAATGATCAATAACCAAGAGATACAAGAGCCAATAGAACAGATCTCAGACATACCACAGACACTGAAGCTACAAGACTTCAAAATAACTGTCATTTATGTCAAAGAGACCAGGAACAAAGTTACACAAAATTTAAAAGCTAATATTTAAATGAAGAATCAGAATCCTCAAAAATAATCAGATATCATATGTGCACAAATAATAATAGGTGAAATTAAGAAAACACTGTGCAGATTTAATAGCAGACTAGACACTGGCAAGAACAGGATCAATGAGCCTAAATGGAGATCAACAAAAAACATTCAAGTCAAAGCATTAAAAGAAAAATAATTTAAAAAGTGGAGTAGAGTCTGAAAGATCCGTGGGGACATGGTTAAAAAAAAGTTAACCATACTCAAGAGAAAAGTCAAATAAAAAGGCAAAGCGATAGTCAAGAAGGTGGAGGAAGAAGACTCAGAGTTCATTTCTTCCCAGGGGCACACCAAAATTTTTAAGTATTTACAGAAGGATTATTGATGAGAAAGATCAGAAGAATGGCAGGAATGATCTTGTTAAACTAAAGCTAAAAAGAAGGAACCACAATGAGACAGGTAGGAGGATCTGAGTCACAGTAGAATCACCCCTTGGTGGGTGACCCACAAGAAGGATGACAATTACAATTGCAGAATTTCTTCCTAAGAAGCAAGGACTCTGAGCCCTACATCAAGCTGGATAGCTACATGCAGAAGAATCACACTGGACTACTCTCTCACACCATGTACAAAAATAATTTAAAATGTCTCAAGTAATTAAATGCAAGACCTGAAAATATAAAACTCCTAGAAGAGCATACAGGCAGAATTATCTCTGACATAAATCATAGCAATTTTTTTTTTTTGGATCTGTCTCCTAATACAAAGGAAATAAAAGCAAAAATAAATGAATGGGATTTCAACTTAAAAGCTTCTGCACAGAAAAGGAACAATGGATAAAATGGAAAAAGAAAAAACATATAAAATGGGAGAAAATTTTTGCAGACATCATGACTGACATGGGTTAATAATCAAAATATGAATAGCTCACACAAGTCAATTTGAATAAAACAAACAATCCAATCAAGAAAAAGGCAGTGGGAATTCCCCAGGGCTTAGGACACTGTACTTCCACAGCAGGTGGCCTGGGTTTGATTCCTGGTTGGGGAACTAACGCCCTGCAAGCTGTGGGGTGCAGCCAAAAAGAAAACAGAAATGGGCAGAAGACCTCAAAGGCATTTTTCCAAAGAAGATATACAGATGGCTAACAGGGATATGAAAACATGCTCAACATCACTGAGGACAAGAAGACATTTTATATATATATATATATAGTTTTAGTTGCTAAGTTAAGTATTCACTAACTCTTTCTGGGCCTTCTAGGCAAAATAGGGAGGAAGTGGTGAAAATAATAACAAAGTCTTGAAAACTTTTGTTATTGGTGAAAACAATAACAAAACAAATAATAACACAACTAACTCTTTTGTGACCCCATGGACTATAGCCCACCTGGCTTCTCTGTCCCTGGGACTTCCCAGGCAAGAATACTGGACTGGGCTGCCATTTCCTTTTACAGGGAATCTTCCCAACACAGGAATCAAACCCACATCTCTTGCATTGGCAAACAGATACTTTACCACCGAGTCACCTGGGAAGCTTATATATATATATACATACACATATACACATATGGTGATGCTGAACGTCTCTCAGTCATGTCCAACTCTTTGTGACCCCATGGACTATACAGTCCATGGAATTCTCCAGGCCAGAATACTGGAGTGGGTAGTCTTTCCCTTCTCCAGGGGCTCTTCCCAACCCAGGAATCGAACCCAGGTCTCCCGCATTGCAGGCAGATTCTTTACCAACTGAGACACAAGCAAAGTCCAATAATACTGGAGTGGATAACCTATCCCTTCTCCAGAGGATTTTGCCAACCAAGGAATCGAATTGGGGTCTCCTACATTGTGGATTTGTTACCAACTAAGCTATCAGGGAAGCCCTATATACACACACACACACACACACACACATACACATATATATACAGTGGAATATGACACAAAGAATGAAATGCTGCCATTTATAGCATCATGGATGGACCTAGAGAATATGATGCTTAGTTAAATAAATTAGACAAAGACAATATTTTACATTATCACTTACATGTGAAATCTAAAACTAATACAAAAAATGTATATGTACAAAAGAAACACTGATACAGAAAAACTACTCATTATTAATGGGAAGGGAAAGGGGAGGGGCAAAGCATGAGGAAAGGATTAAGAGATATAAACTGCTACATATAAAATATATAAGCAACAAGAATATATTGTATAGCATGGGTAACTAGAGCCATTATCTTGTAATAACTGTTAATGGGGTATAATCTGAATACTAAATCATTAAGCTGTACCCCTGAAACCAATATTGTAATCAACTATACTTCAGTTAAAAAAAACAAAAACTTCTAGAATGAAACATACCCAGTATTTTCTTGGACACTGATCCTAGTGTTCCTTTTTGTGTATATCCCCTCAGACAATGGAAGCAAAAACAAACTAAATAAATGGGAATACATCAAACTATGGGGAAAAATGGGGAGACTTCTCAAAACATTGAAAATAGAACTATCAGATGGTCCAGCAATTCAAACCCTGGGTATTTATCCAAAGGAAACAAAAAACACTAATAAAAAACACATGCACCCTAATGTTCCCAGCAGCATTATTTACAATAGCCAAGATATGGAAGTAACCTAAGTGCCTATCAACAGATGAATAAATAGAGACACTGTGGTATATGCAATGGAATATTACTCAGTTATAAGAAAGGATGAAAACTTGCTATATTTGATAACATGGATGGAACTAGAGTCATTATGCTAAGTGAAATAAGTCAGACAGAGAAGGATGAATACTGTATGTTTTTATTTATATATGGAATTTAAAAACCAAAACAAATGAACAAATATTATAAAACAGAAACAGAGACATAGAAAAGGGAACAACCAGATGAGTGCCAGAGAGGAGGGAAGAGAAAGGAATAGGTGATGGAGGGAATTAAGAGACACAGACTTCCAGCTGCAAAATAGAGTCATGGCATGAAAGGTACAGTATGGAGAATATAGCCAACAACAATTAGCAACTCTGTATAGTGATAAATTACAAGTAGACTTATCCTGGTGAACATTTTGAAATGTACAGAAATAGCAAATCACTACATTCTGCAGCATGAACCAACACAGGGTTACAAATCAACTAGGGCTTCCCAGGTAGTGACCTGGGAATCTGGTGGTGGAAAGGAATCTGTCTGCCAATGCAGGGGACATAAGAGACATGGGTTTGAACCCTGAGTTGGGAAGATCCCCTGAAGTAGGAAATGGCAACTCACTCCAGCATTCTTGCCTGGAAAATTCCATGGGCAGAGGAACCTGGCAGCTACAGTCCATGGGTGGCAAAGGGTCGGACACAACTGAGTACATAGGTCAATTATACTTCAGCAACAACCAACCAACCAAACTCATAGGATAAGGGATCAAGTTATTGGTTATTATGTATGGGGGAGGGGACTGGGACAATTGGATGCAGGCAGACAAAAGCCACAAACTTCTGGTCATAAGATAAATATATACTAAGGAGGTGATGTACAATACAACAAATATAGTTAACACTGATGTATAGTATATATGAAAATTGTTTGAAGAGTAAATTCTAACAGTTCCCATCACAAGGAAAAAATTTTTCTGTTTCTTTAATTTATATATATATATATATATATATATATATATATATATATATATATGAGATGATGGATGTTTACTAAACTTGTGATAAAAATTTACTATGTATGCAAATCAAGTTATCATGCTCTGTATTTTATATAGTCCCATATCAACTATGTCTCAATAAAGCTAAAACAAAAATAAAAATTAAAAAATGGCACAAATGCACATTTTGAGGGGACTACTTTGAAATATTTCCCAGCATGATAAAAGTTATGTTTCCATGAATGCTGACAGTCCAGCAAATAAGAGGCAAGATAAATAAAACTAAAACATCACTTGGGCATATTATAGTCACACTCAGAAGACCAAAGAGAAAACATCCTCAAATCTCAGAGAAAATAACTATACCCATTACCATCAGGGAGCACTTCTTTCAAAGGGAAAAAAAGATTTTGTGTAGTTTCTTGCAGTGCACCTACTGGCAATGAACACTTGTTTGGTTTTTTGTTTTCCTTTTTTTGGGGGGGTCTATATTGGATCCTTGGGATTTAGTCCTATCTATTATTTCTCACTTGGACTTATTTCCCAGTAAATATAGGTAAATCTAGGTTCTGAGAAATTTCCTTTAATTGACCGCTTATTCACTTTTTCTGTGTTCCCAGATATGGATTCAAGTACTAATTTCACATAAGCTAATAAGTGATGTAAAAGCATAATTCAGTGCACCAAGATGCACTGTTTCAGAGTAGGAGACTTATTTGTAGGCCTTGCCCTTATGATTACTGCTTTCAATAATCACTGTTAAGTCTTGCCGCAGGGTAAACCACAAGAGATTTTGAACTATCCACTCTTCCTCCCTCCAAAATACAAAATGACAACCCTGAACTGAAAATCAAAAATCTTCATCGTTAAAGAAAGAAGTCGATAAATTATGTTTAATTAAATTTAAAAGCTGTTGCTCTGTGAAAGATACTAGTAAAAATAAAAAAAGTGAAGCCACAGAGCAGAGATCTTTGCTCACACAGGATGATGACTGGATTCCAATATATATACAAAGAACTCTCAAAACACAATAGTAATAAAACAACCTAATTTAAAAATAGGTGAAAACTGTAATAGGCACCTATTCAAAAAAGATATACGAGTTGAAAATAAGCATATGAAAAACACGTATCTGTCACTGGGGAAATGCAAATTTTAAAAAAAATGAAATATCACTATACTCAGTAGAATGGCTAAAATCCAGAAAGAAATAACACCAAACACTGACTAGGATATGAATCAACAGGAACTTTCATATACTGCTGAGGAGAATTCATTTTCATTCATTGTGAAATGGTACAATCACTTTGAAAGGCAGTTTGACAATTTCTTAAACACACTGCTTGGTATTTACTCAAAGGATGTGAAAAGTTATGTCCACACACAAACCTGCACAGAGATGTTTTAAAACCACTACAATATTGTAAAGTAGTTACCCTCCAATTAAAATAAATAAATTAATTTTAAAAAACAGTTAAATTCGTAATTCCCTAAATGTGGAAGCAATCAAGATGTCTTTCAGTCGGTAAATAGATAAACTGTGGTGTATCCAGACAACAGAAAAATACTTTGCGCTAAAATGAATGATCAAGCAAAAGAAAAGAAAAAAAAGGCAGAGGAAACTTAAATCCATACAACTGAATGAAGGGAACCAATGTGAGAAAAAATTACATACTTTATAATTCCAACCATATGACATTCTGAAAAGCCAAAACTATGGAAGCATAAGAGATGAGTGGTTGTCAGGGATCAGCAATGAGGGAGGAAGGAAGAGGTGATTTTTTAGGGGGTAAAACTACTCTATATGATAATATAATGGTGGATATACATAATCATACGCTTGTGCAAACACAGAGAGTATACAACATCATGAGTGAAACCTTATGTAAGTGATGGACTTTGGGTGATAATATTGTGTCAATGCAAGTTGATGAATGATAATAAAGGTACCACTCCATGGAGAGAGTGATATGGGGGAGGTTATGTGTGTGCAGAGGCAGGGGGTAAATTGGCTATATCTGTATCTTCCACTCAATTCTGCTATGACTCTAAAACTGCTCTAAAAAGTAAAGTTTATTACAGTACATAGTAATGGGCAAAAGATACAAAGAAATACCTCGCCAGAAAAGATATACAGATGGTAAGGAAGCACATGCAAACACATTCAATATCATATATCAGGGAATCTCCCATTACAACGAGATAACACTACACATCTACATGAAGTGTGAATATTTAAAAATCTATGTATAAGTGTAAAAAGTTGGCGCTTGCTCTGTTTCTTTGTGGTCCCAACAAGGAGTCCAAATTGCCATTCCCATGCTCTAAGTCAGGCACGACAGAAAACAAGCCTACAGGCTTCCTGCCCGACCTGAAAAGCTAGAAAGGATAGGCATGGGCCATTCTTTTTGTCTTTCTCTCCTGCAGGAGAGCTGGGAGTTGGGAATTTTTGACAGATCCTATCACTGGATCAGGGAGGAGAAGGCGGTCTGGTGGGTCAAATGCCATATATTGGCCTAAAAACTTCACTGCATCTCTTGTTGGCTTTGTCCTAGTCTGGGGTACTGCAAACTCCAACATGTTTTCTGGTGTCCCATGACGGCAATTTGATCTATGTTGTCATCTCCATGGAGGAAGCGGGGCTTGGGGTTCCTATTCTGCCATCTTGATGATGTTACTCTTCGAGAACTCTCATCCTTAAGTCATGCATTTTGTTGGGAAATTTTTTAAACCATCAATCTGCCCTGTGTCACACTGTCCTCTTTTTCTTCAATACTCTGTGGAAGGCAGCCTTCACTTGAGCATTCCTTAGACTATAGATGAGGGGGTTCAGTAATGGGTTGAAGAAAGTGTAAAACAGGAAAAGGATTTTCTGCGGCTCCTCTCGATTATCATCATCGGGGATCATGTAAACCATGAGGACTATGCCAAAGTAGAACCCAACCACACAGAGGTGGGAGGAGCAGGTGGAGAAGGCTTTCTTGCGGCCCTCCTTTGACTGGATCTTCAGGATGTCCCTGAGGATGCGCACATAGGAGACCAGCACCAGGGAAATGGGAGCAATTAAGATAAACACGCCATCTGCAAGGAGGAAAACGTCGTTGATCCAGGTTTCACCACAGGTCACTTTGAGCACAGACCGGATTTCACAGAAGAAGTGGTTTACCTTCTGGGGCCCGCAGAAGGGCAGCCGTAGAAACAGACTTACTTGGACTATGGCCAGGGAAAATCCACACGCCCAGCAAGCGATGGCCAGGAATGTGCACACCCTCCAGTTCATGATGACCGTGTACTGCAGGGGGTGGCAGATCGCCACAAACCGGTCATAGGACATCACCACCAAAGTCAGGCACTCGACAGAAGCAAAGGCCAAATAGGAAACCATCTGCATAGTGCACGAGAAATAGGAGATGGTTTTCTTGTGTTTCACTAGGTTTTCCAGCATATTGGGCAAATGGCTGGAAGCATAGGCGACGTCAGTGATGGCCAGATGAGACAGGAAGTAGTACATGGGGGTGTGCAGTCTGGGGTCAAGAGAGATGAGTCCCAAGATCATGCCATTTGCCAGCAGGTTGAAGGTATATAACAGGATGAAGATAACAAAGAGGAGCAACTCCATGTCTTCACTGAGCTGGAAGCCCAGCAGGATGAATTCTGCGATCCATGACTGGTTGCCCTCCATCCCCAAAGGCAGCCTCTAAGGGGCTGAAGTGTGATGGGAAGGTCAAGCTGGACAGCAACGAAAATCAGAGTTACTCATGGGAAGTGAATTTGGAGGATGCCTGTGTGCCTGACACTCTGTCTCTGAGGTTTTGTTTTTTTTTTTTTTTTTTTTTTTTTTTTTTTTTCAGTGCTTCCTTTGTTTTTTATTTTTTATTGCAAAGTAATTCAAATTTTCAGAAAAATCAGAACATATAAACAAATCTAATATACACATTTTATCATTTTTTAATGTTTCTTTTATCATTTCTTTTACATGTATGTGTTTTGTTGATTTTCTGTGGACCACATAAGTGAAACCATAATGCCAATGCATCCCTAAGCTGTTTATTATTCCCAGAACAAGGATATTCACTAATCTATTTTCATTATCTTTACCAAAGTCAGGAGATATGACATCAATGATTCCCTATTCTAGGTACAGATTTCAGCCTCTCTGGTCTAAGATTCAAATCCAGTATCACGTAACATATTTTATCTCCTCTAATCTGAAATAGTTACTCTTTCTGGCCTTGACAGTGATAATTTTGAAGAGTATGAGCTCTTGTTTTGTATGTCTCTCAATTATGATTTTTCCAGTGATTACCCATATTTTAAGTTCAGATTATAAATTTTTGTTAGAAAAGAAATGTCCCTAATCTTAAAATCTTTAATGAATACATCTGCAGATGATGTTAATTAATCTCAATATAGGTGATACTAATGTGGGTTAATTGGCTGAGGTGGTGTTTCCAAATTATCTTTATTATTATAAAGTTATTAGTCCATAATTTTTAAGTTCTTTCTTCCTTCCGGCTTAACAAATTATCCTACACTCATCTCTGTGGTTTCTAGGTGAGCATCTTCTATCACTGCTGTCTGTTGATCAGGACATGAGTTTAATGTTACCAGAAAAAAGGACACAATTAGAAATTTTAATAATTTGAAAATTGCTCTCTTACAAAAAATACTAGGAATAATCCATGCAATTCAAACAAAGGGTTTCATCTGGGTGTTCCTGACTATGCATAAAGTCAGGGACCATAAAATATATGTTGAGAAAATGGCAACACCTAAATAAACGAATGTCTTATACCTGCTTTGAAGTGACGCTTACATGAAAGTTTCAGGGAAATTCTCTATGAAAAAGTTAAATTTACCAGAAAGTAAATAAACTAAGAAGGAATTCTGAAGAAATATTTGGTAGCATTTTCAACTTTGCAAAGTATCAATGAAAGGGAGGCAACAATTAAGAGGACCATGGCCCTTTAGGAGCAGCGGCTTGAACAAAGTGGCGGGACAGTCCTCGATTCCTGTTTCTATGATGTGATTTCATTCGGAAGGGCTTGTATAAATATTAAGTTGGCAATATTATGCAATGTTGCTGTAACTATGTGGGCTCACTCAGTCACGTCTGACACTCTGCGGCCCAATGGACACAGCCCACCTGGCTCCTCTGTCTGTGGGGTTTTCCAGGCAGAGTGGGTTGCCGTTCCTTCCTGCAGGGAATCTTCCCAACCCAGGGATAGAACCCACCTCTCCTGAGTCTCCTGCATTGGCAGGCAGACTTTACCACTGTCACATTACATGGTGAAAAATGAATAGGGTAACATCTTAACTATTTAGGATGATTTTTTTGTCTGAATAAACTTTATTATATTTATTATATCTTCATCTGTATTACCATCATTTTCAGTTCAACTAAAAGTTTTAAAAAATAATAGTGAAGATAGATTAAATTTCTTGAATAATACAGCACTGAAATAGAAGAAAATTTTGATACCAAAAATAGAATTCCTCCTTCCTAATAGAGCTAATAAAATAACAGCAGCTCAAAATAAGAAGTTTTCATTGGTCACTATGTACAATTTTCTACCCAGGCCATCCTATAACTGAGCTAGAGAGATTTATGCTATTTCCTCAACACTAATCAGTGGAATTGGTACTCATTTTAACATATTTTGTGTTAAAACAAATATTTCTCTCAAGTACAGTAATTTATAATTTTAAAGATTATCCAGATTAAATAACAGCTTAGGGGAGAGTGAGTAAGAAATAACTATAATGCAAGTTTGACAATGTAAAAAATAGTTTACAAAAATCAACTAATAAGGGAGAAGAATTATGAGAAGGAAGAATAAGAAAACAATTTCCCACATTTTTGAAGTGGGAAGTTAAAGGGTTGAAATTTGAAGTAGATTGCTTATAGACATGAAGACTAATTGCCAATTTAAGGTGTAACCAATAAGTACTTTCTGCTGCTGCTGCTGCTAAGTCGCTTCAGTCGTGTCCGACTCTGTGCGACCCCATAGACGGCAGCCCACCAGGCTCTACCGTCCCTGGGATTCTCCAGGCAAGAACACTGGAGTGGGTTGCTATTTCCTTCTCCAGTGCATGAAAGTGAAAAGTGAAAATGAAGTTGCTCAGCCGTGTCCAACTCTTAGTGATCCCATGGACTGCAGCCTATCAGGCTCCTCCATCCATGGAATTTTCCAGGCAAGAGTACTGGAGTGGGTTGCCATTGCCTTCTCCGAAGTACTTTCTAGCCATATGCAAACTTTATTAAGGTTTTTCTAAATAAAAGATGGATGGGGGGCAATACAGGGATAGGAAATTAGAGGTCAAGGCTATAATACACAGGTAAAGAAGATACACTGTACAGCACAAAAATATAGTCAATATTTTATAACTTTAAATGAGGGATAATCTATTAATACAAAATATTGACTCACCAGGTTGCACGCCTGAACCTAGTATAATTGTAAACAAACTATATGTCAATAAAATAATTCAGAAAATAAATTTCAGTTTTTATTGACAACACACTAATGAATGCTGAAAACATTAAAATCTCTGTAGATGACCTATTATAATAAGCAAATATCCAAACTCTGGAACATACATAACATTTTATGGAATAAATGAACATTTTGTAAAGATTTCAGATCTCTTCACATTGATCTGTAGGGTCAATGAAATCCAAATCAGAATTTAAGAGAGGTTTTTAATGTGCAGAAATTGATAATCTTACTTATAAGTTTCATGAGAAAATACGAAAGAGCAAGAAAAGTGAAGGAAATGATAAAGAAAAACGAAGTAAAAGGATTTACTCCATGAAATACTGAGACCTATAAAGTTACAGTCAGGCAATGTTCTGCTGGGACAAAGATAATTAAGTAGACTCATGAAATAGCATGATTAAACCAGAAGTTTAAAAATGTACATTCCCATCAACCCACAAGAACATCTGAACCAAGACAAAGGCGCAGGTGTTTTCAATAGTAATGATGGATCAGTTGTCTCTTTACATGAAGAAATAAAATCAAACCAAAATAGAAATACAGGTAGGTAATGATCTATATATAAAAGATAAAAACAAGCTTTGTAGCATAGTTATGACCTTGAATTGAGTGGAATATTAAACAACATAACAGAGTGATAAAACTAAGAAATTAACTGCTATTTATCTAGAGGCATCATCAAGAAAGTATGAAATATTCATAACAGGTACAATAAATTCAGGACCCATATTTGGAATATAAAAAAATTTCTGCAAATCACTAATGAAAAATAGTTAATCAAATGGCAATTGTGCAAATATTTACTTGAACTTACTTCAAATGAAAAATAAACTAAATGATCTACAAGCCCATTAAAACGTAAAGGGGTAGTAAATTTTCTGCAACCAAAGATATCAAAATAAAAATTAATTCCCTTGTGGCTCAGCTGGTAAAGAATCTGCCTGCAATGCAGGAGACCTGGGTTCGATCCTTGGGTTGGGAAGACCCTTGGAGAAGAGAAAGGCTACCTACTCCAGCATTCTGGCTTAGAGAATCCCATTGACTGTATAGTCCATGGGGTCGCAAAGAGTCGGGCATGACTGAGTGACTTTCACTTTCACATAGATTTATAAGATTATATATATAATAATTTTTCTACCTTCCAAGTAAAATATCTATCTTAGCTTATTAAAAAAGGTTGAAACATAGAGTTATCTCTTCGCTTGAGCTTATAATTCATGTGAGCAAAGAGATACATGTTGCAGGGGTTCTTATAATTAGTTTTAGAAATGTATGATTTAATTCACTTATTCCTAGAAAAATTAAGTTTTGGGAACCTCACTTGATGAGAATAATCTGGCTGGTATCTCTTTACAAAGTCATTTTTTAGAAAAAAAAAACTAAGAGTCAACTCACATTTCAAAACAGTGTGATCAACACTGAATTCCATAGTAAGTTCTCTGATTTTGAATCTATGGACATTAACAGAGGAATGGAAAAGTGACACAACCACATACAGGCAGCTGCTTAAGCTTGGATGCTGCACTAGGACAAAATAGGAGTAACTGAAATTAGATCCCAATGGAAAAATCTTAGAGCCCGTGTAGAATATGTATCTCAATGTGAACCCACTTGGAGTAGAAGGGATCTAGAGTGTCTATGTACCAACTAGTATGCATTCTTGGGAGAGAGCCCTGAGGTGGGAGGACCAAGTGTTCGGGCTCCTTTTCACTGTGTGAAGGGACAGTAAAGTGGCTCTGGTTTCTGGGGAACCTGCAGGCAAGGAAATGCAGCTGCTGGCCTGCGGAAACCAGGCCAATGTGCTCTGAAGTGGGAGGGCAAGCTGTTATGCATGGGACATTCAAAGCATTAGCTTCAGAGTCCCTTTTGGTATATCACCTATGAAATCTAAAACCTGATTGTACATAATCGGGCAGAGGGATGAATGTGGTTTTCTGGTGTTAAATTGAAGAGGATAACTGACTATGAAAAAATTCAATAGATACTTTCTAATGATTTTATAATTATAGTAGTATAGCTATTAATCCACAGCTAAGTAAGAAAGAAAGCTTAATTTCTAATGTCAAAAACTGCCTTTACTTATACTCAGTCTACTAGCCTCCTTTGTATTATGTATCTTGTACCCGAGGAAATTTTATAAAACAGTTCTCTTTAGATATAATAGAATCTAAGCAATACTATCCAATATTAGCTCTATTATTCACCATAAATAATATGAGAAAAATAGTTAAGTGCATCATATGTATTAAGAATGATGTGACAAAGTTATGTAAATGAATTAAAGTCTCTTGTCGGTTTACCACATGAAATGTGTTCAGCAGATTTTCAAAAATAGGAAGGCATGTTTAGGATGGAATATGATTATATACTGAGTATAAAGTCCACTTTCAGGAGTACTTACCAAGGAACAGAATCACCATTCAAAGCTTGAAACTGAAGAAAAGTCTAATTTTTAGTCACTGCCATTGGGGTAAAACAAATAGATAATCAGACACTGATTTCAAATAAGAGCCACAAATAAAAAATCAAATGAGTAAGTACAGCATATTGGAGGAAGTGAATTATTAACTTCTTCGAGTGACACATATTTGTGTTTTGTGGCAGGGAGAGTAGACCAGAGGTTTTTCTCTTTAGTCATAGTGTAGGATAGCATCAGGTTCTACAGCAGGCTGAGTGAGACAGCTAGTGAAATGATTCTAAGGCTCTTATTCTATTTTGGTGCATGTCTCTAAGATATTAGTTTTAGGTACTAATGTCACAATGAATGCTAGCAGAAACTTCAAATGTTACTGATGTCAGCACAAGCATTCACCGCCCCCATGGTGGCTCCTATTTAACTGTTGGTTCTGGCCTGCCTTCCTGACCTGACCTGTCTAGTGAGGGACTTAGCAACATATTCAATGTAGAATCAGCTTTCTACACAAGTTGAAAATTTACACATAAATCAAAGCTCCAGTAGCTTGTTGCCTTTCACCATCAGTACCCTAATAACACTGCCTGACTCTTTGGCTCCCAGACTCATGCTCTCTAATGCCTGTCTTTCTTCCTCATCTTTCCATGGAGCTCCTGCTTATCTAATGTTAGCTTCTAAGTGCAGCTCTAAAAGCCTGAATATCTAGGAAATGTAATCTGCGTTCAGATGTGTTTTCATTACAAGTTAAAAGAATACATTTGTCACACTGTATATAAAATAAGAATATACCTTAAAGGACATTCACTTAATATATTTAAATTTCTGCTTAACCTTAACAAGTACTTAGAAATTTTTTTCTAGTTAAAAAATAATGAAATGCATTAATAAACAGTATGCTGTAGGATGATTATCAGAAGGCTTTATGAGTCCTAGGACGTCTCCTATCCTGCTTTGTGTCTACAGAGTGATCACTGCTTTCTCTGACCTGTTGCTAAAGTGAAATCTTTTGCTCCAACACCTCATACCTCTGTGGACCCTGATGGTTTATAAGCTCAGGTCAGGGCTGCCTAGAATGCCTTTCCGGTAATTTCCTGTTAACAGATCATCAACTCTCAACTTTTATAAAACAGAAGTCAGATTATATGAATATGAAAAAACTGTTAGCTTCATAAATGATAATTTGAATATTAAAAATTAGAATGCTGAAATATTTATGAAAATAATCAAATTGTTGCAGTTTAGAGGAAAGTATTAGAAATCCTATGCATCGTTACAACAATAGAGATACTATGGATTATCTTAATTTTCTTTTTCAATGGCAAAATTTAGAAATGACAGATTTTCATTTATTCCACTTTAAAAGGTTGACTTAAATGTGAAGGGGTAAGATAAAAATATTCACTGAAAACTTGCCAGGCGCACAGACATGTAAATAGAGAAACTGTTATTACAGTAGAGACATTTGACCATATTTTCACCAGCTAGAACTTCCCCCCAAAACTGATAAGTGACAGTGGTACTCAGGTTATCACACTCTAGAAGATGACACAGGATTTCACTCAAATGAGGACACCCACCACTGGAGAATAATTCTGGACAGCAAATCAGGTTAAACTAAATGGAACCTTTACCAGCTTCCCTGCTGCAAAAGAAATACGAATGGGATCTTTATCAGGTAGCTAGAGGATTTCTCCCTGCTCTTTATTAAACACCTTCCTACTGGGCAGCCAAGAAAGGAGCCCCATTGCTCTCACTTCCTGGCATGGCATCTCCAGGATTCAGTAGGAGCAGATGGTCCTCAGCAGAGGAAGCAATGAAAGACAATGAAGGACAAGTTACACAAGACTTCCGGATTCATCACTGGCAAGGAGAGACATCAGCTCTAGATGTTCTTATGCCCCTTGCAGTTTGCCACCGCGACTCAGGGACACTGAGTTTACCAGCCCCTTCCAATAAAGTGGGCACCAGCGAGGGGCTCCGAATAGGAGTGAGAAACCTACGTTTAGACAGCGTGGCTCTCAGATGTGACTCTGAGACCCCAGCACAGAGCAAGAAAGGGGTCTTCAAAAGGGTAGCTTTTTTCTTTTTCCTAAACCTGATGATTCTGCCAGCCTTCTTCCCTGCTCTTCTTTAACCATTAATCAATGTGTAAATAAGGACTTATATAACTGGGAGCTGCTACTATTCCTGATCTTTTCCTCAACTTAGACTTGAATGTAGAGGAAAACTCACTGAGATGGGGAATGGCTGGAGCTGAGTCACCTGCTCCCTGGAGTGAGTGCAGTGGATGGTGAGTCCCAGACACTTTTTCTGTCCTGATGGAAGGACAGGATTCAGGGTGCTCAGGAGTCTCTAGGTGTGATGGCTTTAGAGTCTTATCACTTAAAACCAGCCCATTCCCCAAAGACATTCCTGGGGAGCTCAGGGAACAAATGACAAACCATACTCTCACTGTTCTATGTCTTTCCTACAAAGGAGCGCAAAGCCTGCCTGTTGTCTCTTGGGTCTCCTGCTGTGTTATCTATGGGAGTGTGGGTGTGCATGTGCACATTTGTGAACCTGTTTATGCAGAGAGATAAGAACTCAAGAAGAATGGCAAAGAGGTCTGTACTCAAGAGAATCTTGGTATAAAACTGTTACAGATAAGTCACACTTCAGTGCTTGTTGCATAAGTAATACCCCCAAGGATATGTAGTATGCACTTGCTCTATCTCGATATTGTTCCTGCATCTGTTTCCTACAGTTGGAAAGATTCATGAAGTAATAAGTGCAGTCCCCAAGGAGATTGTTACTGCAGCCCCTCAAAGGACTGGATCTTTCTTGGGGAGTGAACAATCTCTGTCTGCTGGGAAGTGTTAATGTGCAATAATTATCAAAATTTTCCACTGCAAATATTAACAATTACTTGGAAAGTCTTTGAGATGCAACCCTATTTCCCCAGGGCTTCCCTGACAGCTCAGTTGGCAAAAGAATCCTCCTGTAATGCAGGAGACTCCGGTTTGATTCCTGGGTCGGGAAGGGATAGGCTACCCACTCCAGTATTCTTGGGCTTCCCTGGTGGCTCAACTGGTAAAGAATCCACCTGCACTGTGGGAAACCTGGGTTCGATCCCTGGGTTGGGAAGATCCCCTGGAGAAGGGAATGGCTACCCACTCCAGTATTCTGGCCTGGAGAATTCCATGGACTGTATGGTCTATGGGGTCGCAAAGAGTTGGACATGACTGAGAGACTTTCACTTCACTTCCCCCACTTTAGATTATTCCTTAAGTATTTGTCTCATTCTGATAACACTTTTTCCCTAAATACATGTCCTATATTTAGAGAGATCATTGTCTCCTCTCTGTTGTGAGCACAGTGTTGTGAGCATTAAGTTTAGATGATGGATGGATTTGCCTGCACACACAGATCCACAGACAGCACACGAACATGATGACTCAGACCTCTTAAATTCACGAGTATTCACAGCAGTTTGGTCCTTGATTCTCCCAGAAATCATTGTTTCCTTAGTCTTCTCCAAGATGATTTTTTAAAAATTTTCTTTCTTTAAACCTCCCATAATTCCTTCCACGCATAGCCTCAGCTAGTGAGTAAGTAACTGAGAACATGAGAGCAATAGGACGACAGACAGCACTAACGCACTGAATGAGCTACTGGATTTGAACGTTTATCTGAATTTCTCTCTTCTTACTATGGAGCTAAGAGTTTTTCCCCAGAGAAGACGAGTCAAAAACTTACTCTATAAATTCTACCACTCTTGCCTACTCAAGAATTTTTCTCCAGCAATTTCTGTCTGGAAAATTTCTGCTCCTATTTTGTCTTGAAAACATCTGGTCAGAATATGAAACTTCATTTCAGTGATACCAAATTATCTCTTTGCTAGGTCCAATGATCAGATCATAGAAGTCATCTATTTTCTGTTCACTTTCTATAGGACCTCATGAATCCCAGGGATTTCAACACATTTCATATGCTGATAAAATAGAAGTAAATACAAGCCAAGCCTCTTCCCAAAATGCAGTGGTCCAGAATAAATGCTTATCTACTGCACATCAGAGTGAATCAGCAAGTCCTCTGACTTCTGTGTTGCAGGATAATTCCAGTGTCCCAAAGCCAGCTGCTGCTGCTGCTGCTAAGTCACTTCAGTCGTGTCTGACTCTATGCGACCCCATGGATGGCAGCCCACCAAGCTCCTCCGTCCCTGGGATTCTCCAGGCAAAAATACTGGAGTGGGTTGCCATTTCCTTCTCCACAAAAGCCAGCTACAAGGAGCTGATTATAAGCTTCTTTCTCATGCATTACTCTTGCTTGTTGTCAAGAGACTGCCTGGTTTATAATAGTAGATACTATTCTATTATATATATATATATATATATATATATTTTTTTTTTTTTTAAGGATTAACTTGGCTATGCTTAATGCTTCTCTTTATTTCTTACCTTCCTCTAGCTGTCCTTGGTGACATAAGTATATATACATGTATATAAAATATACATGTATATTTTATACATGTATATACATGTATATTATATATACATACATACATGTGTATGTATATATAATATATATGCAGTATATATACACATATATATTTACATATGTATTTTATATTGCAGTTATAAATAAAAATATTTGTATTTTCTAACATTGGTTATAAAATTCAGTCATGATTCAGCAATCTGTATTAAAGCTCAAGTCCAGAATCTCTGGTATGGTTAGGTTCTAACCCTGGTCTCAAGTTTCATACTCTAAAGGCAATTTCTTTTCCACATATCATAAGTTAGTTTGATCCTTCGACCTTGGCTACACCTTCCAGAGGCTGTAAGGATGCTGGTTCTCACCATGGCTACAGGGCTATTTGTTTTCCAGGGTACCATGGAGCTGGAGTGATGATGATGGCTACAGAATAAGTTAAAACCCTGCGGACCTCGCTGTTCTTAACAAGGTCAGCAGTTTTTCCTGGATGAACACTGACATTGTTGCAAGTCTTTAACTTCTAGGTTTTGAAAAAGATGATTTTTGACAGATTGTTAGTGTGCTTTTTGCTTTTCTGGAGCAGAGTTTCTGGTGGTCTTTACTCAGTTTATTCCTAGTGATCAGTGCTTTTTTAAAAGTAAAAGTATATTTTCTGTCTATGTAGAGATAGCATAAGCTATTCTTTATACAATAGAAGCTTAGATAAATTTGAGGAACTTTTCACATGACAAACTCCTGCCTGTCTAGGTGTCTGAGAAGTAGGTATGTGGTCTTGATGACATTTTGCATTTCTGGTCAAATTGTATAGCAATATCTCAGTGTAATATTTATGTCACAAATTTGGGGAAGATTTAACACAGAGGAGATTTATTTTTTAAATTCATTTAAATTTACTTTTTAAGCTCTGTTAAATTCAATTTGCTCATCTTCATCTTGGTTTGCTGATTGAAGAATACACACACACACACACACACACACACACACACCCGCATGCACTTTTTGTCTACAAAATGGTTTTTATTTCCCCATAGTTTTAATTTTTAAGATAAATTTTGATTATATGCTACTTTTAGAGGACCTCAGAGAAGTGCAGGCTTAATAAGGGCAACTTAATAAGAAATTCTGACATGACTACTGTGACTTCTTAAAGTGAGAGTTCAACTGGAAATACCTAAGAGATTTTTGTGTTAGCATTCAAAGGAAGATAGCATTTTCTTTTTTTTTTTATATCTAAAAATTTTATTAGTCATTTCTTTTCTTTTTTTGTTAGTTGGAGGCTAATTACTTCACAACATTTCAGTGGGTTTTGTCATACATTGATATCAATCAGCCATAGAGTTACACGTATTCCCCATCCCGATCCCCCCTCCCACCTCCCTCCCCACCAGATTCCTCCGGGTCTTCCCAGTGCACCAGGCCCGAGTACTTGTCTCACGCATCCCACCTGGGCTGGTGGAAAGATACCATTTTCTAGAAGACCTCATTTTCAGAACCTTTAAGTAAGAAAGAAATTTTTCCCAAACTTGAAAGCAATGTACTATTTGTCATTTTTTCTTCAATTATTTCTTTAATAATACCTTTGATAACTGACTCCATACATATTGTTTGGCACTCTGTTACTTGACATTTATGTGATTATTTCTTATACCTCTGAGCTAGAGTGTTAGTTTTCTAGGAGTGCCATAACAAAGCGCCACAAACTACATGGACTCAACAACAAAAATATATTTTCTTAATGCCCCAGTGGCTAGATGTCCAAGAGCAAGGAATCAACAGGGTTAGTTTCTTCTGAAGCCTCTCCTTCGGCTTGTAATGGCAATCTATGACTTCACTTGGTTTTCCTTTCATGTATGTCTGCAGCCTAATCATCTCTTCTAAAAGAACACCAGTGGTATCATATTAGTGCCCAAGCTAATGATCTCATTTTAGCTTATTACATTTTAAATATGCAAGCTTAGTTATGGACACATCCTGACAGTTAAAACCTCAACATTTACATTATGGCGGGGGGACACAATTTAGCACATAATAACTACCCTGATTTTACCCTAATCTTTTTTTTAACAGCCACAAATCAACTTGCTTAATATTTACTTCTCAGGCTTATGATTTGATATTTCTTTTGGTTTTTGGTTGTGGCACATGACATGCAGGATCCTAGTTCCCCCTAACAGGGATCAAACCCATGCTCCCTGCAGTGAAAGTGTGGAGACTTATCTTAACTGGACAACCAAGGAAGTCCTTGATTTGATCTTTCAGATTAATTATATCTTCGAAGATAAAACTCAGCATTATATTGTCCTTGTAACTTACCCACTCAAACAGGCATCAAATACAAAGAAAACTGTTACCTAATATGGTTGTTGGGTGTGTAATTATGTACACGTGCCCTTGCCAAACCCTCCTCAAACTGATGCAATCTACTGTTTTCTTCCTGATTTAGCTATTAATGAGTTTTAAAAATACTTATTAAGTGCAAAACATCAATTTTCCAAAATATTTTTTCCTCAAAACACTTTGTTGAGAAATATAAAATTGTTAATGCAGTCAGAAGTGAATTGAATGAGTGTGCTTTTTAAGTTGGGGACTCCCTAGTAGCTCAGCTGCTAAACAATCTGCCTGCAATGCAGGGGACCCTGGTTTGATTCCTGGGTTGGGAAGATTCTGCTGGAGAAGGGATAGGCTGCCCACTCCAGTATTCTTGGGCTTCCCTTGTGGCTCAGCTGGTAAAGAATCCACCTGCAATGCGGGAGACCTGGGTTTGATCACTGAGCTGGGAAGATGCCCTGGAGAAGGGAATGGCTACCCACTCCCATATTCTGGCCTGGAGAATTCCATGGAATGTGAGTGCAAGTAAGTTTCACAGGCACACAGGCTTTCTCCCAAGGAGTAGATAGCTGAAATCTCCAACAGAGATTAGAGTTACGGGCAAATAAGAAAGTTAGGAGTTTAAAGGGTGACATTATAGAGAGGAAGTATGTGTAGAAATATATTCTAAAGATATCTGTGGAGGTTTTTGTAGGCATTGCCTAAGTCCTAACATGAAAAACCATAACTGAAATTTGTCTTAAATCTATGAGGAACAAGCCCTAAAAGGAGCAAGGTGAACAACACGCTTAATTGTCATTAGGGAGAAAAAAACAAAGCTTCACTTCATTAATCTTAATATATGATAAAATAAGCTATAGTCTATGATTTATTATTACAAATATTAAAAAGCAAGAAGACTTGATCAATAACCAAGAGATAAAAGAGCTGATAGAAGAGGTGTCAGATATACCACAGAAACTGAAGCTCAAGACTTCAAAATAACTTATATCAGAGAAAATGGGGGAAAAGATACACAAAATAGAAAAACCAATATTGCAATGAAAAATTAGAACCTACAAAAATAATCAGATATTCCTTTTTCTGTCTGCCCTCTGGGGGATGAGACTACATCTAAGAGGGTTGTACAAGCTTCCTGATGGGAGGGACTGCAGATATTCCATCTTAAGGAACAAATAATAATGTGAAATTAAGAAAACAGCATGTGGATTTAATAGCAGACTTGATCCAGTCTAGCGCAAGATCAACGAATTCAAACAAAGATCAACAGGAAACACTCAAATAAAAACATTAAAAGAAAAAAAAGAGAAAATGGAGTAGCATATGGAAGACCTATGGGAGTGTGATTTTTAGAAGCTAACCATCCTGAAGAAAATTGCCAAATAAAATGGGACAGGAGTGGCAAAAATGGTAGAGAAGGAAAACCTTGAACTCACCTCCTCCCACAGTCACAAAAAATTATTAAGTATTTATAGAGCAGCTATTAATACAAAAGATCAGAAAAGTAGCAGAGATTTTCTATAAGTAAAGATGTAAAGAAGGAACCACAGTGAGACAGGCAGAAGCGGTAGTGACACGATATAGTCAAGACTTAGATCCTCCGGTGGGTGACCCACAAATAGGAGGATAATTACAATTTCAGAGTTTCCCCTTGAAAAGCAAGGGGTCTAAGATGGACCTCAAGCTGCTCCTCAGCCTGGGATTCCTGTGCCAGGAAGAAGAGCACGAGAACATTTGGCTTTGAAGGCCAGCAGTGCTGAATTTGGGGTGAGCGATAGGGGCTGTGGGATTAAAAAAAAAAAAAGACTCCACTCTTAAAAAGCATACATGAAATCTCACCAAAGCTCTGCGGCTCAGAGTAAAAGCAGTTATTTAAATGGGACCTGGGTGAGACACACCTCAAATCTTGCGACATCTCCTGGAGAGGTACGAGGCAAATAGAACTGACTTTGGGGACACAGACCCTATAAACAACCATTTTGGGGAGCTCATTCTTATATGAGGATGCTGGTGCTGGCAAGCACCATTTTGGAATCATCCCTCTAGCTTTTAGTCCAGGGAACTGGCTCTACAGCCTGCCAGTAGCACCAGTCCTTAGATGCTCAGGGCCAAGCAGCGAGCCAGGCAGCAACACCGGGCCACTCATGAACAAGCTGACTGCCTCAAGACCCTCTGAACACACCGCCACCCTGGAGCCCAGCCTTACCCGCCAGGGGACCCAGGACCTGATCCCACATCCCAGAAAGCGGCCACTAGCCCTGGGAACCACCTCCTCCACCAGTGTGCAGGCAGCACGCCCAGGATCCCCTGGGCCACAGTGTTACACACCAGCCGGCCAATGGAAGCTCTGTGACACATGTGAGCCTACGGCCAGCTACATCAGTAACTGGCTCCACCCGGCAGCAGGGTGACACTAGATTTGGGATCCCTGGTTCCGCAGCTACCCATCCTGGAAACTGAATAGACATTTTCTAAAGAATATGTGTGAATGACCAATAGGCAAGTGAAAGGATGCTCAACACTGCTAATTATTAGAGAAATGCAAATCAAAACCACTGCGGCATTACACCATACCAGTCAGAATGGTCTTCATCAAAAATCTACAAATAAGTGATGGAGGGAATGTGGGGAAGAGAAACCCTCCTACACTGTTGGTGAGAATGTAAACTGGTGCAGTCACTATGGAGAACAGGATGGAGTTCCCTCAAAAAACTGAAAATAGAATTACCATGTGATCCAGCAATTCTCCTGATTCTGTATCTGGAAAAAAATAAAAACACAAATTTGAAAAGAAGCATTCATCCCAGTATTCATAGCAGCACTCTTTATGATAGCCAAAATAAAAAAGCAACGCAAGTACCCAAACAATGAATAAGAAGATATGGTAAGTACATGTAATGGAATATTACTCACCATAAAAAATAATAAAATTCTGTCATTTTTAGCATTATGGATAGAACTAGAGACTACTACACTTAGTCAAATAGGTTAGACAGAAAAAGACACATATTGTACGTTATCAATTACATGTGGAATATAAAAAATAATACAAACAAATATATATGCAGAACAAAAACTCACTGATACAGAAAACAAACTAGTGGTTACCAAGTGGAAAGCAAATAGAGGAGGGGCAAATTATGAATAAGGGATTAAGAGATAACAAATTACTGTATACAAAATAGATAAGCAACAGGGATATATTGTACAGCAGAATATTCTGCTATAGCAACCATTATCAAAATGATTTTTAATGAAATATAATCTGTGAAAATACTGAATCATTATGCTATACATCTGAAACTAATTAATATTGTAAACCTACTATACTTCAGTAAAAAAAGAAAAAACTAGAAGAAAATATATGCAATACTCTGATGTTCATCTTACTGATTTTTTGAATGTTGCTTCAGGCAAAGGAAGAAAAAGCAAAAATAAACAAGTGGGAATACATCAAATGAAAAATCATTTGCACAACAAAGGAAACTACCAACGAAATGAAAAGACCACATACTGAACAAGACAAAATATTTTCAAATGATCTATCTAATTATGAATTAATATTCAAAATTTACAAAAAACTCATACATCTCAACCTCAAAAAAAAAAAAGAAAAAGAAAACTACAACCTCATTAAAAAATGGCAGAGTCTGAATAGACTTTATTTCCATAGAAGACATACAGATGGTCAACAGGCACTTGAAAAGAAGCTTAACATCACTCAACAGAGAAATGCAAATCAAAAGCACAATGAGATATTGCTTCACACCTGTTAGATGACTATCATCAAAAATACAAGATATAACAAGTGTTGGTGAGGATGTAGAAAAAAGGGAATACTTGTTCACTGTTGGTGGGAATGTAAACTGGTATATCCATTGTGGAAAACAATGGGGAAACGTCTCAAAAAGTTGAAAACAGAATTACCATACAATCCAGCAATTCCAACTCTTGGTATTTATCCAAAGAAAACAGAAGCACTAGTTAGAAAAGATATATGCACCCCTATTTTCACTACAGTATTATTTATAATAACTAAGATATCCAAGTAACTTTAAGTGCCCAAAAATAGATGGATGGATAAAGAGTATGCAGTGTATATACATGATAGAATTCTACTCAGCCATAAATCTTGCCATTTTCAACAACATGGATGAACCTAGAGCTATTATGCTAAGTGAAATAAGTCATAAAAAGAAAGATAAATATTGCATGTTTTCACTAAATAACAAAATAAATGAACTAACACAACAAAACAGAAACAGGGACATAGATACAGAGAACAAATACGTCATGGCTAAAGGGAAGAGAGGTAGGGAGGAGGAAAGAAAGAGGAGAGGGAGGGAGATAAAGACATACAAACTTTCAGTTACAAAATAAGTGAGTCACAGTATGAAATATACAGTATGGGAAATATAGACAATAACTATATAATATCTTTGAATAGAGATAAATACTAGCTAAACTTATCATGGCAATCATTTGAAGATGTACAGAAATATCAAATTGCTGTGTTGTATAGCAAACGTTAACAGTGTTATAGGTCAATTATACTTCAAAAGCAATCAGACTCATAGAAGAAGAAATCAGGTTTGTTATCAACAGATAAGGGGGCAGTGGAAACTGGGAGAATTGAATAAAGGCAGTCAGAATTACAAAATCCTTACTATAAGATAAATTATAACTAGTGATATAATGTACAATATAATAAATATAATTAACACTTGTGCTCATGTGTGCTCAGTCATATCTGACTCTCTGAGACCCCAAGGACTGTAGCCCGCCAGGCTCCTCTATCCACGGAATTTTCCAGGCAAGAATACTGGAGTGGGTTAGTTATTTCCTTCTCCAGGGGATATTCCCAACCCAGGGATTAAACCTGCATCTCCTACATTTGCAGGAAGATTCTTTACTGCTGAGCTACCAGGGAGTCACATAATTAACACTACTATGATTATATAGGAAATTTGTTAAGAGAGAAATTTCTAAGAGTTCTCATCACAAGGGATTTTTCAATTTCTTTAATTTTTTATCTATATGAGATGATATTTATTAAACTTACTGTGATAAAAAATTTACTTTTTATGTAAGTCAAATCATTATGTTCTATCACTTATACAGTGTTCTATGCCAATTATATCTCAATAAAACTTGAAGAAAAATTAAAATTAAAAACCAAAATGGCAGAAAAGCAAATTTGGAGGAAATTACTTTGGAGTATTTCCCAACATGATAAAGTTATGTTTCCATGAACACAGAAAGCTCAGCAAATTGGAGGCAAGAAAGGTGGAATTAAAGTGAGAACAGCATCGAAACACGTATATTATCTATGGTGAAACAGATCACCAGCCCAGGTTGGATGCATGAGACAAGTGCTTGGGCCTGGTGCACTGTGAAGACCCAGAGGGATCGGGTAGAAAGGAAGGTGGGAGGGGGGATCGGGATGGGGAATACATGTAAATCCATGGCTGATTCATGTCAATGTATGACAAAAACCACTACAATATTGTAAAGTAATTAGCCTCAACTAATAAAAAATAAATGAAAAAAATAAAAAATAAATAAATAAATAAAGTGAGCTAAAACACTGACCTGTCTCTTGAGAAATCTTTATGCAGGTTAGGAAGTAAAAGTTAGAACTGGACATAAAAACAGACTGGTTCCAAATAGGAACAGGAGTACACCAAGGCTGTATATTGTCACCCTGCTTATTTAACTTATATGCAGAGAACATCATGAGAAATGCTGGGCTGGAAGAAGCACAAGCTGGAATCAAGATTACTGGGAGAAATATCAATAACCTCAGATATGCAGATGACACCACCCTTATGGCAGAAAGTGAAGAGGAACTAAAAAGCCTCTTAATGAAAGTGAAAGAGGAGAATGAAAAAGTTGGCTTAAAGCTCAACATTCAGAAAACTAAGATCATGGCATCTGGTTCCATCACTTCGTGGCAAATAGATGGGGAAACAGTGGGAAAAGTGACAGATTTTATTTTTTCTTGATCCAAAATCACTGCAGATGGTGATTGCAGCCATGAGATTAAAGGACGCTTACTCCTTGGAAGGAAAGTTATGACCAACCTAGATAGCATGTTAAATAGCAGAGACATTACTTTCCCAACAAAGGTCCATCTAGTCAAGGCTATGGTTTTTCCAGTGGTCATGTATGGATGTGAGAGTTGGACTATAAAGAAAGCTGAGCACCGAAGAATTGATGCTTTTGAACTGTGGTGTTGGAGAAGACTCTTGAGAGTCCCTTGGACTGCAAGGAGATCCAACCAGTCCATCCTAAAGGAGATCAGTCCTGGGTGTTCATTGGAAGGAGTGATGCTGAAGCTGAAACTCCAGTACTTTCCACCTGATGCGAAGAGTTGACTCATTGGAAAAGACCCTGATGCTGGGAGGGAATGGGGGCAGGAGGAGAAGGGGACCACAGAGGATGAGATGGCTGGATGGCATCACCGACTCGATGGACATGAGTTTGAGTAAACTCCGGGAGTTGGTGATGGACAGGGAGGCCTGGCGTGCTACAATTCATGGGGTCGCAAAGAGTCGGACACGACTGAGTGACTGAACTGAACTAAACTGAAAACATTACAATATTCTGAAAACCAAACAGAAAATATTTTCAAATCAGGGAAAATATTTATACCTATTATCATCACAAAGCATTTCTTTCATATGGAAAAACAATTTTTTTTTGTTTAGTGTTTCTTGCCATAAACTGACAATAAACACTTAATTTTTTCCTTCTACACTGTATCCACCAGATTTAGTTCTATCTATTATTTATTACTTGGATATATTTCTCAGTAAATATAGGCAAGTTCAGACTCTCAAAGATTTCCTTTCATTAACCATTCATTCACCCTTTCTCTGTTCCAGATATAGATCCAACTATTCATTTTGTCTAAGTTAATAGTAAGTTACATAAAAGCATCAGTCTACCAAGTTGCCCTGCTTTAGAGTAGGAGAGTAACTTGTAAGCCTTGCTCCTCTGATTCAGTTCAGTTCAGTCGTTCAGTTCTGTCTAACTCTTTGTGACCCCAAGGACTGCAGCACGCCAATTCTCGGAGTTTACTCAAACTCATGTCCATAGTATTGGTGATGCCATCCAACCATCTCATCCTCTGTCATCCCCTTCTCCTCCTGCCCCCATTCCCTCCCAGCATCAGGGTCTTTTCAAATGAGTCAGCTCTTCGCATCAGGTGGCCAAAGTATTGAAGTTTCAGCTTCAGCATCAGTCCTTCCAATCAATATTCAGGACTGACTTCCTTTAGGATGGACTGGTTGGATCTCCTTGCAGTCCAAGGGACTCTCAAGAGTCTTCTCGAACACCACAGTTCAAAAGCATCAATTCTTCAGCACTCAGCTTTCTTTATAATCCAACTCTCACACCCATACATGACTACTGGAAAAACCACAGCCTTGACTAGATGGAACTGTGTTGGCAAAGTAATGTCTTTGCTTTTTAATATGCTGTCTAGGTTGGTCATAACATTTCTTCCAAGGAGCAAGTGTCTTTTAATTTCATGGCTGCAGTCACCATCTGCAGTGATTTTGGAGCCCCCCAAAATAAAGTCTGTCACTGTTTCCATTGTTTCCCCATTTATTTGCCATGAAGTGATGGGACCAGATGCCATGATCTTAGTTTTCTGAATGTTGAGTTTTAAGCCAACTTTTTCACTTTCCTCTTTCACTTTCATCAAGAGGCTCTTTAGTTCTTCTTCACTGTCTGCAATAAGGGTGGTGTCATCTGCATATCTGAGGTTATTGATATTTCTCCTTGATTCCAGCTTGTACTTCATCCAGCCCAGGATTTCTAATGATGTACTCTGCATACAAGTTAAATAAGCAGGGTGACAATATACAGCCTTGATGTACTCCCTTCCTGATTTGGAACCAGTCTGTTGTTCTGAAAATCTATGGACGGAGGTTCGTGACATTGTACAGGAGGCAGTGGTCAAGAACATCCCCAAGAAAAAGAAATGCAAAAAGACACAATGGTTGTCTGAGGAGGCCTTAAAAATAGCTGAGAAAAGAAGAGAAGCTGAAGGCAAAGGAGAAAAGGAAAGATATACCTATTTGAAAGCAGAGTTCCAAAGAATAGCAAGGAGAGATATGAAAGCCTTCTTCAGTGATCAGTGGAAAGAAATAGAGGAAAACAATAGAATGGGAAAGACTAGAGATGTCTTCAAGAAAATTAAAGATACCAAGGGAACATTTCATGCAAAGATGGGCACAATAAAGGACAGAAATGATATGGACCTCTGATTACTGCTTTCAATATTCACTGTTAATTCTTGCCTCAGGGTGAACCACAAGAGATTTAAAACAACTCCACTCTTACTCCCTCAAAATACAAATGAACACTCTGAACTGAAAATAAAAAACTCTTCAGCATTAAAAAAGAAATTGATGAATGGCATTTAATTAGAATAAAAGACTTCTGTGGTGTTGAAGAAAACTCTTGAGAGTCCATTGGACTGCAAGGAGATCCAACCAGTCCATCTTAAAGGAGATCAGTCCTGAGTGTTCATTGGAAGGACTGATGTTGAAGCTGAAACTCCAACACTTTGGTCACCTGATGTGAAGACCTGACTCATCTTAAAAGATCCTGATGCTGGAAAAGATTGAAGGCTGGAGAAGAAGGGGACAACAGAGGATAAGATGGTTGGATGGCAAACCAACACAATGGATATAAGTTTGAGTAAACTGCGGGAGTTGATGATGGACAGGGGGGTCTGGCATGCTGCAGTCCATGGGTCGCAAAGAGTCGGACATGACTGAGTGACTGAACTGAACTGAAAGACTTCTGCTCTGTTAAAGAAAAAAAAAAAAAAACACTGGTAAAATATGAAAAGATAAGCAACACACAGGCTGGGGAGAAAATCTTTGCATGTGTATGACAAAAGGACTTGATACTAAAAAATAAAAAAAGGACATTTACAACACAAGAAGAAGGTGGCTCAGTGGGTAAAAAAATCTACCTGCAAAGCAGGAGACACAGGAGATGCAGTTTTGATTGCTCGGTTTGGAAGACCCCCTGGAGGAGGAACTAGCAACCCACTCCAGTATGCTCGCCTGGAGAATCCCATGGACAAAGGAGCCTGGTGGGCTGCAGTCCATGGGGGTCACAAAGAGTCAGACACGACTTAGCGACTAAGCACACACACAAAAGGAAAACAAACAAGCCAGTTAAAAAATGGGCAAAAAACTCTGACAGACGCCTGTTCAAAGAAGATACACAAAGAGCAAAGAAGCACATGAAAAGAATGTCCACATCTGTGTGATCAGAGAAATGAACATTAAAACAACAGTGAGACATCAGCGTACACCTAGTAGAATGGCTAAAATCCTGACCTTTGACAACACCAAACACTGATTTGGATGTGGATCAACAGAAAGTTTCATATACCGCTGAGGGGAATTCATTTTCATTCACTGCAAAATGGTGCAGCCACCTTGAAAAGACGGTTTGAAAACGTCTTAAAAAAATACTCTACTATATGAGCTACAAATTGCACTACTAGGCATTTATCCAAAGGATTTGAAAACTTATGTCCACATAAAAAACATGAACAGTAATATTTAAAGCAGCTTTATTTGTAATTGTCTAAACTTAGAAGCAATCCAGATGTCCTTTGGTTGGTAAAGGATAAACTGTGGTGCATACAGACTATAGAACAGTATTCTGCACTAGAAAGAAATGAACTAGCATGTAAACAAAAAACAAAAAACTGAAAAACGAAAAACTTAAGTGCACACCACTGAAGTCAATGTGAAAATACTATATACTGTATGATCCCAATATTCTGAAAAGCCAAAACTATGGAGGCAATCAAGATATCAGTGGTTGCCAGGGACTAGTAGTGAGAGAGGAAGAGGGGACTCTCAGGACAGTGAAACTACTCGGTATGAAAATATAATTGTGGATGCACGTAATTATACACTCATCCAGTACACAGAATATACAACAGCACAAATGAATCCTCATGGAAGCTGTGAAATTTGGGTGATAATGATGTATCAGGACAGCTTTATGAATGATAACAAATGCACGACTCTGTAGGGGGATGTTTATAATGGGAGAGGTGATGTATGTATGGAGACCAGGGGGTATTGGGGGTATCTCTGTACCTTTCACTCAATTTTGCTTTGATTCTAAAGTTACTTTAAAAATATAGTTTATTACATAAAAATGAGTAAAGGATGTAAAGAAACACCTTGTCAAAGATATGCAGATGGTAAAGAAGCACTTGTAAAGAAACTCAACATCGAATATCAACAGGAAATTTCATGTTAAAACAAGAATGAAATTCCAGTGCAGATAGGTCAGAACTGTGAAAATCCAAAGTATCTCAGGATATCCATAAAAAACTGGGTGCTGGCTGTTTCTCGGTGGTCCCAACAAGGAATCCAAACTGCCATTCGCATCAGTGCTCTGAGCCACAGGCAAGACAACTATCAAACCCTCACACTATTCCCTGAAAAGCTAAAGCAGTCTGCATAGTCCATTCTTCTCTTTCCCTCTTGAGGAAGGGCTGGGAATGGGAATTTTCTCCTGATCCTGATACCCTGGGACAGAGAAGAAAAGCAGTTGCTGCTGCTGCTAAGCCACTTCAGCTGTGTCCGACTCTGTGCAACCCCATGGACGGCAGCCCACCGGCTCCCCGTCCCTGTGATTCTCCAGGCAAGAGCACTGGAGTGGGCTGCCATTTCCTTCTCCAATAGAAAAGCAGTTATGGACGGTCAAATGCCATAAGTTTCCCTAAAAGCTTCACTGCATATCTTCTTGACTTTGTGCTAGTCTGGGGTGCTGCAAACTCCTGTGTGATGTCTGGTGTTCCATGAAGGCAATTAGATCTTTATTATGTCATCTCCATGGAGGAAGGGAGTTGGGGGTTCCTATTGTACCTTCTTGCTGATTTTACTTTGTAGAATCCTCATCTTAAGTCACGTATTTTGATTGGAAATTTTCTTGACTGTTAAAAGAAATATTTACTACACCATAATTCTGCCCTATGTCACACTGATCTATTTTTCTGCAATACTTTGTGGAAGGCAGCCTTTACTTGAGCATTCCGTACACTGTAGACAAGGGGATTCAGTAATGGGTTGAAGAAGGTGTAAAACAGGAAAAGGATTTTCTGCTGTTCCTCTCGATGACTGCTGTCAGGGGACAAGTACACCATAATGGCTATGCCAAAGTAGAACCCAACCACACAGAAGTGGGAGGAGCAGGTGGAGAAGGCTTTCTTGCGGCCCTCCTTTGACTGGATCTTCAGGATGGCCCTGAGGATACGCACGTAGGAGACCAGCACCAGGGAAAGAGGCCCAACTAAGATAAACACGCCATCGGCAAAGAGGAACATTTCATTGATCCAGGTTTCACCACAGGTCACTTTGAGTACAGAGCTAATTTCACAGAAGAAATGGTTCACCTTCTGGGGCCCACAGAAGGGCAGCCGTAGAAACAGACTTACTTGGACTATGGCCAGGGAAAATCCACACGCCCAGCAAGCGATGGCCAGGAATGTGCACACCCTCCAGTTCATCATGACTGTGTACTGCAGGGGGTGGCAGATGGCCACAAACCGGTCATAGGACATCACCACCAAAGTCAGGCACTCGACAGAAGCAAAGGCCAAATAGGAAACCATCTGCATAGTGCACGAGAAATAGGAGATGGTTTTCTTGTGTTTCACTAGGTTTTCCAGCATATTGGGCAAATGGCTGGAAGCATAGGCAACGTCAGTGATGGCCAGATGAGACAGGAAGTAGTACATGGGGGTGTGCAGTCTGGGGTCAAGCGAGATGAGTCCCAAGATCATGCCATTTGCCAGCAGGTTGAAGGTATATAACAGGATGAAGATAACAAAGAGGAGCAACTCCATGTCTTCACTGAGCTGGAAGCCAAGCAGGATGAATTCTGCGATCCATGACTGGTTGCCCTCCATCCCCAAAGGCAGCCTCTAAGGGACTGAAGTGTGATGGGAAGGTCAGAGCTGGACAGCAACGAAAATCAGAGTTACTCATGGGAAGGAAATTCAAAAGAAGTTTGTGTGCTTGTCCCTACTTCAATGAGAGTTCTCCAAAATGTTTCTCAGCATGTTTGTTTTTCTTACTTTATAGTGAAGTTATCAAAATTTAGGATAAATATTGGAAATATAAACAATATTAGTATACACACTTTACCAATTTTTTCATGTTTGCTTTATCATTTCTCTCCCTCTCTCTCATTAATATTCTCTGAACCATATAATAATTAAGTGCACCAAAAAGCCAGTTTATCTCCAAACTGTTTGATTTTTTTAAGAGCGAGAATCATGAGATAATAACATGATTCACTATTTTAGGTATAGCATTTCAGCCCCGCTGGTCCAAGATTGAAGTCCAATGTCACATTTAACATTTTACCTCCTCTAATCTGAAAGTTAATCAATTTTCTTTCCTTGACATTGATATTTTTGAAGAGTATGAGTTCTTATTTTGTATAATATCTCTCACTTGGGTTTTTCCATAGATTTCCCATGTTTTATTTAATATTATAAATTTCTGGTAGGAAAAAATGTAACCTTGTTAATATTAAAACATTTCATGAATACACAAATAATGTTAAGTAATCCCAATATAGGTGATGCTACTGTGTATTACTTGGTTAAGGTGGTATCTCCAAGTTAATTCCATTATATTCTTAAAGAGATGAGAATACCAGACCACCTGACCTGCCTCCTGAGAAATCTGTATGCAGGTCAGGAAGCAAAAGTTAGAACTGGACATGGAACAAACAACTGGTTCCAAATCGGGAAAGGAGCACGTTAAGGCTGTATATTGTCACCCTGCTTATTTAACTTACATGCAGAGTACATCATGAGAAATGCTGGACTGGATGAAGCACAAACTAGAATTAAGATTACTGGAAGAAATACCAATAACCTCAACTACGCAGATGACACCACCCTTATGGCAGAAAGCGAAGAATTTAAGAACCTCTTGATGAAAGTGAAAGGGGAGAGTGAAAAAGTTGGCTTAAAACTAAACATTCAGAAAACTAAGATCATGGCATCTGGTCCCATCACTTCAAGGCAAATAGATGGGAAAACAATGGAAACAGTGATAGACTTTATTTGGGGGGGGGGGGGCTCCAAAATCACTGCAGATGATGACTATAGCCATGAAATTAAAAGACACTTGCTCCTTGGATGAAAAGTCATGACTAACCTAGACAGCATATTAAAAAGCAGAGAGATTACTTTGTCAACAATATGGATGTGAGAGTTGGATTATAAAAAAAGCTGAGCACCAAAGAATTGATGCTTTTGATCTGTGGCGTTGGAGAAGACTCTTGAGAGTCCCTTGGACTGCAAAGAGATCCAACCAGTTCATCCTAAAGGAAATCAGTCCTGAATATTCATGGAAGGTGAATATTCATTGGAAGGTGATACTGAAGCTGAAGCTCCGATAGCGTGGCCACCTGATGCAAAGAACCAACTCCCTGATCCTGGGAAAGATTGAAGGTGGGAGGAGAAAGGGATGAAAGAGGATGAGATTGTTAGATGGCATCACCCACTCAATGCACATGAGTTTGAGTAAATTCTGGGAGTTGGTGATAGACAGGGAGGCCTGGTGTGCTGCAGTCCATGGGATAGCAAAGAATCAGACACGACTGAGCGACTGAACTGTACTAAATTCATAATTTTAAGTACTTTGTTCCTTCCAGCTTAAATTACTCTGTACTTATCTTGCAGATTTTTTACTTCAGTTTTGAATCAAGTTATTTCACTAAAAACATTCAGTTTCTCCATAATTGAAAAAGACACACGCACCCCAGTGTTCACCACAGAACTATTTACAATAGCTAGGACATGAAAACAACCTGTTCATTAACAGATGAATGGATAAATAAGCGGTGGTATGAATATATACATACAATGGAACATTATTCAGTCATGAAAAGGAGTACATTGGAATCAGTTCTAATGAGGTGGATGAATTTAAGAGTCTATTATACAGAGTGAAGCAATTCAGAAAGAGAAAAACAAACATTGTATATTAGTGCATATATGCAGAATCTAGAAAAATGGTACTCACGAACTTATTTGCGGGACAGCAAAAGAGATGCAGACATGAAGAACAGACTTGTGGACAGAGTGGGGGGAAGGAGGGGGCAGGACAGTTTGAGAGAGTAGCACTGAGGCTTATACACTACCGTACATAAAATTTGCTGTATGATGCAGGGAGCTTAAATACAGTTCTATGCGACAACTTAGATGGGTAAGATGAAAGTTCAAGAGGGAAGGGACATGTGTATACCTATGGCTGATTCGTGGTGATATATGGCAGAGACCAAGACAATATGTAAGCTAATTATCCTCCAACTAAAACTTCTAAAAAGAGGGGAAAAAATAAAGTACATCTATATGAGTAAAAAATAAATTTGGTTTATTATTGAGGAATCATGTTTTTAAATCAGCATCTGAATTTATTGGCTATTAAGTTATTAACATTTTTATCAGGATTGTTGCCAAATTTCTAATATTCTCATTCAACAGAAACCATATACAATTTGGGACAGTACCTAAGTTGTTAACTGAATAATGAATTCTCAGCTTCACTTGTCTAATCCTAACTCACGTTTACTGACTTCTTTTGGAGAACATCACTAATTTAACACTATTAAAGAAAATGATATAAATATTATATGGAAGTTTACCTTTTAGGCAAAAGTATATTTAGAATTAAAATTATTTATACTTTTTGGTTTTCTTTGTATTTAGATAATGATAGGCTCTTAGAAATTTTAGAATTACAAATTAAAATTTCAATGGTCTGATTCATTCTGTGAACAAATTAGCATTTACCTCATAGGAAATTTTGACATCAAGTTTTCCTAAGTCTTAGTAAAACATGACATTCCATAAAAAGCTTAAGGGATAATACGTGTGTGAAAACTATGGCCAAAAGTGATCATTGCTAATAACTTGTACATATAGTTTTGCACTATTCACTGTATCTATGTTTTTAAAAATATAATTAAATTATATAAACAGTTTTATTTCTCTCACTTAAATCATGCCAGGTACATTTTCCATATCAAAATGTTTTGATGCAATATACTTTAAACATTTGCATACTATTTTACTGCATACAAATATTTTAATTGATTTAATACATTACCTTCTAACCAGGTTATATGTAATGCCATTGATTCAATTTTATACATTTTTGCATATACATTTTATTATTTTCTTATTGCATATTCATGGACATGGGAGTTCTCAGACTTCTATCATATTTCTACCTATATCCATCACCATCATCATCATTTATAAAAAGCAAACAAGTCAAAAAAATCAAAACATATCAGCACTAGAAGAAACCATTCCATGAGAAAAGATCCTAATTTAACAATCATAACTGTAACCTCAAGTTCACCTTTCCTGTGAAGTTGTTCCACTTCAACTTTTCTACTTTCATCATGTTGATTCTCACATTTTAATACGATTTAGCCAAACCTGGTATAAAATACATTTCTTGAGGTTCATTCTACAGGCATTTTCTCCTTAAGACATCTTTTTACATATATGGTTTTAATTAACCCTAAGATATGAATTTTTTATTTTGCTTCTAATCTATAGTTTCTTCTTAATCTCACTTTGGGGCTCAAAGAGGTACGCCTGTTTCCTAGATGAATGACAAGAAGGAATGACTTGTCATTTATTTAAGACCTACACCATACATTATACAGAGATATCTTTACCAACATCGTTATTACAGGTTAAACAACAGTATTATATAATTAACATCATAATTTTCCATTACAAAATGTTGCAAACTATGATGTGACTTTTATCACTCAAGGCCAAAGCCTGGTTTCTAAAAAACTAACATATTCCTCGATAATATGAGAAAAATATCTAAAGATAGATGATACATATAGTTTTAATTCCTATGCTTGGACTTTATATCATGGAAGGAATTAGTAATTAAGATATTCTGAAAATTATTTTATATCCTTGTGAAGAATATCAGGTTTAGTTATCCTCAGATGAAGACATCCATTTCTGAAGAGACATTCTGGAAGCAAATCAGGGTAAGCTAAATTGGTACAGGTACCAGTTTCCTTGCTACAAAAGGAAAAATAACAGATCTTTATCAAATGGCTAGAGGGTTTCTCCCAGTCGCTTACTAACACCTCCCTACTGAGCAGAAAAGATAGGAGCTCCAGGGTTCTCACTTCCCTAGCAGGAGGACATATCTAGGATATAGAAGGAACAGATGGTTCTCAGCCAAGGAAGAAATGAACGACAGTGAAGGACAAGTCACATAACAGCTCTGGCTTCATCACATGTAAGGAGAGGCAAACGCTCTAGATGATCGTATGTCCCTTTTACTTTGATACTACGATTCAGGGACATTGAGTTTCTCCAATTTCTGCCCACATGTGGGACATCAGCGAGGGGCTCTGACTAGGAGGAGTGAGAAACCTACCTTTAGACAGCGTGGGTATCAGAGGTGACTCTGAGACCCCAGCACAAAGCAAGAAAGGGGTCTTCAAAAGGGTGTTTTTTTTTTCTTTTTCCTAAACCTGATGATTCTGCCAGCCTTCTCCCCTGCTTTTCTTTAACCATTAATCAATGTGTAAGTAAGGATTTATATAACTGGGAGCTGCTACTATTTCTGGTGTTTTTCTCAATTTGGGCTGAAATGTAGAGGAAAACTCACAGAGATGGGGAATGGCTGGAGCTCAGTCACCTGCTCTCTGGAGTGAGTGCAGTGATGGTTGAGACCTAGACACCTTTTCTGTCCTGATGGAGAAGAACTCAGGGTCCTCAGGAGCCTCTGGATGTGAGGGTTTTTAGAGTCTGATCACTTAAAACCAGCCCATTCCCCAGAGGCATTCCCCAGAGTCCAGGGAGCAAATCACTAAGCGTCTTCTCACCATTCTGTCTTCCCTACAGTGCAGAGCAAAACCTAGCCCTCCCCTCTAGGCCCTTCGGCTTGTGGTCAGTATGCATGTGTGTGAGTGAGTGATGAGTGCATGAGTGTGTGTGTGTGTGTGTGTGTCTGTGTGTGTGTGTGTGTGTGCGCGCGCGCGCGCGCCCGCTTATGCTGAGAAGTAGGAACTATGTTAGAACTGCAGGTTGTCCTTCATCAAGAGGATGTTGATATAGGAATTTAATAGATCTCAGCCTTACATTATGAATCAGGTACCACAGTACAGTCCCCAAGGATATGTATGTATTGTGTACTTTTTCTTGAAACTGCTCCTCTCCATATCCTACTTTTGGTAAGTTGCATGATGTAATAAACGTTACCCCATGGAGCTTGTTAAGCCAACCCCTCCAAGGACTGTATTTTCCTTCAGGAGTACAGTTTTGCTAAAAAGTGTTAATATGAAAATGTCTGTTAATTCCCATTGCAAATACTACTTTTTAGTTGGAAAAAAATGGAGATTGAATCCAGCCCCTCAGTGCTTTCCTGACTTCTTTTGGTTTCAAGATACTTCCCAAGTATTTGTCCACTTTCTAAAACATTTTCCCCTACATACATATCCTATATTTAGAGAATCCATTGTAATCTCTCTGCTTTAAACATTTAGATGTTAAACTTGGTGATGGATGGCTTTGTCAGATCTAGAGAAAGCATGCAATCATAATGCCTGAGATCCCTTCAAATTCATGAGTATTCACATTAATTTGGTTCTTACTGCTATGCTGCTGCTACTGCTAAGTCGCTTCAGTGGTGTCCGACTCTGTGCGACCCCGTAGACGGCAGCCCACCAGCCTCCCCCGTCCCTGGAATTCTCAAGGCAAGAACACCGGAGTGGGTTGCCATTTCTTCTATAAATCATACTAAATTTCCCTAGTTTTCTCTCCCAGATGAAAATGCCCTATTTTCTCACTCTTTAAATCTCCCACCTATTCTCTCACTCACAGTTTCAGCAACTGTATGATAGTAGCTGAGAACATAAAAGAAATCACATGACAGTGTTCACAATCTCTACATCACATTCACACTTTGCTGCTGTTCAGTCGCTAAGTCATGTCCAGCGCTCTGTGACACCATGGACTGAAGCATGCCGACTTCCTTGTCCTTGGCTATTTCTCAGAGGTTGCTCAAACTCACGTCCATTGAGTCAGTGATACTATTCAACGATCTCATCCTCTGCCACCCACTTCTCCTTTTGCCTTCAATTTTTCCCAGTATCAGGGTCTTTTCCAATTAGCTGACTCTTTGCATCAGGTGGCCAAAGCACTGGCGCTCTCACAGTTACTAAATCTATGCATTTATCCCAAGAGCTCTGCTGTTATTATTGAGTCACTAGTTTGTGCTTAACAAAGGCCAGCCTTTCACTTATGTGAGGAATCCCATGCAATTGGCTATCATCAAGAAGATAAGAGATAACAAGTGCTAGAGAGGATGTGGGGGAAAGAAAGGAAACCTTTGTATACTCATGGTGGGAATGCAAGTTGGTTCAACCATTATGAAAAATCATATGGAGGTTCCTTAAGGAATTAAAAATAGAACTATGATATGATCCAGCAATTCCTTTTCTGGTTATAATACCAAAGGAGATGAAAACAGGATTTCAAAAAGACACACGCACCCCCATGTTTACTGCAGCATTTTTCTCCATAGCCAAGACAGGGAGACAACATAAGTGCTCATCAGTGGATAAATGGATAAAGAAGATGTCATATATATACATAATGGAATATTATTCAGCCGTGAAAAAGGAGAACATTCTGCCATTTGCAACAGCATGAGTGGACCACGAGCATATTATGCTAAGATAAACCAGACCAAGACAGACAAGTATGGTATCACTGACATGAGGGATTCTTGACAAGACAGACTTGATGAGAAGAGAGTAAAATGGGGGTTACCAGGGGATTTGGGCGAGAGGATAGGATCAATGTTGTTTAGGGTACAAATTTAACAGTGAGTAGTAAATCAGCCTTAGAGACCTAATGGACAGTATAGTTAATACAGACAACAACATTGTATTATAATCAAACTTGGTAAGCTACTAGAATTTAATTACTCCAACCACTATAAAAAAAAGGATAATTATGTATTGTGAAAGAGGTGCTAATTATTGTTACAGTGACAATCACATTACAACATATAAATATAATAAATGAACACTGTACACCTTAAATTTACAAAATGCTCTATGTCAAGTGTATTTCAATTTAAAATATAATGATTGTTGTTTGGCAGAAACCAGCACACTGTAAAGCAGTTATCCTCCAATTAAACAAATAAATACGATGAAAGGCAAATTATTTTAGAAAATTATAGCAAGTAATACAACCTCAAACAAAGAAGCTTATGAAAATAAATCACTAATCAGAGTTGGAAGAGCTTTTAATCTCATTTACTCCACCCTTTATTTAAAAAGCTTCTGTTTCAGTTCCTATTGCATGTATAATATTATGCAAAGTAATATCAAGGGTTGTAAAACTTTAGAAACAGTGTTTCTATTTTTGAAATTAATAATCCAGCTAGGGAATATTTTCTAGATATTACTATAATAACATTTTACATTAAAAATAAACTCTTGATATTTGCATTTTCTTTTTTCTCTCCTCAGGATGCTTAGTAATTTCAATGAAAAAAAGTTGCTTTCTATAGGACAGTAGATATGTTTTATTGTTTGAAGGACTATTGATAAGTAATATACATCAAGCTGCCTCCTTCACAACTGATAAGCATTAACTATAATGTCCATCAAAACGGTGAATTAGAATTGCAGATATACAACACCATATTAGCCTTGACAGCTGTTCAAATTCTATTTTTATTCCTCCTCCCAAACTCCTAACACTTTCCTATTGATAAGTCCTTTTCCTCATTTATAACATATATTATGATTACTTCTTCATTCATTCAGCCATTTTTTCATACCTGTGATCATTCAAAAATATTTAGTAAGACTTTACTATAGGCCAAGCACTTGTGATTACTTATTCAAACACTAAAGATACAGATCAACTGATTAGGATAACAGACAGAAATATTGTTTTCTAAGAATATTTACAAATTCTTTAAGTTTTAAAAAATGTAAATCATTTATGTGAATATTTGAACTATTGAAGTTGCACCTAATAATGTATAAGGGATATTAAGCATTCTATATCATGACTAAATATTGCATATGCAAAACAACATGGTAATGTGGCTAGCTTTGTTCTCACTGCCCTTGAAGATGAGTATGATCATACTCAAACACATTTATTGACAGGACATTGTGTGTTTATGCTTAGGTTCAGTTTAAGGTTTATGGATATTTTAAAAGGAAAAGGAAGTGGAGAGAGAATAAGGGAGGGAGAAATAGAGATGATAGAGAGGAAACACAGGGAGAAAATAAGAGAAGATACAGCGCCCCTCCCTTCAGTTCCTCACCGTGACGTCACAATTCCTGCAGGGGGAGTAGGGGTGTGTAGGGATGAGTCTGGGGGTGGGGTGGTGTGAGGTATGTACCACAGGAAGGGGGAGGCTGAGTGCTGGGTAGCTACAGAGAGGTTGGAACCAAAAGGACTTCTGAGAAGTTGAAGGAATTTAGGTGATTGTTGTCAAAGGCAGAACTAAGTCTGAGACACAATTTTTGAAAGTGTGAGCTTCCCTGGTGGCTGAGACAGTTAAGAATCTGTCTGCAGTGCAGGAGACCCGGGGTTTTAATTGTAGACTTTCGGCCAAAATCCATCTGCTGTTACCTTTATGTCAGTAGAGGTACAGTAGCAAGGACAGTAAGTTTCTACAGTCAAAAGAGGAAACACGGAGACAAGTCTCTGATTGGCAAACATTCTACCATGGCAGGAATTTTTTTTTGAAGTGGAAAAGTCTTTCTAATTGCTCTTTAAGGACATTTGGCCATCCCTGGTTGGCTACCAGGGGGCAAGGGAGCATGTTAAAGATGCTCAAAGGGAGAAGTTAGTTAAGTCGCTCAGTGGTGTCTGACTCTTTGAGACCCCGTGGACTGTAGCCCACCAGCTCCTCCGTCCATGGGATTCTCTAGGCAAGAATACTGGAGTGGGTTGCCATTTCCTTCTCCAGGGGATCTTCCTGACCCAGGGATTGAACCCAGGTCTCCTGCATTGCAGGCAGAGGCTTTAACCTCTGAGCCACCAGGGAAGCCCCAAAGGGAGAAGGGTTGCCAGTATTACAGAGAAGTATTTTCTGTATTCCATTTCTTGAAACAAGTGGGTGGTTTAGGTGGTTTGGGGTGGGGGGCTGTCCTGATGGGGCTGGTGGCAGCTACGGTGGGCACCTGGCATGGAAAGCAACAGGAATGAAGGGATAATGAATAAATAAGGAGTATTGCTATTTAAACACTGAGCAGACCATCCTAGTGAAAGATCATGAGAAATGAAACTTGTGCTACCAGAAGATGAAATGTAAATGCCTATAATTAGAATTTGGATTTGACGGACCAGAACTAACTTTGGCTACGTATCATTTACAGGGTTTTGAAAAGAAATGTGAATTAAAAAAAAAAATTTAAAGAAGGTTATGTGAGAGACTTATAATAGAGATCAACTGCCTTATAAATGAGTCACTTCTAGCATAGAGATGTTACTTTGAAAAAAATGTTGGTCTTGATAATTCACAAGTTCTTTGTGAAAGTTGCTCAGCTGTGTCTGACTCTTTGCAGCGTCATGGACTATATAGTCCATGGAATTCTCCAGGCCAGAATACTGGAGTGGGTAGACTATCCCTTCTTCAGGGGATCTTCCCAACCCAGGGAACAAACCCAGGTCTCCCACATTGCAGGTGGATTCTTTATCAGCTGAGCCACAAGGGAAGCCCAAGAATATTGGAGTGGGTAGCCTATCCCTTCTCCAGCAGATCTTCCCAACCCAGGAATCGAACTGGGGTCTACCTGCATTGCAGGCAGATTCTTTACCAACACCGCCATCGGGGACGCCCTCATGTTCTTTGTGGGGAGGGCGGGGTGGTGGGGGGAACTTCCAAGCATTTAAGCCTTTGAGGAAAACACACATGTACACACACA
Organism: Muntiacus reevesi; assembly: GCF_963930625.1. NCBI lineage: Eukaryota > Metazoa > Chordata > Mammalia > Artiodactyla > Cervidae > Muntiacus > Muntiacus reevesi. The sequence continues at coordinate 101,500,792 of NC_089254.1, read as the reverse complement.
CACACACACACACACACACAATTTCTGAGTACCAGAGATGGAGGGGAAATTCTGACCATCACACGCACACACAATTTCTGAGTACCAGAGATGGAGGGGAAATTCTGACCAACACACACACACACACACACACACACACACACACACACAATTTCTGAGTACCAGAGATGGAGGGGAAATTCTGACCAACACACACACACACACACACACACACACACACACACACACACACACACACACACACAATTTCTGAGTACCAGAGATGGAGGGGAAATTCTGACCAACACACACACACACACACACACACACACACACACACAATTTCTGAGTACCAGAGATGGAGGGGAAATTCTGACCAACACACACACACACACACACACACACACACACACACACACAATTTCTGAGTACCAGAGATGGAGGGGAAATTCTGACCATCATAATTAGTGGAAAATACAAAGCTACCTCCAGGAGTGAAGAGTTTGTACAGATTAAGAAAAATACTTAAGCATTATATGTTATCCATAGGAGCCCGGTTTTTAAGAAATTTTATCCAGATTCATTGAGTCAACTAGTCAAAAACAACTACCCAAGAAAAAGACATTAGAAAAGAAATAGTTTCTTCTACAGTTAAGGATGTGGAGTTTATTTACAAGGTGAATCAGTGAAATTTAATTTTTTTTTTAACTTCTTGAATAAGCAGAGACTTTAACCAAATATTTTGGATTTGTGTTCTATTCACCAGGTAAGAGGCACAAGTTACCAAAGTTACTATCAATGCATCCCATTTCCCTCCAAGACAAATTCAAACCACAACTCTTAGCAAAGTTTTAAAAAACAAACACCTTGTGTCACATGAAATAACCACTGTTCCCTTTTTTTCAGGCATCCTCCAAGCGCTGATCCCTTTAAGTGCCCCAGAGCGGTCTGCCGGTTATAAAGAAGCCATAATTAGGGTAGCCCTTTGAATAACACAAACTCTGCCCTTAAGTAAAGGAAGACTGGAGGTAAAAGCAGCTTCAGGCCCTTACCTTCGGTCTCTCCCTCACTCACTGCAGGTTCAGAGCTGGAACGGAAACTCAGTGGACTTGGGAAAGCTGAAGTTTCCTTTGTTGTGTTTTTCAAAGACCACAGTTGATTGAAGACTCTGGTGACTTTCAGCAGCAAATTTTAGTACAATTCTAAATGTTTCTACCAAAGTTCCTTGGTCAGTAATGGCGGCTCCTTTGCAGAAGAGCTCTCCTATTACAGTCTTACTTCTTTTTCGCTAAGCTCAGCACCTCCTGCGGCCCTTCCGCTGCTTAAACCGCCCGGTGGTTGAAGCCTTTCTCCCCTACCCAGATTAAAGGCTTCAGAGAGCAGTGACTGCCTACCGGGTTTTTTTTTTGGCGGGGTGGGGAGTTGGCCTTTTTTTTTTTTTTTTTTTTTTTTGACTTTTAAAAGGCACAGTAAAATCACTTGGGAACTTTTAACAATTCTGATGCCAGACTACAGCGTCCTCATTCTGAGGACGGCCGGCTAGTTTGTCAGGCTGTCCGTGTGATGCGGTGACAAAGGTGACGCTGGGAACACTGGTTAAAATAATTCCAAAGATGTTACTAGATGCTGGGGGCGGGGGCTGGGAGCGATGTTTTTGTAAAACAAACCAAATTTCATTCTGTTCACCAAGTAACCTCTAAATCGGAGAACATTACGGAGGATCGTTCTGATTAAGAGAACCTGGCCCTTCTTAGATCTATCCCACCTGCAGGAAGTTAGAAGGGGGAGAAGGAATCCACATGACAATCAGGTTGCATTCCTTTTCCCCACCCCTTTGTCCTGTAGAACAAGGCCTTCAGGGCTGGCGGAGGGGACTCCGGATATGAGGAACCAACAAAGATACTTTCCCCTGCAAGGAGATCCAACCAGTCCATCCTAAAGGAAATCAGTCCTGAGTGTTCATTGGAAGGACTGATGCTGAAGCTGACACTCCAATACTTTTGCTACCTGATGGGAAGAACTGCCTCATTGGAAAAGACCCTGATGCTGGGAAAGATTGAAGCAGGAGGAGAAGGGGGATAGATGATGAGATGGTTGCATGGCATCACCGATTCAATGGGCATGAGTTTGAGTAAGCTCCAGGAGTTGGTGATGGACAGGGAGGCCTGGCGTGCTGCAGTCCATGGGGTCGCAAAGAGTCGGACACAACTCAGCAACTGAACTGAACTGAACTGAAGAATGGATCTGTCTCCCCACCACTTTGCCTATGAAGCTCAAAAGAGGAGAGACTTGACCTTTTCCTAAGGCAGTTTCAAAATACCTTCAACCAGTTCTTTTCCCAGTTTACATTGATACAATCCAGTCCTTACAGAGTGCCAGATGGTAGAGAATCAGAAGCGGCTTCTTAGGGAGAGAACCTGACATGGAACTTCCCATAGAGGTCCTCCAGGAATCTTCCTGACACCCTCTCCCACCACATCCTTTAACCCTCCGTCTACTCAGCACCTTCCCCTCCAGTCCGAGAGTCTCCCAACATCATGCCTTGAATTATACATCTCTCTCAGTCCACCCCCTCTCTCAGGGATGATCAAAGAGGGATTTTCCTTTGAGGTAGCTTATCTTATGGGCTATTCCTTCAACATCTGGAAACTTGGAAATGCAAAATCTCAGACGTCACTCTAAATTTACGGAATCAAAGACCGCAGAATGAAGCCCAGCAATCAGAGTTTTAAAAATTCTCCAAGTGGTTCTGGTGCAAACTCAGGTTTGAGAACCACTGCCATCTCATGCCTTCTCTTGTCTTAAGAGAGAAAGAAAGAGAAGGAAGAAGACTTACTTTTACCTGGAACCTGTATGGGAAAGGGAAGGACAATAAACAAATAATAAATAAATCCACTGAAAATAGAAAAAAATTTGCCCATATAAAAGATAAATAATGGCTTATTCATGATATTTACATTTGGTTAAAGATCTCTTTGAGTCTCCATGGCTGCAGTTGAGAAGATGCTTATGCTTTCAATGAAAAAATTTGGCCAAGTTGATCCTTAATATTTCTTCCAATTCAATGGATCCATGAGTTTTAGGATTAATAAGAAGCAGCAAGGAGTAAAAATCATTAAGAATATAGAAAGGAATGCTATATTAAGTCAGGAAATATATATATATTTAAAGACAACTTCTCAGATAAAATAATTTTGTGCCCACATCACAGTTTCATTTCAAATATGCTGGTAAATGAGAAGTTGCTGGGCTTCCCTGATGCTTTAGACAGTAAAGAATCCTCCTGTCAATGCAGGAGGCCCAGGTTTGATTCCTGGTCGAGAAGATCCCCTGGAGAAGGAAATGGCAACCCACTCTAGTATTCTTGCCTGGAGAATCCCATAGACAGAGGAGCCTGGCAGGCTACAGTCCTTGGTGTCGCAGCATTGAGTGACTGACACTTTATAAGCCTCACTCAAAGATGCCCCCTGCTGGTAAAAGCATTTTGTAGGAAAAAAGGGAGGCAATAACCATAAAGAAATGTCTGGTTAAAGATGATTAGATTAGTCTCAAAATGGACTAAAATGTAAGTAAGTTCCAAAATTGATAGTCAGCTGAGTGGACAACCCTACATTCCCATAAAGGATCTTGAAAGATTATCAAAGTGTCTTAGAAAACTGTTGAAATTTTATCAGAATTCTAATCACTTTCAGCAGGGGCTGTGAATTGCCTCTTCCAAAAAGGCCTGTCTCCCCATGGGGTCACTAAGAGTCAGACAGGACTGAGCGACTTCACTTTCACTTTTCACTTTCATGCACTGGAGAAGGCAATGGCAACCCACTCCAGTGTTCTTGCCTGGAGGATCCCAGGGGTTGGGGAGCCTGGTGGGCTGCTGTCTATGGGGTCGCACAGAGTCGGACATGACTGAAGTGACAGCAGAAGCAGCGGGAGCACCACAGGTTTAAGACAACTCCTTCCTCAGTTTCTAGTTCCTCTCTTCTCATTGAGTTTCTTTTCTACTTTTTTCACTTTTGATAAGTAATTTAAACTTACTGAATATTCCTGATTACCTCATCTATAAAATGGGGGAAACAATTTCTTCCCCAAATGAAAGAATGAGGCTAGAAAAAAAACAACTATCTCTTTAGAGTCTTCCAAGGTCTATGACTGACTAATCAAAACCCTGGGCTTCCCTGATGGCTCAGAGGGTAAGGCATCTGCCTGCAGTGTGGGAGAGCTGGGTTTGATTCCTGGGTTGGGAAGATACACTAAAGGGGAAAGTCTTCTATTCTTGGATTCTGACCCTAGCACAATGCCAAGCTGTGGTAGATTCATTTATTCTATGTGATTTGCCAGTGAAACACACAGTTCCTGCTATATTTATGCATGTCCTATGCAGTTACAAAAGTTAAATCAATCTGCATGATTACCCTATGAGGCAAGTGCAATTCTTCCCATTTTACAGATGATGGAACTGAGACAGAGATTGAGACTGAGACACTTTAAATAACCAGCCCAGACATAGTGTCTGGTAAGTACCAGAGCTTGGATTTGAACTCAGGAATCTGCATCCAATGACTGTGCTCAATAAACAACTACTAATTGATATCCTGTCCCACTGCTTGATTCTCCACAATCAGCTAGTGCCTTGTCAGGGATGAAACAAGGACAGATAATCTTACATAAGTTAAACTTTAGAGAACCCCAGTAGAAGGGAATGAAGCACCTGGGCCGGGTAATTAAAGCCTAGGTCATTTTCTTCTATTGAAAATGACCTAGGTTAGACTGTAGCCTGGAGGACTCTAGCTTCCATGGGGCTCCAATTCCGCAGACTGTGACTGCCACGCTTTTCTGTCCATGGAATTTCCCAGGCAAGAACACTGGAGTGGATTGCCATTTCCTTCTCCAGGGGATCTTCCTGACCCAGGGATCGAACCCATGTCTCCTGTGACTCCTGCATTGGCAGACAGGTTCTTTACCTCTAGAGCCACTGGGGCTTCTAATCAAAGCCTAGGTCATTTTCTTCTATTGAATTGCATTGTCCACTACCTGCTCTGATTCTTGTGTACTTATATTTGTCATCTATCCCTGGATTGAACCTTCTATGGCCAGGGGTCCCCAACCTTGGATCTTGGGATCCAAGGCCTGGCGATCTGAGGTGGAGTTGATGTGGTTATAATAGAAATAAGAAAGTAAAAGTGAAAGTCACTTACTCATGTCTAACGCTTCACAACCCAGGCCAGAATACTGGAGTGGGTAGCCTTTTCCTTCTCCAGGGGATCTTCCCAACCCCAGGGATTGAACCCAGGTCTCCTGCATTGCAACCAGATTCTTTACCAGCTGAACCACAAGGGAAGCCCTTGAAATAAAGTGCAAAATAAACGTAAAATGCTTGAATCATCCCCAAACCATCCCCCTACCCTGCCTGTGGAAAAATTTTCTTCCATGAAACCGATCCCGGATGCCAAATAGTTTGGGGACTGCTGTTCTACACCATAGGCACTAAGGTTAGTCTTTATTTGAGAAAACGGTAGGAAAGTGACCAAGAAGCACCTCTTCTGACAAATGAGAGCTCCCTACCCATGTACAGTCAGTACCTGAACAACATAGGGATTGAACTGCATGGACCCACTTATATGCAGATTTATTCAAAAGTAAATACTATGGTGCTACACATTCTGTGGTTGATTGAATCCACAGATACAGAAGATCCACTGTATGGAGGGCCAACTATAACTTATACACAGATTTTCAAAAGCCCATGTTGTTTAAGGATCAACTGTCAATGCTGCTGGTCACCTGGTAGGTTCTTTACATTATCCTTAAGGGGATAAAAAAGCTATTATACCTGGAGAGACAGGATCACTCCCTTGATATTTTCAGAGCTCTTGACATTGTCTTGTGGCCATAAAAGATACTGCTTTCTCAGATAGTAGAAGAATGAAAGGATCCTTGCTGGGGATAAGAAACCAGAGATCTCTGAAGACTCTGAAGGTGAATGAACAATACAAACCTGGCATAATAGTGATAACTAGTAAGTGTACAACTGCTGCCAACACAACTACTTCTTCAGCTGTGAGAGGCCCCAGAGTAGGGCCCCTGCTTTTGGAGGCAGAGCTCAAGTGGAGAGAGCCTTACTTCTGGGCAGATGGACACACGACTCTGTTCATATTGTGTCCACAGCTGGGGACAACTCTCAGGCTTCAGGCTTGACCACTGGCCTCTAGGTATTATGTACTTGAGAACAGCATTTTCTCAGTGTTATGTGTTGAGCACTGTACTGATGCAGTATCTTATTGGCAGGTCTTCATTTTCTATGACATAAGATTGTTCCTATTTCACCATGAAGGTCCTATATTTTAAGCACTGACTCCAGCCGCACAATTAGTAGGGGAAAATGGGATTCATTCACTTGTCTCTCTGACTCCAGCCTAGCAGTGTCTGGTCTTTTAAGCTGATGTATCTCTGAGTCCTTGACATTTGGGGCATTGTATTGTTTTGTATAATGCCAGTATTGTGTCCAAACGTGTGTGTGTGTGTGTTCCCTCTCCCATGACCTTTTTTGTGAGAAGGAGGGCTTTCAGTCAGGATACAGGGTAGAATTGGTCTCCACTGTGACTCAGTAGAAACTTCATCACTTCCACTTACCAGAAGGCTCCTATACTGGCCCTCTCCTATGATGAAAGGTTCTACAAGCTTTCCTGTAATGCAACATACAATACAGTATTCACAGTTACATCAGAACAACAAAAATATAGCTCTAACATCTTGACAGTATTACACGAATGGAAGGGAAAATGTATAGCTAAGAACAAGTGTGAAAATAAAATTATGCTAAAAAATTGTATTCTAAAAATAATTTTGAATTAGATAATAGTTTAGAGATGCTATTTTTTATTACCTTATTTTAAGAGCATTAAATTTTACTCTGTTTTTTTCCATTCATTCTTTTTGTAAAAGAAATAACATAATGGAGAAATGCTTTATACTTTTACCTAAAAATGCATTATGTTTAATATTACAACCATATGATGATTTTTCCTATTTTCAATTATACAGAGAAAATAAACATTGATTTACTGGAATAACTTTATAGTTGACAAGGATTGCTTATATTGTTGAATATTCTTAAACATATTCAAAATAAATAGATTGACATCTTAGAATCTGAGGTATTGACTTTGGGCAACAGTTAACCAAATTTTAAAATTCCTTCTGGGAGTACTGAATTGAAACACTTAGATCTTCTCCAGAACTATTTTATTTGAAGAACTTCTAACTCTAAAAATGGTAGCAGCTTATATTTTAAGGATTCCCTTTATTTTAAAATTATAATTACAATTATACATTGGCAGCAAGTGAACAATTTATGCATAAAACAATTATGGAAAAAACCTGCAACAAAGAAGTTTATAAAAATAATTATCTTCCACCAGGCTAAGGGACTCTATCTACATGTTTATTTATGTGTAATGTCTAGAGCAGTAATCTGGACTTCACCTTTTTAACTGATTGTCTTTCTTAACACCTATTATATCTACTTACAGTGTTGAATATTATATTTCATGCTTTGGGCACTATATATTTTTAAAATGTAAGTTAATTATGATCAATTTTGTACTTAATCTAGGATTTAACTCTTGAGGTAAATAAAGTTTTCATGGCCTGTCAGAAAATAGTGAATAATCAATGTCATTATGATGCATTTAATAATAAAACTGAAGAGTCTGCACAGCAAAGGAAACCATCAACAAAATGAAATGGCAACCTATCAAACGGGAGAAGATATTTGGAAGTCTTACAAGAGGTTAGTATCCAAAATATGTAAAGAACTCACACAACTCAATAGCAAAAAAAAAAAAAAAAGAGAGAGAGAGAGAAACCAATTTTTAAGTGGGCAGAGGATTGAATACTTTTTCCAAAGAAGATATACAGATGGACAATAGGTACATTGAAAGGTGTTCAATATCACTAATCGTTAGGGAAATACAAACAAACCACAATAAGATACCATCTTACACCTATTAGAATATCTATTATATAAAAAAAAAAAGCAACAAGAAACAACAAGTATTGACAAGGATGGGGATAAAAGAGAAACTCTGTGCACTGTTGGTGGTAATGCAAATTGGTATAGCCACTATGAAAAATAGTATGGAGGGTTCTCCCTCAAAAAATAGTATTACCAAATGATCCAGCAATTCCACTTTTGAGTATTTATCCAAAAGAACAAAAACACTAACTCAAAAAGATATATGTACCCTCATGTTCATTGCAGCATTATTTACAATAGCCAAGATGTGGAAGCAATCTAAGCGTCCCTCAATGAATAAATTGCATATATAATGGGGGAAGGAAATTTTGCCATTGGCAACAACATGCAAGGGCCTTGAGGGCATGTGATAAGTAAAATAAGTCAGGGAGAAAGACAAATACCATATAATCTCACTTATATGTGTAACCTAAAACAAATATTAGAACAAAAACTGAGCTCGTTGATACAGAGAATAGATTGGTGGTTCCCAGAGGCATGGGAAGGGAGTGGAGGGTGGGCAAAATGGGTTAAGGAGGTCAAGAGTGATAAACTTTCAGTTATAAAATAAATAAGTCAAGGGGACATATTACAGAGTAGTGACTATGATTAATAACACTATATTATATACTTGAAAGTTGCTAAGATAGTAGATTTTAGAAGTTTTCATCACAAAACATTTCTGTAACTACCTATGGTGATGAATGTAACTAGACTTATTTAGGTGATCATTTTGCAATATATGCAAACATCCAATCGTAATAATTTCCATCAGCATCATGGAGACTGTTGTTCAATCTGTTTTCATAAATCCATGAAACTTTTGCCACCAGGAATGAGAAATAATGTCAGCTATATCACAGTTGTCTCATTCTGTTTGGTGCTACCCTAAACCATCTTCAGACAGGTTCATTAAAATTACAAAAATATTGGTGATGAAAATTTCAGGAACTTCAACTGATTAAATCTTGTCTTATTAGAAATCATCATAATCTAACAGTAAATGTAAAGTTTGAGCAGTACTCAAAACCCATACCTTTAGTATAATTTAAACATTGCTAATGAGTTTTCTTCATTTGATCAAATCCTAAAGTTTTATATGTTTGTTTACATAGTTTCTCATTGAACTAATACTTCCTCTAAATTTTTCTCTTTATTTCTAAATTATTCCACAAGGAATTTAGAGTTTCTCTAATCTCTTGCTTCATCTATTGGCCTTAAAATTGGTGAGGTGGAAAAATTTAACTACAGTATTTTCTGTATTGAAATTTCAACTCTACTTTGGAGGATTTCTCTTATGATATTAATTTTACTGTACTGTGTCCAGCTACTAGAAGATGATAAGAGGTTATGTATGTCTAACTACATAAGCCAGAAAAATTTAAGAATGTAATTTTCTTACATTCTCTGTTCATTCATTAATATTCCTAGTTTTAAAAGATAGAGTTCAGTATTTTTTAAGAAAGACTAAATAATCTGATAACTTAGCTGTCCCTAAAGACAAAGGGGTAAAAGATGCTCATTTCCAAGAGTCTTTGCCTTATATCCTGAGCTAGAGTTTGGACAATTACCATATTTATATCAAATTTCTCATTGGGAAATTTTTCTGAGTTTTTCTTTCAGCAAACCACACCTTTTAAAAGAAAATCCCCAATCAAACAACACAGTATGTACCCCTCACATGGACCTCCTCTGCAGAGCTCTGCACAAGGCATCCTTTACCTGAGTGTTCCTCAGACTGTAAATGAGAGGGTTCAGCATCGGATTAAAGAGACTGTGAAACAGGGACAGTATTTTCTCCTCCTCTTCTCGTTGATTGGAGTCTGGCACCATATAAACCAACATGGCTATGCCAAAGAAGAGTCCAACCACGCAGAGGTGGGAAGAGCAGGTGGAGAAGGCCTTTCCGCGGCCCTCCTTTGACTGGATCTTCAGGATGGCCCAGAGGATGCGTACGTAAGAGACTAGCATTAAGCACAGGGGCCCGACTAAGACAAATACAGAAGTGGCAAGGAGGACCACTTGGTTAATCCATGTGTCAACACAGGCCAGCTTGAGGACAGACAGAATTTCACAAAAGAGGTGGTTCACTTCCCAGGGCCCACAGAAGGGCAGTCTTAGGAGGAGAACTGAAAGGACCAGAGCCAGAATGAATCCACACGCCCAGGAAGTGGCAGCCAGGACCCCGCACGCTCTCCAGCTCATGATGACAGTGTACTGGAGGGGATGGCAGATTGCCACAAACCTATCGTAGGACATCACCATCAAAATCAGGCACTCAGTAGCAGCAAACCCCAAATACAAAAACGTCTGCAGGATGCACGGGACAAAGGAGATGGTTCTATGCTGGTTCACTAAGTTTGCCAACATCCTGGGGACGTTGTTGGAAGCATAGGACATGTCGATGATGGCCAGGTGTGAGAGGAAGAAGTACATGGGCGTGTGCAGTCTCATGTCCAGACAGATGAGTCCCAAGATCATGCCATTTGCCAGCAGACTGAAGATGTAAAACAGGGAGAAGATCCAGAAGAGAAGCTTTTCCATCTTTGCACTGAGATGGAAGCCTACCAAGATGAATTCTGTGACCCATGACTGGTTACTTCCCATTCCTTAATGACAGCTTGTCAAGGAATGAAGTGTGATAAGAGGAGCCAGAGCTGGAGAATCGAGGGAAATTGGAGTTACTCATCTCAAAATGAGCTCGGACAAAGGTTGTGTCCTTGTCTTACTTATTCCTCTTTAACTTTTAGTATGAAACATATTTAAAGATAGAAAAGCATTAAGAATTGTACAAAGAACTCCCATATCTAAAAACCCAGATTCAATGAATTTTAATATTTCTTTTATATTTGCCTTTTTATTCTCTTTTTCTCTCCATGTATAACATATTCTTTCTTTCTGAACCCCTTGAGTTTAAATTGGAGACATGATGCATATTTACCTTAAATTCCTCATTTTCTTCTCCAAAAGCAAAGATATTTATTTGACCTAACCATAATACAATTATTAAAATCAGGCAATTTCATATTAACCTGATCTTTTAATTTATAGCTTTCTCTCTCTAGTCCTCACACTCTTTTCATTTTCCTTCCTTTGGAATACTTAGCCTTTCTTTGGGTTTCATGACACTGATATTTTTGAAGGGGATAAGAGTACTTGTTTACTAGAGTGTTTAGTAGAGTGTTCCAAATTGAAGGATACAAAATTCCTCATTTTTGATTCAGACTATTCACTCTCTTCAGAAAAACAGATTATCCATGAGTAGGTGCATGATATTAATTTGTCCCATTGTTGGTGACACTAACTTGGACCACTTGGTAAAGATGACACATCCCAACCATCTCCATTATAAAATCATTCTTTTTTTCCCTAATGTAATTTAATGGAGCATCCATTAAAATTAATATGTAAATATTCTGTTCCTCATAAAGCTTTCAGCAACTAATTTGAGCATCTATCGATTACTTGCCTGATTCAATTAATAGTAATGATGTTTACAAAATGTGGCATTCCAACTCATTCATTGCTTTTGTATTTATGTATTTTGTATTTATGGGTTGTCAATTTTAGTATATGGAAAAGTCCTATATCTATCTATCTGTCTCTATGAGTCGCTTGCTCCTTGGAAGAAAAGCTATGACAAACCTAGACAGCATATTAAAAAGCAGACACATTACTTTGCCAACAAAGGTTCACGTTGTCAAAGCTATGGTTTTTCCAGTAGTCATGTATGGATGTGAGAGTTGGACCATAGAGAAGGCTGAGCACTGAAGAATTGATGCTTTTGAACTGTGGTGTTGCAGAACACTCTTGACAGTCCCTTGGACAGCAAGATCAAACCAGTCACTACTAAAGGAAATAAGTCCTGAATATTCATTGGAAGGACTGATGTTGAAGCTGAAGCTCCAATACTTTGTCTTCTTGATGCAAAGAGCTAACTCATCAGAGAGACCCTGATGCTGGGAAAGATTGAAGGCAGGAGGAGAAGGGGATGACAGAGGATGAGATGGTTGGATGGCATTACTGACTCAATGGACATGAGTTTGAGCAAGCTCTGGGAGATGGTGAAGAACAGGGAAACCTGGTGTCTGCAATCCATGGGGTCACAATGAGTCTGACGTGACTGAGCAACTGAACAACAACAAATGCATCTGTATCTATGTCTTCTCTCTCTCTGTTTTATCTATCTGTCAATATGGACTCATGATTTTTTTTAATCAATGGATTACAATTATTTATTTATCATTACATCCTTAACTGTTTTAGATATGAACCTCAAAGCTCACTCCTTTGGCATTTTAACATGTTCCCATAATCTTTGAGTATCTTCTTACTTCTGATAAGATGTTTCTTACCTCTTTTATTACATTTTCCACTTCAGCCATGGACACAGTCATTTCTTCAAAAATATCTGATCAATTTTAGTAAAAAAATCATATAAAGCAGTATCTGAATTTTAATAATTTATATTTTTATCATGATATTTGCCAAATTTTTGCTGTCCTCATTGAAAAGAATCAGCATTTAATTCAGGAATGTGCACAAATTGTTATAGGGAATAGCTGATTCTTTTAATTACTTTGAAAATATATCTTATCTGTATTCCCTTATGGTCTCAAATCAGTTTCACTAAATTGAATAATAATTTGAAGAAAATAATAATAATTTTGAAGAAGAATAACTGAAGAAAATTATTCAGTACTTTTTTTAGTTAATATACATATTTCTAACTGCATGCGTGCTAAGTCACTTCAGTCATGTCAAACTCTTTGTGATCCTATGGACTGTAGCCCGCCAGGTTCCCCTGTCCATGTGATTCTCCAGGCAAGAATACTGGAGTGGATTGCCATGTCCTCCACCAGCAGATCTCCCCCACCCAGGTATTGACCCTGAGTCTCTTATATTTCCTGCATTGGCAAGCTGGTTCTTTACCACTAGCACTACCTGGAAAGCCCTGTATTTGTAACTAGCAGCCTGCTAATGACAACATTTATACTATTTTCTTGCTTTTATTTCTATTCAGAAAACTACAGATTTTTTAATATCTTAAGAGTATTGTTCCTTGTGTGAATAATGTCTTACCTACCTTGGGTGAGTTTTTGACATTGTTTCAAAAGCTTCTTAGGAAAACATTGTGAAACTAAAAGACTGAAGAGGTAGTACTCTAAAACATACAACCATAGATGATCATTGTTAATGTTCTGTATACACAGTTACACTGTTTTACTACATATATATATATGTATGTGTATGTATCAATGTGTTAACTTACCTATTTCTTTCATTTATGAACTTTAGGAATGATTTTCCATGTCAAAATATTCCTCTGTAACATACTTTGAATGGCTGAATACTGTTTCCTTGAATAAAAATATTTTAATATTTTATCTCCTAATTAAGTTCATACATTACAGTACTTTCTTTTTTTTTTTCCAGTGGGTTTTGTCATACATTGATATGAATCAGCCATAGAGTTACACGTATTCCCCATCCCGATCCCCCCTCCCACCTCCCTCTCCACCCGATTCCTCTGGGTCTTCCCAGCCCACCAGGCCCGAGCCCTTGTCTCATGCATCCCACCTGGGCTGGTGATCTGTTTCACCATAGATAATATACATGCTGTTCTTTCAAAACATCCCACCCTCACCTTCTCCCACAGAGTTCAAAAGTCTGTTCTGTACTTCTGTGTCTCTTTTTCTGTTTTGCATATAGGGTTATCGTTACCATCTTTCTAAATTCCATATATATGTGTTAGTATGATGTAATGTTCTTTATCTTTCTGGCTTACTTCACTCTGTATAATGGGCTCCAGTTTCATCCATCTCATTAGAACTGATTCAAATGAATTCTTTTTAACAGCTGAGTAATATTCCATGGTGTATATGTACAACAGCTTCTTTATCCATTCATCTGCTGATGGGCATCTAGGTTGCTTCCATGTCTTGGCTATTATAAACAGTGCTGCGATGAACATTGGGGTGCACGTGTCTCTTTCAGATCTGGATTCCTCAGTGTGTATGCCCAGAAGTGGGATTGCTGGGTCATATGGCAGTTCTATTTCCAGTTTTTTAAGAAATCTCCACACTGTTTTCCATAGTGGCTGTATTAGTTTGCATTCCCACCAACAGTGTAAGAGGGTTCCCTTTTCTCCACACCCTCTCCAGCATTTATTTCTTGTAGACTTTTGGATAGCAGCCATCCTGACTGGCGTGTAATGGTACCTCATTGTGGTTTTGATTTGCATTTCTCTGATAATGAGTGATGTTGAGCATCTTTTCATGTGTTTGTTAGCCATCTGTATGTCTTCTTTGGAGAAATGTCTGTTTAGTTCTTTGGCCCATTTTTTGATTGGGTCATTTATTTTTCTGGAATTGAGCTTCAGGAGTTGCTTGTATATTTTTGAGATTAATCCTTTGTCTGTTTCCTCATTTGCTATTATTTTCTCCCAATCTGAGGACTGTCTTTTCACCTTACTTAAAGCTTATAGTACTTTCATTTGTATTTTTACTCTCCAGGTTCCACATGAAAGAAATCACCCTGATACCACTCTTCATATTTCCCTCCTGGATAGCTTTACATCTATATTATTAAGAACAAGAAACACATATTTCTCATGTTGTATCTAACCTAGTATTTTCTTCTCAATTCCAGTTTCTGACTTGAGAGAGATTCCTGTTTCTCCTATGTGATGGCAACTATAATTATTTGATTCATTACAGTAAAAGAAAGGGTTTTGCTTATACACGTTAAATAATCAAACGTTGCTGTTGTTGTTCAGTTACTCAGTAATGTCTGACTTTTTGCAACCCCATGGACTGCAGCACGCCAGGCTCCCTGTCCCTCACCATCTCCCAAGTTCATGTTCATTTTATCGGTGATGCCGTCCAGCCATCTCATTCTCTGATGCCCTCTTCTCCTTCTGCCCTCAATCTTTCCCAGCATCCAGGACTTTTCCAATGAGTCACCTGTTCGCATCAGATGACCAAAATACTGGAGCTTCACCTTCAGCATCAGTCCTTCCAGTGAATATTTAGGGTTGATCTCCCTTAGGATTGACTGGTTTGATCTCCTTGCTGTCTTAAGGGACTTTCGGGAGTCTTCTCCAACACCACAGTTCGAAGGCATCAGTTCTTTGCGGTCTGCCTTCTTCACAGTGCAGATCTCTTAGCAGTAGGTGACCACTGGGATGACCACAGCCTAACTATACAGCTTTGTCAGAAGAGTAATGTCTCTGCTTTTCAACACACTGTCTAGGTTTGTCATTGCTTTCCTGCCAAGAAGTAATCGTCTTCTGATTTCATGACTGCAGTCACCATTCGCAGTGATTTTGGAGTTAATGTTATTTTTTGGAGTTAACATTACTTTAATATAATTAATACCATACCATGTTAAAATGTTGTAAAAATATAATGGCATTTTATCACAGTAAAGGTGATACAGTAAAGGTGCTTACAGTAAAAGTGCAATAGAGTAGAAAATATATTCCCTCCCTGTAATTATGAGTTGTCTCTTAAAATGGTGGATATTATTTTAGTTCACACTTTTTTTTTTAATGCTTATAAGTATAGGATGAATTTAGTCAGTCAGTCTATATCCCCATTGTAAGGCTAGTATTCAGACAACATATAAAAGGGTTACTTTCTACTCTTGAGATTAGAGTAGATTCATATGAGGAGACTCCTCAGGCACCTGTTAAATGTGTAGGCTTTGTCAACAGTAAGAGTTAACAGAGTTATATCCTCACTATGAAGATATGGTCCCATCACTTCATGGCAAATAGATGGGGAAACAGTGGAAACAGTGGCTGCCTTTATTTTTGGGGGCTCCAAAATCACTGCAGATGGTGATTGCAGCTATGAAATTAAAAGACGCTTATTCCTTGGAAGGAAAGTTATGACCAACCTAGACAGCATATTAAAAAGCAGAGAAATTACTTTGCCAACAAATGTCCATCTAGTCAAGGCTATGGTTTTTCCAGTGGGCATGTATGGATGTGAGAGTTGGACTATAAAGAAAGCTGAGCACTGAAGAATTGATGCTTTTGAACTGTGGTGTTGGAGAAGACTCTTGAGAGTCCCTTGGACTGCAAGGAGATCCAACCAGTCCATCCTAAAGGACATCAGTCCTGGGTGTTCATTGGAAGGACTGATGTTGAAGTTGAAACTCCAATACTTTGGCCACCTGATGCAAAGAGTTGACTCATTTGAAAAGACCCTGATACTGGGAAAGGTTGAGGGAAGGAGGAGAAGGGGACAACAGAGGATAAGATGGTTGGATGGCATCACCGGCTCAATGGACCTGGGTTTGGGTAGGCTCCGGGAGTTGGTGATGGACAGGGAGGCCTGGTGAGCTGTGGTTCATGGAGTCACAAAGAGTCAGACATGACTGAGCGACTGAACTGAACTGAATGAAGATATGGTAATCCCCAAGATAAAATCAAAGATCAAAAGGAGTTTGTACAAAGTGTCATTTATTTGAACTGAGATTCACTTTCATCAAATAATGGTTTATGGATAAGTGATATGTCTTGTACATTTTGTACAGAGATATCTTCAAGAAAATTAGAGATACCAAGGGAACATTTCATGCAAATATGGGCACAATAAAGGACAGAAATGGTATAGACCTAACAGAAGCAAAAGATATTAAGAAGAGGTGGCGAGAATACACAGAACTATTCAAAACACATCTTCATGACCCAGATAACCATGGTGGTGTGATCACTCACCTAGAGCCAGACATCCTGGAATGCAAAGTTTAGTGTACCTTAGGAAACATCAGTATGAACAAAGGTAGAGGTGGTGATGGAATTCAGGTTGAGCTATTTCAAACCCTGAAAGATGATGCAGTGAAAGTGCTGCAGTCAATATGCCAGCAAATTTGGAAAATTCAGCAGTGGCCACAGGACTGGAAAAGGTTAGTTTTTATTCCAGTTCCAAGGAAAGGCAATGCCAAAGAATTCAAACAATTACCAGACAGTTGCAGTCACCTCACACACTAACAAAGTAATACTGAAAATTCTCCAAGTTGGGCTTCAACAGTACATGAACTGTGAACTTCTAGATGTTCAAGCTGGATTTAGAAAAGGCAGAGGAACCAGAGAGCAAATTGCCAACATCCGCTCGATCATTGAATAGGCAAGAGGTCCAGAAAAACATCTACTTCTGCTTTACTGACTACATCAAAGACTTTGACTGTGTGGATCACAACAAACTGTGGAAAATTCTGAAAGAGATGGGAATACCAGACTACCTTACCTGCCTCCTGAGAAATCTGTATACAGGTCAGGAAGCAACAGTTAGAACTGAACATGGAACAACAGACTGGTTGCAAATCGGGAAAGGAGTACGTCAAGGCTGTATATTGTTACCCTGCTTATTTAACTTATATGCAGAGTACTTCATGTGAAATGCCAGGCTGAATGAAGACAAAGCTGGAATCAAGATTGCCCGGAGAAATATCAATAACCTCAGATAAGCAGATAACACCACCCTTATGTCAGAAAGCAAAGAAGAACTAAAGAGCCTCTTGATGAAAGTGAAAGAGGAGAGTGAAAAAGTTGGCTTGAAGCTCAGCATTCAAAAAACTTAGATCATGGCATCTGTCACAACACATCATGGCAAATAGGTGGGGGAACAATGGAAACATTTTATTTTCTTGGGCTCCAAAATCACTGCAGATGGTGACTGGATCCATGAAATTAAAAGGCACTTGCTCCTTGGAAGAAAAGCCATGACCAACCTAGACATCATATTTAAAAGCAGAGACATTACTTTGCCAATAAATGTCCATCTAGTCAAAGCTATGGTTTTTCCAGTATTCATTTATGGATGTGAGAGTTGGACCATAAAGAAAGCTGAGCGCCAAAGAATTGATGCTTTTGAACTATAGTGTTGGAGAAGACTCTTGAGAGTACCTTGGACTGCAAGGAGATCCAACTAGTCAATCCTAAAGGAAATCAGTCCTGGATATTCATTAGAAGAAATGATGTTGAAGCTGAAGCTCCAATACTTTGGCCACCTTATGCAAAGAACTGACTCATTGGAAAAGACCCTGATTCTGGGAAATATTGAAGGGAGGAGGAGAAGCGGACAACAGAGGATGAGATGGTTGGATGGCATCACTCGATGGATATGAGTTTGAGCAAGTTCTTGGGTGTTGGTGATGGACAGGTGATATGCATGCTGCAGTCCATAGGTTGTAAAGAGTCAAACACAACTGAGTGACTGAATTGAACTAAATAAGTCTTGTAGATCTTTATGTCTCATAATAACTAATATAATTCTAGATGAAACAAGCTCAGGAAATGTTTGTTAAATGGATGATTTTCATTTTAATTTAAAAAATGCATGTTTCTAGTGTCTTCTATTTGCCACATTCAATTGACCAAGACATGGCTTCTATTTTGTTAGAAAAGTTCATAGTTAGGATCTGATTACTGGGAAATGAAACAGACAAAATTACAGTTTCTTCATTTCCGTAAATGTGATTGCTTTGGGGGGGGTGGGATTCTGTGTAAATGGTATTAAGTTTGTGACATTGATATTTGCTACAATGAAAGACTATTCCTATATTACAGAAGGTGGAGATAGCAACAGCTCTGCTGTGAAATTCTACTTAGACACAGCTGAAATTCCTATACTTTGGCCGCCTAATGTAAGGAGCTGACTCATTGAAAAAGACCCTGACACTGGGAAAAATTGAGGGCAAAAGGAGAAGGGGGAAACAGGGGATGAAATGGTTGGAGCATATCACTGATTCAATGGACACAAGTTTGAGTAAACTCTGGGAGATAGTGAAGGACAGAGAAGCCTGGTGTGCTGCAATTCATGGGATCCCAAAGAGTTGGAAATGACTTAGCAACTAAACAACAGCAAAAGCACACATTTACTCTCTGAACATGCAGAACAATAATATTTGTTGAAGGTAACTCAGCCTATTACTATTCAGTAGGAATGTATGTTTATCACCTTTTGGTCTAATTAATTTTGGGCTTGAATTAATAATTTTTAAAAGTTTCCTTTTCATTACCATTATTATCATTGTGCTATTAAAATTAGACAACATAAAAATAAAATTGAGTAAAGATTAAAGCTCTTAAGCAGATACTGTACTGGAAGAAGGAAGAAGATGTCAGAAAAGTGATGCCAAAATCTTCGCCTTTTCAGTAGAGTAAATAAAACAATAACAGCTCAGATAAGAAAAGGTTTGCATGGTCAGTATGAGTAATTCTGTCTACTGGGGCAGTCCTATAACTCAGAAAGTTTCATGATCTATGGATTTTATTTCTTTCTCCACCTCTTGTCAGGAATGTTGGAACTCATTCTATCCTATTTATGATAGGAAAGATATTTATATAAAATACTGTGATTTCAAATCTGATAATCATCACAACAGGATGATACCCTAAGGATGATTCCAAAAAGATTAGATACATGGCAAACCTATCTCTTACATTATTTCAACAAAGAAAAGATTTACTGTAGTTGTTATTAGAATTTTAATTTCCAAGGGAGGCTTCCCTGGACATCAATATCTCTGTTAGTTGCTCAGTAATGTTTGGCTCTTTGTGACCCCACGGACTGTAGCCCTCCAGGCTCCTCTGTCCATGGAGTTCTCCAGGCAAGAATACTGGACTGGGTTGCCATTTCCTTCTCCAGGGGATCTTCCCGACCCAGGGATTGAACCCAGGTCTCCTGCACTGCAGGCAGAGTCTTTACCATCTGAGTCACCATAAAGTCATTTTATTAATTTGGCTGTTTCAGAGACAATGCCTGGATATAGAGCCTCTCATTGTCTGAGCCCCTTCTCATTGAGAGCGGGGCCAGCTTGAACCTCCACCACTCAGTGACACTGGGAGGTGATTTTCAGAGGGATGCTGACAACATGCTCCCCCCCCAACATACACACACAGCTCAGTAGGCAGAAATTCCCTAAGGTCAGGGAGGGAGACATGAGTGTCTATTTTCCTACCTACAGTGCACAATATGAGTGGGAGGAAAGATCACCCAGGGATGCCATTCTTGTGAACAGAGCCATGGTGGTGTCTGCTGCTGACCCGTCCTATCTCACCTACCTGTACTGGAAATCACCTCCCAGCACAAACCAATCTCTTCTACTCAAGGAGATGCTAGCTCTGGATTTCTCATAAGAATCTTCTTTGACCTAGAATAAAACCCCACAAGGGTGAACACAGTACCTCTCAAATGGGTTCAGTGTCCTGTTCCCTCAGCAGCTGTCAGAGGATTGAATTCCAGACACAGGATGGTTTGCTTGTTGGAATTGTTAAGGTTCTTCAAAGAACCCCAAGAGGCATAGGTTTTATTTTAGAATCAGATGAATTAAAAACATTCTGGAGTTTCTATTGAGAATTCAAATTCCCAGAAGGATCATAAGATACAACACATTTTTATCTTCTCTCTAAGGCGGAATGGGGGGGAAATCCCTAAATTTCTCTCTGGAGAACAGCTAAGATTGTGTTGAATTGCCCGTGGAGGAAAAATTCTAGAAAATAGTCAGGGCAGACACTAGCATCATACTGTCTCTACACACATTTTCAATACATCTAGGGTTATAAACCTGAGACAGATATCATAAATTACATTGCTCACTCCCTTCAAGTGATTGGTTTTAAGAACGTATGCTTCTCTACAATCCCCATGAAGGTATACATTTAGATGGTTGAGAGATGACTTTCCATGGAGTCTGTTATGACAACCCTGAGACAGAACAGATCCTCCATGCCAAGGTGTGTCTCTGTCTGCAGTAACGGTGAATAGATATTAATGAGGAAGGATTCTAACAGCCAAAAGCAATAATTATGAAACCTTTCTTATATTTTAAGAAAATGTACCAATGCTTTATGTCAGACTGTGTATTCTTTGCAACCTCATGAAGTGTAGTCTGGCAGGTTCCTCTGTCCATGGGACTTTCCAGGCAAGAATACTGGAGTGGGTTACCATTCCCTACTCCAGGGGATCTTCCTGACCCAGGGATCAAACCTGCATGCCTTGTGTCTCCTGCATTGGCAGGCAGATTCTTTACTACTAGTGCCACCTGGGACTACATCATTATCTTTTTACTGATGTGGAAACAAGTTTAAATATAAATTTAAGTTAAATTATAATATTAGACATATAAATTATCAATATAATTGCATATATTAATATAAATATATAGTATATATACTTAGATAAATAAATTACTTAAAAGATAAAGTTTTTGATTCTTTAAGTGGGAATCTCTGAGAACTTTTCCAAGGGTCTGTGGGATCAAAAATATTTTTATAATAATATTTAGACACTTCTTGCCTTTTTCACTCTCAGTTAGTGGAGTTTCCCAGAAGCATCATGACATATGACAGTGCAACACATAGAATGCAGAAGACGATATAACATCCAGCCGTCTTCTCTGTTAAGCCAAACATTTAGACATTTTTCAAAAGTAAAATATAGCTACTGTTTTCACTGTTTTTTGTCTTGTAAAAGATATTTTTTCATAAAAATACAGTATATTAACATATAGTGAAAATAGTTCTAAATTAATTAAAAGTAAATATTTAACAAATTCTCAGTTTCTATTATGACATATATCAACAAATATAGCCACATAAATGTTTGTATCAGTAATTTTTAAGAGTTCAAAGGGGTCCCAACCAAAAAGTTTGATGTCCAAACTTTTTTGATGCCCAATCAAAAAGACTGAACTAAATGATAGATTACCAATCCAGCAATGGCCAGAGTTGGAAAATAAAGAATTTTATGTGATACCAAAATGTTTTTGTTTTCTCTTCCTGCTGCAACAAATTAACACAAGTTTAATGGCTTAAAATAACATACCTACTGTCTCACAGTTTCCATTGGTCATCCATCCCGGCCCTGGTCAGCTGCATTCTCTACACAAGCTGAAATCAAGGGTGTGGCTGGATCTGGAATCCTCATGTGAAGTCCTTGCATGAGGTGAGATTCATCTTCACATCAGATCTCCCTGACTTCCTCCACTGCTGCAAGTTGTAGAAAACTCCCTGCTGTTAGAAGTGAAGTGAAAATCACTCAGTCTTGTCAGTCTCTGTGACCCCAGAGACTACACAGTCCATGGAATTCTCCAGGTCAGAATACTGGAGTGGGTAGCCTTTTCCTTCTCCAGAGGATCTTCCCAACCCAGGGATTGAACCCAGGTCTCCTGCATTGCAGGCGGATTCTTTACCAACTGAGCTATGAGGGTTAGAAGGCTCAACCTGATTGTGTCAGTTCAGTTCAGTTCAGTCACTCAGTCAAGTCAGACTCTTTGTGACCCCATGGACTACAGCACACCAAGCTTCCCTGTCCATCACCAACTCCCGGAGCCTACTCAAACTCATGCCCATCGAGTTGGTGATGCCATCCAACCATCTCATCCTCTGTCGTCCCCTTCTCCTCCTGACTTCAATCTTGCCCAGTATCAGGGGCTTTTCAAATGAGTCAGGTCTTCACATCAGGTGGTCAAAGTGTTAGAGTTTCAGCTTCAGTATCAGTCCTTCCAATGAATATTCAGGACTGATTTCTTTTAGGATGGACTGGTTGGATCTCTTTGCTGTCCAAAGGACTCTCAAGAGTCTTTTCCAATACTGCAGTTCAAAAGCATCAATTCTTAGGCACTCAACTTTCTTTACAGTCCAACTCTCACATCCAGACATGACTACTGGAAAAACTATAGCTTTGACTAGATGGACCTTTGTTGGCAAAGTAACATCTCTGCTTTTTAATATGCTGTCTAGGTTGGTCATAGCTTTTCTTCGAAGGAGCAAGTGTCTTTTAATTTTATGGCTGCAGTCACCATCTACAGTGATTTTGGAGCCCCCCAAAATAATGTCTGTCACTGTTTCCATTGTTTCCCCATCCATTTGCCATGAAGTGATGGGACCAAATGCCATGATCTTAGTTTTCTGAATGTTTAGTTTTAAGTCAACCTTTTCACTCTCCTCTTTCACTTTCATGAAGAGGCTTTTTAGTTCTTCACTTTCTGCCTGGTTGGGTCAGGCACCAAGATAACCTCCATTTTTTGTTGTTTAGTCACTAAGTTGTATGTGACTATCAGTGCTAAAAGATAACCTCCATACTTCACATCATCAATTTGTAAGATCCCTTCACAGCAGGACCCAGATTAGTGCTTGATTGTTAATTAAGGAAAACCAGATAGCTCAAGGAATTTAGTGCTTTTCTGTGTATGGGAAGATGCAAGATGGGCTTACTGAAATCATTTCTTTCATATGCACCTGATCTATCTGGGGCCACTACCCTGTTTTCACATCCTGAGCTTCCTTTCCTCAGGGCTCACTGTAGGGAGTGGCTACAGTCTGATGGTTGTTACAAAGCAGGTGTTCTTCTTCCTTTTGGGTTTCCTCCCCAGGCTCAGAAACTCACATTTGGAAGCCCAAAATCGCTGGTGGCTGTGACATTCTTGTTTACCAAAATGGCAGGAAAAACTTCATTTCACAATGCCAAACATTTGGAGGAGTGTAGGATAAGAGTAGCCTCAAAGGAAATGCATATCCTATAAAGTCATGATGTACATTTTCATATTTTTGTACTATTTTGACTATTTGTTCCCCTTTGAACTTATAATTACTTCATGCAAAATTATTTGGCATAGAATTGAACTGATGATTAGCTAAATAAAGTCCTTCTTTAGGCCAGCCATTTTCCATTGGTATTAGATTCTGAGGTAGCTTTAACCTAATCTCCCAATACATTTGATCATCAGTATCAATATCAATGTAGACTTAATTATATAATGTAGTCAAATTTTGCGATTTTCCTGGTGGCTCAGTTGGTAAAGAATCTGCCTGAAAGGCAGGAGACCCAGGTTAGATCCCTGAGTAGAGAAGATCCCATGGAGAAGGAAATAGCGACCCACTCCAGTGTTCTTGCTTGAAAAATCCCATGGACAGAGGATCCTGGTGGACTACAGTCCATGGGATCACAAAGAGCCAGACATGTCTGTGTATCTGAGCATATATATCTATGAATCTTAGTAACCAGCCAATGTTAAGCCATATTACTGTCATGGTACAGTTCAGTTTTCATTTCAGAACCCATCAGTAAGAATCAGAGGTCTTTGTCTCTCCAACAGATCTGGCATTTGTCCATATACCAGATTAATATTATGGACAGATGTCATTACATTCTGGGTTCCAAATCACTAGGGGACAAAGCCAGTTGCCCTGTCTCAGTTTAGAGGCTTGTACTAAAGCTAGCTTTTTTGTGGGCTGTTATGTAGTGGGACCTGCTTCTCTGCCTGCCCCGCCATGAGGAGGAGGACTATTCAGACTACCTGTACTACAGGGATGTCCTCTGATCTATTCTTCAGAGATGAGAGGGCACTCATTATGTTCCAATGAAAATTACAGATGCCGCCATAGAAACTATGTTCCAAGGTCTATAAGATTCCCGTAAATGTGTTCCTTTGGCTTCAGCAGCTAGAATAGAGGGGCTTTGTCTCATGGTTACTTTGGTCTCCATCTGGATGAAAACAGTCAAGAGGTCTTGAGTCAGGGCTGAGTGCTAATAGCATCCAGCTTTATTTGCTGAGTCTGTCCGATCCATTTCAATGAAGTCTCATTCTATTTCCAGGCTGACTCTTATCCCTTGCTTTTTCCTAGAAGAGAATTCCCTCTGATCGTCTCATTTTAGCTAAAAAAATATTTTTCTCAACTGGCTGTCACACCTCATTAGAAGTGAATCCAGCTTGTTCAGTGATGCCTAGATGGCCACCTTTCTCTTTTAAAGCCATTCTTTGGTTTTGTGGGACAAGCCACCATGCTTGTGGTTACCACTGTGTACTAACAACATGAGTGCAGTTATGAGTATGTTTTGCTACCCCAAAATACTGGGTCCTCCATACAGTGCTTGCTAGGTGGTCACCTACCTAGATATAATTTAGTCTGAGCATGCCATAAGGCCTTCTAGAATCTTCCTCCTTTCAGGGTGGGGCTACCTCCCAAGAAATTCACACTTGGCACGTGAAGCCTATAATTCACTCCTGTCAGAAACCCATCTCTCCTCTTCTGTTCTAACAGCTTTCCATCCACAATAATGGATGTGATGAGTATCTGTGCATAGCACACTGTGGTCTGCTAGGAATGACACTGATATACTTTGTCCACTATAACCAAGGACCTTTCTAAGCATTTGATCATCAAAGTTTATAGTTATCACAGTGATCCATCAGCTGAAAATTGTATTACGTGGTCTAATGGCCACACGGAGAATGGTTCCCAGAAACTTTCTTCCCAGTGAAATATTTTCTAGTAGAAGCAACCTGAAGAATGAGAATCAAAAGTTACTGCTACACAACTAGAATTCCATTCAGTCACCAACATTGGATCCAGTTTATCATCATATCACAAGACCAACATCTTATCTCAAATCATAAGACAAGCCAGTACAAAGGCACTCAGGATTGCATGCTTCCGTTTGACCTTGTTAAATTCCAAGAGTAGGGTTGGTTTTGTCAAACATATGACTTCCCATTTTTGTGCATCTGGCATAATTGTGTTAAGAGACAGCATCACCCTCCAGCTGTGAGCCTCTCTTTTAAAAAGCATACGACCTGCGATGAACATTGGGGTGCACGTGTCTCTTTCAGATCTGGATTCCTCAGTGTGTATGCCTAGAAGTGGTATTGCTGGGTCATATGGCAGTTCTATTTCCAGTTTTTTAAGAAATCTCCACACTGTTTTCCATAGTGGCTGTACTAGTTTGCATTCCCACCAACAGTGTAAGAGGGTTCCCTTTTCTCCACACCCTCTCCAGCATTTATTGCTTGTAGACTTTTGGATAGCAGCCATCCTGACTGGCGTGTAATGGTACCTCATTGTGGTTTTGATTTGCATTTCTCTGATGATGAGTGATGTTGAGCATCTTTTCATGTGTTTGTTAGCCATCTGTATGTCTTCTTTGGAGAAATGTCTGTTTAGTTCTTTGGCCCATTTTTTGATTGGGTCGTTTATTTTTCTGGAATTGAGCTTCAGGAGTTGCTTGTATATTTTTGAGATTAATCCTTTGTCTGTTTCCTCATTTGTTATTATTTTCTCCCAATCTGAGGGCTGTCTTTTCACCTTACTTATAGTTTCCTTTGTTGTGCAAAAGCTTTTAAGTTTCATTAGGTCCCATTTGTTTATTTTTGCTTTTATTTCCAATATTCTGGGAGGTGGGTCATAGAAGATCTTGCTGTGATTTATGTCAGAGAGTGTTTTGCCTATGTTCTCCTCTAGGAGTTTTATAGTTTCTGGTCTTACATTTAGATCTTTAATCCATTTTGAGTTTATTTTTGTGTATGGTGTTAGAAAGTGTTCTAGTTTCATTCTTTTACAAGTGGTTGACCAGTTTTCCCAGCACCACTTGTTAAAGAGATTGTCTTTTTTCCATTGTATATCCTTGCCTCCTTTGTCAAAGATGAGGTGACCATAGGTTCGTGGATTTATCTCTGGGCTTTCTATTCTGTTCCATTGATCTATATTTCTGTCTTTGTGCCAGTACCATACTGTCTTGATGACTGTGGCTTTGTAGTAGAGTCTGAAGTCAGGCAGGTTGATTCCTCCAGTTCCATTCTTCTTTCTCAAGATTACTTTGGCTATTCGAGGTTTTTTGTATTTCCATACAAATTGTGAAATTATTTGTTCTAGTTCTGTGAAAAATACCGTTGGTAGCTTGATAGGGATTGCATTGAATCTATAGATTGCTTTGGGTAGAATAGCCATTTTGACAATATTGATTCTTCCAATCCATGAACACGGTATGTTTCTCCATCTGTTTGTGTCCTCTTTGATTTCTTTCATCAGTGTTTTATAGTTTTCTATGTATAGGTCTTTTGTTTCTTTAGGTAGATATACTCCTAAGTATTTATAATAGCCAGGACATGGAAGCAACCCAGATGCCCATCAACAGATGAATGGATAAGGAAGCTGTGGTACATATACACCATGGAATATTACTCAGCCGTTAAAAAGAATTCATTTGAATCAGTTCTAATGAGATGGATGAAACTGGAGCCCATTATACAGAGTGAAGTAAGCCAGAAAGATAAAGAACATTACAGTATACTAACACATATATATGGAATTTAGATAGATGGTGGCGATAACCCTATATGCAAAACAGAAAAAGAGACACAGAAGTACAGAACAGACTTTTGAACTCTGGGGGAGAACGTGAGGGTGGGATGTTTTGAAAGAACAGCATGTATACTATCTATGGTGAAACGGACCACCAGCCCAGGTGGGATACATGAGTCAGGTGCTCGGGCCTGGTGCACTGGGAGGACCCTGAGGAGTCGGGTGGGGAGGGAGGTGGGAGGGGGGATCGGGATGGGGAATACGTGTAACTATATGGCTGCTTCATGCCAATGTATGACAAAACCCACTGAAATGTTGTAAAGTGATTGGCCTCCAACTAATAAAATAATATTTAAAAAAAAAAAAAATAAAATAAAATAAAAATAAAAAGCATACGACCTAAAAGGTGCAAGTTCTATTTTATGTGGGGACTTTTCTGAGGACTACAGCCTCAGGAGGCAGCCTAACAGACAACTCCAAAAATGTTGTCATCAACGAGCCAGAAGCTCTACAGCTGGTGGTGTACCCCGAGGGGAATTCAGGATGGAGAAAAACAAGATACTGGCTCTAAATAATTAAGATGTAAAACAAAGTGAGTGAGTGAAAGTCGCTCAGTCGTGTCCGACTCTTTGTGACCCCATGGACTCTATGGTCCATGGAATTCTCCAGGCCAGAATACTGGAGAGGATAGGCTTTCCCTTCTCCAGGGGATCTTCCCAACCCAGGGATCAAACCCAGGTCTCCCACATTGCAGGCAGATTTATAAGCTGAGCCACAAGGGAAGTCCAGTTAGGTCTATAATATGCTATAATATTGTAGCATTACAGCTAAAGACAATAAATGTCCTTACCATATCTCAGGGGCTTACCAGGTGGCCCTAGTGGTAAAGAACCCACCTGCCACTGCACAAGACATAAGAGACTCGGGTTTGGTCCCTGAATCAGGAAGATCCCCTGGAGGAAGTCATTGCAACCGATTCCAGTATTCTTGCCTGGAGAATCCCATGGACAGAGGAGTCCATAGGGTTGCACAGAGTCAGACACAACTGAACAACTTAGCACGCATTCACCATATTTCAGAGGGAACAAAGTTCTTCCTCCATGTTGCCCTTTGGTATTGTCACATTAGCCTGTCCTTCCTCAGCACTCTCCTCAGGGCACCCTTGACCTCTTTGTTCCTCAGGCTGTAGATCAGCGGGTTCAGCATGGGGTTGAAAAGACTATAAAACAGGGAAAGGATCTTCTGCTGCTCCTCAGGGTGGCGGGACTTGGGGCCCATGTACGTGACGATGGCACTGCCAAAGAAGAGCCCGACCACGCAGAGGTGGGAGGAGCAGGTGGAGAAGGCCTTTCCGCGGCCCTCGCCTGACCGGGTCCTCAGGATGGCAGCCAGGATGCGCGCGTAGGAGAGCAGCACCAGGCAGACGGGTCCGACCAAGACCAACACGGAAGCAGCAAAGATGACCGCTTGGTTGAGCCTGGTGTCAGCACAGGCCAGCTTGAGGACAGACAGGATTTCACAGAAGAACTGGTTGATTTCGTGAGGCCCACAGAAGGGCAGCCTTAGGATGAGACCCACATGGACCAGGGCCAGGAGGGAGCTTAAGACCCAGGATGTGATGGCTGAGACAGAGCACACTCTCCAGCTCATGATGACAGTGTAATGCAGGGGGTGGCAGATGGCCACGTACCTGTCATAGGACATCACCACCAAAATCAGGCACTCTGTGTGGGCAAAAGATAGATATAGAAATGTCTGCATAATGCAGGGAACAAAGGACATGGTTCTTTTCTGACTCACAAGATTTGCCAGCATCTTGGGGACACTGTTGGAGGCATAGGATATGTCGATGATGGCCAACTGTGAGAGGAAGAAGTACATGGGGGTGTGAAGTCTTGAGTCTAAGCAGATAAGCCCCAGGATGACTCCATTCCCCAGAAGGGTGAGGGTGTAGAAGAGAGAGAAAAGACCAAAGAGGAAAAACTCCAGCGCTGAATCGACCTGGAATCCCAGGAGGGTGACTTCTGTGATCCATGTCCGGTTGCCTCCCATGCTCCTGGGTAGAGACAGAGAAGCCCCCCTCTGGGACAGGAAGGTCAGAGCTGCAGGGAAATCAAGACACAAAATGCCTTCTGAGTGTAACAAAATGAGCATTTGGAAATGTATTACTTTGGATGGGTTTCCTACAATTTATTGTTAGATATATTGTTAAAACTAATTCTGCGTGCTCATATTTATCAGAAAAAGTTATCCTTGTACCAAAGAAATAATAGCATATATATATGTAACATTTATTATAGATAATAAAATCTAATAGAATCCATTATTATATACTCTACCTAACACAATGCACATTCGCATGCACACATACAAAGTTTGGGAGAATTCAAGTTTTCTGGCTTCCCTTCAAGGCTATGAGTTTTGATTATTAATGCAGTTAGAAGAAAGAGAACCCTGACAAACCACCTCTAAAAAGAGAGAATTTTATTTTCTAGGCTTGCTTGTCTTCTTGGTCCGAGATATGAAGCTATTAGGGTCCTCTGTTCTTTATATGTTGCTTTTGTTTACATATCCCTTTACCTTCTCACTTGCTTTTCTATCCACTAGTTTCAGATTTGAAGTTCTTAAAAATATTTGATAACTTCTTAAAGCAAATTGTTCCTTTGCACAGGAATAAGTAATGGCAAAATCCTGAGCAAAAAGGATTTGCTGAGTCCTAGGAACAGGAAAGAAAAAAAAAGTCCAATGTTCCTGAACCATAGTGACAGAGAGGTTGTAAATATTCATTGTTATCTTACTGATATTTTAAACAATTTGGAACTGACAAAAAATGTGTAAGTTGGAATGGATTTAAATATTTGTTTATTTCTATAATAGAATATTATATAGCCATTTAAAAGGATAATATCGAATTTTATATGGTGATGAAAAATTTTCCACATAAAGTCAAAGCACGTGTACATGATTTGATTCACATTTCAAAGTTTAACATAGCTATACAAAAATGTCTTTGGGGTCTATTTGTATATATGCAGGAAAACTCTGTAATTTAAACATGAAATTCTTTACACTGATTATCTCTAGAGAGTAGGATTATACAGGAACTTACCTTTTGAATTTATACTGTTACTGTTTATTTTTTTAATAAATGTGCACTACCAAAAAAAGACATTTAAATAATCTACTGGTAACATAGAAGCAAAGTTGCACATTTTTCTTATTTGAGAGTAGTACTCAGGAAGTTGTAACAGGAATGTCAAATCTGAGCAGATTCTTAGAATTTCAAATGGGGGAAATGAGCCACCATATTATGTTAACTAAAAAATGGTTAACATACCACAGGAAAGAGGAAATTGAAAATTTCAATGTCATTTTTGTTTACTGAGATATCTTTTCTGAATTGTCCTGATAAATATCATGATCTTCCATTGAGTCAAAGTAGAAAAAGATTTCAAATCAAGTTGAAAATTACTGCAACATCCACCTAAATGTGAAGGGAAGCACAAGAAAAGAACTGTTTTGAAGTTGCACAGGAGAAAAATATTGACATAATTGATCATTGCCATGAAACTGCAAATTCCAGAGACATTTGCTCTCTGCCTGTGAGTTCTGTGTCTCATCCCACATGGATCTGGTGTTTCTTTTAGAAGGAGGTGGTCTATTACACTAATTCCAAAGTCTAGGGTCTACACTTTACTGGATCTCCAAAGAAATGGTAGCAAATTATGGTCAGTAAGTATCTCATTAAGTCACTCAAATGTTATTAACTAATTTTTAGCTGATACAGTTTTAGCTTTTAAAATTCATGCAAACAGAGCACAGTTAAAAAATATATATCAAACTTCTAATTAGCAGATACAAAATGGGAAACTGTCTAATTTTCTGGATGATGCAAATTTAATGACAAAATGGAATTTGCCACTTTAAGGACATATCAAATATTGTGTTAATAGGTCTATGACTCAGGCTAAATACGAAGGCTCTTAATACCTGAGACTTCCAGAATTATGGATATTTTGTAAATTTTTAAGACTCTTTTTGAGTAAGCAGTTTCTGTCATCAAGAAAAGCAAGGCACAATAGCAGTAACAGAAAATTATATAATGAACTTCAGAAAAAATCTCACATGCTTGTGTTTGCTGTGGCCCTGATGCAAAGAACTGATTCATTGAAAAATACCCAGATGCTGTGAAAGATTGACGGCAGGGGGAGAAGAAGACAGGGTAACAGAGGATGAGATGGTGGGATGGCCTCACGGACTCAATGGACATGCATCTGAGCAAGCTCCAGGAGATGGTGAAGGACGGGGAAGCCTGGTGTGCTGCAGTGCGTGGGGTTGCAAAGAGTCCCACATGATTTAACAACAAGAGCTAATCACAACACAGAAAGCTGGAAAAACTAAATTTCTTTCCAAAGAGAATGTTTAAAGGAGTCATGGGAGATCTCCAGAAAGGGAAGGTAGGTGAGAGCTTGAAGAGGAAGGAAGAGCAGGCTGAGTCAGGGCCTGAGATGGATACTGGGGGAGCAACCAAGGCAGAGCCCAGTGGGCTCAGCTTTGATGTGATGTCTGGGTTCCTGCTGCACCTAAAAGGGGCCTTGGGAAGCAGGCACAGGGATGCTTCAGTATCAAACATGCAAGGTGTTAGCCTCCTTTCCCCAAATGATTAGAATTGTTTGAGTTCATAATTCAAATAGTCTGCAATTATAGAGTCTTACATATAATATTTTGGTAAAATATTTTTTAATGAAACCAGTAGCCTAGAAAAAAAAATTTTTATTTTCAAAAGTCAGCGATAATTAAGAAGGCAAAATTTTCTTAGTGGAAATATTTCTTTCATCAGGTATGAACTCCAGACAAACCATATGTAACCCTGGGTGTCAACTGCACTCTACACTTTTGTAGAAAGGTCGTGAAGAGGCAGCTCTACAGTGGTGGCTGTCTGCTCAAACTACTAATGATCAGCACCTTTGTGAGAACAACATAGAAAAAATAGAATAAAGAAAGCAATTATCTCCCCTCTAAACATGCAATGATTTCCTGCATTTTTAAAATGTTAGTTCAACAAGTCAGATTTTTTTTCCTCCAAGAAGACTCCTGTGGCAGATAAAGACACACCTGAAATGAAGATGCCTTTAAGTGTCCACCCTGCTGCACTGTAAGGCAAGTGCACTATCCTGCACAGAAGGAGGGAAAACTTTTCACGGAATCTTCACTCTGTTCTCCCATAGCAGGAAAATCAGCAGGGACTGAAAAGACCAGGGTCCCTAAATAAGGATGAAGATAGGCCATCCTTCCCATTTCCACTCTGCAGGGGAACCAGGTGACCTTGAGTCACTGATTCTCAGCCTCATTGTTTTCATCTGAAAGCTGGTTAGAGCAGGGTCTAAAGGGCTGATGTGAAGAATAAATATCGTCAACTGGTACACAGAAGGATTTTACCAGATGTGAGCTGATATTAATAGTATTAAAGACAGCAAAAAATTCAAGGAGAACTTAAGTTTGGGATTAATAAATAATAATATCAATCATGATTTTGTAAAGTCCTCCACACTTGCTTTCCTTTTTGGTTATGCTTAAGTAAGAAAACACATGATTTTAATTTCATTTGTATTGATGTTTTATATGCTGACTTTTAAGTTAAAATGGATTTTAAAGAAATAGAAGAATCTTTAAAGTAACCTCACTCTTGGAATGGAGAAGGCAATGGCAACCCACTCCAGTAGTCTTGCCTGGAAAATCCCATGGACGCAGGAGCCTGGTAGGCTGCAGTCCATGGGGTCGCGAAGAGTCGGACATGAATGAGCGACTTCACTTTCACTTTTCACTTTCATGCATTGGAGAAGGAAATGGCAACCCACTCCAGTGTTCTTGCCTGGAGAATCCCAGGGACGGCGGAGCCTGGTGGGCTGCCATCTATGGGGTTGCACAGAGTCAGACACGACTGAAGCAACTTAGCAGCAGCAGCAGCAGCACTCTTGGAATGAAGGAGAAAATACAGATTTTAAAACTCAAAATGCAGCTTCGCTATACCAAATATACCAATGTGAGAAAGAGAGTAAACTTTATGAAATGAAAGGAGGCCATATTTAGAATATTTTGCATTGACCCGGAGTAAAAGTTTTTATTGATTACTCTCTCAGAGTGAGTGACCTGGGGCTGACAAGTCAAAGCTCTGGGGCAGGACAGATTATACAGCTTCTGACTTACTCAGAAATTACTTACCAGAATTACCAGTAATTCAGAAATTACTCTGAATTAGTTACTTCACCACTCAGCTTGATCCTCATGAGTAGCATAATGTAAAAAACAAATTTTAATTCTTGGCCTGACTATCTGGGACATACTCAAAACATTGGCAGACAAATCTTGTACCCCTCTGTATCTCTCCATTCCTCAATTCCCCCATCTCATAGGAGAGTTGAAAATTTAAATGAGTTAACTCAAACAAGACACTTAATAAGTGTTTAAACATATTATGAGAGATTTGAAAGCCATTATTGGAGAGTAACTTTTGGATCCAGTCACCATAATGAAACATTAATATCCTACTAAAGTAAGGAAAAGGAGTGTGTACAGCAATAGATCCTGGGTTTTTCAAGTAAGAAACATCATCTCTTGCCTGAATACATGAGAAATGGGACCTGTTTGTCCAGAAAATCTTTTTGAAAATCCACAAGGGCAGGCAGTCAACATGTGGGAAAGGAAAATCAAGCTACTGGCAAGCAAACCACTTACCTCTGCCTTCAGGATTGTTTTATTTGTGGAAAAGGCATTTGAGTCACATGTCTGTGAAGTTCATTGTAGCCCTTGAGCCAGATCACGTACTACATGGATGATTAGCTGATTCCTCTTCTGACACAGTCATGAGGAAAGCCAGGAGACACCACAGCAGGATGGTGAAGAGGCCACAGACATGGGTCTTGGAGACCAGAGGAGTCCAGGCCACACCATGGGGAGAGGTAGGGGTCCTTAGTAATGCCCAGAGGATCTTGCAAAGAAAGGCTTAGGGTACAGGTAAGGCATTCAGACCCTTACACCTGGACCAGTCGCTTCATTCCTCCTTCTTTCTCATTTCCACCTGAAAACCCTTCCCATGACTAATGAACTCTCAAGTCTAGAACTCTCTCGAACTCAGAAGTGGAATCTGTGTTCTCCTCTTCAGCATGGCCTTGGAGGACTAGGATAGACTCTCCTCCACAGGGACCTCATCAGGAGATGAAGCCCAGACACACAGCTCTCAGTAGAGAAGTTTATGATAGACTTGCTTCTGCAAGTCAGGGCTTTTACCTTCATTTGAATCCAACCTTCTTCCTGCAGACATAAATCACAATCAGGGTATAGAACTGTATATCACTTCTACTGATCCTCTCCCTGGAGATTTTAGTGTTTGTTGTCTTCCTATCTGCAGGTGAACCAAGGAATGCATTTCCCATGTTTGTTCATTAAGTTCTTTCAGGATACCATGGGAATTGTTGGGTCCGATTGCTTGGGATTTGTGTGTGTTTGTGTTGGGATTGGATGAGTCAAGATGTCTCTGAACTATATAACACTCTGGCAAAGAAACCAGAAGATTTAATTTCATGTTCTAAATTAATTTCTTTCAATTCTACCACTCTAATGGCAAAAAGTGAAGAGGAACTAAAGAGGCTCTTGATGAAGGTGAAAGAAGAGAGTGAAAAAGCTGGCTTAAAATTCAACATTCAAAAAACTAAGATCACAGCATCCTGTCCCATCACTTCACGGTAAATAGAATGGGGAAAAAGTGGAAACAGTGACAGATTTTATTTTCTTGGGCTCCAAAGTAACTGTGGACAGTGGCTATAGCCACAAAATTAAAAGATGGTTGCTCCTTGGAAAAAAAAAAAAAAAGCTATGCCAAACCTAGATAGCATGTTAAAAAGCAGAGACATCACTTTGCTGGCAAAGGTCCATATAATCAAAGCTCTGATTTTACAGTAGTCATAGATTGATGTGAGAATTGGACCATAAAGCGGGCTAAGCACCAGAGAATTGATGCTTTTGAATTGGAAATCATCCCCTAATATTCATTGGAAGGACTGATGCTGAAGCTTAAGCTCCAATATTTTGGACACCTGATTCATAGAGCTGATTCTGGAAAAGATCCTGATGCTGGGAAAGACTAAAGGCAAAAGGAGAAAAGGGTGGCAGAAGATGAGATAGTTACATGGCATCACTGACTTAATGAACATGAATTTGAACAAATTCTGGGAGACAGTGAAGGACAGGGTAGCCTAGTGAGCTTCGGTCCTTTGTGTCCCAAAGAGTTGGTCAGGATTTAGTGACTGAACAGCAAGAACAACACAGGTATACTATAACTGAATCACTTTGCTGCACCCCTGAATCTAACACAACGTTGTTAATCAACTGTACTCCATGGGTAAACCTATGACTGATTCACGTTGATCTTTGGTAGAAACCCACACAATACTGTAAAGCAATTATCCTTTAATTAAAAATAAATAAATTTTTAAAAACTACACTCCAATATAAGATATTAAAAATAAATATAGGAGACAAAGGGTGTGCTTACACTTTTCTGGTGATGCTTATTGGTCAATTAATCAACAAAGATTTCCTGAAGGCCTTGTCTGAGCTTAGTTTGCTCTAGATATGATGAACACAGCAATGAGGAAAGCAAAGTTAATGCTTACAGTGATCTTTCATGTTAAAAACAGTAACTTTACAGGAAAGATAGCCTTAGTTAATGAATAAAGCTATGGAAAAAAGACACAATGGACTGAAAAGTGAAAGTTGTTCAGTCGTGTCTGACTCTTTGCAACCCCATGGACTGGAGCCTACCAGGCTCCTTTATCCACGGAATTCTCCAGGCAAGAAGAACACTGGAGTAAGTAGGCGTTCCCTTCTCCAGGGGATGTTCCTGACCCAGGGATCGAACCGAGGGCTCCTGCATTGCAGGTGGATTCTTTACCAGCTGAGCTAACATGGTAGAAAATTACCTAGTCAAGACAAGTGAGGCTCTGAAATACACTGGTTTTTGAGGAAGTGATGTTTGAGACCTGATAAATCAGAAGTCTCGTTGAAGAGAATTCCATGTCTTATTCTTTCTATGCTTCTTGTTGATTAACATGCATTCTTGATCTATTTAAATCAATCTATTCAAATGTATTAGTGTTTCTCTGGCGACTAACAGTTTTGTATATTAATTTAAAAATCTTTCCCTTACCTATTTCCTAAGAGCTTTATAGTTTTGTCTTTGACACTGAGGTCTTAAAAACACTGGGACTGAGTTTTTTCATGCAGGATTGAGTATCTGCATGGTTACTCAGTTGTGCCAGGGCTGTTTTCTGCAACACCCCTTCCTTTCCCCAGTGATCTACCATGCCACACCTTTCATACAGCCAGATTCTAATCATAGACACCAGCATCTATGCCTTATACTCTATTCAGTTTGCTTACTGGTCACCCTGAGGATGAAGACTGCACTATTTTACTTACTAGCACTCTGTAGCAGATATTGTTATCTGGAGAATCAATTCCTCTAAGCTTATACTTAATATTTTTTAAATGTGTTTGGACTAGCCATGGCAGCATGTATGTTAGAATCAGCTTGTCGGATTCTAAAGTGTTCTGCTCATACTCACACGTTCCACTGGGATATTGTAAGATACTAACTTTAAATATGTTAATCAGCTTGAGGAGATTGAATCGTTTAAATATTATGTTTCTCAATCTGAAAACTTGGCATATCTCACATTTTATGTCTGTTTAGTTAGCACAGTGCCTCAATAAATTTTTCTAATTGTCTCTTTATAGATTTAGTACTCAGATGGTAAAGAATCCACCTGCAATGTGGGATACCTGGGTTTAATCCCTGGGTTGGGAAGATCCCCTGGAGGAGGGCGTGGCAACCCACTTCAGTATTCTTGCCTGGAGAATCCCATGGAGAGAGGAGCCTGGTGGGCTACTGTCCACAGGATCGCAAAGAGTTGGACATCACTGAGTGACTAAGCACACACTCTTAGATATATTCCTAAGCATTTCAAAATTAAGTCCTGCTTTTAATGGTAGCATTTTGGAAAAAATTCATTTCAATTATTTGTTATATAAATATATAATAGATGTTTATATGGATTTTATATCAAGTTATCTTGTTTAAATTTCTCATAAATTCACTACTATACAAAAAGATTCATTTGGATTTCCTACAAATGCCATCACACTATTTGCATATGATCATAATTCGTTTGGGCTTCCCTGGTGGCTCAGTGGTAAACAATCCACTTGTCAATGCAGGAGATCCAGGTTCAATTGCTGGGTCAAGAAGATCCTCTGGAGAAGGAAATGGCAATCCACTCCAGCATTCTTTCCTAGGAAATCCCATGGACAGAGGAGCCTGAAGGGCTATAGTCATGAGGTCACAAAAGAGTTAGACATAACTTAGCCACACAACAAAAACAACATAATTTATTTATTCCTTCTCATGTGGGTATCTCACATGACAGATACCCACATACATATATATCTCTTCTTTTTGTTTAACTGTACATGTTAATATCTCTAATAAAAATCTGAAAATAAGAAAAACAAGTGGTGATGGTGTACATCTTATTTTATTTATTTTTTATTTTATGGAGAAAGATACTAGCATTTTACCATTAAGTATAATATCTGATATGTGAATGTTTATGGTACTGGGGTTTTTTTTTATAAATCTTTTTCCAGGAATGTTTATTGTTATGCTATGTTGTAAAGAGCTTTATCATGAACTGATGTTAAATTTTGTCAAACACTTGCTTTGATCTACTGACAATGGATACTTCAATTTGTTAATGGGCCAATTTTTTCCTTCCTTTGAAAGTTACGCATTTTTTGCATTTTAGAGATAAAAACTTTATCATAATTTAGTATCTTTTTATTACTTGATTTACTAATATTTTAGGACATTTGCACCTGTGTTAAAGAATAGGATTAGATTATAATTTTCTTATTTATGATGTTTATTTCAGGTTTGCTATCAATGACTAAATATAAGAGTATTTGTTTTCTCAGTTTTTAAGAATCTTGAAGATACAGGGTGCTAATTGTTAAATGGTTTCAAAAGAGCATTCTAAGGTCCAGAGTCATGAAGACAGGCTCACACAAGACACTCCAAACTATCCCTCACACTGACCTCTTCTTCCCTAGAATTTTTCTCAGGGCACCCTTCACCTCTGTGTTTCTCAAACTATAGATTAAGGGATTCAGCATAGGGTTGAAAAGGCTGTAAAACAACGACAGAATCTTCCTTCGGTCCTGAGACTGGCTGGATTCGGGGGCCATGTACAAGACGATGGCACTGCCAAAGAAGAGCCTGACCACGCAGAGGTGGGAGGAGCAGGTGGAGAAGGCCTTTCCGCGGCCCTCGCCTGACTGGATCCTCAGGATGGCGGCCAGGATGCGCACGTAGGAGAGCAGCACCAGGCCCAGGGGCCCGACTAAAATGCAAACACAGGATGAAACGATGATAATTTGGTTCAGCCAAGTATCGGCACAAGCCAGCTTGAGGACAGACAGGATTTCACAGAAGAAGTGGTTGATTTCATGAGGCCCACAGAAGGGCAGCCTCAGGATGAGAACTAGGTGGACAAGATCCCAGAGAAAGCTAAATGCCCAGGAAGCGCTGGCCAGGACAGGGCACACTCTCCAGCTCACGAGGACAGTGTAATGCAGCGGTGGCGGATGGCCACGGACCTGTCACAGGACATCACCGCCAGAATCAGGCACTCCGTGGCAGCAAAAGCCAGGCATAAAAGTGTCCGCATGATGCAAGGAACAAAGGAGATGGTTCTTTTCTCACTCACAAGATTTGCCAGCATCTTGGGGACACTGTTGGAGGCATAGGATATGTCGATGATGGCCAACTGTGAGAGGAAGAAGTACATGGGGGTGTGAAGTCTTGAGTCTAAGCAGAGAAGCCCCAGGATGACTGCATTCCCCAGAAGGGTGAGGGTGTAGAAGAGAGAGAAAAGACCAAAGAGGAAAATCTCCAGTGCTGAATTGACCTGAAATCCCAGGAGGGTGACCTCTGTGACCCATGTCTGGTTGCTTCCCATGCTCCTGGGTAGAGACAGAGAAGCCCAAGGCTTCAATAGGAAGGTCAGAGCTGCAGGGAAATCGAGACACAAAATATCTTCTGAGTGTAACAAAGTGAGCATTTGGAAATGTATTACTTTGAGTGGGTTTTCTATAACTTATTTTTAGATATACTGTATACACAAACTTGGTGTGATCATACAAATCAGAAACAAATTTCCCTTATATCAATGAATAATAAGATATGAAAATATATTATAGATAATAAAATATATGATAACATGATACATGCATTATTATATACTGTATGTAATAGTATTCATACAAATACAGACATGCACTTCTTTGTAAAATTTTGTTTTGTAAAATTCAAGTATCCTGGCTTCCTTTCAAAAGTGTGAGTGTTGATTATTAATGTGCTTAGAAGAAAGACAACCCTGACAGGCCATATGTAGTAAGAGGTAGTTTCATTTCCTAATCTTGCTTGTCTTCTTGGTTCAAGAAATAAAGTGTTTATGGTACTTTGTTATTTACATGTTGCTTATTTTTCCACTTACCTTCTCATATGCTTTTCTATCCACTTATTTCAAATTTGAATTCCTTTATTAAATAACCTCTCAATTTTGTAGTCTTTCAAATTTGGCATAAGACTCCTCTCTACAGCGGACTAATATTCCATAGAAGCATCTTCTGCCATTTCTTTCCCATCTCCAGAGTTTGCAATTTTATTTTTATTGTCTTATTTACTTTTTTGTCAGCACCTGATCCTGAAATTGAAGTGTAAGTGAAAAATTAGTAGAGTAGATGCAATGAACACAGGTACACATATTATCTCAAATTCAGTTAAGCATGATGACATTTCTGCAGCCTTTTAAAGTATGAAATTCAAAAGGTGAAAATAAATTTACATTATCTGTGGATGTATTTAAAGAAGACACCAGGTTTTTAATTACATTTTGTTCAGCTCTTTTCTCTTTTCCCTTTGTAACATAATACAGAGGCAAATCTGAGAATCTGCCGTGAAAAGAATCTTTAGTTGTTGCAGTATCTTCCCAGTTATGGCAACTATCACTGCCATCATATCTCCTGAATCCCTTCCTCATCACCTGTTACCATGCTGACCACCTACTGCTGTTCTGTTGGATTCTGAGCCAGTCACAGGGAGTAGGGTCAGCTGGAACATCCATTGGTTAGTTCTCTCTAGGGAGCTTGTCCTGGGAGGTGCCTAGGTCTATCCATAGAAGAGTGGTCATGAAAGGGATGGATGGTAACATTACACTGAGAAGCCTTGTAACCAGGTGCTATCTCTACATTTCCTCACATTTTTTCCAGAGACAGCCTGACATGGAGCAAAGAGATGTGATTAATTACCACCCTTAAAACACCAAAAGTACAAAAAAACATAAAATATGTGTTGATGGGAAAGCATTATGAAGGAAAAAGAACAGGGAAAAATAATAGAAAGTGACTTGGTTTGGAAAGGCTTCTTTAGCAGGGATTGTTGGGAGAAGTCTTCTTAAAGAGGAGACACGTGGGTGGAATCCAAGTGATAGAGGAAACGCCACCTGACAACAGCCGGAGTGGACTGCTTCCTGCACCAGGAACAGTAAAGGCGAAATCTTGGGCAGAAAGGACCTGGTGAGTAATAGGAACAGGAAAAAGTCTAATGTACACGGAGCATAGTAACCAAGAGGTTGGAATTATTCTCTGTTATCCAGTTTATAGTTTTGAAAATTTAGAATTGACATAAAATTTGAAAGCTGGAAATGAACTGAAATTTTGGCTAATTTTATAATATATAATACCATTGTTGTTGTTTAGTCATTAAGTCATGTCTGACTCTTTGCTACCCCATGGGCTGCAGCATGCCAGGCTTTTCTGTCCCTCACTATCTCCGAGTTTGCCCAAGTTGAAGTCCATTGAATTGGTAATGCTATCCAACAATCTCATCCTCCTGTGCAGTCATTAATAAGGATAATACAGATCTTTATAGGGTGGAATGAAAATTTTTTCACATAAAGTCAAAGGATGTATATGTAACATGATTCTATTTATATTTTAAAATACTAACATATCTATACACAATATGTCTTTAGGGCCTATTTAGATAAATGTAGGAAGATTCTTTAAGTTATACATGAAATCTCAATTGATAACTCTAGAGTAGCATTTTGGAGGGTCTTACATTTTTGTATGTTTTGTTTGCTTACTGTAGTTTTGTTTGGTTTTTAATAAACCTGTGCATTATCACAGGATAAAATAAGACATTCATTTTTAAAAATCTAGTATTTAATATAAGTTGGCTGGTTCTATAAAGACCTACAAGAGCTTCTAGAACTAACACCAAAAAACTGTCCTTTTCATCATAGGGGATTAGAATACAAAAGCTGGAAATCAGGAGGTACCTGGAGTAATAGGCAAGTTTGACGTTGCAGTACAAAATGAAACAGGTCAAAGGATAGCAGAGTTTTGCCAATAGAACACACTGATCATAGTAAACACCCTTTTCCAACAATTCAAGAGAGGAATCTACACATGGACATCAACAAAAAGTCAATACTAAAATCAGATTGTTTATATCATTTGCAGCCTAAGATGGAGAAGCTCTATACAGTCAGCAAAAATAAGAACTGGAACTGATTGAGGCTCAGATCATGAGCTCCTTATTGCAAAATTCAGGTTTAAATTAAAGAAGGTAGGGAAAACCACTAGGCCATTCAGGTATGACTAAAATCCCTTAAGATTATACAGTGGAGGTGATGAATCAATTCGAGGGATAAGATCTGGTAGACAGAGTGCCTGAATATCTACTGACAGAGGTTTGTAACATTGTACAGGAGGCAGTAACCAAACCATCCCAAAGAAAAAGAAATGCGAGAAGGCAACATGGTTGTCTGATGAGGCTTTACAAATAGCCGAGAAAAGAAGAGAAGTGAAAACCAAGGGAAAAGGGAAAGATCTACTCAACTGAATGCACGGTTCTAGAGCATAGCAAAGAGAGATGTGAAGACCTTCTTAAATGGACAATGCAAAAAAATAGAAGAAAACAATAGAACGGGAATGGCTAGAGATCTCTTCAAGAAAATTGGAGATATCAAGGGAACATTTCATTCAAGGATGGGCAAGATAAAGGACAGAAACAGTAAAGATTTATCAGAACAGAAGATATTAAGAAGAAGTGACAAGAATACACAGAAGAACTATACAAAAAAGGTCTTAATGACCTGGAAAACCATGATGGTGTAGTCACTAACCTAGAGCCAGACATCCTGGAATGTGAAGTAAAGCGGACCTTAAGAAGCATTACTACGAACAAAGTAATGGAATTCCAGTTGAACTATTTCAAATCCTAAAAGATGATACTATTAAAATACTGCACTCAATAGGTCAGCAAATTTGGAAAATTCAGCAGTGGCCACAGGACTGGAAGAGGTCAGATTTCATTCCAATCCCAAAGAAGGGCAATGCCAGAGAATGTTCCCATTACCATACAACTGCACTCATTTCACATGCTAGCAAGGTTATGCTAAAAATCCTTCAAGCTAGGCTTCAGCAACATGTGAACTGAGAACATCCAGATATACAAGCTGGATTTAGAAAAGTCAGAGGAACCAGAGATCAAATTGCCAACATTTGCTGGACCATAGAAAGGGCAAGGGGATTTCACAAAAACAACTACTTCTGCTTCATTGACTACGCTAAAGCCTTTGACTATCTGGATTACAACAGACTGTGTAAAGTTCTTAAAGAGATAGGAATACCAGACCATCTTACCTGTCTCCTGATTAACCTGTATGAGGGTCGAGAAGCAACAGTTAGAACTTTACATGGATCAACTGACTGGTTCAAAATTGGGAAAGGAGTATGCCAAGACTATATATTGTTGCCTTGCTTATTTAACATCTATGAGGAATACATCAGATGAAATGCAAAGCTGGATGACTCACAAGATGGAATCAAGATTGCTGGGAGACATATCAACAAGCTCAGATATTCAGATGATATCACTCTAAAGGCAGAACATGAAGAGAAACTAAAAGCCTCTTTATGAGGGTAAAAGAAGAGAGTGAAAAAGCTGGCTTAAAGCTCAACACTCAAAAAACTAAGATCAAGGCACCTGGTCTCATCACTTTATGGCAAGTAGAAGGGGGAAAAGTGGAAGCAGTGACAGAGTTTCTCTTCTTGGGCTCCGAAATCTCTACAGATGGTGACTGCAGTCATGAATTTAAAAGACAATTGATTGCACCTTGGAAGGAAAGCTATGACAAATCTAGACAGCATTTTAAAAAGCAAATTTATCACTTTGTCAATATAGATCAGTATAGTCAAAGCTATGGCTTTTCCGGTAGTCAGGTATGAATGTGAGAGTTGGATCAAAAAGAAGGCTGAGTACTGAAGAATGGATGCTTTTGAACTGTGGTGCTGGAAAAGACTCGAGAGGCCCTTGGACAGCAAGGGGATCAAACCCGTCCATCCTAAAGGAAATCAACCCTGAACATTCTTTGGAAGAACTGATGCTGAAGCTGAAGCTCTAACACTTTGGCTACCTGATGTGAAGAACTTACTCATTGGAAAAGATCCTGATGCTGAGAAAGATTGAAGGAAAAAGGAGAAGAAGGCAGCAGAGGATGAGATAGTTAGATAGCATCACCGACACAATGGACATGAATTTGAGCAAACTCTGGAAGATAGTGAGCACAGAGGAGCCTGATGTGCTGTAGTCCATGGGATCACAGAGTCAGACGTGACTTAGTGACTGAACAACAGCAATAACAATATAAGGCTAAAGTTGTACATTATTCCGGCTGAAAACAACTATGCCAAGTATAACCAAAATCTCAAGTTTGAATAGATTTTCTTAGAGCTTCAAATGGAAGGAATAGTCATGACATTATGATATAGTTAACTTTTGGCAGGAAAGGAGAAATTGAAAACCTCAATTTCATTTTTCTT
This sequence comes from Muntiacus reevesi, assembly GCF_963930625.1. Taxonomy (NCBI): domain Eukaryota; kingdom Metazoa; phylum Chordata; class Mammalia; order Artiodactyla; family Cervidae; genus Muntiacus; species Muntiacus reevesi. Next base: position 101,456,702 of record NC_089254.1, on the reverse strand, counting down.
TAGAGATTTTTTTTCCTGAATTTCCCAAATAGGGAAAAAGATCAAGATCTTCCATTGAGTAAAAGGAGAAATAAATTATAAATCAGGTTGAAAACTATTGCGACATTGACAAAATTGTGAAAAGGAGCACAGGCAAAGCTACGTTCTGTTGTTGCACAGATCAAAGAAAGTGATCTTTGTCATGCAAAGAAGTACATTTCAAAGCTCTTTTATCTGTAATATAGCTTCTGGGGAATTCAGATTTAAAAACCAAAATACTGAAAACAACAATAAAACCAATACATGTAAATTCAGAATGAGAAGTTACAGGGAATTTTTATATCAACTCCTTGGAAGGAAAGTTATGACCAACCTAGATAACATATTAAAAAGCAGAGACGTTACTTTGCCCACAAAGGTCCGTCTAGTCAAGGCTATGGTTTTTCCAGTGGTCATGTATGGATGTGAGAGTTGGATGTGAGGAAAGCTGAGCGCTGAAGAATTGACGCTTTTGAACTGTGGTGTTGGAGAAGACTCTTGAGAGTCCCTTGGACTGCAAGGAGATTCAACCAGTCCATCCTAAAGGAGATCAGCCTTGAGCGTTCATTGGAAGGACTGATGCTGAAGCTGAAACTCCAGTACTTTGGCCACCTCATGCCAAGAGTTGACTCATTGGAAAAGACCCTGATGCTGGGAGGAATTGGGGGTAGGAGGAGAAGGGGACGACAGAGGATGAGATGGCTGGATGGCATCACCGACTCGATGGGCATGAGTTTGAGTAAATTCCAGGAGTTGGTGATGGACAGGGAGGCCTGGTGTGCTGCAATTCATGGAGTCGCAAAGAGTTGGACACGACTGAGTGACTGAACTGAACTGAACTAATCCAGGAATTTTTATATCAATTACTTAGAAAAAGTCACTTAGTATCAAACTGCTTCCTAGAGGGACCATGTATCTAAGACTGACTGATGAAAGCCTCCACTCTCCCTGCAAACCATTCAAATGACACAGTCCAGTGTTTACCTCTGTGAATGCCTCTTATTTATATTCCTGGGATTGACCAATATGCTCACTAGAAGACACATTTGATCAGAGTGCTATGAAATTGCAAATTTCAGAGACATTTACCCTCCTGCATGTGAACTTCTGTATCTACGCCTATACAGATACGGTGTTTCTCTTACACTAATTTCCAAAGTTAAGAGTATTCACTTCACTAGAATTCCCCAAATAGCAGCAAATTATGGTCAGTAAAATATCTTACCAAGTCACTGAACTGTTATGGAATTGATCTTATTTGAGCTGATAGAAATCGTTTGGCTTCTTCTTAACTGATTTATTTTAAAATTCACATATACAGAGCACAATTAAAGGATATATATATACTAGTTGAATTAGTCCCATTAGCAAATATGAAATGGGAAATTGCCAATTTCCAGAACAAGTTTTAAAAATCTTTTGACTGCTCTATGCAGCACTGTAGGATGTGGTATCTTAGCTCCCTGACTAGGGATTGAACCTGAGCCCCCTGCAGTCAAAATGGAGAGTCTCAACCACTGGACTGGCAGGGAAGTCCCTGGACAATACAAATTTAATGACAGGATGGAATACGGCACTTTGGGAAGACACCAAGTACTGTGCGGATTGCTCTCACTGTTTCAAGCTGAAGGGAAGGGTTTCAGAGCTCTTAATCTCTGCCTGGAGGATGAAGATTTTGTGATTTTTTTTTAAGTTCATTTTGAATAAAAAGGAACAAAAGTAATAGCCAAAAATTTTTAAATTACTTCAGAAATAATCTCATATTTAGGTATTAGGGCTAATAAATACACAGGAAACTGGAAAGACTAAAGTTCTTTCCAAGGAGAGTGTTTGAATGAGTCAGGAGACCTCTGGAAGGGGAAGTGTGGGTAAGAACTTGAAAGATGGGCAGGCTGAGTCAGGACCTGGGCCAGGGAAGTCTGTGTGGGCCTGAGATGGATCCAGGAGAGCAACAAGGGGAAAGCCCCATGAACTCAGCTGTGTTGCGAGCATCTGTGCTCCTACTATACCCAGACCTGGACCTAGGGTAGCAGGCACAGGGATAGACAAGTCATTAGCCTCCCTTTCCCAAATGATTAGAATTGTTGGACAGATCCAAGTTCATAATTCAAACAATCTGAAATTATAGTTTTACATGTAATATTTTTGGCAAGAAAGTTTTAAAGAAGCTATTATCTTAGAAAAAAAACTATTTTCAAGTGGCAGCAACAAATTAGGAGGCAAAGAGAACGAATTATGACACAACATTTTTCATCAGGTGTGAAATTCAGACAAACCACCGGATGTCAAGTACGCTTCTCACAGTTCGGTAGGAAAGTCATGAGGCGACACCTCTACCATGGTGGCTGTCTATACACAATAGCTGTTGATCAACTCACTTGTCAGGACAAGAAAAGTAGAAAAATGTAGCATAAGATGAAATTGATTTTTCTCCCTTTAAATATTGGTATGGTTTTGCCTTTTGAATTTCACAGTTGAAGAAGTCAGATTTTTTTTCCTATGAGAGAAAGCCTATGACAGATACAATAGAGACACAAATTCCTGAAATGAAGATGCCTTTAAGTGTCCATCTTGCTGTCCCTTAAGGAAAAGTCTTCAATGCACAGAATGATGTAAAAGATCTCACGGATACATCTCTGATCTTCCATAGCATGAAAAAATCAGCAGGGACTAAAAAGAGTAAAATCCCTGAAAAAGAGTGAAAAGAGCAGGGCCAGCAGCACTGGTCAGCCCACTACTCTCCTCTCTGCAGGGGGACCAGTGACCCTGAGTCACTCTCAGCCTTACTGTTTTCATCTGGAAGATGCGGACAGCAAGGTCTAAGGGACTGATATAAGAACAAATACCATTAAACAGGTACAAAGTAGGAGCAAAATAAATGTTGGGTGATGGTGATTTAGTTGTTAAGTCATGTCTGATTCTTTTGTGACCCCAAGGACTGTATCTGACCAGGCTCCCTTGTCCATGGGATTTGCCAGGCAAGAATACTGGAGTGGGCTGCCGTTTCCTTCTCCAGGGGATCTTCCTGACCCAGGAGTCAAACTTGTGTTTCCTGCATTGCGCTGGATTCTTACCCACTGAGTCACCAGGAATGCCGGAAATAAACGTTAACTTTTACTCATTGTGTTAAAGGGACCACAATTCCAAGAGAATATAAATCACTGGGATTAAAGAGCCAACAAAATTATGGTATGTACATTCTTTCATATTTATCTTGCTTGTTTTGGTTATTTTTGAGTTTAAATAGAAAACACACCACTTCACTCTCATTTCTATTAATTTTTTATATTCTGATTTTTATAATTAAACTTAGAATAGAATTTTAAAAATAGAAGAATCCTTTAAAGCAACCTCACTTCTGGATTGAAGAAGAAAATGCAGGTTTTAATAGTTAAATTGCAGTTCTGCTATGCCAAAATACCAATGTGAGAGAAAGTAAATCTTATGAAAGAAAGTGGGGCATAATTTAGAATAGCACACTGACTCAAATTAAATGTTTCTATAGATCACTGTCTCAGAGTGTGTGCCCTGGGGTTGTCAAAGCCAAAGCACTGAGGAAGTACAGATTCGTCCAATTTTCACAAATACTCAGCTATTAGTTACTCTCTCTGTTAGTAACTTCAACACAGCTTAAGTTTCATTAGTAGCTTAGTGTAAAACAAAAAAAAGCAGACACGGACTCTGGTCCTGACTGTGTGGGTTAAAGTCCTGGTTTCCTGGAAGCTAGGTTGGTGATCTCTTTGCCTCTCTGTCCTTTTGTTTCTGCAGCTGCAAATTGGGGTGGATAAACCTTAACTCATAGGATATTTGAAAAGTTAAATGAGTTAACTCACATAAACCACCTTAGAATTTAAATATTTACTATAGGGAGTGGAAGTCAATATTGGAGATTAAACTCTGGATCTAATATAAAGAGGCAGGTTAGAGAATCATAACATTTCTCTGCTAAAATAAGGAACAGTATCTATATGCCAGCAGGCACTGGGTAAGCAAATCACTGATCTCTGCCATCAGAATTTTTTCTGTGAAGAAGAGGCACATGTGCCATGTGTCCTTTGATGTTCTTTGTAGCCCTTTAGCCAGATCCTGTCCTATATGGATCTTACCCCTCCTGTCACAGTTGTGACAAACCCAAGAGCTGTCTGAGAAGGATGATGAAAGGGATACGGACAAGAGTCCTGGAAGGTCAGAGGCATCAAGTCACTCAGTCGTGTCCGACTCTTTGCAACCCTGTGGACTATACAGTCCATGGAATTCTCCAGTCCAGAATACTGAAGCGGGGAGCCTTTCCCTTCTCCAGGGCATCTTCTCAACCCAGGGATCGAACCCAGGTCTCCTGCATTGTGGGCGGATTCTTTACCAGCTGAGCACAGAGGAAGCCCAATGGCGCTAGGTAGGGGTCCCTAGAAATACCCTCAGGACCACAGTATAAAGTTAGGCTTAGGACACGGGGAAGGCTTTGAGTCTCTAATACCTGAAGGCAGTGGTTTCATTCACTCCCCCTTTCCTGTTTCCACCTGCCAAGCTTTCTCATGACTAATGAAACCTCTTACTGTGTGGAATCTGTGCTGTCCTTTTCAACGTGGCCTCTGGTTGAGAGGAAACTTCACACAGAGGGCAGGTTAGGATTGATTCTCCTCCACGGGGGCCTCATAGAGAGGTGAAGCCCAGACACACAACTGTATGATAGACGTGCTCCTGCAAGTGAAGGCTTTTTCTATCATTTGGGCCCAACCCCTTCCCTAAAGGCAGGAATAATGATCAGGGGACAGAAGCCTGTGTTTCAGCTCTACTCATGTCCTCCCCAGAGAGAATTAAAGTGTCTGCTGCTTCCCTATCAGCGAGTGAGCCAGTGAATGCATTTCCCATGTTTATTCATTTAGTTCTTTCAGTATCCCATTGGAATTATTATGGGCATTGTTTGGCATTTGTGTTTTCCTGAGATTGAGTGAGGTCCAGATATCACTCTACTATGTTAGACTCTGCTCAAAAAATTAAAAAAAAAAAAAAATCAAGATCATGTCATAAATTAACTTGTCTCAATGCTTATGTTATTAGACTCAAAGTAGTTCTACCTCTAACTCCTCCTGTTCATAAAGGAGAAGCTGTGATTTCTTGATCTTTCATGGGAGGGGTGCTATGGACCCTGTTAAGACATCATCTCAGGGAGACAGGCATCCCCAATGCAGAAAATATTGCCAGGTAATCACTACACTTTTATCACTTTCAAATATTTCTGACTTGGCAGTTTAGCTATGCCTCTCCTTAATCTTGTTTATTTGGCCCTCCTTTTCAAACATCTCTAGATTTCAGAGCTACATTTTTATTTCTTCATTGCAGATTAGGGCCATACAATTGAAATTAACACTTTTCTTTTAATCTCTTTGTCTCTTTCAACTGTCCTCCTTATGATACACTAAGTGATACAGTTTGATGATTACAAATCCCTTACAGTTCTAACTGTCTAGGTTTGGATCTTCATTGAGTTTTCTAGAGTGTCTTAGTTCTTAAATAGGGTTTGAAGGAGCACTTTAACATTAAAGATATATGTTTAATGTATGAGAGAGCAGACAAAAACATATTTAAGAGGAGGCAAATTGGGTTTGTTTTTTTTTTTCTTCTGGTAATCTTATGTGTCCAGTAGAGCCTCAGTCTACTTGCTTCCTTAATCTCTCATGCCCACTCTGCTCATTCAAGCACTACTCTCCAGTGAAAGTGAAAGTGTTAGTCATTCTGACTCTTGGTGAACCTGGACATCACCAGATGGTCAACACCGAAATCAGATTGATTATATTCTTTGCAGCCAAAGATGGAGAAGCTCTATACAGTCAGCAAAAACAAGACTGGGAGCTGACTGTGGCTCAGATCATGAACTCCTTATTGCCAAATTCAGACTTAAACTGAAGAAGGTAGGGATAACCACTAGACCATTCAGGTATGACCTAAATCAAATCCCTTATGACTATACAATGGAAGTGAGAAATAGATTTAAGGGACTACATCTGATAGACAGAGAGCCTGATAAACTATGGGCGGAGGTTCGTGACATTGTACAGGAGACAGGAATCAAGACCATCCCCATGGAAAAGAAATGCAAAAAGGCAAAATGGTTGTCTGAGGAGGCCTTACAAATAGCTGTGAAAAGAAGACAAGCAAAAAGCAAAGGAGAAAAGGAAAGATATTCCTATTTGAATGCAGAGTTCCAAAGAATAGCCAGGAGAGATAAGAAAGACTTCCTCGGTGATCAATGCAAAGAAATAGAGGGAAACAACAGAGTGGGAAAGACTAGAGATCTCTTCAAGAAAATTAGAGATACCAAGGGAATATTTCATGCAAAAAAGGGCTCAATAAAGGACAGAAATGGTATGGACCTAACAGAAGCAGAAGATATTAACAAGAGGTGGCAAAAATACACAGAAGAATTGTACAAAAAAGATCTTCATGACCCAGATAATCATGATGGTGTGATCACTAACCTATAGCCAAACATCCTGGAGTGTGAAGTCAAGTGGGCCTTAGGAAGCATCACTACGAGCAAAGCTAGTGGAGGTGATGGAATTCCAGTTGAGCTATTTCAAATCCTGAAAGATGATGGATGCTATGAAAGTGCTGCACTCAATATGCCAGCAAATTTGGAAAACTCAGCAGTGGCCACAAGACTGGAAAAGGTCCGTTTTCATTCGAATCCCAAAGAAAGGCAATCCCAAAGAATGCTCAAACTACTGTACAATTGCACTCATCTCACATGCTAGTAAAGTAATTCTCAAAATTCTCCAAGCCAGGCTTCAGCAATACGTGAACTGAGAATTTCCAGATGTTCAAGCTGGTTTTAGAAAAGGCAGAGGAACCAGAGATCAAATTGCCAACATCCGCTGGATCATCAAAAAAGCAAGAGAGTTCCAGAAAAACATCTATTTCTGCTTTATTGACTACACCAAAGCCTTCAACTGTATGGATCACAATAAACTGTGGAAAATTCTTAAGGAGATGGGAATATCAGACCACCTGACCTGCCTCTTGAGAAACCTGTATGCAGGTCAGGAAGCAACAGTTAGAACTGGACATGGACCAACAGAATGGTTCCAAATAGGAAAAGGAGTACGTCAAAGTTGTATATTGTCACCCTGGTTGTTTAACTTATATGCAGAGTACATCATGAGAAACGCTGGGCTGGAAGAAGCACAAGCTGGAATCAAGATTGCCGGGAGAAATATCAATAACCTCAGATATGCAGATGACACCACCCTTATGGCAGAGAGTGAAGAGGAACTAAAAAACCTCTTGATGAAAGTGAAAGAAGAGAGTGAAAAAGTTGGCTTAAAGCTTAACATTCAAAAAACTAAGATCATGGCATCTGGTCCCATCACTTCATGGCAAATAGATTGGGAGACAGTGGAAGCAGTGTCAGACTTTATTTTTTTGGGCTCCAAAATCACTGCATATGGTGACTGCAGCCATGAAATTAAAAGACGCTTACTCCTTCGAAGGAAAGTTATGACCAACCTAGATAGCATGTTAAAAAACAGAGACATTACTTTGCCAACAAAGGTCCGTCTGGTCAAGGCTATGGTTTTTCCATTGGTCATGTATGGATGTGAGAGTTGGACTGCGAAGAAAGCTGAGCACTGAAAAATTGATGCTTTTGAACTCTGGTGTTAGAGAAGACTCTTGAGAGTCCCTTGGACTGCAAGGAGATCCAATCAGTCCATCCTGAAGGAGATCAGTCCTGGGTGTTCATTGGAAGGACTGATGCTGAAGCTGAAAGTCCAATACTTTGGCCACCTCATGCGAAGAGCTGACTCATTGGAAAAGACCCTGATGCTCGGAGGGATTGGGGGCAGGAGGAGAACGGGAGGACAGAGGATGAGATGGCTGGATGGCATCACCGACTCGATGGGCATGAGTTTGAGTATACTCCAGGGGTTTGTGATGGACAGGGAGGCCTGGGTGCTGCGATTCATGGGGTCGCAAAGAGTCGAACATGATTGAGCTACTGAACTAAACTAACTGAACCTGTGGTCTGCAGACTTCCAGGCTCCTCTGTCCATGGATTCTCCAGGCAAGAATACCAGAGTGGGTTGCCATCTCCTACTCCAGGGGATCTTCCTGACCCAGGAATTGAACCCGGGTCTCCTGCATTGCAGGCCGATTCCTTACTATCTGAGCCACCAGGGAAGCCCCAGGAAATTCCCCAGTACTTCTACTCTTGAATTATTTTTCCTTGTCAAGTCAATTTTATCCTTGTATTACCCACTTGACTCCAAACATAATACTAATCCTTCAAAACACTCATGGAGCCTCTTCAGCTATCTCAGACCAAATTGGACTCCCTTCTTCTGGCAAAAACAAGACTGGGAGCTAACTGTGGCTCAGATCATGAACTCCTTATTGCCAAATTCAGACTTAAACTGAAAAATACTGATTGCATCCTTTAAGGTTGTGTTTAATTTTTTTTTACATTTTAGTAATTTAACTATCTATCTTTCCTATATTTTATAAGTGAAGTCAGATTATTACAGAAAAATAAATTTTCTTCACCAACAGTCAGATAGAGCCTCTGAATTTAGGGCCTCCCAGGTGGTGCTAGTGGTATAGAATCTGCCTGCCAATACAGGAGACAACGAGACATGGGTTTGATCCATAGGTTGAGAAGATCCCCTGGAGGAGGGAAATGGCAACCCACTCCAGTATTCTTGCCTGAAAAATAACATGGACAAGAGGAGCCTGGTGGGCTATAGTCCATAGCATTGCAAAAAGTTGCACATGAATGAGTACAATTATAATTTTATTTATTTTGATGAAGACAATATAGTGACAGTAATTGTAACTTTGTGGATACAAAAAGGTATAACCATCTGTCTCCATTTTTTTTTCTTTTTTACTTTTAATGTTTGAATTGACTAGGGCAAAAATATTTATTCTGAAAAGTCTTAGACTTCATATATTTATTTAATATTTATATTCGTCAATATTTTATATTTTAGTAAGAATAAATATTATAAAGCATAATTGGTTCAAGCATTAATGGACAGCTATTAAATGAAAGTCAATTTAGAGATAAAAGTGTTTTCAGATTATATTTAAATACATATCTACAGCGGCACCTAAATATCATTTTATTGTTTTGCTATCTCTGAGACAAAAATTCTCCCTACACAGGATTGAATTCTTTCTTATTTTTTTAAAGTCTTTTAAGCATGTAGTATTTCAATGGGGTATTTGAAAAAAGATAAATGTTATAAGAAATGATGATAAATTATGTGTCGATGACTCTTTTTACCATAACTTCTGTCACACCACACCTTTTTAACCAGAGGAAGCTATTGTAGGGTGTGCTCCACCAAAACAAAGGAATAAAGCAGGAAAGAGAAAACCATGAGATTAAGATACTAAGGAGTACAGCACATAATAAAGGCAGATGAAGTGCCTAGAAAGCAACCAATCCAGACAGAAGGAAAACAGATCCTCTTCGGGGATGGGTATATTAGTATAGGTGGCTGAGGAGGTTTAGAAGGCATAGAAAGTCTTAGCCATTGGCACAAAGAATCCAAGCAGGGGGGGGAATAAGTAGGGAATTGGTTAACATCACCTTTATTACTTGCAGTTGTAAGCCTTTAACTCGTTCATACTTCTTGCTTAGAATCATATGACAGAAAATATTGCTTAATAAAAGCTTTTCTATTCAAACTTGCTGTCATGGCTGATGTGCTGTAGGTGGATGGGCTTCAAGTGGGGGTGCTGCTTCTCCCTTTAACAATCATGGGTGTCTTCAGGGATTATCTCTCCTTCACTGAGCTGATTAATGGGACCACACACTGTGCTGCCCTTCGCTCAGAAGCTGAAGAGTTGGTGCTAACCCTTGTCAAGTGTTTATCATGTTTATCATGCAACATGTCAAGTGTTTATCAGGCACCCTTTAGGTTAAGGTGTTAAAGGATATCACTGATCCAGAGAGTCAAAATCTGCGTTCCCCTGACTCACATCCCAGGAGTAAACAGGAAAGCTGCATTCATGTTGCCTTCTTTCTTTAAATTCTCCACCATTTCTCTCTCCCCACCCACTTTTAGGGGAAAAGAAATGTAGTGTTTTTGTTGTAAAAAGGACATAAGCTCCATAATACAAAATAAAACAATTCTGAAAAATTCTAAGGAAAAATCTAAAAGTGTTCCATTATCAGATCACCTAAACTACCCATTATGACTAACAGCTCAGCATCTCCGTGATTTCTTCATGAATATGTACAGATTCCAGGCTAATAGGACAGACAGACGAATAATTTAACACCATGTAATCATAGGATGTTTTAGAAAAGTAATTTGACATTTTTGTGTATAAAGGGAATATTTTCCCAATATGAAAATAAGTTAAGCAATTCAGAGAATTACAACCATATCACTCACACATTTGGTTACTAGAATCCTACATTTCTTTTGCTCTTAGAAAAATATAAACAGAACAAGGTAAACAGATAATGAGAGATATTTTAATAAAAATTGATTCATGTTCTGCATGCTTTTTTAATGCATATGTATGTATATATTTTTTAATGTAGCAGAAGGAAAAATATCTATTATGAAACTAAAATGCTTAATCTACTTCAGAATCATTTAACTGCATAAATTCTTAATGCAATCTCCTTGATATAAGTATAATTCTTCATTGTATTTAGATTGTAGCCATTAGGTCTCTAACCATACTGCCTTATTTTGAGAGAGTATCAACTGGATCTCTAAAACTGAAAGATGAGAATATTAGCACATTTCAATTTTCTACTCAAGATTTAAGAAAGCTTGCTTCTGAACTGAAACTGGTTAGCAGACACTGCCAGTTGTCTGTCCTATGGCAATTATCGCCTTTTGCTGACCTAGCAATGATCTTCTTCAGGTACTAGATGGGGAAGTTAGCAGAGAAAGGGGCCTCAATGCATCACAAGCCTGCCTGTGCTTAGTCGTTAACTTGTTTCCGGCTCTGCAACCCCATGGACTGTAGCCCACCAGGTTCCTCTCTCCGTGGGATTCTCCAGGCAAGAATACTGGAGGTGGTTGCAATCCTTCTCCAGGGGAACTTCCCGACCCAGGGATTGAACCCTGGTCTCTTGCATTGCAGGCGGATTCTTTACCATCTGAGCCACCAAGGAAGCCCCTGGGTCACAGGAAACTGATCTAAATTAAGCTCTCAATTTCATCCTCTTTTTCAGCGACTAGTTTAGAGGTAGTCATTTGACACAATTTGGCCAAAGGAATACAATGAAAAAATCTGCTGAGAAGAAATAGTTCTGGAAAAGACTTTCCTGATGAAAAGAGAAAGACATACAAAAAGACTTTCTCTTTCAGTTCAGTTCAGTCGCTCAGTCATGTCCGACTCTTTGCAACCCCGTGGACTGCAGCACGCCAGGCTTTCCTATCCATCACCAACTCCCGGAGCTTGCTCAAACTCATGTCCATCGAGGCAGTGATGCCACCCAACCATCTCATCCTCTGTCGTCCCCTTTTCCTCCTACCTTCAGTCTTTCCCAGTATCAGGGTCTTTTCCAAGGAGTCAGTTCTTCACATCAACTGACCAAAGTATTGGAGCTTCAGCTTCAACATCAGTTCTTCCAGTGAATTTTCAGGACTGATTTCCTTTAAGATGGACTGGTTGGATCTCCTTGCAGTCCAAGGGACTCTCAAGAGTCTTCTCTAACACCACAGTTCAAAAGCATCGATTCTTTGGCACTCAGCTTACTTTATGATCCAACTCTCACATTCGTATGTGACTACTGGAAAAATGATAGCTTTGACTAGGTGGACTTTTGTTGGCCAAGTAATGTCTCTGCTTTTAAATATAATGTCTAGGTTAGTCATAGCTTTTCTTCCAAGGAGCAAGTGTCTTTTAGTTTCATGGCTGCAGTCACCATCTGCAGTGATTTTGGAGCCCAAGAAAAGAGTCTGTCACTCTTTCCATTGTTTCTCCATGTATTTGCCATGAAGTGATGGAACCAGATGCCACGATCTTAATTTTTTGAATGTTGAGTTTTAAGCCAGGTTTTCCACTCTCCTCTTTTACTTTCATCAAGAGGCTCTTCATTTCCTCTTTGCTTTCTTCCATAAGTAGTGTCATCTGCATATCTGAAGTTATTGATATTTCCCCTGGCAATCTTGATTTCAGCTTGTGTTTCCTCCAGCCCAGCGTTTCTCATGATGTACTCTGCAAATAAGTCTAATAAGCAGAGTGAAAATATACAGCCTTGACATACTCCTTTCCCAATTTGGAACAAGTTGTTGTTCCATGTCCAGTTGTAACTGTTGCTTCTTGACCTGTATACAGATTTCTCAGGAGGCAGGTAAGTTGATCAGACTGGTATTCCCATCTCTTTCAGAATTTTCCACAGTTTGTTGTGATCCACACAGTCAAAGGCTTTGATGTAGTCAATAAAGCAAAAGTAGATGTTTTTCTGGAACTCTCTTGCTTTTTTGATGATCCAGCAGATACTGACAATTTGATCTCTGGTTCCTCAGCCTTTTCTAAATCCAGCTTGAACATCTGGAAGTTAATGGTTCACGCACTTTTGAAGCCTGGTTTGGAGAATTTTGAGCATTACTTCATTAGCATGTGAGATGAGTTTAATTGTGCGGTAGTTTGAACATTCTTTGGCATTGCCTTTCTTTGGGTTTGGAATGAAAACCAACCTTTCCCAGTCCTGTGGCCACTGCTGAGTTTTTCAAATTTGCTGGCTTATTGAGTGCAGCACTTTCACAGCAAAATCTTTTGGTGTTTGAAATACCTCAACTGGAATTCCATCACCTCCACTAACTTTGTTTGTGGTCATGCTTCCTAAAGCCCACTTGACTTTGCACTCCAGGATGTCTGGCTCTAGGTGAGTGATCACACCATCATGGTTATCTGAGTCATGAAGATGTTTTTGGTATAGTTCTTCTGTGTACTCTTGCCATCTCTTCTTAATATCTTCTGCTTCTGTTAGGTCCATACCATTTCTGTCCTTTTTTGTGCTCATCTTTGCATGAAATGTTCCCTCAGTATCTCTAATTTTCTTGAAGAGATCTCTAATCTTTCCCATTCTACTGTTTTCCTCTATTTCTTTCTTTCTCTTTGCTTCTTTATAAATTTTAAATATTGTTATGCCATAAAAATTCTACCACCAAAACATCTGAAAATAGTTTATCAACTATATTGCTCCCCTAAATAAATATTCATACTGCTTTCATTCTTGAAGATTGTTTTGGGAAATAAATATCTTATTTTATTTCTACTTTTGTCTTACCTTTATTCTACTTTGGTAATTTTTGCTAACTCTTTCTCCTTGGGACAGAGGAGAGAAATACCTATGTATTGTGTAGAATCATTGGATCCTTGGTGTAAACTACACTTGCATATATAATTAGGTTAAAAATACAGGCTCTGGATATAGATTGCCCATGTTTTAGTGAGGGAGGAAAAGAACAGGTTGAGCTGACTCCATCTTGAAAAAGATGGAAACTCCATCTTGCACTTTCAGTGAGCTTTCAACCATGTGCCTGGTAGCCATGGGGATAAGATACCTACAGCCAAACTGGCCTCCCAGACTGATAAACACCAGATTCCATACCAAGATTTCCCATCGGCAAAAAGAATCTAATAATCCCCTATGTAGTCAATCACCGTTGTAATCTTCGTGGCACCCACTGGTGTGGGCCACAGTGTATAACCAGCTGACCCTTCTGATTAGGAATCATGGCTGTAACCTGATAGAGTCCCCCTTTAACACTTTCCAGGCTAGGTTCAAGGAATCTAGGGATGCGGGCTTGAGCAGTACACTTAAAGTTTTCACAAAAGTCGGCCAGGGTCGTGGCTAAGAGGAGACTGCCTTGGGCCCGCCGGCGTAATAAACTGCACTCCACTACCTGCACTGTCCTTCTGAGTGAGTTTATTTCCCGGAATGCGTGGCTACAACATTAACACCAACTTTTTCATATGCTACCTCAACAATGACTCTGGGTAAATTACTCAGCCTCTCCATTCCTTGGTCTTCTCATGTTAAAAAAGTGAGAATTAAAAGTATAAAATAAAAATGTATCTGTCTCTCCCCTAACTTGAGTGCTCCTTGGTTTCAAGAAGAAAACATGGGGATGCCTATTGGTCAGTTTGTCTACAGAGATTTATGGAGGGTTTTCTCTGTGCCTCGTTCTGCCCTAGTTACTTCAGACACACCTATGAGTAAGACAAAGTGGATACTTATAGTGATAGTGATTTTGTATGTTAGAGATTGTAAACTGTGAATAAACCTATAAATAAATACAAAGGAGGAAAACTTCAGATACTTAAAAATGTCATGAAAAAGATACACTTCAGAGATATGTGAATGAAACTCACCTAGTTCCGACAAGTGGGACTGTGAAATATGCTGGTCTTTGAGGAAGAAATTTGAAATCTATGATGTTTGAGACCTGACAAATTAGAAGATCCTGTAAAATAGGGATCTCTGTCTTGTCTTTTCAGTCTTTTTATGCTCTTTTCTGATTAACAGATACTTTTAATTCCAGTCAGTCTAGTCAAATTTATCAATGTTTTCTCTGGTGGCTAATTTGTACATTGGTTTAAAAATCCTTCCCTCATACTTTTAAAAGCTTTATAGTTTTGCCTTTGACACTTAGGACTTGTAAACGCTAGGAATGGCTTTTTAGCATGCTTGAGCACCTACATGGTTACTCAATAGTACCAGAAGCACTTCCTGCAAAGCCCTGCCTTTCCCCACTGATCTTCCACATCGTGTCACTCATATAGCAACTGTTTATAAAGTCGTGAGTCAGCTTCCTTACTTTTCTTTTTTCAGTTTGTTTATTAGTGAATCCCTGGATAAAGACTACACTGTTTTACTTATTTGCACTTTATAGTACATTTTGTTGTAAAATCCTCTCACCTTGTACTTCATCCTTGTTAATGGTACTTGGTCTAGCCATTGCCCTTCACATTTTAGAATCAGCTTGTCAAGTTCTGCAGATACTCACACATTTCTGAGATATTGTAGGATATTTATTAGAATTACACTGAATATATTCATCAATTTGGAGAGACTAAATATTTGCTGTATTATGTCTCTCAATTCAAGAGCCTGATATATCTCATATCATATATATGTATATTTAGTTACCATAGTGCCTCAATAATTTTTCTAATTGTCTCTTTATAGTTTTGTATATCCTTTGTTAGATTTATTTCTAAGCATTTCAAATTCGTTATTTATGGTAGCATTTTATAAAATTTCATTTTAATTATGGATTACATTAATAAGTTAATTTATTATTCTTATTGCTTTATTTATATTTTAGAGGTAAATCTTCCTTGGGTTGAAAAGAGTTTTACCATTAATTGATGTTAAATTTTGTCAAACAATTTCTTCATTGTATATTTTGTTAATGTGACAATTTTTTTCTTTATTTGAATGTTAAACAATTATTGCCTTTTCAGGATAAAAACTTTATAATTTACTTTTACTTTTATGGATTTGTTTTACTAATATTTTCTTTAAGATATATGCATTTGTATTCATGAATAGGATTAGACTGTGTTTTCTATTTCGTAACATTTAACTCAGGGCTACTATCAAGAGCTTAAACAGTAAAGGTATTTATTTTCTCATTTTATAAAGATAAAGAGTAAAGATAAAGAGTACAGGGTTTGTTAAATTAAAGGACTCAAAAAGACATTCAAGGTTTCAGAGTCACGAGGACAGGCTCACACACCATACTTCAAACCATCTCTCACAATGATCTCTTCTCCAGAAATCTCCTCAGGGCACCCTTCACCTCTGCATTCCTCAAACTGTAGATTAAGGGATTCAGCATAGGGTTGAAAAGGCTGTAAAACAATGACAGAATCTTCCTTTGTTCTTGAGAATGGCTGGACTTGGGGGCCATGTACATGACGATGGCACTGCCAAAGAAGAGCCCGACCACGCAGAGGTGGGAGGAGCAGGTGGAGAAGGCCCTTCTGCGGCCCTCGCCTGACTGGATCCTCAGGATGGCGGCCAGGATGCGCGCGTAGGAGAGCAGCACCAGGCCGAGGGGCCCGACCAAGACCAACACGGAGCCTACAAAGAGGACGATTTGGTTGAGCTTGATGTCGGCACAGGCCAATTTGAATACTGATATGATTTGACAGAAAAAGTGGTTTATTTTTTGTGGTCCACAGAAAGGTAGCCTCAGAATGAGAGAAATATGGACCAGAGCCAAGAGGAAGCTGAAAATCCAGCACGTGGCAGCCAGGACAGTGCAGACTCCCCAGCTCATGATGACCGAGTAACGCAAGGGGTGGCAGATGGCCACATACCGATCGTATGCCATCACCACCAGACTCATACACTCTGCGACAGCAAATGCCAAGTACAGAAAAGTCTGAAGTATACACGGAGCAAAAGAGATGGTTTTCTTCTGCATTATAAGATTGGCCAGCATCTTAGGGACAGTGCTTGAGGCATAGGATATGTCGATGATGGCCAGGTGTGAGAGGAAGAAGTACATGGGGGTGTGCAGTCTGGAGTCCAGGCAGATGAGCCCCAGGATGACCCCGTTCCCCAGCAGCGTGAGGCTGTAGAATAACAACAAGAAGCCAAAGAGGAAAACTTCGAGTTCTGGGTCAACTTGGAATCCCAGCAGGATGACTTCTGAGATCCATGTCTGATTGCTTCCCATGTTCTTTTGACAGATAAATAAAATGCTGCACTTGGGACAGAAATGGTACGGCTGAGGGGCAGAAAAGGAAAAAAGTTGATATGCTCATACAAAGTGAGAATTTATGCCAGAGGCCACAAATCAGTAATTCCTGGATCCAATCAGCCCAAAGTCCTGTGATATTGATTAGATAATTTGCCTTCTACTGATATTTTTAAAATTTTAGTTATTGACCAATTTTAAAAATTAGTAGATATAGCATAAAAATTGGGATCTCTATCTTCTTTTCAAAAAATAAAATATTTGTAATTTTTAAAAATTCATTAGCTGAAGCTAATGAGAAGATAGTGGCAGATTGTTTCATTTACCACTTTTACTAATCTCTATTTTCTCACAGAAAATGAAGTTTAATGATGTTGAACAATTTTATCAGTATACGTAAATTATTGATTTATATTTTATTAGGGAGAAAGTAAATATTCATCCTGAAGATGAGTTCTTAGGTTCTCCTGTACTTCAAACACATGGAAATAAAATATAAAATGAAACCCCCCAAATATACAACCAGAGTTTAAAGTGAGACAATTCTTCAATACAACAGAAACTAATCAGAAACATGATATGGTCCAAGTATGAAATCAGAGAATCATACCTGGAACTCACCTGGTATGTGGTCAGGACAGGTTTTGGGATATGGGGTACAAATATGGTTGACTGAAACTACAGGCTTTGATTGGGCCATAAAATGAGATAAAAACAAAACAAAAAAACCGCTGTTGGGCTGCTAGACAGAGTGACTCTAAGGAAGTCAATGTGCTTACTGGCTCTGTCATTAGATCACTAGTGCCTGAGACACTATTGTATAGGACCTGATTCTATGTGAAGGGCCCATGAGGTCACCTGAAGAACAACAAAAACCACAAGAGAGGAAGAAAGAAAAGGTGGAAAGGCCAAATCAAAATAAAAATACTGGGGAAAGCAAAAAGACTTTCACTCAGTAGTGTGCCTAAAAAACATACAAAAAAATCTCATGCTAAAGAGGAAAACAAGGTAAACGATTTGAACTTGATTTATTCAAGATGAAACTAAATTTATAGAAGAATCTTCATAAAACTTTAATATAATTAAGGATGGTTAAGGTGTTCCAACAGATTAATAAAGGGTATGCTACTTATTCAGATGTTTAATAAGTTAAGAAAAATAAATAAGGAAGTCAGGAAAACACAATCAATGTGTAAAAATAGATCAACTATGGACCTCTGAAGGAAGAAATATAGCCATACAATTTTTAAAAATCAATAAAGAAAATAATTTCCAGACCTAAGATCAAGGAGGGAAATAGTCTTGGGAGGTCACATTAAGAATCCACTCAGACTTGAATACAAACAGAGGGATGATATTTTGAAAGTGGAGTTTACACACATGAATAATAGATTAGAGGCTGTACTTAGAAAAGATAGTTCCAGAGCAAAAGAGAGTGAAGAAAATGGTGAAGAAATAGTATTTGAAGAGATTTCACCATAAACATTCCAGAATTAAAAATAGACCTAAGTCCTTAAACTGCAAATATTTATTATACTTAATGAGTGCAATACATAAACATAAATGTACACTCAAGCAATTTTTCATAACTGAAGATGATATAATCTTCAGATAAAAATGTACTCAGAGAACAGAATAGGATAAATAAAAAATAAATTCTCAAAAAATATAAATTCTTAACAATTGTCTCGTTGACTATTGTCTTTTCTTCATTCTCTACATTTCACTGTGTATTGACCTTCTAGAATTAATCAATGTTGTAGTCAATCAACCTATCTTAAGGCTCTTAATTACCCCCTTAGATTTCTTTTTACTCTTTTCATCATGTTTTAGACATTTTATAACTATAATTCAATTGCACATTTATTCTATGAAAGATGCCAGGTTACCATTTATCCCCTCTACCTATTTTTTCAATGCATTTTTTTATATTGATTCATAGCCATTGTTCTTGGTTCATTATAGTGTCTTTTTTGCGTCTAAAACTTTGTGATTAAAAAAAAAAAACATTTATTTATGTATTTATTTGGCTGCACCAGGTCTTAGTTCCAACACATGGGATCTTCAACCTTTACTGCAGCATGCGAACACTCAGTTGTGGCATGTGGGATCTTGTTCCCTGACCAGGGCTTGAATCTGGTTCACCTGCACTGGAAGCATGGAGTCTTAGCCACTGGACCACCAGGGAAGTCTCTGTGATTTTTAATAGAAGTTATAATTTCTTTTGTCTCTCTTCTTAGACTTTATAGTTTACTTTTTTCAATATTAAGAGGAAATACTAAAAGTTATCCAGGGTAAAAGTAATTATATACATAGGAACAACAATTCAACTGAACACGACTTCTCATCATCAGCAAAGGGTCTAGAAGCAATAAGCAATTTTCTTTAATGTGCCAAAGAGGGAACAGGTTGTCTTTCTAAAATTATGTATCTTCAAGAATTCTTTTGAATGAATGAGAGAAAAGTAAGACTTTATTTATATGAAGATAAGATGGTGTTACATACCTACAGATCCTCAGAGTACTATTAAAGTATATTCCCCAATAACGATAAAGGGTAACCTACAGGTAGGTTGACACATAATTTGAAAAAATTATTTTGATAAGTTTTATAACCTATAGATTATAAAATGATTATTTTGGCATTTTAAAAGCAGACATTAAATTTTTGAAAATGAGTAAACAGAGAAAGGGATATTAGATAGAAAAGTTAATATTCTTGATAAGAATTGAATTCTGAATCACTTGAAATTTGTTAGAGTACTTGATTAAATTTAGATACTATCAATTAATGGAAATCATTTTAAAACGGTATGACATAAAATCTATGGATCCCCAAATTACAAGACAAATGAAAAGAAAGTAAAAGTATTATGAATCCACAGCAGGCAGAAGGAAGAAAAGGAGAAATAAAGGAGCAAATAATTTTATAATGAACAGAAAACACAATTTAAACTGATATTAATAAATCTATGTACGTAAATTAAACATTATGCATAAATGGAAGACATTAAAAGATAAGTGAAGGCGAAGTTGCTCAGTCGTGTCTGACTCTTTGTGACCCCATGGACTGTAGCCTGCCAGACTCCTCTGCCCGTGGGATTTTTACAGGCAAGAATACTGGAATGGGTTGCCATTTCCTTCTCCATTAAAAGATAGAGTTAATCATAATAAAAGGAAAAAAGAAAATCAAGTTACAAAATCCTTTCAAGAGTCATACCTAAACTACCTAAACATAAATACAAACATACAAACTCTCTGTCACTCTCCTTGTCTCCATCTCTCTCTATCTCTCTCACACACAGACCAAGGTTAAAGATGAAATAATCGAAAAACATGTTTGAGCCATATAGAATCTGGTAGTTGCTATACTGAGATAACTTCAAAACATTTATAGACACACAGAAACTACTACAGAATAATAAAGAAAAGGTAAATCCACCAGAAAGATAAAATTCAAAATCTATTCCCTACAAAGACTTAGCAAACATCAAATAGGAAGAAACATCTTTAATCTGAGAAAAATATCTCCAAAACTTACACAAAAATTACATTTAATAGTAAAATAATAAAAACTTTTCTTATGAGCTAGAAAATAAACTTAATGTGCTTCATTGAAAACACTTCTATTTAACATTGACTCATAACTAGTCAGCAACAGGCAAAATGAAGAATAAAGGGCACATTAAAATGGAAAATACAAAATACCAATTGTGTATGAAGAAAAAACTATAGATGAACTGTTGAAATTAAGTGTAATTATAAAAATTATGGATTCAAAGGCAATGCAAAAAATGAAAATATATAGATGTTTAAAAATTGGAAAATTTGTAAAGATCCTAAACTTCTCCAAATTCATCTATACTTTCAATGAAATCCAAATCAGAATTCTAGGAAATTTTCTTTATTTGTGGAAATCAATAATCTTATTCTAAATTTTGTATGCAAAAATGTCAAAGATCAAGGAGAGCCAAAAATATCTGAGAATAAAAAAATGAAATAAAAGGAATTTATTAATCATAATCATGTATATTGTCACCATGCTTTTTTAACTTATATGCAGAGTACATCATGAGAAACACTGGGCTGGAAGAAGCACAAGCTGGAATCAAGATTGTCGGGAGAAATATCAATAACCTCAGATAAGCAGATGACAACACCCTTATGGCAGAAAGTGAAGAACTAAAGAGCCTCTTGATGAAAGTGAAGGAGGAGAGTGAAAACAATTGGTTTAAAGCTCAGCATTCAGAAAACTAAGATCATGGCATCCGGTCCCATCACTTCATGGCAAATAGAGGGGGAAACAGTGGAAACAGTGGCTGATTTTATTTTTCTGGGCTCCAAAATCACTGCAGATGGTGATTGCAGCCATGAAATTAAAAGATGCTTACTCCTTGGAAGGAAAGTTATGACTAATCTAGACAGCATATTAAAAAGCAGAGACATTACTTTGTCAAAAAAGGTCTGTCTAGTCAAGGCTATTATTTTTCCAGTAGTCATGTATGGATGTGAGAGTTGGACTATAAAGAAAGCTGAGCTCTGAAGAATTGATGCCTTTGAACTGTGGTGTTGGAGAAGATTCTTGAGAGTCCCTTGGACTGCAAGGAGATCCAACCAGTCCATCTTAAAGGGGATCAGTCCTGGGTGTTCATTGGAAGGACTGATGTTGAAGCTGAAACTCCAATACTTTCACCACCTCATGCGAAGAGCTGACTCATTTGAAAAGATCCTGATGCTGGGAAAGATTGAGGGCAGGAGAAGAGGATGACAGAGGATGAGATGGTTGGATGCCACCACTGACTCAACGGACATGGGTTTGGGTAAACTCTGGGAGTTGGTGATGGAAAGGGAGGCCTGGTATGCTGCAGTTCATGGGGTTGCAAAGAGTTGGACACAACTGAGTGACTGAGCTGAACTGAACTATAAAACTGCAATTATTAGTCAATGTGGTGTTGAGGCAAGGATGAACAAATAAACCAATGAAATAGCTTGGTTAACTCAGAAATACATACATACATACACACACACACACACACACACACACACACACACACTTTTGATCTAAGACAAAGGTGGCACTGATATTTTCAATAAACAGTGCTGAGTAGGATGGCTATCCATGAGGAAGAAAACTAAGACATGCCCCTTACCATATATAATATAGAAAATAAATTTCAGGTAGGTTTTAGAACTAAACATAAAAGATACAAACAAATCTTCCAGAATACAAATTAGATGCTCTTAGAGTAGCAATATTTCTTAAACAGACTCCAAAAGAAGAAGATTGTCTCATTGCAATAATGAACATTCTGATCGGATTTCCTTTTCTTTGTGTATTTTGTAAATTTACGAACAACACATTTTCACTTAGGTTAATATCTTTAACAACCATTTCTTGAAAGTAATCTAGAGAAAGAGAGAGAGAAGGCACTTAAATTTTTAAAGTTTTTATAAAGCAAATGTTTTTACTTAACATGATGCCAGATACAGAACAGAGGTGAAATGGAGAAACAGTTTTCATAGCAGAACATTTTACCGTATTTCCAGCAGCAAATACTTCTGTCTAAACATAAGTGACAGTGGCACCACATAATCCCACTCTAGGATCTGATTAAGGGTTTCCCTGGGATCAGAACCACCACCCCTGGAGAATAAGGCTGGAACCCTGTGACCTGGGAGGGACTAGTCAGAGGAATGAGGAACCTATGGTTAGACAGTGTGGGTATCAGATGTGACTCTGAGATCCCAGTACAGAGCAGGAAAGGGATCTTCACAAAAGTGCCATTTTTGTCTTCCTAAACCTGATGATTTCTGCCAGCCTTCTGTCCTCTTCTGTAAACCATTGCCCAGTATATAAATAATGATTTGTGCAACTGTGTGGTACTATTTTTTATCTTTTCCCCAACTTGGGCTGGAATGTAGAGGAAAACTCACAGAGATGGGAATGGCTGGAGCTGAGTCACCTGCTCCCTGGAGTGAGTGCAGTGGATGGGGAGTCCCAGACACCTTTTCTGTCCTGACGGAAGGACGGGACTCAGGGTGCTCAGGAGCTTTGAGGTGTGAGGGTTTTATAGTCTGATCACCTAAAACCAGCCCATTCCCCAGAGGCATTCCTGTCGAGCCCAGGGAACAAATTACTAAGCGTCTTCTCACCATTCTGTCTTCCCTACAGAGTAGACCCTCCCCTCTTTGCTCTCCCGGGTTGCCATCCATGAGTGTGAGTGTGTGTGTGTGTGAGTGTGTGTGTGTGTATGAGTGTGTGTGTGTGAGTGTGTGTGTGTGTGAGTGTGTGTGTGTGGTGTGTGTGTAACTACTTAAGCAGAGAAATAAGAACTCAGGAAGAATGGCTGGGGTAATCCTACTCAGAGGGATCTTGCTATGAAAATTTAACAAGTCTAAGTCATATATTATGGATTATGTCACACAGAACAATTTCCAAGTAATTAGACTTATTATGTACTTGATCTTCAAGTCATGCCTGCCTCCATATCCCCTTTTGGAATGATTTAAATGTCATGATGTGATATGTGTGGACCCATAGAGCTTGTTAAGACAGAACCTCAAAGGACCAAATCCTCCCTGGAGAATGAACAATCTTTGTCTGCTGAAAAGTGCTATTATGAAATGAACTACCGAAAACTTCCATTACAAATAATTGTTTTTACTCAGAAACTCAAAAAGATTGAACTCTATTCTCTTATAATTGGGCATGCTTTGTGACTTTAAGAATGCTGGACTTACTCTCTTGAGATAGAAAGTCATCAGGCAATACTGTTTCATGCCGGAATGCAGTAGGCAAACATCTGTTCTGAACCACTGCGTTTTGGGCAGAGACCTGGTTTGAGATATCAATTTATGGGTTAGCAGCACATGTAATGGGCTTCCGTGGTGGCTCAGACAGTAAAGAAATCATCTGCAATGCAGAAGACCTAGGTTTGATCCCTGGCTTGGGAAGATCCCCTGGGGGAGGGCACGGCAACCCACTCCAATATTCTTGCCTGGAGAATCTCCATGAACAGTAGAGCTTGGCGGGCTATATACAGTCCATGGGGTCGCAAAGAATTGGACAGAACTGAGCAGCAAAGCACAACGGCACCAGCATATATAATGTACTATAATCATTGAGACTGATGAGGTCCATAGAAAGTAGATAGAAAATAGATATGAAGAATCAACCCTGAAAAATACCAGTGTTTTTAGATATGGGAAATGATGAGGAGCAACCAGGAAGGTAGAAGGGCCACCAGGAGAGCAAAATATCAGTGTTCAGGCAGGCAGTTCATCTCTCCACACTAGTCTTCACTTCTTATACTTGTACAGACTCCTAAAGTCAGGTAGAGAGTGAGTCCTGAACTTTCTCACTTTTTCCTTGTAGATACCCGAGTCCTGGACATGCAGACATCCCGACACATGCGCATGGTCCTCTGAATTCCCAGGAAGATGCTGGAGCCTTTCAGAGTCACCTGTATCCATCTCATTGCTCAGCTTTTCGTCTGAAGTTTTCTGGTCAGAGGGTTTGGCACCATATCTTCATGAGTAATGCCTGTTATTAGTACCTCTGACAGCTGTGATGCTTAATAAGTGCCTCTCACTATTTTCCATAAACACTCTATTCTATATATACACAATGAGAAGGATGAGCCAAGTCGAACACAATCTTGCAAATAGGTATTATAAGTAATCTAGAGATGATTTAAAGCCTATAGTAGGATGTCCACAGGTTCTCTGCCAATAACTATGGGCTAATGGCCTAGTTTTCTAGGATTTCCTAAACCTAACCACCACATAAATAATAGAAATTTATTTTCTCACAGTCCTAGGGGTTTGCAGGCAAAGACAAAGGTGTTGACAGGTTTGGTTTCTTCTGAGGCCACTCTTCCTGGTTTCTAGATGACTGTCTTCTCCCTACGTCTTCACAAGGTCTTGCTTCTGTCTATGTCTATATTCTATCTCCTTTCAAGGACATTGGTCACTTCGAATTAGGGCCACTATAAATACCTCACATTAATATAATTACCTACATAAATCTTATCTCTGAAAAGTCACATTTATATGCACTCTGGGGCCATGGTTTCTATATATTAACTTTGAGGGGACACAACTCAGTATAAAGTAGCTAATTACTCACTTTTCAGACAATGAAATGTTACCACATGGTGTGCATGATTAATAGCCACAAATCAACTTGCTGAATATTGGCTTTCAGGTATATGACTTGACAATTAAGAATTATCACCTCTTTTGGCATATGGCTCAGGATTGTATTGCCCCAGTTTTTACCTTCCTACTAATAAAGAACTCAGTATAAAAATAAAAACATTAACTGGAGCAGATTGGCATTTGTGTAAACTCTCTCCAAGGGCTTTCAGGCTGCCTTAATCATTAATGAATTTAATAAAAATTTGTTACATGCTGAAGATAATTCTTCAAAAAATTATTTGATAATATTTACTGTTTTTTTAGCAAGGAAAAGTTATCAAGATAGTTGTTGGTGAACTTAGACTTCAAATGAGTCAATAGTATAACCTGTGAACCTTGAAAAAAAGGATTTGTCAGTTGAGCTCACATTCCCAGAGGCCTAGTTCCTAGAGGCATTTTCTAAACAGTGACCATAAAAAAGGAATCTAAGCAGAAAGCTACAGTCTTGTTGGATGGAAGTATTCAAAAATGGAGATATGGAGTTTAAGAGGGCTAGGAATTGAGTTGTGGGGTATTTGGAAAAGGAAAGATCTGTAGATAAGGAGCCCCCAAAATTTGTGCAAAAGTTTTTGTGAGGTATTTCTTAATCCTAAAGCACATGAATGTTAAAGCCTAACAGGGAACAGTTGCTGAGGGACTGAGATGTGAGATGAGCTGAGCATAACTGGACAGATATTTCAGATGCTACAAAATGTCTAGAGGAAGTTGAAGTTATAATCTAGCCAACCTGGAGAGATCTTCATAAAGATTTTCATATATGTGCAAAAATGACATCCAAGGAGTAAGAGTAACAATAAAATAGACTCATATTAACAAACCTAAAGACCCTGATGCTGGGAGGGATTGGGGGCAGGAGGAGAAGGGGACGACAGAGGATGAGATGGTTGGATTGTATCACCAACTCGATGGACATGAGTTTGAGTAAACTCCGGGAGTTGGTGATGGACAGGGAGGCCTGACGTGCTGCGATTCATGGGGTCAAAAAGAGTCGGACATGACTGAGCGACTGAACTGAACTGAACTGAACAAACCTAAAATCAAGACCCAGGAGAAACAAGGTGATCTCCAACAAATGTAATTGTTTGTTCATGGGAAAAGCACAAAAACCTCAATAATCTTTATAGAAGTATAATATAATTGATAGCTTCTACAGTGTATAATTAAACCATTGAAAATGATCAATGCTCAAGAGATACATTAGTCTGACAGTTGAGCCCCCAGACATAATACAGATAGTGAAGTTACAAATAAAGTTACCAAATAACTATAATTTATATCAAAGAAATGGGAAACAAAGATAGAAAAAATGAAAAATATAATGTTTCACTGAAGAATTAGAGTCTACAAAAAGAATCCAATATCTGTTCTGAAACAGCAATATGTATTATCTTAAATTAAGAAAACATTAGATAGATTTAACAGATGACTGCCCCCAACAGCAAGCAGGACCAATGAACTTGCTGCTGCTGCTGCTGCTAAGTTGCTTCAGTCGTGTCTGACTCTGTGCGACCCCACAGATGGCAGCCCACCAGGCTTCCCCGTCTCCAGGCAAGAACAATGGCATAGATTGCCATTTCCTTCTCCAATGCATGAAAGTGAAAAGTGAAAGTGAAGTCACTCAGTAGTGTCTGACTCTTAGTGACCCCATGGACTGCAGCCTACCAGGCTCTTCCATCCATGGGATTTTCCAGGCAAGAGTACTGGAGTGGGGTGCCATTGCCTTCTCCGACCAATGAACTTACATGAAGATTAATAAGAAACTAACAAGCAATAGCATTAAAAGTAATGAAAAATGGAGCTGAGTCTGAAAGACATAGGGGAAAATGGTAAAAGTTCTAACATACACTAATGAAGAAAAAGATAAAATAGGAATAAAACAAATTTTGAATATTATTTCTGAGAATTGCCAATTCTACATTTTCTATTCCAATTTCTCTGCTTAAGTTTTATTTCATGGTATTTTCACCATTTCCATTTTCCAGTTTCTTTTATTTACCCATCAGATTCTTGTATTCCCCAATTTTTCCAGTCCATAATTTTTCTTGTCTCTACATGATCAGATTATTTATAAACCTTAATTTAACTGTTTCATATTATAGATTTTCTATTTTTAAAGCTATACTTTCAAAAATGTTCTATTTCTTCATTATATAGTTTAATATAGGCTCATCATACTTGGACTTAAAAATTCAGGTTAAGAAAATATTTTATGTGAATTTAATCTCAAAAATGCATATTATATGAATTTCATTAGTGATCATTTTTCATTTAATATGAATTTATTAAAAATATTACAAGTCAATACATACATGAAAAGGTTGATTTTTTAAGAATATATTCTTTTGAATGCATGTTCCATACAAGTACATATTTTCTCTCTCTCTTAATAGTAGAAACCTTGGATGTTTCCAATCTTTTAGCTACTAGAAATGCTGCTACAACAAGGCATCTTTGCTCACATAATTATGTCCTCAGATGAATTCTTTAAATTTG